>NC_091627.1:16598161-17223161 GCF_027580195.1 Bos mutus
CACTGAGTCGGTGATGCCATCCAGCCATCTCATCCTCTGTTGTACCCTTCTCCTCCTGCCTTCAATTGTTCCCAGCATCAGGGTCTTTTCAAATGAGTCAGCTCTTTACATCAAGTGGCCTAAGTATTGGAATTTCAGCTTCAACATCAGTCCTTCCAATGAATGCTCAGGACTGATCCTTTAGGATGGACTGGTTGGATCTCCTTGCTGTCCAAGAGACTCACAAGAGTCTTCTCCAACACCACAGTTTAAAAGCATCAATTTTTTGGTGCTCACCTTTCTCTATAGTCCAACTCTCACATCCATACATGACTACAGGAAAAACCATAGCTTTGACTAGATGGATTTTTGTTGGCAAAGTAATGTCTCTGCTTTTTAATATGTTGTCTAGGTTGGTCATAATTTTTCTTTGAAGGAGCAAGTGTCTTTTAATTTCATGGCTGCACTCACCATCTGCAGTGATTTTGGAGCCCCCATAAATAAAGTCAGCCACTGTTTCCACAGTTTCCCCATCTATTTGCCATGAAGTGATGGGACTGGATGCCATGATCTTAGTTTCATGAACGTTGAATTTTAAGCCAACTTTTTCACTCTTCTCTTTCATGTTCATCAAGAGGTTCTTTAGTTCTTCTTCACTTTCTCCCATAAGGGTGGTATCATCTGCATATTGATATTTTCCCAACAATCTTGATTCCAGCTTGTGCTTCTTCCAGCCCAGCATTTCTCATGATGTACTCTGCATATAACTTAAATAAGTGGGGTGACAATATACAGCCTTTTCCTATTTGGAACCAGTCTGTTGTTCCACATCCAGTTCTGACTGTTGCTTCCTGACCTGCATACAGACTTCTCAAGAGGCAGGTCAGGTGGTCTGGTATTCCCATCTCTTTCAGAATTTTCTACAGCTTATTGTGATCCACACAGTCAAAGGCTTTGCCATAGTCAATAAAGCAGAAATAGATGTTTTTCTGGAACTCTTTTGCTTTTTCAATGATCCAGCAGATATTGGCAATTTGATCTCTGGTTCCTCTGCCTTTTCTAAAACTAGCTTGAACATCTGGAAGTTCATGGTTCACATACTGTTGAAGCCTGACTTGGAGAATTTGAAAATTACTTTGCTAATGTGTGAGATGAGTGCAATTGGGCAGTAGTTTAAACATTCTTTGGCATTGCCTTTCTTTGAGATTGGAATGAAAACTGACTTTTTCCAGTCCTGTGGCCACTGCTGAGTTTTCCAAATTTGCTGGCATATTGAGGGCAGCACTTTCACAGCATCACCTTTTAGGATTTGAAATAACTCAACTAGAATTCCATCACCTCCACTAGCCTTGTTCTTAGTGATGCTTCCGAAGGCCCACTTGACTTCACATTCCAGGATATCTGGCTCTAAGTGAGTGATCACACCATCGTGATTATCTGGGTCATGAAGATCTTATTTGTACAGTTCTTCTGTGTATTCTTGCCACCTCTTTTTAATATCTTTTGCTTCTGTTAGGTCCATACCATTTATGTCCTTTATTGAGCCCATCTTTGCGTGAAATGTTCCCTTAGTATCTCTAATTTTCTTGAAGAGATCTCTAGTCTTTCCCATTCTGTTGTTTTCCTCTATTTATTTGCATTGATTGCTGAGGAAGGCTTTCTTATCTCCCCTTGCTATTCTTTGGAACTCTGCATTCAAATGGGTTTATCTTTCCTTTTTTCCTTTGCTTTTCACTTCTCTTCATTTTATAGCTATTTGTAAGGTCTCCTAAGACAGCCATTTTGCTTTTTTGCATTTCTTTTGCTTGGGAATGGTCTTGATACCTGTCTCCGGTACAATGTCACGAACCTCCGGAGGTCCATAGTTCATCAGGCACTCTATCTATCAGATCTAGTGCCTTAAATCTATTTCTCACTTCCACTGTATAATCATAAGGCATTTAATTTAGGTTATACCTGAATGGTCTAGTGGTTTTCCCCACTTTCTTCAGTTTAGCTCTAAATTTGACAAGGAGTTCATGATCTGAGCCACAGTCAGCTCTGGGTCTTGCTTTTGCACTGTATAAAGCTTCTCCATTTTTGGCTGCAAAGAATATAATCAATCTGATTTCGGTGTTGATCATCTGGTGATGTTCACATGTAGAGTCTTCTCTTGTGTTGTTGGAAGAGGGTGTTTGCTATGACCAGTGTGTTCTCTTGGCAAAACTCTATTAGCCTTTGCCCTGCTTCATTCTGTACTCCAAGGCCAAATTTGCCTGTTATTCCAGGTGTTTCTTGACCTCCTACTTTTGCATTCCAGTCCCCTATAATGAAAAGGACATCTTTTGGGGGAGTTAGTTCAAAAAAGTCTTGTAGGTCTTCATAGGACAGTTCAATTTCAGCTTCTTCAGCATTACTACTCAGGGCACAGACTTGGATTGCTGTGATATTGAATGGTATGCCTTGGAAACAAACAGAGATCATTCTGTCATTTTTGAGATTGCATCCAAGTACTGTATTTCTGACTCTATTGTTGACTATGATAGCTACTCCATTTCTTCTAAGGGATTCTTGCCCACAGTAGTAGATATAATGGTCATCTGGGTTAATTTCACCCATTCCAGTCCATTTTAGTTCACTGATTCCTAAAATTTCAATGTTCACTCTTGCTATCTGCTGTTTGACCACTTCCAAGTTGCCTTGATTCATGGAACTGACATTCCAGGTTCGTATGCACTATTGCTCTTTACAGCATCAGACCTTGCTTCTATCACCAGTCACATCCACTACTGGGTGTTGCTTTTGCTTTGGCTCCATCCCTTCATTCTTTCTGGAGTTATTTCTCCACTGATCTCCAGTAGCATATTGGGCACCTACCGACCTAGGGAGTTCGTCTTTCAGTGTTCTATCTTTTTGCCTTTTCTTACTGTTCATGGGGTTCTCAAGACAAGAATACTGAAGTGGCTTGCCATTTCCTTCTCCAGTGGACCACATTTTGTCAGAACTCTCCACCATCACCCGTCCATCTTGGGTGTCCCTGCAAAGCATAACTTAGTTTCATTGAGTTAGACAAGGCTGTGGTCCATGTGATCAGATTGGCTAGTTGTCTGTGATTGTGGTTTCAGTCTGTCTGCCCTCTGATGCCCTCTCTCAGTGCCTACCATCTCACTGGATTTTCTCTTACCTTGGATATGGGATATCTCTTCACTGCTGCTCCAGCAAAGTGCAGCTGCTGCTCCTTACCTTGGATATGAGGTATCTCCTCATGGCCACTGCTACTGACCTTGGAAATAGGGTATCTCCTCTCAGCTGCTCACCACTCCAGTTGGACTATAAGGAAAGCTGAGTGCCTAAGAACTGATGCTTTTGAACTGTGTTGTTGGAGTAGCCCCTTGTGAGTCACTTGGACAGCAAGGGAATCCAACCAGTCCATCCTAAAGGAAATCAGTCCTGAATATTCATTGGAAGGATTGATGGTGAAGCTTAAACTCCAATACTTTGGCCACCTGATGTGAAGAACTGACTCATTTGAAAGGACGCTGATGCTGGGAAAGATTGAAGTTGGGAGGAGAAGACAACAGAGGATGAGATGGTTGGATGGCATCACTGACTTGATTGATGGACATGAGATTGTAAATTCCTGGAGTTGGTAATAGACAGGGAAGCCTAGCGTTCTGCAGTCCATGCGGTTGCAAAGAGTCAGACACAACTGAGCAATTGAACTGAACTGAGGCAGGAAAAACAATCACTACAGAGTTTTCATTTAGGGTGCAAAGTGTGGCATATGGGAAAAAATAAAATGAACTCAAGGCAAGTGCTGGACTTAAATATTATTAATTCTAATTTTTAAGAAGGTTTGATTTAGGCTGATGAGATAAGACAAGTTTTCGAATGTAACTTGATAGACATCTCTAGTTCTATGGAGAGAATTATATTCTAGTGCAATAGTAGGATCCACAGTTCCTGAGATTAAAAAGGTGTGTCTGTGAGTATATTTAATGGATTCATTAAGCAAACATTGATTGAATAGATCTTATGTATTAGAACTGGGCAGGCATGATTATTAAGGGGTGAATAAGATAATCACCCATTAGGTCCAAGACATCCAATGTCTACTGACCCAGCCAGTTGACCAGGGACCAAAACTAACCCTCAGTTAATCTATGGTGGCTGAACCAAAGATCCACATGGAGAGCTTTCTCACAATGACCTGTGGTCATAAATAAAGGACACACATCAGTCTTTATGTGGTAATGGATGAAAAGTAAGAAGTTTCAGCTCCATGCTTAGGCATCATCCTATTTGGTGTCCGTAATAGGCCAAGTCAATAAAATTGTCCTGAGAACCCATCACTTCTGAGCAATGCCTGCCTGGTCCTTTCTCACCATGCGTTTCACCATCAAGCCCACGTTTACATGGGGGCATATCCTGTCCATTCTACCTTCTCCAAGTCTCTTAAGCACAGTTTCACAATCTATTGCACCAGTGTCACTGCTAATGCCTATATCCAGGCTTAGTCATGTTACTCACAGAGTATTGGTAATAATAGTCTTCTATCTTGCCTACTCCTTCTAAACGCCCCCATAATACATCCCAGAAACTGTTCCAGAACAGTCTATCCACTAATGACCTCTCTCGTCTCGTCCCATTCACTCTACATATCGCATCCCTTCACTTACGCAGGGCAATCAGCTTTGTAAATAGACTCTATACTGGTCTCATTGCCTGTATGCATCATTTCCCTCATGTCTTGCTTAAATATTTATTGCTTATTATTTTTCTTTTACAAAGGCTTTCAACAAGAATGTCCTTTTCAAATGCCTACTCCTATTTCAAATCTAAGCAAATATACCTCTTTCAGAAAGTTTTCCTCCAGCCTTTGGCTTATTTAAATGGTTTATAGGCTGACACAATGCCCAAAGAAACATAGTTGTTATAGACATTTCCCACTGCTTTGCATTCACCAGTGGATTTGTCTGTCTTTCCACTAAATAATGCAGAAAATAAAAGCTACATATGATTTTATATCCCCCTAAAATGCATACATCTCCCCTCTTGTTTGAAAATTTAGAGTAGCAAGACAATGATTACTAAAACCAATAAAAGTACCCTCAAAGGTAAGCCGTGCAATTCTACCCTGGAAGTTCCACACTTTTCTAAAAAGCTTGGAAAACATAAGTGTTCATTGTTTGGAGGAACAGGCTCTTCCTCGCCTACTGGGTCGTTTTCCTGAAGGAGGGTGACGGACCACACAGAGCTGTTCAGAACGAGCCAAGGTCACATGGAGGAAACATACTGGCTTCATCTCAGATGAATCGAATAAATGTTGAAACTTTATACATTTTGCTCATGAAAAAGCTTTTATTAAAAAAAAAATTTATTGGAGTATACTGCTACTGCTAAGTCGCTTCAGTCATGTCCGACTCTGTGCGACCCCATAGACAGCAGCCCACCAGGCTCTGCCATCCCTGGGATTCTCCAGGCAAGAACACTGGAGTGGGTTGCCATTGCCTTCTCCATTGTGTGAAAGTGAAAAGTGAAAGTGAAGTCGCTCAGTCGCATCCGACTTGTAGCGACCCCATGGACTGCAGCCTACCAGGCTCTTCCATCCATGGGATTTTCTAGGCAAGAGTATTGGAGTGGCTTGCCATTGCCTTCTCCGATTGGAGTATAGCTGACTTACAATGTTGTGTTGGTTTCAAATGGACAGAAATCCTTTTTTAAAATAAGATGCTTCAATCTGGATTCCAAAACTGGTGAGTATATGCCTGTCTGATGCCCAAGGACTTTTATTTTTGGCTGAGCTCCAACATCACCAGTGCTCACAGGATACATGAAACAAATGATCCTTCTAGTGTACACCCTGAATTTTACAGAATCAGACACCCTTTCTTTCAAAAAAAAAAAAAAGATTCAAAATTTATTGTATCCAGTTCTCAGAAACATGTCCAGTTAAGCATGATTTTCTATTATGTGTCATTTCGATTCCTGTTGATACTTCTCTAAGTTTCCAATGAGCCAAGTCTTCATAATAGCTTTATCAAGATCTTCCTAGCTCCCAGTTTGTTCTTATTACTGAGCTGTAATACAACTGCCATGTAATTGGGTGAAACAGAATTCAGGTAGGCAGAAGAGTGAGGCACTGATCTCTCTATACTTTCTTGCTTGTCTTTCCTTTAGAGAAATTCTTTCATCACAGGATATGTAGTGTAAATAACAGAAAAGTAGAAAATTTTAGCCAGATAGGGCAAAGAAATCATCTCATGTGATGACTTTACTTCTTAACGAAAAAGCCAAAACATAGCGGGAAAGTGCTTTTTCTGTGATGGCAATGAAAGCAGTGGCTAGAAGCAGGATTTTGACTCTTCATCCCACTAAATATCACTAATTCAAGAGGTCCCAGAAGATCCTAACATAAAAAGCTATGAGGTGTGCAGTAGAAAGAGGGTTCTAGGTTCATTAATTTCAAAAAGTTCATAACCACATAAAAGATTAAAAGTTATATCCTAAGATCCATTAAGCTTGAGGCATCTGTTCATCTACAAAACACTGTTTGGGCCTATGTTGTCTCTAGTGTAAGTTCAAAAGAAGAAAAACTTTTGCCTTTTTTTTTAAACAAAACCTTATGAAAATTGAACTTTCTGCTTCCTTAGAATTTACAGAGACATTTTTGCATGTCAAAATATTCCAAGGGACATTAATAAGCTTTTCAATCTCAATTCATGAATTTTTATTTCCATCTTCCTTTAAGAAAATACAGAGGCATACTCAAATATTTGTGAACGTCAGATTTCACCAGTGGTACAAAATATTATCTAGTAGTAACTCTGCCCGGTGCATTGCCCAGAAGAATAAGAAGTCCATCTTGTATGAACATGGAGACACAGCATCATGGACAGAGTTGAAAGGGCCTTAAGCCCCATCTAGTGACAGCGTCCTTCTCTGCAGGTGGGAACAAAGGATCCCAGAAAGCAGTGTTTTGAAGAAAAGCTCATGTAACTGGTGGCCATCAACATTCAAGAAATATCCATTAAGCACCAGATGAGGTCCAAGAATTGGTGTGACAGAAACACAGAGATGGGACTACCCTGGTGACTCAGTGGTTGAGACTCTCCACTTTGAGGCAGGGACTGCAGATTTGACAGAGAAGGCAATGCCACTCCACTCCAGTACTCTTGCCTGGAAAATCCCATGGATGGAGGAGCCTGGTGGGCTACAGTCCATGGGGTCGCTAAGAGTTGGACACAACTGAGAGACTTCACTTTAACTTTTCACTTTCATGCATTGGAGAAGGAAATGGCAACCCACTCCAGTGTTCTTGCCTGGAGAATCCCAGGGACGGGGGAGCCTGGTGGGCTGCCATCTATGGGGTCGCACAGAGTTGGACACGACTGAAGCGACTTAGCAGCAGCAGTAACTGGCCGGAGAAGGCAATGGCACCCCACTCCAGTACTCTTGCCTGGAAAATCCCATGGAAGGAGGAGCCTGGAAGGCTGCAGTCCATGGGGTCGCTGAGGGTCTGACATGACTGAGCGACTTCACTTTCACTTTCAGGCAAACTAAGATCTCACATGCTATGTGGCATGTCCAAAAAATAATAATAATTTTTAAAATAGAAATACAGAGATGAGCAGAGTATCATTCTCTCTTCCCGGGCCCATAGATGGGAGGATGATACATAAAAGTTTCACTTAGAAACTCTGTTGACATATAAAGAGTTTCATTTTCACCATGGATCACTCCAACGAACCAGACCTTCACAGCAGCTTTCATCAGAATCCTGCTAACTCACACATGGTTGGTTGAAACCATTCTAAGAGTGATGAGGACAACTGAGCATCTGTAACAGGAAAGAATATTTCTATGCACTGAATCCACCCAAATGATCTCATTGTTTTTATTTTCATGAATCAAAAGTGCTTTCATCCAGAAGAAATAATGACTTGGTAATGTAGAAAAGGGGAAACATGACATTTGGTTTGCTTTATTAAGGACTTGGCACATAAATTATAAATGAGCCTTTGTACATGGTCACTAAGAGAAAAGTAAACTGTGACTTTTATATTCAAGAGAGCATAAAAGCATCAAATGACTGCTGGTCCTCTGAGATGGAAGTCTTAAAATTTGTAGTCTGCCTGAGCCCTCTTCCTCTAAAGCTTGTTTGTTTGTTTTTTTAAATGAGTTAATTTGACTATTTCATTTTTTTAATTTTTAATTTTTATTGGAGTAGAGCTGATTTACAATTTGTGTTACTTTCTGCTTTATGACAAAGTGAATCAGTTATATATTTAATCATATATCCACTCTTTTAGATTCTATTCCCATATAGGTCATTACTGAGTATTCACTGGAGTTCCCTTGCTATACAGTAGGTCTTATTTGTTATCTATTTTACATATAGTAATGTACATATGTTAATCCCAATCTCAATTTATCCCTCCCCTTCTTTCTCCCTTGGTAATCTGTGACTCTATTTGTGTTTTGTAACTTTGTTTATTTGTACCGTTTTTTTAGATTCCACATATCAGTAATAGCACATGATAGTGTTTGTCTTTGTTTGACTTCACTCAGTATTACGATCTCTAGGTTCATCCATGTCACGGCAACTCAATCTGCCAGCAAAGTTGGAAAACTCAGCAGTGGCCACAGGACTGGAAAAGGTGAGTTTTCATTCCAATCCCAAAGAAAGGCAATGCCAAAGAATGCTCAAACTACTGCACAATTGCACTCATCTCACACGCTAGTAAAGTAATGCTCCAAATTCTCCAAGCCAGGCTTCAGCAATACGTGGACTGTGAACTTTCTGATGTTCAAGCTGATTTTAGAAAAGGCAGAGGAACCAGAGATCAAACTGCCAACATCTGCTGGATCATGGAAAAAGCAAGAGAGTTCCAGAAAAACATCTATTTCTGCTTTATTGACTATGCCAATGTCTTTGACTGTGTGGATCACAAGAAACTGTGGAAAATTCTGAAAGAGATGGGAATACCAGACCATCTGACCTGCCTCTTGGGAAATCTGTATGCAGGTCAGGAAGCAACAGTTAGAACTGGACATGGAACAACAGACTGGTTCCAAATAGGAAAAGGAGTACGTCAAGGCTGTATATTGTCACCCTGTTTATTTAACTTATATGCAGAGTACATCATGAGAAACACTGGACTGGAAGAAACACAAGCTGGAATCAAGATTACCGGGAGAAATATCAATAACCTCAGATATGCAGATGACACCATCCTTATGGCAGAAAGTGAAGAGGAACTAAAAAGCCTCTTGATGAAGGTAAAAATGGAGAGTGAAAAAGTTGGCTTAAGGCTCAACATTCAGAAAACAAAGATCATGGCATCCGGTCCCATCACTTCATAGGAAATAGATGGGGAAACAGTGGAAACAGTGGCTGACTTTATTTATGGGGGCTCCAAAATCACTGCAGATGGTGACTGCAGCCATGAAATTAAAAGACACTTACTCCTTGGAAGGAAAGTTATGACCAACCTAGATAGCATATGCAAGAGCAGAGACATTACTTTGCCAAAAAAGGTCCATCTAGTCAAGGCTATGGTTTTTCCTGTGGTCATGTATGGATGTGAGATTGGACTGTGAAGAAGGCTGAGCACCGAAGAATTGATGCTTTTGAACTGCAGTGTTGGAGAAGACTCTTGAGAGTGCCTTGGACTGCAAGGAGATCCAACCAGTCCATTCTGAAGGAGATCAGCCCTGGGATTTCTTTGGAAGGAATGATGCTAAAGCTGAAACTCCAGTACTTTGGCCACCTCATGCAAAGAGTTGACTCATTGGAAAAGAGTCTAACGCTGGGAGGGATTGGGGGCAGGAGGAGAAGGGGACGACAGAGGATGAGATGGCTGGATGGCATCACTGACTCGATGGACATGAGTCTGAGCGGACTCTGGGAGTTGGTGATGGACAGGGAGGCCTGGCATGCTGCGATTCATGGGGTCACCAAGAGTCGGACACGACTGAGCGACTGAACTGAACTGAACTGAATATTCCATTGCATATATGTACCACACCTTTATCCTCTGCCAATGGACATTTGGGTTGCTTCCATGTTCTGGCTATTGTAAATAGTGCTGTAGATTAAACCCAAAATGGATTAAAGAACTAAAAATCATAGGCAGAACACTCTGACACAAATCTCAGCAAGATCTTTTTTGATACAACTCCTAGAGCAAAGAAAATAAAAACAAAAAATAAACAAATAGGACCTAATCAAACACAAAAGTTTTACACAACAAAGGAAACCATAGGCAAAATTAAAAGACAGCCTACAGACTAGGAAAAAATATTTGCCAAGAAAGCAACCAACAAGGAATTAAACCCCCAAATATACCAACAGCTCATGAAGCTCAATATCAGAGAAAAAAAAAAATCCTAACAAATAAGGAGCAGAAGATCTAAATAGACATTTCTCCAAAGATGAACAAATGGCCAAGAGGCACATGAAAAAATATTCAAAATCACTAATTACTAGGGAAATATAAATCAAAAGTACAAAGAGGTATCACCTTACATAGGTTAGAATGACTATCATTGAAAAAAAAATCTACAAGCAATAAATTCTGGAGAGGCTGTGGAGAAAAGGGAACCCTCCTACACTGTTGGTAGGAATGTAAGTTGGTATAGTCAGTATGATGTTCTAAAAGTAGAACTACTATATGACCCAACAATCCCACTACTGGGCATATATATTGAGAAAGCCATAATTCAAAAAGATATAAGTACCCTACTATTTATTGCAGTACTATTTACAATAGCCAAGATACGGAAGCAACCTAAGTCAGCTTTAATTTTTTTCTTTTCATGTTACTTACAGAGCCTCTTACATGTCAGTTTCTCTAGCAGAGGCTGAGAAATCAGAGATGAATGACACTCACTTCAAGTCTATGAAGTATGGTCTGTGGCTGAGAACAGAGAGGGTTGGAATTGGACGATGGGGTGATCTCATCTGAGAAACTGTGTTGGGAAGTTCTGTGCAAGGACGTGTGTGCTCAAGGCTATGGCAGCAAGAGTCACCACCTGCTCCCCACAGTAGCTATGCTGTATCTTCCCATAGGCTATTATTTTTCAGTTGAAGTCTTCAGATGTCGTGTCTGGGGTATCTGTAGGATACTGAAGAAAATGATGACAAGAAACTTATATGAACAATTTTATGCTAGTTCAGATACCATTTTAATGTCCAATTCTGAAATGAGGAAGAAGTTTGCAGAGGTCTGGTTTGAGATGGAGCATTGTATATGCCAACAACCCTCCTGGGGCCCCTAGACTTCCCCTCCTCTAATATTTCAGAAGAGGGATCTTAAATTCCAAGAGAGCAGGGTTTGCTGTGAGCATGCCAAAGGGAGCCTGTAGGCTGATGTAGTTGTAATTGGAAGCTCTGCCATACACAGCCAGATGGTGGAGTCTCATCAAAACAGGGACTGCATTTAAAAGACCAAGGCTCCACACTCAGGGGCCTCTGCATGGAACGTGAGGAATCAAGTTCAACTTTAGGAACTTCAGGGGTCAGCACACCGTGACCTTGGCTTCAGCTGGAGCTCTTCACATCAACCAGCCCTGCATCCTCTGCATTTTATCACGTGCTGAGAGCAGACAAATCCTGACCCATATGAACAGCATCATCTCAAGAACCTACAATCTGGTTTAGACAGCAATCTAGAGTAAAACGAATGTCTCCCAAACATTCTCACTTCTTCCTTCAAATCTCTCTGATTCCTCTTATGGTTCTTTTTTTTTCCCTTCCTTTCCTCCTGTTTTAGTGATTTAGCCCTTATTTCTACTTCCAGGAATAATGATTGTAATTGGTATTGTAATAAAAACTCATACTGACTGAGTGCTCATTTTTAAGGTCGAGCTCTGACTTAAAAGCTTTGAGAGTACTGGCTCACTTAATTCTCAGAATAAATTTAGGAAATATTTTAGGGTTATTTCAGCCAATTAGGCATTTTACTTCCAGTCTGAGTCAAGCAGGAACAAAATGACTTGCCCAAAGTCACAGGAGTGAGTGGACAGACTTGGATTTCAGACCCAACAATCGGACTTCCGAGTTTGACCTCAGAATGTCGTCTGTTGTCTCTGCCCATTGCCTCATCACCCCAGCCCATGCATGCCACACTCAGAGCTGAATCCAACAGGAAATCCAACTCCTCTGTGCCCACAGATCTTGTAGACACATCTTAAGGTCTTGACTTGACTGCTGCAATTGTGGTTGGTCCCAGGAATGGCAGGAATGAATTTTCATTCTTGCTTCACCCAAGCTCAACTTTCAGTGACCCAAAACTGAGTCACCAATAAAGAGGGTTTTAAGGCAGATTTGTCTTCTCACAGGCTTTACAAATAGTAAAATATCCTAAAAGGACCTGAATTGTTCTACACAGTATATCTTAAAGTTTGGGGATATGTGGCAGTGTTGTGACATTCTAATCCTAACTTACTTTCTCCAGTGGAAAGAAGAAACATCTTGGAGTACAAAGCTGCTAATTTTATGCTCTAATCTCTAGAGTGATTCTGTAACTTCCCTTTATAGATAGGCATGTAGTTCTGACCATTATACCAAAGGCCTGAAAATCATGTGAGGCTCAAATCTAGGGCCAACTGAAATGGAGAAAAATGTTTCCCCAATCCATATACCATAGGCAGTTGGCTCATGCATGCAAGAACCATCTTGGAGAAAAATTAGGAATTAGGTGGTTAGGCTTTGTAGCAACCAGTCAGACACCTAGAAAGAATCAAGAACACAAAGCTGAAGGGGTCACCCTGGCCAACCTCCTGTGGTCCACCTCTTGATACAGCAATTCTTTTTTTTTTTTTAACTTTACAATATTGTATTGGTTTTGCCATATATCAAAATGAATCCGCCACAGGTATACATGTGTTCCCCATCCCTAACCCTCTTCCCTCCTCCCTCCCCATACCATCCCTCTGGGTCATCCCAGTGCACCAGCCCCAAGCATCCAGTACTGTGCATTGAACCTGGGCTGGCGACTCATTTTATATATGATATTATACATGTTTCAATGCCATTCTCCCAAATCATCCCACTCTCTCCTTCTCCCACAGAGTCCAAAAGACTGTTCTATACACCAGTGTCTCTTTTGCTGTCTCGTATACAGGGTTATTGTTACCATCTTTCTAAATTCCATATATATGCATTAATATACTATATTGGTGTTTTTCTTTCTGGCTTACTTCACTCTGTGTAATAGGCTCCAGTTTCATCCACCTCATTAGAACTGATTCAAATGTATTCTTTTTAATGGCTGAGTAATACTCCATTGTGTATATGTACCACAGCTTTCTTATCCATTCATCTGCTGATGGACATCTAGGTTGCTTCTATGTCCTGGCTATTACAAACAGTGCTGCGATGAACAGTGTGGAGATTCCTTAAAAAACTGGAAATAGAACTGCCTTATGATCCAGCAATCCCACTGCTGGGCATACACACTGAGGAAACCAGAATTGAAAGAGACACGTGTACCCCAATTTTCATCGCAGCAATTCCTTTTTGTATTTTATCAATCCGGTCATCCAGCCCCAGCTTGAATAATAATAGCAGTGAAACTTGCACTAATTCACACACTCACACCAGCCACTACTGACAATGTTAGTTGCTAAAATATCTATTAACAACCACTTATTAATAGGTGGTATGTGGCTAAAATCTGGCTCCGTGAGGATTCAGAGAGAATTAGGCTCTGCTCATCTGAAGAAAGAATCACAACCTTCCCATATTTTCTAGAGTACAAATACCCACTGTGTCAAACTGTCCTTCTTATAGTGTGTTGTCTGTAAGGGTCTCACCAGGGCTGCTGTACTCTAGAATTTAACTATAGAGATTCTGTCATGCATCCCAAACTAGTTTGTGCCACTTCTGGAGCCAAATAGCAGGCTTTAAGTTTCTTTCTGTGACCCCTATTGCCCAGTAGAAAAGCTTGGTTGAATAGATTTGTCTTCAAAGAAGTATAGCAGAGTAGCGAATACAATGACACCCCATCTAGGCTCAGCTCCTGGCTCCAGCTCTGCACGGGGAACCATAGATGAGCCTTGCTTGTCTAGTCCTAGGGTATCAGTTTTTCAGATGGTAGAAAAAGAGATGGAGAGAGAAGGCAGAGAGTGCACTAGGCGTTTTCCATCCGGGAACAAATTTAATGGACATTGAAGTTGGTAGACCAAGAAGCTAGATTGACTCCTGTTTGCAACTCACTGATCTAAAAAATGGCTTGATCTCTCTGGGCCTCATTTTTCTTAGTTTTAAAGGGGGAATATTCATAGCATTTATGTCACAAGCTTATTCTAAAGATTACATGAGATGACATTATATATATATATGTGTGTGTGTGTGTGTGTGTGTGTGTGTGTGCGTGTGTTCATTTGCTCAGTCATGTCCAACTCTTTGCAACCCCGTGGACTTTAGCCCGCCAGGCTCCTTTCTCTATGAGATTTTTCCAGGCAAGAATATTGGAGCAGGTTGTCATTTCCCATTCCAGGTGTTCTTCCCTTGGCAGGGATCGAACCTGCATCTCTTTATATATATACACATAAAGGGCTCAGCACAAAGCCTGGCACATAGTTATATACTCAATAAATATAAGCCGATTTAAGAACACCACTAAGCTATGACAGGCAAGCAGTGTTCTTTCAAACAGGCTTTGCCAGATGGCTTCCTAACTCTGGGTTTGGCTCCTTCTTGGGAATGTGTTCAGTGAAAAAAAAATCCAACAAGTCAATTAACAAACATTGACCAATATTTTCTACATGGAGCACTATGCTTCAGGCTCTGTGAATGATCCAACAGGAATAAGGCATGGCCTTCCCCTAGAGGAGATAATTTCATTAAGAAGATGAGACAGCACATGAAAACAGAACCAAGTTCAGAGTAGTAATGGGTTCTCAATGGGTAATATCCACTCTGTTTCCTAAAGGCGCACAGAAGGAGGTTGCTTTCTAGCTCAGATGTTAGGGCAAGCTCCTTAGGGAAGGTGAGGTTTCAATTAATGTCACACCCACAGCAAAGGAGTACCCTGTGTTCCCCACACTTCCATGCAAAGCAAATCAAATTAACAAAGCAAACCCCTTCTTCTGGATGTTCTCTCAGTAAAGAGCATCATCACCTACAGAGAATTCCACAGAGTGGTCCCTTTTTTAAAATCTTTTCTCTATCAGCCATTTGGTCCTGACTATCTTCCATATCCAGACCTGAAACTACTCAAATTCGTGTCCTTCTCTCAAAACACTCCTTGTCAGTTGAAGTCCTCATTGCACTTGGGTCTCTGAACCCTTCCCATTGTTTAGCTTTCCCATCACACCTGTCCATCTGTTCAGGTGGTGACAACATGATTTTCTCCCCAGGGTGGACATGAACACCTCGAGGTCACACTGTAGTAATGGTTTCTTTGTTGTCTTTTCACCCTGTCTCGTTAGCAGCCGGAGCGCAATGTTACTTGAGTTCTATCGCAATTACTTGCTGTCCCCTGACCGCCATGCTTTCCCAGCCTCCATGGTTTCCAACCCTGGGAATGCCTGGTCCCTCAGTGTTTCTCCACCACCAATCCCCACCCTCCTGTCTCTTCAAGGATCAGTGGGAGATGGCTCATTCTTTGGGACTCCACTCAGTGCCACCTCTTCCAGGAACCCTTGGCTGGCACCTTCCTAGTCTGATTTAGGTGTCGCTTCTCTGAGCTAATCTAGCTCTCTGTGCCGAATTCAATTACCCTTCTTAATTATATTGAAACTGTCTATATTTATCTGACTTATCCATAGCTCCTGAGCTGCTTTTTTTTTATTGGTGTCTAGCTGCTTTACAGCATTGTGTTAGTCTCTGCTGTGCAATGAGATGAGTCAGCTACATGTGTGTGTGTGTGTGTGTGTGTGTGTGTGTACACACATATATCTACTCCCTCTTGTGTCTCCCTACCCAAACCCCATCCCATCCCTCTAGGTCATCATATATATATATATATATATATATATATACACACAATATCATGTGTAAAATATTTAGTGGGAACCTACTATATAACACAGGAAGTTCAGCTGATATGATATATATATATATATATATAAATCAATATAAAAATCAATAATCTCCCAATTCATCCCACCCTCTCCTTCCCCTGTGTCCACATGTCCTTTCTCTGCATCTGTGTTTCTATTCCTGCCCTGGAAAAAAGTTCATTTGACCTGATTTTTTTTTCAATGTCAACTGAGGGGTCATCTACTTCTATTTTTCCTGTGCACAGCACAAGATAGGGTCTTGGTAAAAATGTATTGAAAGTGAATTAATGTATGTATGTGACCACTGAATGATGGATAAAATTTGTCCAGACTTGCCAAATTTGAGGATAAGTCTCTGAAAAGCAGAGGCCTAGGCAGAGGGCATGGTCAAGAAATCACTTCAAAGAGGGCTAGATGTCTTTGGTGAGACTGAACAGTGACCTGTTGTAAAGTAGAGAGTCTTATGATCCAAATGATTTATTTTTTTGGAATTGTCAGTGGGACAGAAACACTGAACCTAGCCCTTCCTGTTGCTCGGCTAAGAAGTTGTTTAACTTCTTCATTATTAATCCAAGTTGAATGTCCTCCCCCTTGCACCTCAACACCTCACTGCTGCTGCTGACAAGTGCTCAGTCATGTTTGCAAACCAGATGGACTGTAGCCCACCAGGGCCCTCTGTCCGTGGGATTTTTCCAGACAAGAACACTGGAGTGAGTTGCCATTTCCTCCTCCAGGTCAGCACCTCACAGCTCCTTGATTTTAGCAGTGGAGTCCCAGATGTACGCGGCCGTTCCTTGCACTGGGGACATTTCGTGAAGTTGGGGGGGGGGGTGTGTGCAACAGAATGCAGCAATGGTGTGAGCACCCCCCTCTCCCTTTTCATCTCATCAAGGATATTCTCAATGAACAAATAATATACAGCCACGGAGCACAGCAGAAGCATTTTCAACATTGCACACACTGAAGCAAGACTACGCTTTGAAAACAATCTGTTTTTCAGGGTAAAAGCAAACCAACAGCCACTGCCCAGGAAAAAATTATATCTGTAGTATTTTTTAATATCAGTTTGATGAGATCTAGGTTATAAACACGTCTGGTGCTGTGTAATTTGCAACATAATTTCACTGTCTGTTTATCTATCCATCCGTCCACCCATTCATATGTATATAACATAGGCAGGAAATCTGGTGTCTGTTGCTAGTTCATAAATCAGTGTCTGCTCTCAACAACATCTGAATACAAATGTGATTAAATTTGATACCATGCCCATTTTTCATTTATCAGATTTCAGAATGTGATGCCTTGGCAGCTGTCTTATGGTAATGTGTTTTGTGTTTAACTCCTTGAGTCCCAATTCCTCTTGACATACAAAACCTCTTGCAGACAAACTGGAAATTCACCAAATAGAATATCTACCTAACACAGACAAAATTTTCTTCAGCATATCAGGGAAAAAAGGATAGGAAAAGAGCTGGAAATAGAATCAGAATATGGAAGTAAAGCTCAGAATTACTGCGTTTTTGAGATGGAAGAGAATTTAGAGCTCATCTAGCCCCATGCCTCTCGAAATTCCCTGTTCTATAAATCACCTGGGATCCTGTTAAAGTGCATTTTCTGGTTCAGTGGGTCTGGGGTTGGGACCCAATATTCTATGTCTTTAATAAATCCAGGGGAAGCCCACACCACAGCTATGCCACAGTCTCTTTGGTCTGCAGTTCCCAAAATTTGGTAATCATCTGACAGATTCATGTGCTCAAACATCCTGTCCAGAATCACTAAACAGCTTTTCCTGGAAAACGGTCTTATAGCTGTATTTTTAACAGCCAACTCACATGAGTGGCCAAGTTTGGAAAAATCTAGAAAACCAAAGCCCCAAAGGAAAAACGAATTGCTGACATAGGGACTGGAACACAGATTCTCAAGCAAGCTGTTGCCACTACACTTACCGCAAGATAAATGAAATATCAGAATGGAGTTTGGAGGACAATCCAGAATATTCAAAGCAGGTTAAAGAAAATTGATTCTAATAGAAATAGATTATTTAGGGCTAGTGCTAAACAACCTTCCAGGATTACTGAAACAGGACCCAGAAAAGGGAAAAAGGCTCCAGCTGTTCTGTGAGAGAAACAAACCAAACAAAACAAAGCACTGGCAGTAAGATACCTTTACTGACAAACTAGTCAATGCTAAAGGAAATCAACCCTGAATGTTCATTGGAAGGACTGATGCTGAAGCTGAAGCTCTAGTATTTTGGCCACCTGATGCAAAGAGCCAACTCGTTGGAAAAGAACCTAATCCTGGAAAAGACTGAAGGCAGGAGGAGAAGGGGACGACAGAAAATAAGATGGTTGGATAGTATCACTGACTCAATGGACATGAGTTTGAGCAAACCCTAGGAGATGGTGAAAGACAGGGAAGCCTGGAGTGCTGCAGTCCATGGGGTCACAAAGAGTCGGACACGACTGAGTGACTGAACAACAACAAAAGTAGCGCTAGTGATAAAGAACCTGCCTGTCAATGCAGGAGACTTAAGAGATTTGGATGGTTGAGATGGTTGGATGACATCACTGACTCAATGGACAGGAGTTTGAGCAAACTCAGGGAGATAGTGAAGGACAGGGAAGCCTGGTGTGCTCCACAGAATGGCAAAGAGTTGGACACAACTGAGTGTCTGAACAGCAACAACTAACAAACAAACTGATGTTGGGGATTCCTAGGTGACTCAGTGGGTAAAGAATCTACCTACAATGCAGAAGACATAAGAGACAAGGATTTGATCCCTGGGTTGGGAAGATAGCCTGGAGGAGGGCATGGCAATCTACTCCAGTATTCTTGCCTGGAGAATCCCGTGGAAGGGGAGCCTGGTGAGCTACAGTCCATAAAAAAAGCTGGACACAACTGAAGCGACTGAACACACACACACAAGCTGATGTTGAGAGAGCGTGCTTTCCCTTTCTCTTCCTTCATTTGCCTTCTGAGAACTTATTTGCAAAATCATTAGCTACTTACCTTTGAAATGTTTTCTTTACAGAAAGAGAAACGTATCTTAGCTCCCCAACCTAACTGGAGAAGACAATGGTACCCCACTCCAGTATTCTTGCCTGGAGAATCCCATGGACGGAGGAGCCTGGATGGCTGCAGTCCATGGGGTTGTGGAGAGTCAGACATGACTGAGCGACTTCCCACCACGATAGCCCCAGATCCACCATAGCGTCCGCGAACCCACACGGCTTCCCAAGAATCTTCACTGGCACAAACAAGCATACCTTCAGCTCACCACTGATATCTAGATGGCCACAAGCCTGCCAGAATATCAACATTCCACCTTGGAATGCTCAACAAGGAAGATGGATGTAAAATTTCATCTGTTATTCTCCTTGTCATAGATGGACCCCTAATGAGATTTCTTTCCTCCAGAAAATAAAATAATGATCATACAGATACTTGTGGGTAAGCCGTGAACTCCTAATGTTCATGCCCACATTTAGGATGAGAGGGGGAGTAAATCAAAGGAGCATTTTACAATGTCTGTTTCCCTTTTGTGGAATAGAAAACACATTCACTGTCCACCTTGAAATGCATAAGAATGTTTAAAAATGCAATACTTAAAACACATAAAACTATAGAAAAAAGTCACCCAACTTGCAGAGAGCACTTTCTAGGAAATAATGACCAGTTAAACATCAGAATTTTTTGCACTAGCTAAGGGTGTTTCCTGCAACCTGGGTGGGCTGAAGAAAATCAAATGCATGCAACTGGCTTAGAAATGCCATGATCACCTGAGCAAAGGGCCTATGTTCAGGGCTGGCAAGGTTATTCATGGGCCATGGTTTCCTTGGACACCTGCAGAGGTGGCCTGCTATAATTGGTCTCCATAACTAATTGACATATCTATCAAGAACCTCAACAGCCCCCAGTGACTGGGAAACTTCTGGCAATCTGGCCTAAGGAATAATTAGCTTTGTGCCAAAAAAATATCCATAGTACTATCTTATTTACGAGAAAAAAAATTCTGCAAATATATAATTATCTAAAAATAGAGAAATGGCTAAGTATCTCATGATGTTCTACAGTTACGTAATTTAAAAATGCGGTTTGTAGAAATATGGAGTTTTTCACATTGTCAAGTGGGAAAAGAAGACTGCACAAATGTAACCCAAGCATACTTAAGTACCCACAGAAAAAGGGAACTTGAAAGGAGTATGTGAAAGGTTTCCTTGTTGTTCAAATGAAGAAACTAATCAAATATTCTAGAACAGTTGTAGGAAGCATAGGTTAACTCTCTGGAGTACCAGCACAGTGTTCCCTAAATTATCTATATTATTAAATATAATCAATGATAATTACATTAACCATCATAAATAACAGTTGCCAATGGATAGTAGAATTATGGGGCTTTTTTCTCTTGCCTTTCCTGGTTTTTTGTAGTCTTAAATAATAATCAAATACTGGTTTTAGAAACAAAAATGTAATTAATTTCACATGTAAAAATCATTCTGGATAGATGGTGTCTGTGCTCCCCCCTTTAGCTGATTCTAAGGATGTTGACAAGATTTGTATCTCTGGCTTGAACTCTCAGCTCTCTGGCAATTGTGGGGTTAACAGCCAGCCCCCTCCAGCTCACCCACCCAGACCAGCTGTGCTCCTCTCCCCGACAAGTCCATCCTCCAGCAATCGGGAGACACAAAGCCCAGAATTCAAGGAATGGGGGTGGGGCATGTGCCCTGTGGTTTTTTTCCCCCCTGCTTTTCAACATAAAAATGAGGCAGAAAGCAAAATCTCCTTTTGAAATAATACATGCTAAATTCTGGCTTTTATTTCCCTCCCCGATCTTCCCCCACCCCCCACAATACCCCCCCCCCCCGCCCCCCGCAAAGTAGCTGGCTTATTAGGTGGGATTCATCCTCGTTTTTTTGTTTCCTTAAGTAGGATGCGCTTCACTGTGTGGTCGAAAGCAGATAAAGCCACAGAGGAGTTTCCTGGTCCCTCCTGATCAAAGATTTAGGATAACACGCACAAGGGACCCTTCTTTCCTGCTCACTGGACCTGGCTTAAAGGGTCTTCAGTCTCTATGTCACAGTTGCTGGTTTACAGTTAAGCTGGGTGTAGTGTGCAAAGTCGCTGGTAGAGGACTGGGGACAGATGGTGGGCGGGTCTCTGACTCTCCCTCCCCTCCCGGCACCCCCTTCTCTATCTCCCTCCCGCTCTCTTTCCCCTGCCTCTCCCAAGTCTCTGACCTAGTCCCCCCATGCTCCAGGCTGTGCATATGAATCTCATTGGGTTTGTTTATATTTTCAGACTGTGAAAGAAATATGGGATCTTGGAGAGCAACCTCACCTTCAGGTTTCTACAGGAAAAAAATAATAATAATAATAAGATTTCAATTCCTATTCAAAACACAGCTTGTTATAATTGGGAAAAGATTCTCCTCCCTGAGGCACTTTGAGTCAATTAATTGGGTTTTTTGAAGTGTTAATAGGAAAAAAAAATTTTTTTTTGACCTTTATGGGGTTTTTTCATAGAGCTATTCAAGAAAATTGCCGGGCTATTAACCAAACCAATTTTGAGTCCACAGAGCCCCCCAGAGCTGAGTGAATTTGGGAATGGCTGAAATACAAAACATGTATAATTCATTAATCATATCAGGAAAAAGTGCTCACTGGATTGAGAGACTAGTTTGTACTGGCCCACAAGCCTGTTGTGAGTGGTGGGGGAGGGTGCTGGTTGGGGTGGGGGGAGCAGTGTGCCACAGCCATTTGGAAATAAAAGACTTACTGACAATGATGTTACAAATCCAGGCAACACCAAAGTAGCCCCCTTGAAAGTGTCAAAATAGGAAAAAATGGAAACAAATGTAGCAAGACTGTGTTCAGAGAAACCATCTCCCTCCATTTTTTTTTTAAGAAAGAAAGAAAACTATTAAGAAAGCCAAGTCAAAAGAGGAGAGCTCAAGAACTGAAATCTGAGCCGTGTCACTCCAGTTCTGACTTTCCCAGACCCCAGATTGTCCACAACATGTTAAAAATAAAGTGCTGAGTTGATGAATTACTAGGCGACATGTGCTGGTTCATCTTAGCCTCAACTAGGACAGCACTAGCAAAAGTATTTTCAAATTCTCTTTGTGCTCTAATTCCTTAGGTACCCATGAATATCTGGAAATCATTTTCCTTTCTGTGATTAAAAGCTCACACACCCAACACCAACAAACAATTACAGAGGGAGACAACCACAGGTTTCACCATTCACTTTTTTTTCTCCTATAGCTCAGGCTTCTGCCTCCACTACTTTGAAAGCAAATAGCCAGAGCTGAAGAAAACTAGCAGCATTGCCAGCGTTGTGCAGGCTTCACGGGGCTGGCTTTTACTGGAACAGATGGCTGTATAAATAAAACACTTGACTCAACTACAAGAAAAACTTCCATTCATCTTCCATAGATTGGAAATGGGTAATTGGATTAATTAAATATTCTGGTAAGCAGAGAGATTCCATTTATCCACAATGGAGTTCTATTTGTAAAAATGGACATCATGGGTAAGTACACTGTGAGTGGGCTTGAAGGAATGCAACCCCTGCTTCATAATGTGGCTCAGAATGGACCCCAGGCTCAAGTGACCGCTGAGCCAACCAGGTCTAACTGACGGACAGTTCAGTTTCATGAAGGCTGGAGTTTCATTGTACTGATGTAGGGAAAGCTTCAGAGGGAGTCCAAGTTGATTTTACTATGAAGGAAGGTTTGGGGGACTTCCCTGGCAGTCCAGTGGTTAAGGATCTGCACTTCCAATGCAGGAGGCCAAGGTTCAATTCCTGATCAGAGAACTAAGATCCCACATGTGCTGGCATAGCCAAAAATAAATTAATTAATTTAACTATTTTTTTTTTTTTTTAAGATCTGAGATGGAAGAAACAGATGCATTTCTGGGGAGGGAGAAAATTGATAAAGAGGAAAACCACAGAAGAGGTAAAAACTCAATTCTAACAGCTACAAAGAACCTACAGCTAGCCTCAAACTTAATGGTGAGAAGTTAGAAGTTTTCCCACTAAGGTCAGCAACCAGGAAAGGATGTCTCTCTTACAATTCCTTCCCAACTTCAGACTGAAGTCCTCCCTAATGCAATAAGACAAGGGTATACAGATCAATAAGCAAGAAATTAACCTGCCTTTCTTCATATGTGATATGATTGTCTATGTAGAATTCTAAAAGAAAAGACAAAAAGCTCCTGAAACTATACATTAGTAAGCTTTGTAGAATATAAAATTAATATACAAAAGTCCATCATTTTTTAAAATATGAGCAATAAACAAGTGGAATTTGGTATTAAAATGCAATATCACTTATATTAGCAACCAAAAATTAAATATTTAGATATACATCTAATTAAATACATAAAAAGTCTGTATGAGGATAACTACAAGACTAATGAAATAAATCAGAAAACCAAATAAGTGGAGAGATGATTGACGCTGATGGATAAGAAGACTAAATATTCTCAAGATGTCAGTTTTTCTCCAATTGACCTATAGATTTAATGCAGTCCTATTTAAAATATCAGTTAGTTATGTTATGGCACCCAACAAACTGATTCTAAAGTTTATGTGCTTGCATGGTAAATTGTTTCAGTCGTGTCTGACTCTGTATGACCCCATGGACAGCAGCCTGCATGGACACAGCAGCTCCTCTGTCAATGGGATTCTCCAAGATAGAATGCTGGAGTGGGTTGCCATGCCCTCCTCTAGGAGATGTTTCTGACCCAGAGATCAAACTCCCATCTCTTAGGTCTACCTGCGTTGGCAGTGGGTTCTTTACCACTAGCCACTTGGGAAACCCTCTGAAGTTTATATGGAGATGCAAAAGACACAGAATAGCAGATACAATATGGAAGAGGAACAGAGCAAGAAGACCAACCACTACCCAACTTCAAGAAGTGTCATAAGGTGACAGTAATCATAATGATGTGGTCAGAGGAAAGAGGAGGCACATACACCAGCGGAATGCAGAGAGAACTCAGAAGCAAACTTATATAAGTATGGTGATCTGATCTTTGACAAAGGATAGAAGGGGATTCAATGGAGCAAATTCAGCTTTTCAACAAATAATGTTGAAATAACTGGACATTCACATGTCAAAAAAAAGAATCTAGACAAAGATCTTACATGTGCCACAAATTAACTTAAAATGGACCTAAATGTAAAACACAAAACTAAAACTCCCAGAAGAAAATACAGGAGAAAACATAGATAGATGACCTTGGATATAGTGATGCTTTCTCAGCTGAAACACCAAAGTCACAACAATCCATGAGAGAAATTATTGATAAGCTGGACTTAACTAAAATTAAAATCTTCTGTTCTGCTAAAGACCATATCAAGAGAATGAAAAGACAAGCCACAGACTGGGATATGATATTTGCTGCTAAGTCGCTTCAGTCGTGTCTGACTCTGTGCAACCCCATAGACGGCAGCCCACCAGGCCCCGTCGTCCCTGGGATTTTCCAGGCAAGAACACTGGAGTGGGTTGCCATTTCCTCCTCCAATGCATGAAAGTGAAAAGTGAAAGTGAAGTCACTCAGTTGTGTCCAATTCTTAGCAACCCCATGGACTGCAGCCCACCAGGCTCCTCTGTCCATGGGATCTTCCAGGCAAGAGCACTGGAGTGGGGTGCCACTGCCTTCTCTGATGATATTTGAAGAAAGACATAAAAAACTGTTTTCCAAAGTATACAAAGACTTCATTAAATCATAAGATAATGAACAACCTGATTAGACAATGGGCAAAAAACCTGGACAGACAACTCACCAAAGAAGATATACTGATAGCAAATAAGCATATGATAAGATGTTCCGTATTTTTTGTTACTAGGAAAATGCAACTTAAAACCCTAATTAGATACTACTACATGCCTCTGTGAATGGCCAAACTCTAAATCACACACCAAATCTGGCCAGAATGCAGAGCAACAGGAACTCTCATTCGTTTCTGGTGGGAATGCAAAATGGTACAGGCACTTGTGAAGGCAGTTTGGCAGTTTTTTTATACAATTTGGCATACTTTTAACTCATGACTCATCAATCAAACTCCTTGGTATTTACCCAAATGAGTTGAAAACATATGTCCACATAAAAGGGGCTTCCCAGGTGGTGTTTTTTGTCTTTTCATACAGTTTGTTGGGTTTTCAAGGCAAGGATATCGACAATCCTAAAGGAAATCAACCCTGAATATTCATTGGAAGGACTGATGCTGAGGCTGAATCTCCAGTACTTGGGCCACCTGATGTGAAGAGCTGACTCGCTGGAAAAGACCCTGATGCTGGGAAAGATTGAGGGCAGGAGGAGAAGGGGACGACAGAAGGTGAGATAGCTGGATGGCATCACCGACTAGATGGATATGAGTTTGAGCAAGCTCTGAGAGTTGGTGATGGGCAGGGATGTCTGGCATGCTGCAGTCCATGGGATCGCATAGGGTCAGACACGACCGAGAGACTGAACAACAGCAACAGAAGTAGCGCTAGTGGTAAATAACCTGCCTGTCAATGCAGGAGACTTAAGAGACTCAGGTTCAGTCCATGGGTCAGGAAGATCCCCTGGAAGCAGAGATGGCTGTCCACTCCAGTATTCCTGCCTGGAGGATCCCATGGACAGAGGAGCCTGGTGGGCTACAGTCCATAGGGTCACATAGAGTAGGACAGGACTGAAGTGACTTAACACACACACACACTGTTATTCCCGTTGTAGAGATGTGAACACTGAGAACTTGGAAATCAGAGATTTGACCAAGATCACAGATCCTAAGGGGCAGAGACAGAAGCCACTCCTAGACTCTGTGTCTAAAATGCCAGAGCTTTATTATGTTACTTTCCTGTAGGTTGAATGGGCTCAGCTGAGGATGGGGTGGGGAGGGGGGTTAACAGAAAGGGGTGGGGATCAGTGGTTTCATGAAAACCCAGGAAGGGTTCAGGGTTTCCAAGAGAGCAGAAGTGGAACCTTCAGCCTCTCAGCCTCAGCTGGGACTTGCTAGGCACCCCTTCTGGCACATTCCATTGGTCAAAGCTGCCCTGACCTTTGAGTGCACATGTAGGGATGAGGGCAACTATACCATCTTTGCTGATAACCCACCACAGTCCCTCCTCCGTGCTGTCAGCATCCAGCAGGTAAGGACCCCACAGGCTGGGTCACCCCTCAGCCTCTACAGCCCTATTTGTATCCTGGGGACAATCTTGACCTCCCAGCATCGCAGTGAATACCAGGGCATCCACAGACATGCTGAAAGTTTTAAAAGCAAAGGACAATGGCCAAAACAGTGCTGATTAAAAAGAGCTGAGCACATGCGTGTTTTTCAACCCAGAAAAGTGATTCCTCTTTAAATACTTCACATCAGGACAGCCCTGCCTCCGATCTGGTAAAGTAACACCCCCGACGGCCCAGGACTCCACGGGTGCCTGGGTGACTTGGTTTTGCATTCCCCACGTAGGCAGATTTTCATACCGGCTAGACAGGGATTACGAGCTGTGTGTCAGCTCCTTACCTTTGGATTGGTTTCTGCGTTTCCTCTGAGCACACACTCTAAAATTCATGAGGTCGGAGGCACTCTCCATGCAGCCTCATGCAAGCAGCGACAGACACCCTTAATTTGTAAGCATTAGCAGAATGAAATGCAGTTGCAGAAAGTGTAATTGGATCATCTTTGTATTTTGTGTCAGTGTTTCTGAGTATTGTAAGACGCTGAGCACCTCCTAAATGCAATACAGGAGTTGTGGAAGGCATGACAAATAAGAGCAGAGTCAACTCTCTACTGTTGCATGTGGAGTGTGTGTGTGAGAGAGAGACAGACAGACAGAGACAGATCATGCACATCCACAGTAGTCATTAAGCAGAACAGCTTTAGATCTGCAGAGACGCATAATGGTTTTCAAACCTTCCTGACATTAAAATATTCTATAATCACCTTCCATTAATAAAATCAGAAAAAAAGCATGGCTTTAGTGTAAAGCATAAAATTCACTTGCTTTCTTCTCCCTCAAAATGTCCTTGTGCCTACAATATTCCAGGCCATTGAGCTCTCAAGGAAAAAAAAATCAGGGCTTTTATTTGTCATGAGAAAGAGAGGTCCAGATTTCATGCCTGATGATGATTGGCAAGCCCTAAATTTTCCATAACTAAATAATATAACTCAGACTGGAAAAAAGGGAAGTAAGCTGTCCACCTCACTTTAAATGTAAGGTAATGGGGTCCATCTTCCCCTTTCCACACAAAATGCACCTAGAATTCTAATTCACTTCTGACCTCCTGATCGTAAAAGACATGCAAAGAGACCAGCTCATGAAAGACAGCTTATAGATCTGGAGATGTTTAGCATGGATGGAAAAGTCTAAGGGAGGGAAGAGGAGCTGTCTTTGTGGATCTTAAGCACTGTCCCAGAGAGAAGATAGCAAACTGATTCTCTGAGCTAAAAGAACAGAGGAACGATCAACAGGTAATGCTTCCAGCGCTTCCAGGAAAGCGCTGACCTTGGCCTAATGTATCATGCTCCAGCTCAAAGTTTCTTAAAGTCTTTTCATTAAACAACCTTGGTTCTATGTTGCCAGTTTTGGTATACAGGCTTTCCAGGTTGCACAAGGTAAAAAATACACCTGCAAATGCAGGAGATGTAGGTTCAGTCCTCGGGTGGGGAAGATCCCGTGGAGGAGGAAATGACAACCTGCTCCAATATTCTTGTCTGGGAAATCCCATGGAGCCTGGCGGGCTACAGTCCATGGGGTCACAAAGAGTCAGACACAACTGAGAGACTAAACCACAACACCCTACCACAAAGGCTGTTGCAAAGAGGTGATTCTGCCGCACTCCCTAGGAGTCATGAGCCGTAATTTTTTGTAAATTTCCACCCAGAAGAAACACATACTGTGCAAAACTAGAGTGCTGAGATTGGATGGGAAGGTGCAGTGTTGCATTGGTAGCAAATGTAGCATTTCAACAAGCTACTTTGATGAGACTTCAATCAACCTACAGTATTTTCACTCAGTGATGATGGTGACATGTTAGCTAGACCAATACATCACTCATGTATCAATCCTTACATTTTAAGACCATCATACTTTTATTAATAAGTTCATTCAAGGATTATTAAGAATGACTGCAGTCATTAAACAAAACAAACAAACAAACAAAAAAAACTATATGACCCCCAGATTTTTCTACTGGGTAAGAACAGCATAAACCATGTAGAAAACAATTCCTTGTGTTAGTTTATTTCTCAAAAAAAAGCAGAAGGTTATATGAGGTATTTTCATCAGGAGGCAAAGTTCTTATGAATCTAAGAAGCCTTAACATTTACATTCTTCCAAAAAGCACGTACTGAGTACTTATCACAGACCAGAAGCTGAGCAAGACAACAAAGACACAGGACAGAACGAGGTAATGCCCATCTTCAAGGAGCCCGTGATGTAGTAAAGTCAGCAAGAGAGACAGGTGGATTATTTTAAAGCTGGTAGTTACCTCTGATAGAGAGCTGCATGAGGTGTGGTGGGAGAGCCAAGAGGGGCACCTACCCAGCCTGTAAATTTAGGAAAATCTCGGAAGAGGAACCAGAGCTGAAAATGAAAAACATGTATATTATCATATGTGAAATAGATCGCCAGTCCAGGTTCGATGCATGAGAAAGAGTGCTCAGAGTTGGTGCACTGGGATGACCCTGAGGGATGGGATAGGGAGGGAGGTGGAAGTGGGGTTCAGGATGGGGAACACATGTACACCCTTGGCTGAGTCATGTCAATGTATGGCAAAAACCACTACAATATTATAAAGTAATTAGCCTCCAATTAAAATAATAAATTAATTTAATTTTAAAAAAGACCAATAAAAAATGAAAGGCAAGACGGAATTAACAAGTGAGAGTAAAAACTGACAAATAACAAAGAAGGTTGAGGTCAGTAAGACTGGAAGTATGATTTTCCTCATTTTACAGACAAGGAAATGAGTCAGGATAACTGAGCTATATGTCCAAACATATAAAGAACTGAGGCCGAGGATCAGACCTGGGCCACTGTAGCTTCAACATCATGCAGAGCTCAGACAGGACACTCACCTCCAGGTGCAGGACAACACAGAGAGGAAACCAACAGCCATCCTTCAGCAAGACAGTCTAAAATAGAGCCAGCAATAGGTGGTGCAGAAATATCACAAAATTATAAGAAGAAAAGCTTTAAAGGTCTGAGCTTTAGAAGATTTGGGAAAGACAAAAAGTTCTTGTCAAGTCATTGCTGGCTCGTCTAAAGAGACTAGCTTTGGTGCTCCTAACAGGACACAACAATGGCATTTGAAGACACAGTTACAGAAGAAACACTTACTCTGGCTTCACAGCCGCAGACCCTGGGCAGACGACTTCCAGAAGAAGTGCTCTCGGGAGAAACTGGCAAGGCCGAGGAGGAAGCAAGATGGGAGAGAAGGAGCCACGTGAAGGTGGAACCTCGGGGCAAAGTGTGATCCTGTGGGGGTTTCTCCTCCAGAGGGTTCGAGCAGGTCCCTGAATCTGCTGGTCTCTGTCTAAGGGTATCTTAAAGGCCTGAACTCCCAGGTCCTTTGGTTCTCCAGGCAGGCAGAGCGGGGTGGGAGCCTCAACAAGAGTTGCAGCTGAGGGCAATTAGAACAAACTCACAATATGTGGAGCAGGGCAGCCCAGAATTGTGGGAAAGAAGTGATCCAGGGGATTCAGACTGAGAAACAGCAGCTCTGCTGCAAGAACAGCCCCCAGATAAAGGGCTGGTTAGGAGACCACCATGCTCCTCATCGCAGAATGGGACCCCCCCCACATGTAGAAGCTACTATCCATGTCCCCCAATTACACAGGGAGAAGCTGAAAACAGAGAGCCTGAGTAACTTACCCAGGAGCACACAGCTACTTAAGCCAGAGCAGGGATTCAGGCAGACAGCATGACTCCAGGGCTTATGCCCTTAATCATTGAGCTACCTGCCTGGAGAAATCATACAGATTAAACAAAATACGGAATGTGAAGGGTCTAGCTCAGCACCTAGCATATTTATTAGCATTAAAAAAAAAAAAAAGCTGCTATTGGTTTCAAACAGGCAAGATTCTAGACATTTCAAGAAGAAAACTCAGGGCTTCCCTGGTGGTCCAGTGGTTAAGAATCCATCTCACAATGAAAGGGACACTGATTCAATCCCTAGTCCAGGAAGATCCCACGTGCTGCAGGGCAACTAAGCCCATGCACCAACCTGGAGCCTTTGAGCTACAACTACTGAAGCCCGCGTGCCCTAGGGCCCATGAAGTGAAGTGAAAGTCACTCAGTTGTGTCCGACTCTTTGTGACCCCACAGACTATACAGTCCATAGCATTCTCCAGGCAAGAATACTGGAGTGGGTAGACTTTCCCTACTCCAGGAGATTTTCCCAACCCAGGGATCAAACCCAGGTCTCCTGCATTGCAGGCAGATTCTTTACCATCTGAGCCACCAGAGAAGCCCTTGTTCTTGCTCCTAGAGCCCATGCTCCAAAACAAAAGATGCCATCACAGTGAGAAGCCCTCAACACCGAAACCAGAGAGTGGCCCCATGTGCTGCAACTAGAGAAACCCACACTCAGCGAGAAGACCCAGCACAGCTAAAAAATAATAATAATTATAATTATAAAAAAGAAGAAAACTCAGCATATGAAGAGTATTTACTTGATTCATTTATCCAGGTACTGGGCACTATCATCATTCAAGGCCCTGCAGGTGGTAATGTGTAAAGCCACATTTATTACTATCCTCATGAAGCAGATATGATGTTTTTTAATTTATTTAATTGGAAGATAATTGCTTTACAATATTTTGTTGGTTTCTGCCATATATAGACATGAATCAACCATAGGTCCCTGCCCTCTTGAGCCTCCCTCCCACCCTCTACCCCAGCCCACCCCTCTAGGTTGACAGAGCACCGGTTTGAGCTCCCTGCATCATATAGGAAATCCCCACTGGCTATCTATCTTACACACGGTAAAGTAAAGCACATGTTTCAAAGCTACTCTCCCAATCCATCCCACCCTTTCCTTCCCCCATTCCACCCACAAGTCTGTTTTCTATGTCTGCATCTCCATTGCTGCCCTGAAAATAGGCTTATCAGTACCATTTTTCTAGATTCCATATATAAAACATATATGATTTTTAAGAAGATCTTATCCCATTCAAATTCTGACAGAAATACTGAAAAAGTTTTAAGAAAGCTTAAGTCAATGAGCATTAGGGATTACAGTTGATTTACAAGGGTTGGAGAAGTCTGGAAGCCCAATAATTACATGAGGAAGGACCAGTAGTAGATCCTGAGATTCAGTTTATGAATTTCTGTATCAAAGGTAAATATTAACTATGAAAATGATGGCTTTAATCAGGTTTTCTTAACTACATAATCCACACTCTTTATGTTGTAGCAGGCTGACTGAGAAAAGATTAAGGCAAAACAGCATCAAAAGTATTGTCATGTCCTGTGGAAGTCTGGGTACTTGTTTGATGTTACATCGAGAGGATTTAAAAAAAGGATAGTTTTTAAGCTAAAGATATTAACAACAGAATGCACAGCCTTGGGATGCTTTCTACTTGACAAATAGTAAAAGCATTAGGTTGGATTGGATTCAGGCAAAGACAAAAATGACCATTTGTTAATAATGTGTTGGTTCGGTTATTTGACTGAAAGACTATCAAAGTAACTTTAAATACTAAAATTGTCTGTATATTTTAAGTCTTCAAGAACAGTGTCTCTTTCTTCAAACCTTCCCTGGTACCTACACTGCATCTGGCATTTTCAGATTTTATAAAGGAGGGCCTCAGAGGGGACGATGACGAGACCCAAGGATGATCTTGACCCAGATCTGGAAGCTGTATGATTCAATCACTCTGGCCTCAGGTCATCCCCAGAGAGGATGTGTTTTTATTGATGCTGGTAAGTAAGTAACAAGCTGCTGGGCATGAAGACCCTCCATGGTATTTCCTCTGCCGGGGTGAAAAAGGTTTGTAAACTTTGTAGCTTGCCATCTTCCAGAGCTGAATCTCCATCCATTGTGACTTACTCCTCCATAGCCTGTGAGCGCCTGTTCTAGTCTCTCTGCTTATGGAGCTCTCTGGACACCCTTCTCTTGCTTTACTCTCTGATGTTGAGTCTCTCAGTTGTGTCCGATCCTTTGCGACCCCATGGACCAGAGCCTGGCAGCTTCCCTGTCCTCCACTACTTTTCTGCAAAACTCAAGTATGGGACTGCTCCCCCAGGCATGGCTCCCTTGACTACAGGACTCTCCCAGCACCTGGACCACTGTCATCAAAGCAGTGATCATGCTGACTTATGTTCACTGTCTGTCTACCCCAGCAGACTGTGGTATATCCTGTGACCTCAGGGACTCCGGCCTCTGGCTCACAGCAGCACGGACACAGGCGAGTCAACAAAGTGAATATGGACTGCTTCCCTCCCTGTCCAAGCCCTGACATCTGCTCACAGCCTGGGAGCCCTCAAGGGGCCTGAGGTCAGTAGATGCCTCCCAGGAACTGCCTGCTGCAGCGGCCAGGGGGCAAGATCTCAAGGCAAGGGAATGCTTCCGTGGGTGGCTCTGAGAACCCACGGGAAATAAACAGTTCTTTGAAGGTGGGAACATGTTCTAAAGGCTGCAGAGCCAATCGGAAAGCTTTGATTCCAGCCATGGAACTGCTTTGTCTTATGAGAAGCCACATCGGTGATTCTATTTAGAATTTGCTGAGCACCTGGTACACCTCAAGGATTGCCCGGAAATCTGGTCCCACAGATGTTTTCACCTGGATGAGGTCTGCACCTCTGGTCTGCACACCCCACCCTGGAGAGCACGGTCTCCTAGAGCTGGCAAATGTCGCTGTCACAGGCTCGGTGCCTGTTTCTAGGCGACGCCAGAGCACGGTGACATCCTACTGAATTGTGTAACTTGAACAATTTCAGAAAATAATCTTAATGGAGCATTGAGGCCCTTTCATTGTCTTGGTTCACTCGTTATAAGTGGATTTCAATATGCAGTTAATCAAAATACCCAGCTGCATTCATTTAAAAATGCAACCCACAAATAGCATCTAAGTGGGCCTTTTACCTCCCTGCTAAGAAAATGCAGGAGAGATTTCACTAGAATTTAATTTTACAGAAAACTAAAAGCCCCCGGAATCAGCCGTTTGTGATGCAAATGTTAACTCTGTCTTTATTGCAACAGAGGCAGCTAATAAACAAGTAGTACATCTACACAAGATGAAAGATGAGGCTGAAGGAAGAAGGGCAGGGGGCAGGTCACCAGGACTCGGCCTCCTCAAAATCTACATTCACCCCAAACTCTCCAGGCTGACCTAGAAAATCAACATGGGCGGGGGGTACAGTTGCTCTCTCTTCAGAAGTAATAAGACTTATGACAAGGCCTTAGGCTTTAAGGTCAGATTTACAAGCTAGATGACCTTGGAAAATTCTTACTCTTTTCAAGGTTTCATCATCTTCATCTTTAAAGTATACATGCCAAAGTCTATTGCATAGGATTTCTTATGGGTTTAATTTTGTCCCCTAAACATTCACTGGGGCTTCCCAGGTGGCTCAGTGTGTAAAGATTCCACCAGGAAATGCTGATTCGATCCCTGGGTCAGGAAGATCCCCTGGTGGAGGGCATGGCAACCCACTCCAGGATTCTTGTCTGGAGAATCTCATGGACAGAGGAGCCTGGTGGGCTACAGTCCATGGGGTCACAAAGAGTCAGACGCAACTGAACCAGCTGAGCGGGCATGCACACAAGTATTCATAGGTTGAAACACTGTTCACGTGTTGAAGTTCTCCGATGACTCAATGTGATCTGATTCGGAAAAAGGCTTTTATAGGTATAACTGGTTTGATGAAGTCATACTGGAGTAGGATGGGCCCTAACCCAATGTGACTGGGGTCTTTATGAAAGTAGAAATTTGGACACACACACACATTAAGGAGACTTCTGGGTGATGGGTCTACAAGCCATGAACACGAGGACCACCAGGGATCACCAGTAAAGCACCAGAAGCCAGGAGAGGGGCCTGGAAGAGATTCTTCCTCACAGCCCCCAACCCTGCCGACACTTGACCTCCAACTCTGACCTCCAGAACTATGAGGAAGCACATTCATGCTGTGTAAGTCCCCAGTCTGTGAGATTTTGCCACTGCAGCCCTAGTGAACTCATAGAGGGTAGCTCTAAGGATTGTGTGGAGGACCTCTGTGGTGGTCCAATGGTTAAGACTGTACTTCCACAGCAAGGGGCGAGAGTTTGATCCCTCTTCCCTGGTGGTTCAGACAGTACAAAAAAATCTGCCTGCAAAACAGGAGATTCAGGTTCATTTTCTGGGTCAGGAAAATACCCTGGAGAAGGGAATGGCAACCCACCCCAGTACTCTTGCCTGGAGAATTCCATGGACAGTGGAGGCTGGCGGGCTATAGTCCATGGTGCCCCCAAAGAGTCAGATACAACTAAGCAACTAACACTTTAACTTTCAGGGAACTAAGATCCCATATGCCATTCAGCATGGCCCCAAAATAATAATAATAGTAATAAAAAAGACTGTGGAAGAAAAGCCAATTATGTTAATAAAGTCAGATGATGGGATTTGAATTATTTTGATCTTGATAATCATTGTACAACATATATCAAATTGTCATGCCATATACTTCTTATACAAGCAATTTTATTTGTCCTTTAGTCCTCAACAAGGTAAGGCAATAGATAAGGTGTGTGCATGGTGTCCGCAGAGGCACGTGGGCTTCCTGGTGTTTACAGAAGTCATGTCCTTATCTGTTCAGGTCAAGGCCTGGCTCAAGCGAGAGAGACAGAGAAGCTGGAACCATAGCATTTCCCTCTCTGAAATTTAGTCTTTTCATTGCTAAGATATACCTAGCTCCTACTTCACAGCCTTGTTGTGAAAATGAAATGAGAAACAATACAGGTATATTTCATATAATATTTCATATAAATATTTCATATAATACTTCATATTATATAATATTTCATATAAATGTTTCACATATTTTCACATTTCATATAATACTGAGTACAGAATAATCAGTACAGCTACTTTAATTATCACCAGTTCTTGCAACACTCTTACAAGATATCATTAAGTTCATTTTATAATTAAAAACAATTTCAGGAGGTTATGCATTTTTCCAGGGCAGCCCAGATGGTCAATAGGAGTGTGGGATTCAGGTCTAGTTCCTCCAGGGGCCCAGGCTCCTGTTCTTTCCAGCCCAGAGGCTCTCTGACTTTAGTGAGTCAGATTTAGGAGGCAGATTCTGACTCTGTAGAACTGGAAGGGGAGCCTGAGGTTCCACATTTCTAGTAAGCAACTGAGGGATGTCAGTGTCTGTGCAGTACACCTGGAGCAGTGATGATCTGGAACATCCTGCTATCTTAACAGGCATTCTGCTTTACAGGGCAGAGGACCAGAGCAAAACTGAGAGAGAGATGGATAAACACTGACATTGATTTAAAAGAAGTTGAAAAACAGTGAGAATGAGGGGAAAGAGAAGAAGAAACAGTCATGTCTCAAAAAAAATCAGGCGCAAGAAAAGAAGAGGCCCACATGCATCACGCCTGCAGGTCCAGGACCACACATGTTCATCCAGCAGCTTACATGCATCTGGAGTTTCCCATGTGTGTCAGAGGACTGTACAGAAACACAAAATTCTGCCTTAGTCTTGGTGAAAGGAATTTTCACATACTGAAGGATGGAGAAGTCATTCCGGCTTATACATGATTTAACGTGAATTTTATGCTAACCAGAACAGTCTGTCTTAGGGCTCGTCAAACATGCATTGTACATCTGCTTTAATCATTAAAGAAAAGTAAACATTTAAAAATCAAAATGGAGTCACTGTGGTTCAAGCATCCGTACTGGAGCTGGGTGGCCCTGTGGATGTGGTTTCAGATGCATTCCTGCATCCCTGAGAACCCCGAGATCTTTTCTGAACAGTGTCAGGCTCAAGGACACCCCCAGCCATTCTCAGAACAAGGTCTGCTGGCAGCTGCAACCTGAGGGTCTCAGGGTCTCCCCTGGTAATTGTGCAACTGTGTCAGACCCAGTCCTTGCTTAGCAAGCACCCCTACCTCTTGCAGCTCCAGTCTGACTCTTAGCGACCCCATGGACTGCAGCCCACTAGACTTCTCCATCCATGGGATTTTCCAGGCATGATGACAAGACAGCAGTTTAAAAACTAAAGTATATTCTCCAAGCCCTGATCACAGGTGTAGACTTTGCCATCAGATAAATGAGTGTTCTCATTGAAACTCTGCTAACACTCAGATTCCTCCATTTTGAAAGAGAAATATTTTTATTCATCAAATTTGCTGAAGATCAAAATGCGTTGTTGCTCAGTCACTCAGTTGTGTCTGAATCTTTGCGACCCTATGGACTACAGCATGCCAGGCTTCCCTGTCCTTCACCATCTCCTAGGGTTTGCTCAAACTCATGTCCATTGAGTCAGCAATGCTATCTAACCATCTTCTTCTCTGTCACCCCCTTCTTCTTCTGCCTTCAATCTTTCACAACATCAGAGTCTTTGTCAATGAGTCAGCTCTTCTAGTCAGGTGGCTAAAGTATTGGAGCTTAAGCTTCAGCATCAGTCCTTCCAATGAATATTCAGGACTGATTTCCTTTAGGATGGACTGGTTTGATCTTGCAGTCCAAGTCTCTCAAGAGTTTTTTCCAACACCACAGTTCAAAAGCATCAATTCTTGGGTGCTCAGGCTTCTTTATGGTCCAACTCTTACATCTGTACATGACTACTGGGAAAACCATAGCTTTGACTATATGGATCTTCGTCAGCAAAGTGATCTCTCTGCTTTTTAACACTCTGTCTAGGTTGGTCATAGCTTTCCTTCTTAGGAGCACCTGAGTTACTACATGTAAAGGGTGTGGAGTACATCCCGGCATGAAATAACCTCTCAGTGCTTGTGAGTCTCATGTTGACATTCATGTTCAGGAAGCAGTGGTCTGTCCTGCCCTTGGTAATGGACACAACTCCTCACCTTTTTTAAGGGCTTATGATGGTCCAAGAGCTGGGCCAGATGCTTCATGTTTATCCCCTTCGGTCCTGAGATGGGCTCCATCTGCTACTTTACAGATGAGGAAACTGAGGCACAGAGGGGTTATTCATTTGCTCAGGTCACAAGGCTAGAAGGTGAGTTAACTGGTGCTTGAACAAGTGACCTGACTTCAGAAGCCAGCTCTTGTCCTCTCCTCTCCACTGGACTCTTTGGAGGCAGTTCCTACCATTGTTATGAATTAGAGGAAGTTCCCTGGGCAGGTGGGCTTCCCAGACAGTGCTAGTGGTAAAGAACACACATACCAATGCAGGAGACATAAGAGACACAGGTCAGGAAGATCCCCTGGAGGAGGGCACGGCAACCCACCCCAGGATTCTTGCCTGGAGAATCCCATGGACAGAGGAGCCTGAAGGGCTACAGTCCATAGCGGGTCACAAAGAGTCAGACACAACTGAAGCGACTTAGCAGGCACTTGTGCCCTGGGCTGGTATAGTCTCCAAAAGCCTACTATTTTTAACTTGCATTAGAGGTGATCGGAGCAGTTCATAAAGAGGTGACATTTATCAGTCCCGTCACCCTGAGAGCACACACAGGGACACATTGGCGCCCTGAGACCAGCCCGCTAATGACGTGCCTTTGTGCAGCACGCTGAATCGCAGCCCCGGCCCGGCTGCTGTCAAAACTGATTAAGCCAAACACGTGTTCAGCAGTGCCTTTGAAAGAGTCCTGTAATTGACTGTATGACGAGAGTTATACATAAGCAACTGGATTAACAACTCTCCCCACCCCTCCCAACAACGAGCCTCAGAAGAAAATGAGCTGATTATGCATATGCTGTCCAGACCAGAAACGGGGTGCGAACCCAGACGTCTCTTCATTACAGGGAGAAGTGGCACCTCCCCGGGAGGTCACAGAACAGAGAAAGGGGCAGGGATGAGAGGCATCCTCCAGGCAACCCCGTCTGTTCTCAGCCACCAGAGTGAGGGGATGAACGCCCTTCTTTCTGGAAAAATAAATAACACTTCCATCTCACTGCAGCCCCTGAAAGAAGCATGGTCATCAGCACTTGAAATGTGGTCACCAAATGTAATGAACAGTGGACATGGAAATGACAGCTGTTGTTTAAGGAGCAGCAGGTATGTGCCCATGGTAGGTTGGGTTCTTTCCCATTGTTTCTTATTTTTAAATCTCAGAGATATCCTGCAAGATTATTGCTCAGTTTATCAGAAGGCAACCAAGGCTCAGAGCATTGACTAAATGGACCAAGAAGACAAATCAATGAGGGTCAAAGTGCACCAGGGGCTAAGGTCACAGTATTCTTCTGCTCTGCTGCTTTCCCTCTGGTCCTCAACCTCAAGACATTGCCTGCTGCCCTGGGTGGTGGGACTCCAACATGAACGAACCCCCAGCACCAGGGCCGGGACAAGGCAGCTAGATACAAGGCCATAAGGAGGAGAGAAAACATAGGCACAGGAGAATGTCATTCCTTCTAAGCATGTGTGTTTCAAATCTATTCAGGCCAAACAAGTCCAATCTGGATCCTTGCAGATCTGGCTTGTGAGCCCAAGAGACCCAAAATGATTGCACCCCACCACCTCCCCACAATGACATGTTCATATATCTGCAAAAATATGCTTGAAACCCTTTCATCAACTAGTTTGATTTTCTCTAGTTGTTCCCCGCAGCATTTCAAAGGTTTACTAGAGGCAAAAACGACTTATGTTTCACTTACAAATTGGAAGAAGCTGTGATTCTCTGCTTCCTAAGTCCTTTACCAAGTCCCTAGAGACCAGCCTCTAAGCTAAAGAACAAAGTTTTCCACTTTCTGTCTTACAGACAGATCTGTCCTCAACACGTCTTCAAAAGGTTAATCACATGGAAATGATTATGCTACTATGTTTCAGCCCACGAATGAAACATCCTATCTTGGAAAGAGAACAGGACAACCAATGTACAATAGCTGAGAATCTGTGTGTTGAAAGGATAATCAACTGAGTCAGCAGCTAAATAAAGCTGTTACGTAGAATTAAAACTGGATCCTAGAATTTTGGAGAGGCAAAGGTCTTAGAAGCAATCTAGTCTAACTATCATAAATTTTCAAGCAAAGGAAATTGAGACTTTAAATCAGATTGGTCCATAGATCTCTGGTCTATTATATTCCTGTGTGACTTTGGGCAAAATCAGTTCAGTTCAGTTCATTTCAGTTCAGTCCCTCAGTCGTGTCCTACTTTTTGCAACCCCATGAATCGCAGCACGCCAGGCCTCCCTGCCCATCACCAACTCCCAGAGTCCGCTCAGACTCACGTCCATCGAGTCAGTGATGCCATCCAGCCATCTCATCCTCTGTCGTCCCTTTCTCCTCCTGCCCTCAATCCCTCCCAGCATCAGAGTCTTTTCCAATGAGTCAACTCTTCGCATGAAGTGGCCAAAGTACTGGAGTTTCAGCTTCAGCATCAGTCCTTCCAATGAACATAAAGGACTGATCTCCTTTAGGATGGACTGGTTGGGTGTCCTTGCAGTACAAGAAACTTTCAAGAGTCTTCTCCAACATTACAGTTCAAAAGCATCAATTCTTCGGCACTCAGCTTTCTTCACAGTCCAACTGTCACATCCATACATGACCACTGGAAAAACCACTGGGCAAAATAGCCCAGTTACCCTGTTTATATACCAGTTCCCACAACCGGCTGATGGCGGTAAATACCATCAACCCAGGGAACTGAGTGAGCACTAAGGGTCCCATTTGTTTCTTTTGATAATTTTATTTTATTTGTTTCTTTTTGGCTATGCTGGGTCTTCATTGCTGCACAGGCTTTTCTGTAGTTGTGGAGAGTGAGGGCTACTCTCTCGTTGTGGCGCAGAGGCTTTCCATTGCGGTGGCTTCTCTTGTTGCACAGCCCTGGCTCCAGGGCACCCAGGCTTCAGTAGTTGTAGCACTTGGGCTCAGTAGTTGTGGTTCCCAGGCTCTAGAGCACAGGTTCACTAGTTGTGGTACACGGGCTTAGTTGCCCCGAGGCACATGGGATCTTCCCAGACCAGGGATTGCATGTCTCCATGAGGATTCTTTACCACTGAGTCACCAGGGAAGCCCCGTCCCCTTTTTGAGGTGCTGACATCTGCATACCCTACACCCAGCTCAACACCTGGTACCTGGTAGCGATTAAGACACACATGTGGGTGCAGGACGGGTGTGAAAGCCTGGCTGACACCTAGGACTTGCTGGGATATAACTGATTCTCCAAGGTTGTTGAATGAGTCGTTGACTTGAGATCAGAATCTGAAGCTGATTCCCGGCCCAGGGCTCCCCACCTGGTGAATTAGGGGTGGAGGGAAGGGACAAGGGAGCCGTCAGGGCTCCGTGCCTGGAGGAGGTTACGCTTTCAGTGGCCCGGGGTAACCTTGGACATTGGCTTTCTGTTATCCTGAAATGAAGAAACATCCAATCCCAAACTTTCCCTGCCGCAGCTCCACCCGTGCTGGGGCAGGGGTCGGGGGATGGGGTTGAGGGAGTGCTACTGGCTGATTCAGCCAGCTGCCACCCACGCAAGTCCAGGTGTACCCGTTCATAATGGAAGCCCAGCCTGTAAGCAGCTACTAGGACTTCCCTAGTGGCTTACACGGTGAAGTGTCTGCCTACTAGGCAGGAGACCTGGGTTGGATCCCTGGGTGGGGAAGATCCCCTGGAGAAGGAAATGGCAACTTACTCCAGTACTCTTGCTTGGAAAATCCCATGGATGGAGGAGTCTGGTGGACTACAGTCCTTGGGGTCGCAAAGAGTCGGACAAGACTGAGCCACTTCACTTCGGCTTCACTTCAACCTATAAGTGAGAATGAGCTCCTCGATGGTAAACAAGGAGATGACACTAAGAAGTCTAAGCGGACAAGTCTATCCTCTTCTCATCGCGTTGTGATCTTCTGGTGACAAACAATGCTGTCAGTACATCCCAGTGACTGCAGAGCCCCAGCACTGGCTTCACTCGCAAGGCCCTGCCCACTCCTGGCTCTGGCTCTCGGTGGCCACTCCAAACCATCTTCTGTGTCCTCCCCACTCCCAAGAGGCTGCCTGTCCCGAGAACTGTGAGCTGTCAGCCCTCGGATTCCTCCAGGGGCCCCTCCCTCTGTGCTCCCACAGGCTGAGCTTGCTCCTAGACCCCTCCCGGATCCCATCTGTGTTCAATTAGAATTCTCCACGTGTGCCTTAAAGCCCCCCACCCTCTCCCCCAATCACGGTCACATGTAAGGTCTGTGGTCTGCACAGGGCCCTGATCAAGGGCGGAGCTATGCAAAGGTTTATGCCAGATACACGCTTCTCCTCACAATCCCTCAGTATGTTTTTGTTTTGTTTTGTTTTAAAAAATCACAAGCCCTAGTTCAACCATCACGTGTGTGCTCAGTCACTTCAACCATGTTCGACTCTCTGTGATCCCATGGACTGTAGCCCTTCAGCCTCCTCTGTCCATGGGGTTTTCCAGGCAAGAATACTAAAGTGGGTTGCCATTTCCTTCTCTGAAGGATCTTTCCAACTCAGGAATCAACCCCACATCTCTTATGTGTCCTGAATTGGCAGGCGGGTTCTTTACCACTAGCACCACCCAGGAAGTTCAACCGTATAGAGATCTATCTATGGACACCTTTCTTTTCATTTTCTCCTTCATTCCCACTTCACCTAATTAATTTGTCTTCATGAGGAACCATGGAAACAAGATGGGGATAGAGGTCCCCCCTAAACCCACCACACACACACACACACACAAAGTAACCCCAGGTATGTCCTGAAGTCTCAGTCTTCCTAGTTAGCTGTGCTGAAGTTCGTGCGGAAACCACAACACTCAGTAGTGTATGGTTGAATCCAAACTTTGCCCTTCTGGACGGATCAGACAAATGATAGGTACTTCACCAAAACAGAGCCATTTTTTGTGAGTGAAAGGGGCTCTAGAATATTAATCAGACAATAGGCATAAACTGTTACCTTTCTAGAAAAGTAGAATGCAGAGTAACATGAATCAGTCCAGTATAAGGAGTCTGAGGTGAGTTTTCCAGAAAGTTATAAGCAAAAAATGTTGAGGAAAATGGTGGGAAAGAAAACCTCGAAGTACCTCTTCACGACACAGTAATATTTTACAAAGGAGAGAAATAGGAGCTTGTTGTGGGAAACCTGGCCAATACCTCCTCAACCAAGGGTCAAAGTGAATATCATCAAGATAAGGACGGTACATACTCTGTGTTCCAGACTGACTGCCATGTCGGTATGGACTTATAGATTCTCGCTTGATCCAGTGGTGATATAAGCTGTGCTGTCATGATCTGCTGGGTTTTTTATGCTCAGATGGTCTCCAGTTTGGCCAGTGGCCTCCTCTTCAGGCTGACAACTGGTCATTTTCACATGTCCCTGCTTTCCAAGTACTTCCTTACTTTATGGAACAAAGCGTTTTCGGAAGATGGCAGATACATCATCTTTATTGTTCTTACAAGTACTGAATTGCAGTTGAATGCAGGCTAACTAGACTTTTGAGACTTTATCCCCAAGAAGGGATTTCAAATCCTACGAGCGGTGTGTGCCTGGGACCTTAGAGTTTGTCTAATGCAAACTTTCATTTGCAGACGGGAACCTGGGGCTCCAAACCAGAAATCTTTGGGCCAAGGCCAGCAGTCCAAAAGGAACCCATTGTAGAAAACGTCTTCAGAATGGGTCAGAAGAAGAGTGCTTCAGAGAGACTCCAGCGTAAGTCAAAATAATATTAAGTCCAATCATGTTCTCCAGCTGAGTCTGCAGCGTTGGCTCCTGTGTCTGACCATGATAGCCCAATAAACCATTTTTATTACAACATGCATAACCAACTTGCCAGCCGTCCTCACTTTTACAGATGGCCATTAATTTTTTTTTCCTAACGTAATGCATTCCACTCACAAAAAAATCCTTACTCGTCATAAATTGTGAGTGTAGAGAGGCAACACTGCAGTTAAGTACTGAGAAATAAATGCCCCTCATTATGCCCCCATTTATTATTTCAGGCAGGATTTGAATATATCTTTAGGAATATCTTTGAGAAAACCATTAGTTCCATTACAAGGCTTCAAAACTCACCTATGCAATCCTAAAGAGGTGCTAGAAAGACGTGGTACAAGCAGTGGAAATGGAAGGATTACAAGACCCAGGCACTGACTTCATCTGTCACTGCACAAGGAGCTGCCAGCCATCAGGAAAGAAAGATACAAAGGATTTCCCCCATACCTGGAATTTTCATACTGAAAATGGCTACATTTTAGGGAATTTTTCAGGCAACTATTCAAATGATAAGAGGTTCTACGTAGCTGAAAATGATCAAAACATAGAAGAGTGCCTTCTAAACTGATTTTGATATCAATAGATCCCGTTGTTTTTTAGTCACGAAGTCATGCCTGACTCTTTGCAAGCCCATGGACTCCCCCACCCCAGCTCCTCCGTCCATGGGATTTTCCAGGCAAGGGTACTGGAGTGGGTTGCCATTTCCTTCTCGAGGGGATCTTCCCAACCCAGAGATCAAACCCAGTTCTCTTGCAGTGGCAGGTGGATTCTCTACCATTGTGCTACCTGGAAAGTCTCATCAGTAGATGTTACTCAAAGCAAAAAGAGGGTTATTGGTCAAATGACTTATTTGACTTTGCATCTTCTTCTCCTTCTAGTCCTTCTCCTTCCCTCCCTCCTCCTCCTCCCCTCTTCCTCCTTCTCTTCTTCTAACTAGCTCCTGTGATAAAACTAGCATTCTTCTTAGGAAACACTTTGGGGAAATATTGATTAGGGATATGATATCTCAAGAAGAGAGGAGATCTGTGAGCTCCATGTTGGAGGGGGAGGAAAATAATATAGAAAAAGCTTCTAGTGTTTCTCACTAGACATCAGTGGCTGAGCAGCATACACCACTGGCAAAAACTAATGGAATATCAGAGTTTCTGTTCATCCATTAGACCAATATATATATATATATATATATATATATACACACACACACACACACACACATTTTTTTTCCTACTGGGTACCAGTGCTGCAAGAAGAGCAGAAAGACACTGTCTATGATTAGAAGAAAGAGATTAAGTTCACAAGAAATGGAAGTCAAGATTGCCATTGTTGCTATCGGGGAAGGAAAGAAGAGAGAAGAAAAAAAGAGACCAAAGGGGATTTCCTCGAGCCTGAGTCTTTCTTAAAAACCTTTTTATTTTGTATTGGGGTACAGCCGATTAACAATGTTGTAATAGTTTCAGGTAAACAGCAAAGGGACTCAGCCATTCATATACAGGCACTCATTCTCCCCCATCTTGAACGCAGTGATTCAATAGCTAAAAACACTTAGTTTCCCTGCATGCGTGTTCTAATATCATTATCCAAGAAAAAGAAAAGAAGCTTTAAAGTTTATGTGCCCAAAATTCCTTAAAAAGGACGGAGCTGGAGTCTTAATTCCTGAGATCTGGATCCAGTACATGTTCTTTCAACTGTACCCCACATGCTGCCAAGGTGCTCACACTCTTTAATTCTTACAAAGCCATTTACCAATCATCTTTTATGTGCAAAAGGTTGGAATGCAATGAAAAGGAGAAGACCCAGAATGAATCAGAGAAGTTCCCTCTTTCAAACATACTCTGTATTCTGATTAAGGAAGGCAGCATACATAATTTTACCTAAACGCATGACAATGGAGGTGGCAACTGATGTGGGACATTCAAAGAATAGAGAACTTTTAGCTGAAAGAACAGAGAAGCCTCTGTGAAAGTGCAGCTTGGGAGTCAGATCTCAGGACCTTGAGGAATGATCAGACTTTGACCACCTAAAGAACATAAAGAAATTGAGAGTAAGACACTCTTGGTCCAGGGTGGCTAGAACCCAGGATGCTTGTTGGGGAAGAGTGAGACAGAGGGTTGTGAGGAGGGATGCTTCTGGGTCACGAGAGTCCTCAGGGAAATCCGCCCCCTACTGCGCTGGCAGTGAGGCCATCAGGACGGTACTAAGAAGCCCAGGTTGAAGACGTGGCCTCAGCTGTCTTCCAAGGATGCCAAAAAATATGTTTGGAGAAGAGCTTCCCGCTGGCAAAGAACTGAAATAATACTGCAGCAGCAACTGGAATTCCTCCTTGCAACCCAAGTATATTTTAAGACATTTTTCACAGTGAATGCTTTGTCAGAAGTTGCTCAAAAGAGTTTCTATGAAATAGATGAAGCAGAAAATTACCCGAGCTCTGAATCAGTAGGAGAACAAAACAGATTTAATAGATCTGGCTAAAGGAGCAAGACTAAGTGATAACAGATATGTTCAAATGATATGCTCAATACTGAACTGTTTTGATTAGAAAATAGATTTTGTGATAGTCCATGTTTTTTTCTTAATGTCAGCAAATGTCCTTTAATATCTATAACGTGCCAGGAGGTGCTGTATTGGATGTTGAGGCTACGAAGAGGAATAAGACAAAATCCCTCATTTAAATAAAAGCTCACTGTTGAGTGGAGAATATATGTAACTTTTAAAGGACTGACTTACAATGCCAAAGTAATGAGGATAGGATGCTACAGGAAGACAGATGGTGCACACTCACCTGAGCTTTGCCCTCTGCCCTCACACCTCTGCCCTGGGAACTGCCTGGCTAACAATGTATATATATATAATCATGAGCTTAACACAAGTCATTTCCCTGCTGCTGCTGCTAAGTCGCTTCAGTCGTGTCCGACTCTGTGCGACCCCATAGACGGCAGCCCATCAGGCTCCTCTGTTCCTGGGATTCTCCAGGCAAGAACACTGGAGTGGGTTGCCATTTCCTCCTCCAATGCAGGAAAGTGAAAAGTGAAAGTGAATTCGCTCAGTCGTGTCTGACTCTTAGCGACCCCATGGACTGTAGCCTGCCAGGCTCCTCCATCCATGGGATTTTCCAGGCAAGAGTACTGGAGTGGGGTGCCATTTCCCCCCAAAGCTTTCAAGTATCTCTCCTCTTCTAGGTACAGAAGACAATAACCATATATGTGTTTCGATTTTAGATGTCTTCTGTTAGTGGGTTTGGGATTGACATGTACACATTGCTATATTTAAAACGGTTAAGCAACAAGGTTCCTACTGTATAGCAAAGGGAACTCTGCTCAATGGTATATAACAACCTAAATGAGAAAGAATTTGAAAAAAGAGTAGATACAAGTATATATATAACCACATCACTTTGCTCTCCACCTGAAGCTAACACAACATGGTTAATCAACTACGCTCCAAGATAAAATGTTTTCTAAAAATTGAGATGTCCTTCCTACTGTATAGAACATGGAGCTCTTCTGAATATTATGTGACAGCCTAGACGGGGGGCTTTGGGGGAGATTGGATTCATGCATATATATGGCTGAGTCACTTCACTGTTCACCTGAAACTGTCACAACATTGCTTGTTAATTGGCCATCCCCCAATACAAAATACGTTTTTAAAAAATTGAGATGTCCCGTATTTCCACTTCTTAGAGAAGAGTGAATGGAAAACTGTAAATAATGGAGAAGTTAAAGGTCAGACAAATCCAGAATAAATTTTGCTAAAGAGGTCTTGGACATATTACCTCCATAAGCCTCGATCATTTCACCTGCAAAAGAGGGATGATAAAGTTGGTTCCTTGTAGGAGTGAAGGGGACATTAGAAAAGGCATTTGTAAAGTATCCAGAACTCAGTGGCATGTAATAATTGCTCTATTCATTGTCACTATTGTCACTATAATCATGATTATTTTCTACCTGAAGGAACATTATCTTACGGCATCTCCAATTACCTCCAAATATGTTATGGAATTGCCATGGCAAAATAGACTTTTCTATAGAAAAACAAGCAGTCCACATAGGGCATGGTACTGGGAAAAGCAAGATTTAAACCATGCCCCCCACCCATACACGCATGAACCACAAGGAGAGGCAGCTATTATCAAAAATTTGGGTCTTCCTGACCTGACCAGGTTTCAAGCCTCAACAGTACAGACCAGATGTATCAAGGGATGCTGTGCAAATGGGGAATAGCATAGGAGTTCAGGAAGACTCGGGTCCTGCTCAGGACCTGGCCCCTGTCTGCTGACTTGAGGGGACCATGCTGTGTCCATGCTCCCTACTCCCTCAGTGGACAGTGATGTCTGGAAAAGGGAAGCTTAACATCTACTTGTCTGGCCTGTTTGTAGGTGATATCTATGAGAACCACAACTGAGGAGAGAGAGTTAACTCAGAAATTGGATCTTCTCTCTGTCTTCTAAGAAGAAACCCATGAGCTTTAATGACATCTGCAAACAACTTTTAAGAAAGAACGTTTGTCATACATATATACAATGGAATATTACTCAGCCACTAAAAAGAATGAAATAATGCCATTTGCATCAACATGGATGGACCAAGAGATTGTCATACTGAGTGAAGTTAACAGACAGAGGAGAAATATATGATGTACCTTATATGTGGAATCTAAAAAGAAGATACGAACTTACTTACAAAACAGAAATAGACTCATAGACATAGAGAACATGGTTGCCAAGGGGGAAGAATTGGGGGAAGAGATAGTTAGAGAGTCTGGGATGGACATGTCCACTCTGCTATATGTAAAATGGATAAGCAACCAGGTATAGCACAGGGAACCCTGCTCAGTGTTACGTGGCAGCTTGGCTGGGAGGGGTGTTTGGGGGAGAATAGATACATGTATATGTACGGCTGAGTCCCTTTGTTGTCCTCCTGAAACTATCTCAATATTGTTAATCGGCTATACAGAAAAATAAAAAAAAGTTTTTGTTTTGTTTTTTTTTTAAGAAAAAGAGCATTTGGAAATACAAATTAAACAAGGCTGATGAGATAATGATAATAAAACTCTGAGTATAAAGATTGTCTCCCATACGTTTCTACGAAGGAAAAAAGGTGTCACAAAAGTGGAGATAAAGTTTCAATCCCTTCAGTGACAGATGAGAGTCACATGGATGAAAACCCCTATGAACCTGGCACGTAGAGCAGTCAGCTTGACAGGATCAATCAGGGGAGGAGCTTCCCAAAAGCCACATACCTGGAAAGCAGCCGAGTCAGGGCGCTAACCCAGAACAATCTAATCCAAACTTCATGTTCTTCCCATCAGAAAGACCATGTATCTTAGGATAACCTAGTGACCTCTTATCTGTCTCCTCGTTACACTGTGCTCCTCACTATTTTTACCCAAGTCTCTGGCACAGAGCAGACGTCCCTGGTGGACCAGATGGTAAAGAATCTGCCTGCAATGCAGGAGACCTGGGTTCAATCCCTGGGTTGAGAAGATCCCCTGGAGGAGGACATGGCAACCCACTCCAGTATTTTTGCCTGGAGAATCCCCCAGGACAGAGGAGCCTGGCAAGCTGCAGTCCACGGGGTTGCAAAGAGTTAGACATGACTGAGCGACTAAGCACGGCACACAGATGGCACAGAGCAGGTACCCAGGACACATTTGTTCAATGATTAAATGAATGAGTACTGGATAATATATTGGACTATCCCATTTGTATTCATTGTAATCTATTTTCAACCTTCACACTCACATTCTCCGCATGAAAACAAACCTTGGATCTCTCTAGCATTTTACTTAGGATTCTCTAGCAGGAGAATTTCCCTGAATATCAATTGCTATTTGTTTTTACTTTTTTAAAACTCCTTTCCAAGTAGATTGTCTCAAACTTTACTGGTTAAAAGGAAAAGAGTTGAGGACCTCCCTAATGGCCCAGTGGTTAAGAATCTGCTTTGCAATGCAGAGAACAGGGGTTCAATCCTAGTCAAGTAAGATTCCACATGCCTTGGGGCAACTGACCCCATGTGCCACCATTACTGAGCCCTCATGACAACAAAAGATCCTGCAGCTGCAACTAAGACCTGTGTTATGCATGCTCATGCTAAGTTGCTTCAGACTTGTCCGACTCTTTGCAACCCTATGGACCATAGCTCACCAGGCTCCATTGTCCATGGGATTCTCCAGGTGGAATACTGGAGTGGGTTGCCATTTCCTCCTCCAGGGGATCTTCCCAATCGAGGAATTGAGCCCACATCTCTTATGTCTCCTGTACTGACACATGGGTTCTTTACCATTAGTGACATGGATTTCTCTGGCTCAGCAGTAAAGAATCTATTTGCAATGTAGGAGACCTGGGTTTGATCCCTGAGTGGAGAAGATCCCCTGGAGAAGGAAATGATAACCCATTCCAGTATTCTTGCCTGAGAAATCCCATGGACAGAGGAGCCTGGGCGGGAGGGTGGGAGGGTGGGGTAGGGCTCCATTCCATGGGGTACAAAGATTCAGACACGACTGAGCAATGAACACTTTCACTTTACTTTTGCAACTAAGACCCAACTCTGCCAAATAAATAAACAAATATTTTTTTTAAAAAAGGAAGAGAGTTGAAATCTATTGAAAAGAACAAGAGAAAGAAGCAAAGATTCCTAGATCTTGGGAAGGGTACAGACATGGGATCTTGTAAATTATAGAGCCTCATGGTCCATCTTTTCCCTCAGAACCCAAAGCAGTGATGGGATGATGGAGTGGACAATGGTGTCATGAAGGTAGCTGCATCTGGATTCCCAGGACCTAAGTAGAGCATAGGAACCACAGAGCTGAGCTGCCTAGTCGTCAAGAACCAGAACACCTGGGATAGTCAAGATGTTAATATTAACCACAATGGACCACAGACTAAGAACCCTTCCAACAGTGGATGGGTGTCATCTTCTTATGCAATGCCAGAAAAGTGAAAGAATTCCAATCGCCCCTAAAATTCAACCTACCAGGAGTAGGGCTCAGAGTTTGAATGAACTGAATCAAATAAAACACACTAAATTGAGCCCTCTAAGTGTCAAAGACTTAGTCTCACCACACTTAAAACTTATTATAGAGAGTATACACAGTATCTTGGAAAGGGAGTGAGGAAAGGGGTGGAGGAAGAGGGTCTTTGGAGGTGAAAAGCACAGGGTTAGCTGAGAGCTACAGTCCTGCCTCAAATGAACTCACATCAGTGAGCCCTGCAGGGGTAGGAAGGACCCAGCTCTGTCATCCTTTGCTGAGAAGATGAGAACTGCACATCATCTTGGTCAGCTGTCTCACTCTTTGCCGAACAGAAACTCAGACTTCCAAAGAAAATACTACTCACTTAGCATTGCTTAGCAATTGCTTACGTTGATGTCAGACAACTTAAACCCAGGCCAGGGGCTCAAGGTCACAGGTTAGAGTCCAGGGCTATAAGTGTCATGGACCTGTCAGAGCTTCCAGGCTCAGCAGTCAGGGCCTGTTGGACCAAGAGCTTCTCAGTGTTACCTGGTGGCCCAGAAAAGCCTTCCCGAATGATCTGCATTGTGTAGACCTGAGACCTGTGCAGTGTGGAAGCCCAATTATATATTGGGGTCCAATAAAGACTCCATTTCACATTCCCATCATCACCCCATGGAAGCCTGGAGTCTAACTGGATCGGGTTTAAAGAGAGTATCTTCACGCACATTTCTTGCACAAACTACTAAATGAATCAAGACTTTCTTTCACGGCAGTTAAGTAAGATTTTAGACTTGTGATTGGGGCCCATAACTGCAATAACTGATTTTCTACGCCTGTAGCAAATACTTGTGGGGCACAGCTTCCCTGGGCTCAATGGTAAAGAATCTGCCTGCAATGCAGGAGACCTGGGTTCAATCCCTGGGTTGGGAAGATCCCCTGGAGAAGGGAATGGCTACCCACTCCAGTATTCTTGCAAGGAAAATTCCATGGACAGAGGAGCCAGGCAGGCTACAGTCCATGGGGTCACAAAGAGTTGGATATGACTGAGCAACTAACACTTCACGGTCTACAAAGAAATGACCACCTCAATTAAAGAGGGGTTCTGAGTTTTCACAGGAGAGAGTTACAATCTATATTCTGGGGAAGAGAGACTTGGACCGCACTGAAAAATTAGAATAATAATCATAGAAAGTCGAGATATGTTTGTTATTTCTAAATTCTGAAGTAAACTGTCCCAGATGTGTCACGGTGTTTCTAAAATTTGGATAAAGGAAATAATCCTTCTAAAGAGGAAAAAAAAAATCCCCTTGGACCCCTCAGAAATGTATTCATGGGTCCCAGGAGTCCACAGGCCTATTTTAAAAAAATATGCTCATATGAAATCAGTTTCATTACAGGAAAACATATTTCCATTAAAAATTGTTACCACAAGAGGACACTTTTATCTTTACAACTGGCAAAACTTTTGTTAAGGTTGCCGTTAAGATGAAAAGAAGTATACACTGACTCCCATACAAAGCACTATTTCTTGAGTTTACATCTGCACATTCCAGGGAGACTGAACACCTGAATTTGAGAATCTTTGTTCTCACGTGTGGTGGTCACTCACAGAGTCCACTCAGGAAGAGGCTTCCTGAGGCAGTGCCCCTGGGGTGTGTCCAGTCTTCATGAAGGAATGAGGTCAGGCAGGCTTTTATCCCTAGACTGTCAGTCACTTCATCTAGAAGATAAGCTGGTGGATGTGGTGTCAATGAAGACTCATTTGACTGGTGTCTCTATATGATAACTAATATTTGTTCATTATTCCATGGTTTTAAAGCACTTCTGCATGCATTCTTGTTTAATCCTCATAGTAACTGGTGATTATAATCTCTGTTTTCTTGGTGAAGAAAGCAAGGCTCAGAGAAGGTACATCACAGCACTGATAAGGGACGATGTCATCGTATCTTGTTTGTCTAGGGTCCTGAAACTCACCCCTTTCTCCTTCAGAGCAGAGCCTTGGGTCTAAGACTTCATTGGAGGCATACCCTGTAAACTGGGGACAGAAGGAGTGGAGCGGGAAATGGATCTTTAGATTCTTTAAGTCTTTCCTGTGAATCTCCCAGATTCCTGGCTTGCTGTTACCATCCTAGTCTGGCCCATCCTATAGGCCCATAGCAACCTGGAATGTTAGGTCCATGAATCAAGGCAAAATGGCACTCATCTCACACGCTAGTAAAGTGATGCTCAACGTTCTCCAAGCCAGGCTTCAGCAGTACGTGAACCGTGAACTTCCTGATTCTCAAGCTGGTTTTAGAAAAGGCAGAAGAACCAGAGATCAGATTGCCAACATCCGCTGGATCATGAAAAAAGCAAGAGAGTTCCAGAAAAAATTCTATTTCTGCTTTATTGACTATGCCAAAGCCTTTGACTGTGTGGATCACCATAAACTGTGGAAAATTCTGAAAGAGATGGGAATCCCAGACCATCTTGAGAAACCTATATGCAGGTCAGGAGGCAACAGTTAGAACTGGACATGGAACAAGAGACTGGTTCCAAATAGGAAAAGGAGTATGTCAAGGCTGTATACTGTCACCCTGCTTATTTAACTTATATGCAGGGTACATCATGAGAAACGCTGGGCTGGAAGAAGCACAAGCTGGAATCAAGATTGCCAGGAGAAGTATCAATAACCTCAGATATGCAGATGACACCACCCTTATGGCAGAAAGTGAAGAGGAACTAAAAAGCCTCTTGATGAAAGTGAAAGTGGAGAGTGAAAAAGTTGGCTTAAAGCGCAACATTCAGAAAACGAAGATCATGGCATTTGGTCCCATCACTTCCTGGGAAGTAGATGGGGAAACAGTGGAAACAGTGTCAGACTTTATTTTTGGGGGCTCCAAAGTCACCGCAGATGGTGACTGCAGCTATGAAATTAAAAGATGCTTACTCCTTGAAAGGAAAGTTATGACCAACCTAGATAGCATATTCAAAAGAACAGACATTACTTTGTCAACAAAGGTCTGTCTAGTCAAGGCTATGGTTTTTCCTGTGGTCATGTATGGATGTGAAATTTGGACTGTGAAGAAAGCTGAGCGCCAAAGGATTGATGCTTTTGAACTGTGGTGTTGGAGAAGGCTCTTGAGAGTCTTTTGGACTGCAAGGAGATCCAACCAGTCCATTCTTAAAGAGATCAGCCCTGGGATTTCTTTGGAAGGAATGATGCTAAAGCTGAAATTCCAGTACTTTGGCCACCTGATGCGAAGAGTTGACTCATTGGAAAAGACTCTGATGCTGGGAGGGATTGGGGGCAGGAGGAGAAGGGGACGACAGAGGATGAGATGGCTGGATGGCATCACCGACTCGATGGACGTGAGTCTGAGTGAACTCCGGGAGTTGGTGATGGACAGGGAGGCCTGGTGTGCTGCAATTCATGGGGTCACAAAGAGTCGGACATGACTGAGCAACTGAACTGAACTGAACTGAACTGAAACAGGAGATGGCAACAGTGAACGTCAAATTTTAGGAATCAGTGAACTAAAATGGACTGGAATGGGTGAATTTAACTCAGATGACCATTATATCTACTACTGTGGGCAAGAATCCCTGAGAAGGAATGGAGTAGCAATCATAGTCAACAAAACAGTCCAAAATGCAGTACTTGGATGCAATCTCAAAAACGACAGAATGATCTCTGTTCGTTTCCAAGGCAAACCATTCAATATCACGGTAATCCAAGTCTATGCCCCGACCAGTAATGCTGAAGAAGCTGAAGTTGAACAGTTCTACAAAGACCTACAAGACCTTTTAGAACTAACACCAAAAAAAGATGTCCTTTCATTATAGGGGACTGTAATGCAAAAGTAGAAAGTCAAGAAACACCTGGAGTAACAGGTAAATTTGGCCTTGGAATACAGAATGAAGCAGGGCAAAGGATAATAGAGTTTTGTCAAGAGAACACACTGGTCATAGCAAACACCGTCTTCCAACAACACAAGAGAAGACTCTATACATGAACATCACCAGATGGCCAACACCAGAATCAGATTGATTATATTCTTTGCAGCCAAAGATGGAGAAGCTCTATACATTCAGCAAACACAAGATTGGGAGCTGACTGTGGCTCAGATCATGAACTCCTCCTTGCCAAATTCAGACTTAAATTGAAGAAACTAGGGAAAACTACTAGACCATTCAGGTATGACCTAAATCAAATCTCTTATTATTATACAGTGGAAGTGAGAAATAGATTTAAGGGACTAGATCTGATAGACAGAGTGCCTGATGAACTATGGATGGAGGTTTGTGACATTGTACCAGAGACAGGGATCGAGACCATCCCCAAGCAAAAGAAGTGCAAAATGGTATGGACCTAACGGAAGATGATATTAAGAAGAGGTGGCAAGAATACACAGAAGAACTGTACAAAAAAGAGCTTCATGACCCAGATAATCACGATGGTGTGATCACTCACCTAGAGCCAGACATCCTGGAATGTGAAGTCAAGTGGGCCTTAGGAAGCATCACTATGAACAAAGCTAGTTGAGGTGATGAAATTCCAGTGGAGCTATTTCAAATCCTGAAAGATTGAAAGTGCTGCACTCAATATGCCAGCAAATTTGGAAAACTCAGCAGTGGCCACAGAACTGGAAAAGGTTAGTTTTCATTCCAATCCCAAAGAAAGGCAATGCCAAAGAATGCTCAAACTACCACACAATTGCACTCATTTCACACGCTAGTAAAGTAATGCTCAAAATTCTCCAAGTCAGGCTTCAGCAATATGTGAAGAGTGAACTTCCAGATGCTCAAGCTGGTTTTAGAAAAGGCAGAGGAACCAGAGATCAAATTGCCAACATCCGCTAGATCATGGAAAAAGCAAGAGAGTTCCAGAAAAAACATCTATTTCTGCTTTATTGACTATGCCAAAGCCTTTGACTGTATGGATCACAATGAAATGTGGAAAATTCTGAAAGAGATGGGAATACCAGACCACCTGACCTGCCTCTTGTGAAATCTGTATGCAGGTCAGGAAGCAGCAGTTAGAACTGGACATGGAACAACAGACTGGTTCCAAATAGGAAAAGGCTATATATTGTCACCCTGCTTATTTAACTTATATGCAGAGTACATCATGTGGAATGCTGGGCTGGATGAGGCACAAGCTGGAATCAAGATTGCTGGGAGAAATATCCATGCATTAGATATGCAGATGACACCACCCTTCTGGCAGAAAGTGAAGAACTGAAGAGCCTCTTGATGAAAGTGAAAGAGGAGAGTGAAAAAGTTGGCTTAAAGCTCAACATTCAGACAACTAAGATCATGGCATCTGGTCCCATCACTTCATGGCAAATAGATGGGAAAACAGTGGAAACAGTGGCTGACTTTATCTTTTTGGGCTCCAAGATCACAGCAGATGGTGATTGCAGCCATGAAATTAAAAGACACTTACTCTTTGGAAGGAAAGTTGTGACCAACCTAGACAGTATATTAAAAAACATAGACATTACTTTGCCAACAAAGGCCTGTCTAGTCAACGCTATGGTTTTTCCAGTGGTCATGTATGGATGTGAGAGTTGGACTATAAAGAAAGCTGAGCACCAAAGAATTGATGCTTTTGAACTGTGGTGTTGGAGAAGACTCTTGAGAGTCCCTTGGACTGCAAGGAGACCAACCACTCCATCCTAAAGGAAATCAGTCCTAAGTGTTCATTGGAAGGACTAATGGTGAAGCTGAAACTCCAATACTTTGGCCACCGGATGCGAAGAACTGATGCATTTGAAAAGACTCTGATGCTGGGAAAGATTGAAGGCAGGAGGAGAAGGGGACAACAGAGGATAAGGTGGTTTGATGGCATCACTGACTCAATGGACATGAGTCTGGGTAAACTCTGGGAGTTGGTGATGGACAGGGAGGACTGGCGTGCTGTGATTCATGGGGTTTGACAAAGAGTCGAACATGACTGAGCAACTGAAGTGAACTGAACTGGCCCATTCTACTTGCTCATCCACTTGTCTTTAGGCCAAAAGGACTTTTCCAATCACAGTGCAAAACTCACAGGTTTGTTCATGCCTCTGGTCTGTTCATTCAGCATTTCCCCTCCCTCTTCCTTGCTCTATCTCTGCTTATTGTTACCCAGCTCCCCAGGTTGCCAGCCTTGACCTTGACCCAGCTGGGCTGCAAAAAGCTGAGCCTGGTACTGGAGATCCTGTTTCAGAGATGGAGGCTCATTTCTCCAGGGTGAGATTTCTTAGGATAAGCAGGACGAGGCTGAGTGCTGATGAAGCACTCACGTGAAACAGGCTCTCAATGCCCCGCAGTAGGTGATTATAGAAACCTATTGAGGGGTAAGCTTCCGATCATATGAATATAGATTAGAAGAAGAAGGCACAGCAAAGTCTGAGTTCTATCTGAACTGGCATGTAAAACCTCACAGTGCAATCCTTCCTGGGGAATCTTATTATCAACAATGTTTTCTCACAGTGCATTAAACCAAGTCAGACTTGCAATGCTATGCCGAACATTGTCTTCTAAGGATTGAGTTTCCACCGGTATTGGACGGAGAAAAAAATAAAAAAGAAGAATTGGTGATCCCAGAGTGGATACACTAAAGCCCCAGTGAGGTGACAGAACCTGGTTTTCATTTCAGTTAAAATCCTGCATCATAATAATAGTGCATCCAAGCTCTGTGTACAATGTTTAATAATGCTCTGAGAATCTTTCTGCAAAATACTGGCAAGAAACATGCACTCTTTTAAGGGAGCTGACAAACCCTTGAATTTTCTCTCCTATTAAATTATTGCTTAATGAGTAGTGAGGCTATTATAGACCCCGAATCTTTATAGTTTCAGCACCCTGGAAACCACAGTCAAGGAAAACCTCACAGAATGTTCTAGAGTGACAGCAGCAACCAAGAGGAATAGTAATTTCCTGGCTTCAATGCCAAAGCCCCATGGCCAAGAAGGGTGAATTTGGCCTCACAATATGTACAATTACTCTCTCGTGGCCAAAATGCTCAAGTTTCTGCTCAGCTGTGTGTGTGGTAGTAAAAGAAGTGGTTAAGTCTCTATTCCACAGTATATTGCTCCTGATATTGATTTTTAAGAAAAAAATCATTATTTTTTGTATCCCATATGTTACACATTTCATTATCCTCTGATTACAAAATATGATAATAGCCCTTTATTCATCCTGACATTATTATGACTTGAGTCTCCTTTGGCCTGGTCAACTGGTGGAAATTTGGAGGGAAATGCAAACTAGCCCTGTATATCTACTAGAATGGCTAAATAAAATTAATAATTAGTAGATTTTAAAAGACAAAACTTAAAATGCCAAAAATGCCAAGTATTTGCAAAGTACCAGTCAGTTCAATTCAGTTCAGTCACTCAGTCGTGTCTGACTCTTTGTGACCCCATGAATCGCAGCACGCCAGGCCTCCCTGTCCATCACCAACTCCCAGAGTTCACTCAGACTCAGGTCCATCGAGTCAGTGATTCCATCCAGCCATCTCATCCTCTGTCGTCTCTTCTCCTCCTGCCCCCAATCCCTCCCAGCATCAGAGTCTTTTCCAATGAGTCAACTCTTCGCATCAGGTGGCCAAAGTACTGGAGTTTCAGCTTCAGCATCAGTCCTTCCAAAGAAACCCCAGGACTGATCTCCTTCAGAATGGACTGGTTGGATCTCCTTGCAGTCCAAGGGACTCTCAAGAGTCTTCTCCAACACCACAGTTCAAAAGCATCAATTCTTCGGTGCTCAGCCTTCTTCACGGTCCAACTCTCACATCCATACATGACCACTGGAAAAACCATAGCCTTGACTAGATGGACCTTTGTTGCCAAAGTAATGTCTCTGCTTTTCAATATGCTATCTAGGTTGGTCATAACTTTCCTTCCAAGGAGTAATAGAACAACTTAAATTCTCACACATTATTAGTGGAATTTAAAAATGGTAGAGCAACCTTGGGAAATAGTTTGACAGTTTCATATAACATTTCATAGATGCTTGCCATATGACCTAATAATTTCCCCCAAAATAAAAAATATGTATATGCAGAACTTGTATATAAATAATCATACCAGTTTTATTCATAATCACAAACAATTGGAAACAGGCTAAACATTCATCAATAGCTTAATAGATAAACAAGTTGCTGTACAATCATACAATACTTGTTGCTGTTGTTTAGTTGCTAAGTCGTGTCCGAATCCTTTGCAACCCCAAGTACAACAGTTCACCAGGTTCTTCTGTCCATGGGATTTCCCAGGCATAAATGCTAAGTGGGTTGCTATTTCCTTCTCCAGGGTATAGTCCCAGCCCAGGGATTTGAGCCTGTGTCTCCTGCATTGGCAGGCAGATTCTTTACCACTGAACCCCCAGGGAAGCACTACAATACAGTACTATAAGAGGGCTTCCCAGGTGGTTCAGTGGCAAAGAATCCACCTGCCAATTCAGGAGACACTACTGCTCAGCAGTAAAAAGAAATAAATTATTAATGCCCATAACAATATGGATAAATATCAAAACTATTACACTGCATGAGGGGAAAAATAAATACTAAGTAATTCGTTCTGTATGACTTCACTTACATGAAATTCTAAGAAAAGTGAAACTACTAGAGACCAAAAGCATATCAATGATTGCCAGAGCCAGAGTCAAGGTAGGCAAAAGGGAATAAGATAACTTCCGGGTGATGGGTTGTGTTGATGTGGCTCTTTCCCGAGCCGACAAGTCCCCTTTACACTGCTTCTGGGTTTTGTCCAAACAACTGGATGAAAATGACCCCTTGCTCTTGGGAATGCCTTTATGCATCTCTGTGGCCTAGGACCCTGCTTAACTATTCACCAGCCCCAAAGTCAGAGGAAACTCTTCCCCTCCTCCCAGACCCCCTCTCACACCTCCATCCTCTCCTCTGTGCAAGAGTGGCTTCAAGATTAACATCCACCCTTGATCAGCCAGAATAGGAAAGATCATCGATTCTGTTCAAGAGAAAATGAACCAGCAAGGTGTTTGCTCTACATGCTGAATCAGACGATTTTAACAGTTTATGTCCCAAAGTCTAGACTGCTAGTCCTAACGTAGACTCAACAGTGTGATCCACCAGTCATGTTTCTCTAGCACAATATAAAATAAAAACATCTACAATCATCCAGTAAACAAATATGTGTTCTATAACATCCATACCTGAAATGTGTGTACAGAAATGCCCAAACACACACACAATGCCCAAACACAATCTTTCCCCAAAGCAGTAATATTCTCACACAGAAAAAGTTAACAAAGCCCAGGATAAAAGAATGTTAGGTAGAAGGAGAGAGAGATAAAAGACCCACAGAGCCATAGATCCTGCGTGAGAAAATGCATTAAAAGTTTAAGCTTAGAAATTTAGCTGATCTTTTGGCTTCAGTGTGGTCATGAAGACAAGGCTACCTGAACAATCCAGGATATAAAGACATATGGACAGATGGATACAGATATAGTCACATATACATATTTACGGGCTTCCTGTGGCTCACAGTGAAGAATCTGCCTGCAGTGCAGAAGACCCAAGTTCAATCCATGGGTTGGGAGAATCCCTGGGTTGGGAAGACCCCTGGAGAAGGGAATGGCAACCCACTCCAGTATTCTTGCCTGCAGAATTCTATGAACAGAGAAGCCTGGTGGGCTACAGTCCATGGGGGTTACAAAGAGTTGGACACGACTGAGTATCTAAGACTTTCACATACATATTTATAGATGGATGGTAGATTATGATAATGATGGCAGATAGAGATACAGATAGATATAATATCAATATAGAATTTTAAATTATTGTAAAGATTTCATGACTCCCCACAAAATGTCTACTGACTCTCAAGCATAAATTCCTGTTTAAGGAACACTGTTACAGGGACTCACTTTAATCCTGGGGAAAGAAGATCCATCTCAAATTCCATTAAAATGAAGCAATCGGGCATTTCCAACACAGAGGGCAATATAAAATACATACTGGCCTGTTCGTGACAAAGTTAAACATGTCTAAGTTGAGAAGTTGGACATCATGCAGAATTTTAGAATAGTCAGAGATAAGCAGTATCTCAGATAGAACATTATGGTTTTTTTCTTTCTCTTGCGGCAAAGGAAACAGGACTTGGAAGAAAACTGACATAGGCAGCTCACCTACTAAATGCCAGGCACATTCTATGTACATCACATATATTACCATATTCAGATTTAGTTTAGCAACCAAGAGTTAGCAACCAGAAACCAAGAGGGGTATTTCAAGTCATTTGACAATATAACAGAAGATACAGCTGAAAGTTAAAAATCTTGTGTGAAGATGCAAACCAGCCAACTTTCAGAGTTTCTATATTTTCAGAAAGATTTCTTGTTTTGTGATATTTTTTTTACTAACGTCTGTTTTGCCCACCAGCCTGTGAGCTCCATTAGGGTCCTATCATATCTGGATTTCACTCACAACTGGATCCCCAGTTCCTAGCACATGGACTTCCCTCTAGTAAAGACTCAATAAATCATTTGTAAATACCTGAATGAACAAATTGCTGATTTTCCCAGCAAAATGAATAGATTGCTTAACACACTAATTTTCTCAGTTTAAGGAAACCACCCTTAAATACTTCTTAGTGGAAACGGAAGACAAAATATTAATGACAACACCTGAAAACTCAACTATTGAGCTATGAACATGACCTAAAAATAGATTCCTCTGATAACAGCTTCATCTGATAAATGTTAGGCTCCGTGAAGCTTCCCTCGCACAGACACAGGACAAAGCAACACGTTCACCATCATCAGTTCACACTCGTAGCTGAATTTCAGTGGAACAAAATCTGACAGTCAGTCATGGTTGAATCTCAGTCCTGGTTACATAATATCTCCCAGGAAAGTGAGTGTTTTCCAGATTACCCTAAATGCCAAAGCTGGAGCTGTGAACATAATTATGGCTGACATTTTTGCTCACCTGCTTGACAGATAGCTAGCAAGAAGTAATTGTCTCATTCAGAAAACAATGCAATTTTTAGAAGAGATGAAGTTTGAAACTGCTTACAGTATTAAAAGACAAAGTGACAGTACCATCACTGTCCCATTCCTGCTAACCTGTAGAGGCTGAAAAGAGGCTGGAGACTCTCTTTCTCTATCCCTGCCACCCAGCCTCACAGGACAGAGGCTCTACCCCAGTTGCAAAAAGCTGCGGCTCGTGATTCAGTTCCTCCAGAGGTGGAGGGTACATAGCAGGAGCAGAGAGCCAAGAAGATCAGATGACGCCACCGCCTGGACACTAGCTCAGAGAGACGGGATGTCAGCCCAAGAGAAGCAGCCCACTCTCCCAGCCCCTGACTCTGGAGGAGTGTCTCAGACACTTTGCTCAGGGGCAGAGAGAGAGAGAGGCCAACGTAATGGGAAGATCAGAGAGTGAGTGAGTGAGTGTAAGTGTTAAGTTGCTCAGTTGTGTCCAACTCTTTGCAGCTCCATGGACTGTAGCCTACCATGCTCCTCCATCCATGGGATTTTCCAGGCAAGAGTACTGGAGAGGGTTGCCATTTCCTCAGAAGCTTACTCCAAATAAATTGCCTTGACTCAAGGCAGAATGTAGTGAGATTCAAGTCTAACAACTGTCTCAAAAGCAGTGGAGATTTTGGTGGTAAGCAATTAAGAAGCCAGTTACCCCATGACAGCAAAATGCTAAACTGTAGTCCAGAGAGTTGGCCGGCAAGAACCAGCCAAGGAGAGAGTGAGGTAGATTGGACAGGGCAAACCCCAAGGACTGGCCTCAGAAAGAAGCCTGTAAAGGCTTTCCAGGTAGCATTAGTGGTAAAAACAAACAAACAAACAAAAAAAAAAAAACAACCCCGCCTGTCAGTACAGGAGACATAAGAGACGTGGGTTCGATCCCTTGGTCAGGAAAATCACCTGGAGGAGGGCATAGCAACCCACTCCAGTATTCTTGCCTGGAGAATCTCATGGACAGAGGAGAAGGGTGGGCTGCAGTCCACGGGGTCACAGAGAGTCGGACACAACTGAAGCGACTGCACTCACATGTGCAGCAATTTATCATGTTAGAGACACCTGTTCTTTACTCGTTACCTTCTTCCTTATAATACACATTTTAGATCATTTTAAATTTGTGCCCCAAATGCCGCTTCCTGATTTTAACATTATTTGATTTATGATAGCCATTTTTATTGCTTTTATCCTGAAGTTATACTTAACTCAGTGTCCAACACTTTCACTAATCTATCACACGTGCCATATTGTTCCAATAGAAAATTGAGATTCATTGTTTGACAAGTATGAATTAGGTTAGGAGGATGGTACAGGGTTGGAAATAAAGATTGTTCTATAAACCCTGAAATGTAGATTCACCACAGATATTAAAATAATAATAAATTTCCCTTTGGTAGGCATTCTTTTTTAATCACCTTCATCCTTAGAATTACTGGATAATATATCATGCCCATTTGCATTTGAGGGCACCAAGGCTCAGTGTGTGCTACCTCCCCAAGCCATACATCTTGTGATTAAGGATGCAATTCATTCTGTACATTTTAAAATCCTTTGCACTTTTCAATCTGCTAATCTCATAACAAACCTTTGCCTAGAATACCATTTCTGGCTTCTTCATGATTACTAAGGGCTTCTCTGGTGGCTGAGATGGTAAAGAATCTGCCTGCAATGCAGGAGACCCAGATTGATCCCTGGGTTGGGAAGACCCCCTGAAGAAGGAAATGACTACCTACTCTAGTAGTCTTGCCTGGAGAATCCCATGGACAGAGGAGCCTGGCAGGTCCAGCAAAGAGTCAGACATGACTGAGTGACTAACACTTTCACTTCTATTTTTCATGATTCCTGAACCATTCCCTTAAAAATCTGGGTATTGTTCCTAGAGTCTTTGTAGGACAAGGGTGCTGCCAGCCTCTGATAAGACCGCTGAGATCTCAGTCATCCTCTCAGGTGCCCCATTGGTGTGACCCATGTCCTCATTTCCATTCCTGATCTGCCTCTAATCTGCAATCCCAACAGACTGTAAATCCCAACTACGGTCTCTCTTCTGGCACCCAGCCCCTCCATGGAGCTTAATGAATTATGATAATGGCCAACACACGACAGAGCAACTTAAAGAAAGGATTACATTTAAATATTTACCGTATAATGCCAACATCCTGAGTATATCAAATATGGCTTAGACATAAGAAAATGTGTTTGGCAGTATCACTGAACACGGTATTTTAAAAATCCAACATCTGGAATGAATATGTTTAACATCAGTATTACAATGAGAGGGTGATTACATCACATCAATGAGAGACTGAGAGACTAAAAACAGTAGTAGAATTTTACAGAATCTTTTTTTTTTTTTAATGAATAAGGCCTTGGGCATCATCTACTTTGTTTTATTTTACTTTTTTAAATTAAAGAATAGTTGATTTACAATCTTGTGTTAGTGTCTGGTGAACAGCAAAATGAATTATCCTAAAGGAAATCAGTCCTGAATATTCATTGGAAGGACTGATGCTGAAGCTGAAACTCCAATACTTTGGCCACCTGATGCGAAGAATTGACTCACTGGAAAAGACCCTGATACTGGGAAAGACTGAGGGCAGGAGGAGAAGGGGATGACAGAGGATGAGATGGTTGGATGGCATCACCGACTGAATGGACATGAGTCTGAGTAAGCTCTGGGAGTTGGTGATGGACAGAGAGGCCTGGTGTGCTGCAGTCCATGCGGTTGCAAAGAGTGGGACACGACTGAATGACTGAACTGAACTAATATATATATACATACATATATATATGCATATGTATTTTTTCTCAGATTCTTTTCCATTATAGGTTATTATACAATATTGAATGTAGTTTCCTGTATTTACAGGAACCCAAGCTGGCCTTGGGAAGCCTGCTCAGGAGTAAAGTCCAAGCTCTAATTCTGCTCTCTCGCCAAGCCACATAGACCACTAACTGGCTGCCTCGAGATTATGACAATTTAATCCTTTTCTGTGCATTTCTCTCTTTCTTTTCTTTTCCTGCTTCCAAACCCCAGCTCTGTCTCCTGTTTGCATCAGCCAAGAGAGAGCCCTGAGCTGGCCCAAGAGCAAGCATGGTGGTCCTGGGCACAGCCCACGGTTGTCCTCTGTCCTGGTCAGCTGGGCTGTGACAGTGAGCACGCCCCGTTCCTGCAGTCTCTTCAGAGCAAGAGGCCCAGAGGCTGGGAGTCCACCCGCAGGGCTGGGAAAGCAGTGGACGGCTCGGGTTTAGCTGTCCTGCACATCTTCACACCTGGAAGTTATTCCCCTAAGAAAAGTCTCTTCTCTGTTTAGGAAAATCAGGACAAGTGTCTAGAAAGTTTACATGCATCAGTCCCTCAGGTAACGGCCCTCCCTTTAACCGGACAGATCAATCCATCATCTCAAGCAAAATTACTGGATTTTTGACTAAATATGGCTTATTCGATCTGTATGGCATGAAGACACGGAGGCAGTTCGTGGGGTCTCAAAGAATCAGACACAACTTGGCAACTGAACAGCAACATGGCATAAAGAAAGGATTTCTTAGCTATCGGCACATGGCCAGATGGTTCACATGCTTAAATACTGCAGGGGTTTAGAACTGGAAGATTCTTACTACCTCATGTGGAGATAAGAAAGCCAACACTGAAAGAAATCAAATGAGACATGTGGCAAGACCTAGCTTGTGCACTGACTGTTGGCAAAACATGTTAGAGCCAGAACCTGCTGTAGATTTATTTGCTTCTATACGGCATGCAGTTTATCTAGCTGACCAGGTATTTTAAGTCATTGCTTTTTAAGTCTGTGGGTTGCATGCAGTGGGGCTGGGAGGGGAGCCTGACCTGGTGGAGGTGGAGGAAAAGTTAAAAGCCATCCTTGTTTCTGTCAGCAGCTCTCTCTGTCTTTACCAAGTGCTCTCAGGAGGTGAAATGAAAGTCATGTCAGTTTATACCCATGAGAAGCTGGAAACAATAAAGCCTTAAATGTAGACAAGAAAAAGGAAAACGAATGATCATCAAAAGATGCGCTCTTATGGTCAATTAAAGCAACAAAAACGCTACCGAGAGACTAAAGCAAGACTTAGGGGTTTTCTTTTCAGAGAACTGTCATGCTGCAAGGAATCTGAGAGACAATGATATCCAGTCTTGGAGATAAGGTCACTTTCTCACAAGTACTTTTAAATAAATGTACACACACACACGGATACACTTATGTACATATATGTAGTTCATTTAAAAACCATGGTATTTCTTATTTTCCTTTTGTCCTATTTTCAGCTAAAGGCCACTGTGCATTCACATTTAGAAGTGGCTTCAGCTTCAACTCAGCATAATGAAGCCCAATATATTGGGTGCAAAGTGATTACACAGGAACCTTATGAATGCACATTCAAGGAGACTCTTTAGCAGTACTAAGTAGACAGTACCAGCTTGCTTGCCAATCTAGAAATCTAATTCTTAGTTCATTCCTCAATCAGGAGGTAACTTTTTAGAGCCCAACCATAAAGCATGAAATTGAAACTTCCTAAAGTCAGGATGAGACCAAGCTCATGAAGGAGGCACAAGGATTCTAGTGGAAGTAGACCTCGCAGTTTCGAAGCTACAGGAAGATAAAGAAGTTTATTTTAGGATAATAAATACCTACAGGCTGGCATTTTGTAAGCAATTTCTTTATATAAAATTTGCAGGTTGTTGAATATAAATGTTATGCTGAAACACATTCTAACGTAATTAATATTTCAACTAAAGATAACTGGTGAGGTCAAACTTGAGGCAGTGTTTTATCTTCTTTTTTTAATTTTAAGATAAAGTAAACTTCCACTTAATTGCTTCCTTCTGTTTTGCTCTGTTTTGTTGTGGTTTTCCTTTACACCGGCAGAAACAAGAAACATCCAACATGAAGTAGAACTTTTTGAAGTATGACCCCACTTTTTTGAAGTGTCCGCCTTCCAGCCCTCCCCCCACCCCTTGCCACAATGGCAAGCAGACCCATTCCCAGTGCCCTAAATTCTAGGATTCTGACTCCGGAGAAAGGTGCAATAGGCCCACAGATCTACCAATACTCTGTTTTTGTAAAATGCTGGAGAGTTTCTGGGGACAGGGTTTAAAAATTGCCCCAGGAGCAAAGAACTTTCTAAAACAAAGAGGCTTGAGATCTTAACCCTTTTCTGCAATGTTAGCATTGTTAGAATATCTCTGATGGACTGAAGTTTCTTTAGATAAATTGGTCAGTGACGGACATCAGGGGCCAACTCACCCTCCAGTGAGTCTGCACAGGCTCCCAGAGTCACCACCAAGGGTGGGAAGCAGGTTCAGGATGCAGCACAGGACCTATGGTGGAACCACAGACTAACCCTCCTCACACCACTAACCAGGGCCCTGAAGCCGGGGATATGATTGCGGGGGTGTGGATGTCTCAGGGACATTCAAAAGAGCAGCCTAAGAAGGCCTCATACACACTTGGGGAAGAGAAACATTCTCCTCCCCAAGAAAACCTCCCAAGAGTGACGCCCAGCAGGTTCTATAACGCATCCTGCTAGGAGCACAGAATCTTAAGGCTTCCTGCTCACTTGAGTCAAGGGGGAGTCTACCTGAGCTTCAGCAGTCCTCCCAAGGACCGCCCCAGTGCTCACTCCGCTGAGTGCAGCAGCCACGGGATGGAGAAAAGCCTGGAGCCCTCCTGCAGGACGATAGGATTTCAGAATCCTCAGTAGCCCTTTGGGTTTTTATTTTTCTCTTTAAGGTATTAGTACTTACCCCCGAATTTCTGGATTGAATCCAAACTTGCCCTTTCCACAGGAAGGAGAACACTCTGGAAAAGAGAAAAATCATCTCTCCATTTGCGGATTACAGACTGAGTTGTCATTTGGAGGCTAAGAGAGGTACCCGAGTTTGTATACTAAATCAATGAACTGAATTATATGGAAGTCACATGAAACAAGAGGAAAAGGGGTTGGCAGAGGGTGAGATGGTTGGATGGCATCATCGACTCAGTGGGCTTGAATTTGAGCAAACATCAGGAGATGGTGAAGGTCAAGGAAGCCTGGTGTGCTGCAAGCCATGGGGTCGCAAAGAGTTGGACACAACTGAGCAATTGAACAATGACAGCATAAAGCTTATCATTCTGAAAATGAGTTCAGCCTATCTTAGCTATATTTTTTTAGCGGGGTTGTGTTCCTAAATGTCAGCTTTAAAGATTCCACTATCCATACAACTTGAGGTCGATATCTGGATTGTGTGGATCCTCTGTCACTGCTTTAATTCAGATTCTAAATAGTTTTATCCGCATCTGAGCTCCCTCCTTTATAAGATGTGAAGTCTTCTTCCTTTGCATACTTCATACAACACCCACTTAGAAACACTCCACAAAAACAATACCAAGCTTCCAATGGAATGTTAACAAAACAAAAATAAAGTAAGAGCAAAAACTGAATGCTGTGAAAATCCTGTTTGCTTAAATAAGGGCTAAATGAAAGTGTTTTTCTGAAATCTGCATTTTAAATATAAACAGATCTGCAAAACTCCCCTCTGAGATGCTTCCACTGTATCAACACATTCTCAAAGCTTAACGTTTACTCTTTGAAAAATCAGCCCCAAGAATAGCACATTGTGCCTCAAAAGAATACTTTAAGATGTTGTCTCCTTGGGCTTAAAATTCTACTCTTAAGAGACTAAAGTAAAAGATAATGAAGGTAAGATGGCAGTCAGCCTTCCAAAACAGTGTTGAATCCAATTATTAGTTTTCTTAAGAGTTTACATTCATACTTGAGGTCAATTTAGAATGGAGACTAGCAAATTCTAAACAGAGCTTGAGGTTTCAAAAAGTAGCATTACAAGTTGAATTTATTTTTATTTTTTGTTGCTTTGTATTTTATACATCTTCTGCAAATGAGTTTAGGGTGATTTGCACCAACTTACACACTCACACTCTAATATAAAGTAGTCTTCTTTCTGCTCCTCCACGTCCTAGATTAACCATTCATTCAAATGGTTGTGCCTGCATAGAGCATCTACCTTATCTCAGAGACCAAGAGGGTAGAAAGGTAACAAAAACTTCATTCCCAACATCAAGCTGCTCATAAATTTGTGGGCGAGGTGTAATATACATAAAAATAAGACGTGATGAAATATATAAAATATAGGCAATATTTGCTGGAAATAAAGTCAGAGAGAAGCTTATTTGGGCAGGGCTGGGAGGGATGGGGATGGTATTATCATGAATAATGGAGAATAGCCCCAGAGTTAGTCTTGGGCTTCCCAGATGGCACAGTGGTAAAGAATTTGCCTGCTAATGCAGGAGATGCAGGAGACACAGGTTCAATCCCTAGATTGTGAAGATCTCCTGGAGAAGGAAGTGGCAACCCACTCAAGCATTCTTTTCTGGAAAATTCCATGGACAAAACAACCTAAAAGGCTAGAGTTCAGGGGTCGCTGAGAGTCAGACCTGACTGAGCACGTACCAGCACGGTCAGCCTTAGGAAGTCATCCTCAAAATCAGCTTTATTCTCCTGTATGGACAGGTGGAAGGTGGTAGGCAGAGCATGAAGGGGAAAGGCTCTGGCCTGTGTGTGGCAATGGGACCACGGAAGGAAAGGCCAGGTGCGAGGAGACCCAGGAAGAAATTAGAGTGACCCCTCGATTCTCAGCTTTCACACCCCAGCCACTCCTTTGATTCTGACAATAGAACCAACCACAAAGACTGAGACTCAAAGGAATGAGACATCTCAGGGGACTAGTGTCCACGGTTCCTAGGTAATAGGATGGAACTTGAAGCAGTGTTTTTTCCTTGTTCTGTGCAGCAGGGAGAGAGGGGAGGAGGAAGGGAGAGACAGGGGAGGAGGGGAGAGATGGAGAGGGAGGGAGGAGAGGAAGGGGGCCAGAGAGAGAAGGGAGGGAGAGGGAGGAGGGAGAGTGGGGAGGAGGGAGAAAGGGGAGGAGGGAGAGAGGGGAGGGGGAGGGAGGGGAGGTGGAGGGAAGCGAGGAGGGAGGGAGAGAGGGGGAGAGGAGGAGGGAGAGAGAGGGGGGAGAGGAGGAGGGAGAGAGAGGGGGGAGAGGGGGGGAGGAGGGAGGGAGAGGGGGGGAGGAGGGAGATGGAGAGGGAGAGGGGGAGAAATGGAGAGGGAGAGAGGGGAGGAGGAAGGGGGAGAGAGGGGAGGAGGGGAGAGATGGTGAGGGAGGGAGGGAGGGAGGGAGAGGGGAGGAGGAAGGGAGAGAGAGGAAGGAAGGGAGGGAGGGAAAGGGGAGGAGGGGAGAGATGGAGAGGGAAAGAGGGGAGGGGAGGGAGGGAGGGAGAGGGGAGGAGGAAGACAGGGAGAGAGAGACAATGAAAGTAGGCTCTCTAGATAAGAAGTAAATATGCCATTTGCATCATTGTTCTGAATGTCCTCCTAGTCAAGAATTACATGAAGTTGCTGTTTGTAAACTCTGCTCATGTAGTGGGCTGATTGAATGATTCGCTGAGAAGACCAGTTCCTTTCTTGACAAGGTGGCAGCCAGCTGGATCTGCCCTCCAGAGGCCAGAGCCATCCATTCAGTGGGGAGGACATAGCTAGACACCAACGGATGGAAGAATAATGGCTGGAGTGATTTGTCCTGCCATCCCAGCTCTCACTTCCCCTTTGCAGGCTATGTATCAAACAGTTTTTTAACATTTTTCTAACTTTAGGATTTTGACACTGCCACAGTTATATTCAAAGTTTATGTTTTTTCATTGTATTTCCTACATAATTCATGACAAAATAGCATGCCCATGGGTTTTAGTGCCTGAGTTCCAAGTTGCTTTCTTCTATCATATACTGAAGTGAAAGAGATGATGATTTTGTTTCATTCATTAGCTTTTATAAACGGATATAAACTTCCAAAGTGAAGACATCTAAATCACCATCACTTGCGTGGCTTAATTAAAAAGTTTCTTCTTCTCTTCTACCACCCACCCCTGTTGGGGAGGATTCCGGTTAGATTTTTAAGGCTCCCAGTTAACTTTGATGATCAGTAAAACATAGGAAATACCAAATTAGAGTGTCCTAACCGCAGAACTACACCTATTTAAATGTGTTCACAATAATAACTTTAAAGATAATTAGTGTTTTCATAAACATTAAATAAGGGATGGAACTGGATAGATGTTATTCTGAAGTATACATGTGCTAAGGCAACATGGGGTGTGTGAGCCATGAACCACCCTCGCTAAAGGTGAACAGAAGAAGTCCAGATCCCGGAGAGCTCAGTGTATGTGGATCTTTGTTTCTTAGAGTGGACCTCAGACCAGCAACTCTGGCACCAGCTGGGGGCTTGTTGGAAGCGTGGATGTATTCAGTTTCATGAATCAGTTCAGTTCAGTCGCTCACTCATGTACCACTCTTTGAGACCCCATGGACTGCAGCATGCCAGGCCTCCCTGTCCATCACCAACTCCCAGAGTTTACTCAAACTCATGTCCATCGAGTCGGTGATGCCATCCAACCATCTCATCCTCTATCATCCCCTTCTCCTCCTGCCTTCAATCTTTCCCAACATCAGGGTCTTTTCAAATGAGTCAGCTGTTCGCATCAGGTGGCCAAAGTATTGGAGTTTCAGTTTCAACATCAGTCCTTCCAATGAACATTCAGGACTGATTTCCTTTAGGATGGACTGATTGGATCTCCTTGCAGTCCAAGGGACTCTCAAGAGTCTTCTCCAACACCACAGTTCAAAAGCATCAGTTCTTCAGTGCTCAGTTTTCTTTATAGTCCAACTCTCACATCCATACATGACCACTGGAAAAACCATAGCCTTGACTAGATGGACCTTTGTTGGTAAAGTAATGTCTCTGCTTTTTAACATGCTCTCTAGTTTGGTCATAACTTTTCTTTCAAGTAGCAAGCACCTTTTAATTTCATGAGTGCAGTCACCATCTGCAGTGATTTTGGAGCCCCCAAAAATAAAGTCTGACACTGTTTTCACTGTTTCTCCATCTATGTGCCATGAAGTAATAGGACTGGATGCCATGATCTTAGTTTTCTGAATGTTGAGCTTTAAGCCGACTTTTTCACTCTCCTCTTTCACTTTCATTAAGAGGCTCTTTAGTTCTTCTTCACTTTCTGCCATAAGGGTGGTGTCATCTGCATATCTGAGGTTATTGATATATCTCCTGGCAATCTTGATTCCAGCTTGTGCTTCTTCCAGCCCAGGATTTCTCATGATGTACTCTGCGTATAAGTTAAATAAGCAGGCTGACAATATACAGCCTTGATGTACTCCTTTTCCTATTTGGAACTAGTCTGTTGTTCCATGTCCAGTTCTAACTGTTGCTTCCTGACCTGCATATAGATTTCTCAAGCAGGTCAGATGGTCTGGTATTCCCATCTCTTGAAGAATTTTCCACAGTTTATTGTGATCCACACAGTCAAAAACTTTGGCATAGTCAATAAAGCAGAAATAGATTTTTTTCTGGAACTCTCTTGCTTTTTTGATGATCCAGTGGATGTTGGCAATTTGAAACTACCACAGAATTGCACTCATCTCACACACTAGCAAAATAATGCTCAAAATTCTCCAAGACAGGCTTCAACAATACATGAACTGTGAACTTCCAGATGTTCAAGCTGGTTTTAGAAAAGGCAGAGGAACCAGAGAGCAAATAGTTCCATGAATAAGAATCTGTATAGCAGAAAATTTCTGGTGATCCCCACCGGTAGGAAATTTTAAGAACCCCTAGGTTTTCCGCCTTGGCTGCCTAATAAAAGCAACTGAAACAACCTTTAACATGCAGTTCTGAGCTCTCACCCCAGAGATACGATATCAGATTCCAGAGGGAGAGCCTGGGCCTTTGTGGTTTTTTATTATTTTTATTGGAGTACAGGGCTTCCCTTGTGGTGCTAGTGGTGAAGAATCCACCTGCCAATACAGGAGACATAAGAGACGTGGGTTCGATCCGTAGGTCCGGAAGATTCCCTGGAGGAGGGCATGGCAACTCACTCCAGTATTCCTGCCTAGAGAATCCCATGAACAGAGGATCTTGGTGGGCTACAGTCCATAGGGTTGCAAAGAGTCAGACATGACTGAAGCGACTGCATGCATGCACAGACCCTAGAAATATGATGTCAGATTTCATGGGTGGAGCCTGGATGCTGGTGGGGGTGGGGAGTGGTTTCTTTTTCTATTATTTTTGTGGGAGTATAGTTGATTTACAATATTGTGTTAGTTTCAAGTGTACAGCAAAATGAATCTGTTACATGTATACATATATCCACCCTTTTCAGGTTCTTTTCCCATATAGATCTTTATAGAGTATTGAGTATAGTTCCCTGTCCTACACAGTAAGTTCTCAATAGTTATCTATTTTATATATAGTAATTTATGTGTGTCAATCCCAAGCTCCCATTTATTCCTCCCCGCCCCCCACTCCCTTATACTCTGGTAACTATAAGTGTGTTTTCTACATCTGTGACTCTATTTTCATTTTGTAAATAAGTTCCTTTGTACCCTTTCTTTCAGTCTACATATAAGGGGTATCATATGATATTTATCTTTCTGTGTCTGACTTACTTCACCCTGTGTGAAAATCTCTAGGTCCAACCATGTGGCTGCAAATGACATTATTTTGTTCTTTTGTATGGCTGACTAATATTCCATTTTATTTATGTACCACATCTTCTTTATACATCCCTCTCTAAATGGACATTTGGGCTGTATTCCATGTCCTGGCTACTGTAAATAATGCTTCAATGAACTGAGCATTGGTGCTTTGAAAGTGGAAGTGTTAGCCGCTCAGTCCTGCCTGACTCTTTGTAGCCCCTTGGACTGTAGCCCACCAGGTTCCTCTGCCCACAGAATTCTCCAGGCAAGAATACTCGAGTGGGTTGCCATTTCCTTCTCCAGGGGATTTTCCCAACCCAGGGGTCGAACCTGGGTCTCCTGGATTGCAAGCAGGTTCTTTACCGTCTGAACCAGAAACCACTGACCAATTGTCGCAATACTATTTCCATGAAAGAGAGAAGGTTTTTTAACCCCACTCAGTATTGGCAAGGCAATGAGTACCTCCTTCCATGAATATGAGCATAGCCCTCAGCTTGCTGCCATGTTACAGCCCCACGCACAAAGACAAGCATCAGGTGAGCCCCATGCTCTGGCTGGGGACAGACTGTGACATCCTGCGTGTTCACAGGCCTGCCCCTTCTTGTCCTCTGGTGCCCGGGAGAGCAGACTGAGGCTTTGCTGGTGGTGAAAGTGTGACAAAGTGCCTCTGAGGAGCCTGAGCACTCCTTCTGTGGTCAGTGCCTCTCACTGTATTAACTAATTCAAAGTCCTTTTCATTTCACTAGGTGATGAAAACTGTTTTCAGTTTGTTTTTTTTTTTACAGATGGAAGAATTAAACTAAAATATATCATCAGGTCCATAATCTTAGGCCAACAATGATTTTTTTTTAAATTTGAAGGGACAAGGAAAAAAGGAAGTAAACATTTGCATTTACAACTAAATTTTTTCCCAGATTATAACATGAGTATGATTTCCAAATAAAAATCAGCTATAATAGAATTTCACTGCTTCTTGTCTTACTGAATTCAAGGTCAGGGGATGTGATCAGTCCTTTCAATGCTCAATGAATCAACTCAAATTCCTCAGTTTGAGGTGAGGTTAAGAGGGCACAATTCAGGGGTCTTGGGGCAGTGGACATCACAGAATCACTGTAAGTTGTTGATCTTTGTAGTTTTTTCTTAATAAAAGATCGCTAATTCAGAGGAGAGGCCTTCCTTTTGTTTTTAAAGATCTGCTAGTCTGTCTTTCTCCTCACATTAGATAATAAAGAAGCCAAGAGATTCTCAAAACTGTCATCCATTTTAAAATCTCTTAACCTTATCATTGGAGAAGAAAATGTCAACTCACTCTAGTATTCTTGCCTGGAGAATTCCATGAACAGAGGAACCTGGCAGGATATATAGCCCATGGGGTCGCAAAGAGTTGGACACAACACACACACACACACACACACACACACACACATCCTTATCATACTTAATGTTCCAATGAGCTATAATTTATAGATTATATTTACATATATCACCATATTTAACACTCTCACCATCCTCAGGGTCTTTATTTCAGTTCCATTTACAGATAAGGGCACTGAAATAATTTTAATATTTCATGTGCACATATTGACTTGGAGGTCAATATATTAGCACATATTTCCTTGAATTACTTCTTCAAATCAATGAAGATTTAAAGTTACCCTCAAACTTCAGAATTGACTCAGGAGCACCCAGTAAGCAGGTGGTAAGACAAAGCACATCTAAAGCATAAGGTGTCTTTAGTACCCAAGGAAGCTCACCTGATAAGGAAGAAAGTGCTTTTCAATTAAAAATTTTAGACAGAGAAAAGCAGCATGTACAGCGACACAGTGAATAATTCAGATCATGAAATTTTAAGATACGAAACATTAGAAAAAAGGGAAGAAGAACCCTGAAGCAGGAAAGGGGGTTCCAACCTCCACCTGGACAAATCCCCAGAGGCCATCGTCTCTTATGGGCCTTTGCCACACTCACCAGCAACAGGAGAGAAGTCGTTCAGTTGTGTCCGACTCTTTGCGACCCGATGGACTGTAGCCTACCAGGTTCCTCCATCCATGGGATTTTCCAGGCAAGAATACTGGAGTGGGGTGCCATTTCCTTCTCCAGAACAGGAACAGGAGGGATTAGTTTAAATATCACAGTTTCCTCTCCCACTCCAACGTCTACTGACTGGGGTGAGAGGACGCCGTGTTAGGAGTGAGGGCTGAGCTGATCACGGCAGATGAAAAGGAACTAATGCTAAGGCGAGCCAGGAGGAGAGGAGGCTTGGGAAGCCTGTCGTGGTCCAGAATACCACACAAGTTCCAGCTCTGACCCCCTCCATGGCACACTTCTCTGAGTTCTGAAAGCCCCTCCAGCTGATGGAGCCTCAAGTCAGCTAAGTGCTAATTCCAAGGGTTCTTCCGTCCTGCATTGGTTCCCTCACCACCACCCACTGGATGGTGGAACTTACCACCTCATGTCCAGTTTTCTGTGAGCATACCTGAGTGCAGAAATGAACCACACACCTGAGAAATGGTTTTTATTTTCCTGTTATTGTTGTTGTCGTTGGATTCATCTTTGCAACCCTCTTTGGACCTAAGCCACGGCCTCGTGCTTCACAGGTACTACACCGATGCTTCTGAACCTGACTCTCTTGCTGAACACAATAAGAGAGAAGTAAAGAGCACTTTTCTTTTTGCATCCTCAGGATTGAGAATGAGATTGAAAGTCGCTCAGTCATGTCCAACTCTTTGTGACCCCGTGGACTATACAGTCCATGGGATTCTCCAGGCCAGAACACTGGAGTGGGTAGCCTTTCCCTTCTCCAAGGGATCTTCCCAACCTAGGGATTGAACCCAGGTCTCCTGCATTGCAGTGGATTCTTTACCAGCTGAGTCACAAGGAAAGCGCTTGTGGCTTCTCTTCTCTGTGGGAACAGAGGAGACCAGTAATAGAAAAGGAGAGTCTCGGGCCATTTCTTTAGACACTTCGTGGATTTGATCATAACTCAGCAGGTTGAGCAGTTAGCCACAAGCTCCACCCACCCCTGCTACCCTTTCGCCATACTCCTTTGGGGTTAAAGCCCTGGCTGGAAAATCACTTGAGTTTGTAACCCCAGATCTAGAAAGCAATCAGAGCTAAGAAAAGATTAGACATGCCATCAATCTGCTAACAGTTTAGATTGACAAATGATTTCATTACTGTGGAGTTTTTAAAACATTTAAGCAAAGACAATGTAGTTCTAAAACAAGTATCGTAGAGTCTCTGAGTCTCTGAACATATCCTTGTCAGGGGTTTCCCTGCTGGTCCAGTGGTTGACTCCATACTCTCAGTGCAGAGGACGCGGGTTCAACCCCTGGTCGGGGAATTAAGACCCTACATGCCCTGCGGCACAACCAAAAAACAAAAAAGTACACTGGAACTCATGTAATTGCTAAGGTACAAAGTTTGGTTATCAGACAACAGAGAAGAAGAAATGGACTTTTGAAGAACATCTGTGAAAATACACCGTTGGTTTTTCCACGCATGTTCTTTGATTTTAGGTCTTCTTCTTTTAGAGTAAGACAGATTAAAAAAAAAAAAAAAAAAAAAGCTTTGGAGGAGTTGGGATAACTTTTCTCTAGTTGAGCATAATACCCATTCCCTATCAGACTGTCCTTATAAAAATCTACCACTTACACAGTGACCCCAGGAAAGTTCTTGGATGTCTTTGAGTCTCAGTTTCTTCATCTGTCAAGCTGAGACACAATGCCAGCTGATAGGTTTATTTTAAGACCTCGCGAACTAATGCTTGTGGCATGTGTACTGTTTCAGGCCCCACACTAAGTGTCATACGCACACTGACTCATTTAATTTCATGCTAACCTGAGGGAGAAGGTGCTGCTATCTCCACCCCGGTTTACAAACGTGGGAGACTCAGGTGTGGGGACCGCAGGAAGTTGCCCAAGTTGTACCTAGTGGGCGAGAGAGCCAGGGATCAAAGCGGGGCAGCCTGAGCCTGAGACCCACAGCCTTAATCCCTCGCCCCCTCTTCCGTGAACCTGTGACGTGTGTGACATGTTCGGCCACGGTTGGACTTTCTCTCAGCCCTATTTTTGACCTCTTTGTCTCCTGTTTCATCAGCAACTCAATGGGAGATTTTTGCAGCTCCAAAAGAATGTGACAATGTCATAGGTAACTTTTCCACAAATACAGGACTTCCAAATATAATGCAGTAACAATTCTTAATAAAATATCAAAGGTTGGACCCAGACCCAGTGACTTCTGCTCCTGTGTTCCTGTTCTGATCAAAAAATCAGAATTTTATTAATTGTTCCATCAGTGGAACTAACCTGATGTTTTAGCTACTTCACTCAAGATTATTTATTTTTGCAATAGACTGCCTCATATATTCAGTCAAATACAGAAGTACTCTTATAGTGTAATTTTACAAATACCAGAAAATACCTTTTTATATGCCCAAACTTATTTTTTAAATTAAAACATTTTCTTTAAAAAAATAATCTGTAACATGTATTATAAATGTTCTCTCTGTAAGTTAGAAACTCATGGCTAATATTTAAATTTCTTGATAGACTAAAGTAAATATGTACACTGAACTATGCAAAACACAGCATTGCTTCAAAGCCGGCGAAGCTTTGATTTATAATCAGTTTCCCCTTAAATGGACATGCATCTGTGTAGCTCTGTGCCATTCCTTTCTGAGATTTTATATCGTCTCTGTTAACATCACATTATGTACTCTAATACGTATGTATTATGTATTCTCATTTCATTAGTGCCCTGTATTCCAGTGCATTGTAGGGCTACGTATTCTCATTTCATTAGTTCATTTGCTTCTAAAAAACTCCTACCAGTATCCCTGTCTTCTTATGATGGCTAAACTAAGAAAGATAATGAACAGCTTAGTCAGAATCTGGTCTTAATGTAAGAGCCTAATGGATTCTTTCACAGATAAGTTTCATAAGCATGAGTGCATGGATTCAGACAGCTCATACCCTCCCCAGGTAATTTGCCTTGATTCAAGGATCGTCCTAGTTCTAGACAGTTAAGACAGCCAGGTGAATGACTGCTAGATAAAAGAGGATTTGTCTTATTCGTCTTTGACTATTAATGTACCCCACAGTGGGTAATCATTCTGCAGAGCTCCATTGACTTGTCTGTACAAGCTAAATGCTCCATCGTAATTATCCTTCAAAACAAGTGTCTACATCTGATGACTGGTCCAGACGAGTGACATCGACGGGGTGTAATTCTCATTCCACTGATGCATCCGTCAGTGACAATCATCTTTCCGAGAATGATGGATGATATGAACGGTGGACTCCAAAAGGACTCCTGAGCTTTCGGTGGTCCTGACCCTTTAACTAAAAGCTCTTAATAACAGGAAATTCATCGCTCAGAAGGAGCGCTGGTTCAGTGCTAGACTCGAGCTAAAAATGGCTGGGCTGTAACAAGTGACTTTCACGGGCTAAGACGAGAATTGACCGGAGTCTGGGCATCTGTGGACATAACTAGGATGACAAGAAGACAAACGCTGAGCTGAGGAGCTTGTTGTCACGTCAGTGAGGGATTCAATTAAAAACATCTTATCAAATTAAAAGGATTACGGAGGACCCGGTGAGTTCCTGAAAGCATGCTAGACACATTAATCACAGCAATGGCACGGCCGAGGCCAGGTCCCTGCAGGAAGGTGCTGTTGGAATGCAGCCATGCTCCTCCGTAGGCACGAACCCCTGGGATATTCCCAAAATCAGGCTGCATTTCCCCTGCCAAACCATCAAGAAATGAACTTCAGGCTGTTGAAGCTTAACCAAGAAATATTTGTCTTTTTAACATTTTTTAGAGCATAGGTGATAATTTGTGAGATTATTGTTAGAAAATCTGATAATTTGTTGTTGTTGTTGGCTCTCAAAGCGACAGCTATTCCATGCTGCCTGGTTACCTCCCTGTTCTCCATGAAAGGAGAGGGAAACGGCTTTCTTTTCTGGTTATGACATTTTATTGTTCGGGCTGTTTTTCATCTCCTGGAATAGTCAGCCTATTTTTCTCCTTAGCTCTTCAAAGAAGTTAGGCCAGAATCTTAAAAGAAGTCAAAGATAGAATAGATTCTCAATTAGTGATCTTGTTTCAGGCAGGGGAGTCCTTGGAAAGACTGTGTCCAAAATCATATATGTTTCATAACATGTTGCCTAAAACAAGGATGTGGCAATCCTACAAGCTGTGTTGTTAAGGATGTGTATAAATATTGCCAGTGGCCAAGATTTTGGAGAAAATGAATTCAGTATTAGGTTGAAGAGCTTACATACTTGGATACTTTATGAAAGGAAAGATAGCTCTAAAGATGGTTCTGCATGCATGTGTGTCCAACTCTCTGCAACCCCATGGACAGTCGTGGAATTTACCGGGCAAGAATACTAGAGCAGATTGCCATTTCCTATTCCACTCGATCTTCTTAACCCAGGAACTGAACCTGCATCTCCTGCATTGGCAGGCAGAAAGATGGCTCTATCACCAAGAAAAACATGAATCGGGAACATTGGTCAATGTGTGTTTCCCTGCGAAATTAGACTATTTGGCTAAGTGTTTGATGTGCTGATGATCTAGGGATTTTGATTATGACATTTGATATAGGATTTATTTGCTCATTTTCCATTCATTCAGCATGCATTGAGCATCTTGTGGATACAAAGCTTGAGTTAGACACTGAAGAATTATGGACAAGTAAAGCTTTTCTCCACTCAAAAAAATCACAATCTGAATGGTAAATGTTACAAAGAGTTTTTCTTCTACATTGTACCCAGGCAAGAAAAGACATGAGTAATGAGTTGGTGATTGACAGGGAGGCCTGGTGTGCTGTGATTCATGGGGTGGCAAAAAGTCGGACACGACTGAGCGACTGAACTGAACTGAACTAAATGAGACCATAGGACAGGAAGCCACTGACTCCACCTTGTGAGGGTCCAGAGAAGGTTTCACATGCTGAGTTGTCAAGTAAGATCTGATGGGCATCCAGTTCAGGGGATTGTGTGCTTATTGGAGGCATGGACCAAAGCAACAGGGTCTCCAGCTAGACTCTCAAGAGTCCCTAGGACAGCAAGGAAATCCAACCAGTCAATCCTAAAGGAAATCAACTCTGAATATGCATTGGAAGGACTACTGTTGAAGCTGAAACTCCAATACTTTGGCCACCTGATGTGAAGAACTGACTCATTAGAAAAGACCCTGATGCTGGGAAAGATTGAAGGCAGGAGGACAAGGGGACAACAGAGGGTGAGATGGTTGGATGGCATCACAGACTTGATGGATGTGAGTTTGAGCAAGCTCTGGGAGTGGGTGATGGACAGGGAAGCCTGGCGTGTTGCAGTCCATGGGGTCGCAAATAGTCAGACACAACTGAGTGACCAAACTGAACAGAACTGAACAAAACCTTACAGAAAGAGCCAGTGGTACCACTGCTGCCATAGACTATAATGTCATTCCTTCTTGGAAACTTTCCCTTAAATTCCTTATTTATTTTTGATTGGTATGACCTAGAGGGAAGCACAATCAAACATGGGTAACTGCCAAGAAATTGCCAAGGGACCTCAAAGGAGCACACCATTATTATCTGTTTTGTTTGAGCTAATCGGTAGTTTTTACTGTATTTGGCACAGCTGACAAATGGCAAGCCAGGATAAACTACTGTTTAAACATGAGAAGAATCCTTTGAAGGCTCTTTAGTTCCATAGAGTCGGGCATCTGAGTGGCTGCATCAGAACATCTATAGCCCTCATCCTCAGGGTTTTGAGGGAGGGGAGGAGAGGAGGAAAGCTCAGAGCTGGCCAATTTGGTGCGTTTGAAAGGTGAAGTGTCACACAATTTGCATCAGCATAGTTAGACAACAAGTCAGGCTACATCATGGGTTGCGTATGTATGCGTCAAAGAACACCAGTCTTCTTACTACGTAGAAGTGTAAGCCAATTCAGAGACGAATGGATTTTCCCAACATTATCCATCTAGTCAGAAGCAGGGCTGAGCCTAGAATTCAGATCCAACAAAGACAACTTCCACTCATTTGGGCCCATCCAAAGCTAGCATCTGGGGTTTGACATTTAGGTCAGGAGGCAGCAAGCTTTCTCTATGAAAGGCCAGAGAGTGTGTATTTTAGGCTCTGCAGCCAGGCTGTCTTCACCACGGCTACCCAATTATGCCATGGTAGCGAGAAAGCAGCCACATGTGAACATAACCGTAGGCATGTGGCTGTGTTCCAGTGGAATTTTATTGATTTACAGAAAGTCAGTGGGTCAGATTTGGCCACAGACCATTGCTTGCTAGGTCCACATAGCAAAGAGACCTGAATAAATAGGCTGAGATGGTTAAAATTCACTTAGCATCTCAGGAGATATTGAGAGGACACCGGTGGTGTCAGGAACCCAGGAGAATTTGTGCTTTTTGCCCGCAGGTCTTAACATAAGTCCTCCAGCTCGTTTTCCCAGATAGCTGTGCCAGCTCCATGAGTTTGAATTCCAGCCAGTGAAAAGAGAAAAGAGGAAGTGGGGAACTGTCCGTTTCCCTTAAAAGCCAACTCATGAGTTGCTCACATGACCTGGATGGCAGTGTATATTGTGGACAGCCAGATGCCCTTCTAGATTCTACCAAAGGAAGACAGATGGAAAGAACATTGTAGAGAAGCAGCAACTGTACCTGCAGCAGATATTAAATGTGTAAGGAATTTCTTACCTAATAAAGCTGCTTTTTTTCAGTCACACAGAAACCAACCTGTTATTTTCACCTTCAGAATAGTTGCTTCAATAATATTCTACCTCTTTTGAAAGGACACATTGCTTTAGAGTAGAATGTTATAGGCTCTGAAGCAAAATATGTCTGTTTTTTTCCACTGCTCACTAGCTTTGTGATCTCGCTCTCACGGTCCCCATCTGTAAAATAGATCTTAAGGAGATTAAAAGAGAAGACTTATGTGAAGGTCAAGATCCACAGCAGGACATCAATAGATCAAAAATATTAGTTCCTCTCCTTCATTGTAAAACAGGGAATTAAATATTCATGGTAGTATATGGAGGAATTTTTCAACACAGGCAAGCTAAATAGAATTTAATTCTCACCTTATTCTCTTTTTTTTTCACCTCTCAGCTTTATTAATGTATAACTGACAAACAACATTGTATATATTTAAAGTATGCAGCATGACGCTTTGATATATGTCTATATAAAGTCATTGCCACAATCAAGTTAATTAACACACTCATCACATCTCATAGTTTCCTTCTTTGCAGGGTAAGAACACTTGATGTCTTTGCTCTCAGCAAATTCCAAATATGTAAACTATTATTGCCAACTGTGGTCACCATGCTGTACATTAGGTCCTCAGAACTTACCAGTCTTCTAAAAATATTTGTTCCCTTTCACCAGATGGTTGCTGCTTGGAAGAAAAGCTATGACAAACCTGGGCAGTGTATTTAAAAGCAGAGACCTTTGCCAACAAAGGTCTGTGTAGTCAAAGCTATGGCATTTCCAGTTGTCATGTACAACGAGTTCAACTTTTTTTTAAGCCCACATATAAATGATACTCATACAGTATTTGTCTTTCTCTGGTTTATTTCATTTTGTATAACATCCTTCATATTCATGTGTTGTCTCAAATGGCAGGATCTCCTTTCTTTTTTTGTGGCCAAATAACATTCCCTTGTATTTGAATGGGTACAGAATAGGTGGCATATATTTTATAGCTCAACATTCAGAAAACGAAGATCATGGCATCTGGTCCCATCACTTCATGGCAAATAGATGGGGAAACAGTGGAAACAATGTAAGACTTTATTTTGGGGGGCTCCAAAATCACTGCAGATGGTGACTGCAGCCATGAAATTAAAAGACGCTTACTACTTGGAAGGAAAGTTATGACCAACCTAGATAGCATATTCAAAAGCAGAGACATTACTTTGCCAACAAAGGTCCATCTAGTCAAGGCTATGGTTTTTCCAGTGGTCATGTATGGATGTGAAAGTTGGACTGTGAAGAAAGCTGAGTATCGAAGAATTGATGCTTTTCAGCTGTGGTGTTGGAGAAGACTCTTGAGAGTCCCTTGGACTGCAAGGAGATCCAACCAGTCCATTCTAAAGGAGATCAGCCCTGGGTGTTCTTTGGAAGGAATGATGCTAAAGCTGAAACTCCAGTACTTCGGCCACCTCATGCAAAGAGTTGACTCACTGGAAAAGACTCTGATGCTGGGAGGGATTGGGGGCAGGAGGAGAAGGGGATGACAGAGGATGAGATAGCTGGATGGCATCACCAACTCGATGGATGTGAGTTTGAGTGAACTCTGGGAGTTGATGATGGACAGGGAGGCCTGGCGTGCTACAATTCATGGGGTCACAAAGAGTCAAACACGACCGAGTGACTGAACTGAACTGATTTTATAGGAGCTATATTTGCACTGCTGTGTGAAGCTCTGGAGGTAGATATTCCAACAATTCCTTCAGGTTAAATACCAAAAGCTAATTAAGAGAGCCCTGTGAGTATGAGAATCAATACTTGCCAACACAGAGGGGGCATTAATCCAATAGGCAGGAGTATGGCATCCAATTCACTTGGTTGAATGGCCACATTTTGAAAGTATTAGACTCTGGGATTCCTGTGGTCAACAGGTCTTCTCCTGGTCCTTGATCATCAACCCTACTGTCTGGAAATGCTTCAGAATGCAAGGAATTTTTGTGACATTTCCTTCTGCAAATAATTGCTTCCAGGCACCCAGCTCTATGAGAGCTTGTTCAAAGATAATGGGTTTCACATGCACACAAATTGGCAGCAGGCCCCTCCCCCCACACTTGCCACCATGTCATTCTAGACCCTGGGCCAGGCACCGTGATGAAGCCAGCTGGCAGCGCTCAGAGATGCCAGCAGGGTAAGACACACCCAGAAAAGCTCACTTCTCTCATAAATTGTGATTGAGGCAGGTTCATGTCTGGCTTCCATTCATCCACACACTTTACTAAAAAGGGAAAGAATGATATATGACATACTGAGTGATACAAACCCCTGGGGCTCAGGGACTGGTGTGGTTGGGGGTTTAGAGCATCCTGGGATGGTGAAATCCCACACTCTACAGAGTGATGAAGCTTGGCTCTGAGTGACTCCTCACACATCCCTTGAGTTTCTGTCTTTTCTGGTCTGAATCTGCCCAGCAAATGCCCAGGTGTTCATTTTCCTACCTTGGAGCTCACCTGGCCAATCGCATGAGCCTGGCCAGGTAAGCTAGACACTTTCCTGTTACATTCTTCCAAGAAGCCTCCCCAGATGGATCGCAGGCACAGGCCCCTTCAATGGGGCTCTGGACACACAGGGTTCTCTCTCCATCATGTGGTGCTGCTAGCAGAGCTGCAGCTGTGAGAAGAAGCAAGGGGTCTGATCCAGAGGCGACCCATCCATAGACCAGCCAACAGCCTATGGCCCAGCAACACTGCCAGCGACTCAGAGAATCAGTTGAATCCACTCTCGGGGATTTCGAATAAAAACCATGCCAAATAAATGAGCACTTCATAACCAGGGCAGAAACCAAAAGACTCGCCTGGAGAAGCTTTAAACAGGAGCCCTGTGAAGTGAATTGCTGTCATAACCATCAGAATTAGGGCCCTAGGAAAGTGTCATCTTCATTGTAACTGCAGACAACCATCACACTGTGGATGCTGCATCTCCCTCAAGCGCGTGTCCCAGACAGGCACCGGCTTTGTCTTCTCTACTCCCATATCTGTACAACAAAGTCAAGTTTTCCACATTACCTAAGAAATTCTGAGTTCATCTCATTCTTGCAGCATGCTGGTCACGAACTTATTTTTTTCTCAGTCCCAATTCTTGTGGTCCCCCAGTGGTTCCACACTCACCAAGCTTCCTAGGGTGAAGAGCAGCTCACCTACTCTTCCCCCTACCCCATGCTGTTCCCTTTCGGAGCTGCCCCAACACAACCTGGACACCTGGTCCACCACCAGGAATCAGACACATCCTAGCTGCCATTGCGTCACAATGAATGTTAAAGGTGGGCTTTGAAGAGCTCTAAGGTACTAATTCAGTTACCACCCAACACCTAGCATCACTGCTTTGGTTCAGTAAGAAGCCATCTACCCACTCATCCTTGGGGAAAGAGAAGACCCTCAAAATGGCCGTGTACTTCCATCTTTGCTGATGTCTAGATTTCCTTGGCAATTGATTGTTCCAGGCTACCAACTTCAAACAATGGAAAGACCAGTGAACTGGGAGTCAGAAGCACCTGGTTCTAGAACCTGGACTGACCATATAATTAGGCATGGGGATGGATGTAACACTGCTGGGCCTCAGATGTCTCGTGTGTAAACTGGGAGCATAACGCCTGCTTCCGTAGACAGATTATGTGAAGTCGCTCAGTCGCGTCTGACTCTTTGTGACCCCACGGACGGTAGCCTACCAGGCTCCTCCATCCATCTATGGGATTTTCCACCCAAGAGTATAGGAGTGGGTTGCCATTTTCTCCTCCAGAGGGATCTTCCCAACCCGGGGATCAAACCCAGGTCTCCCACATTGTAGGCAGATGCCTCACTGTCTGAGCCACCAGGGAAGTCCTACTTATGGTATACAAATAATAGCCAAACCAGGACTACATGGCACTTCTTAAATATTGTGAAGACAGATGCTTCATTTTCAAAACCTCCCCTAAAACTTACAGTGATTTTCCTGGAGTTCCTGCTGCAATATGTTAATACAACTTTCAGAGGCAGATACATTTGTTACAGAACTATAGGAACATTATGTTGAAACCAGCTATTTTTTAAACCTCACTGTCTGTATTTAAGAAGTGACAACATAATTTATTTTAGTGGGAGGACTGCTTCTTTCATTTGGGAAAATACTTTAATGGCCTTCGGTTATATGAAGATCTTAAGTAGCTGAGCCAAGGGTAGAAGGAAATGGAAGAAAAAGGAGAGAGAGGACCCCGAGCAATTATGTTACATATCACTGCTTCCTGGGAGGTAGAAGCAGGGAGACACATCACTGGGGAGATTCTATTTTGGTCTTAGTGATTTTCCTTTCTTCTGGTAGATCGAAGAGAAAGTGTAGGAGGGGCCTGGAACCAGGGAAGAGCAAAGCCAGGAGTGGGAGCTCCGTTCTGAGCGAGGAATCCAAGCGATTGGCCGACGGCCAGGGGGATGTCTGGCGTGGGGACCCCTGAGGAAAGAGCATGGTCGCCCAAGTTAGGTTTGTTTTCATTTTAAAGCCAGCTCCTAAAGACAGCTGTGTTAACCACTGTGGCTCCTCCGCATTGTGAAGCAGAATAAGACAGGTCTGTGTCCACACTTGACACGAGGTCGTGGGAAAGGTCAGCTTTCCTTCCCACCAGGCATCCCCGAGGCCCCTGGAGAAGGTCGCAGGTCTGAGACATAGGTGCAGGAGGGTGTCAGGGATGAGTGAGCAGGAATGAAGCAAGACACTCATGCACTGAATGGAAAGTGACCCTCGGGAGGTGAAACTAAGAGATTCAAAACGCTGGTGGGGAATCCCCTCATGGTCCAATGGTTAGGGCTCTCAGTGCTTTCACTGCCTTGGGCCTGGGGTTTGATCCCTGTTTGGGAAGCTAAGTGGCAAGCCACTCCAGTACTCTTACCTGGAAAATCCCATGGATGGAGGATCCTGGTGGGCTACAGTGCATGGGGTCGCAAAGAGTCAGATGCAACTGAGTGACTTCACTTTCTTTACTTTCTTTCTTTGGGAAGCTAAGACCCTGGAAACCATGTGGTGTGGCCCAAAACAAAACGAAACCTTGGTATTTTTCAGAAAATCAGGCCCAATGAAAGCAGGGATTTTGGCAGCCATGGCCAAACTTGGCTGTCTCCCTGGACATGGACATGGACACATCCCAGAGGTCCTGGAGAGTCAGCCAGCCTCGGTCGTCTCCACACCTCCCCAGATGTGGATGTCTTACCACGGGGACAAGGCAATGCTATGTCCTCTGGGAAGTTGACTTTGAGCCCTTGCGGCCTTGGGTAAGTGGCTGACATTCTGCGTCTCAATTTGCTCAGCTGTTAAGTTCCTTCAGGGCTGCTGTGAGGGGCAGAGAGAACTTCTGTGAAGTGCTTGGATGTATTCAGTAAATGGTAACCATGGCTGGGTACATGCCGAGACGTGCACGCCCCATGCCAGCAGTTCAGGGAGGTGAACACTGACAGTTTACTGAGAGACACACTTATGCTTGAAATGCGGGCATCCAGAGGGCAGTGCCTGCCGCACCCAGATGGTGCCAAGGGCCTTAGATACCCTGGCATTCAATACTGAACAGCCAAGCTCTTTCCACATCACCTAGCCATTTATTTCTGGGTTAATATGAGGTGATGGTTTCAACCTATAAATCCCATTAAGTTTGAATCCTGGTTACTTCAAGGTGATGCAGAAAAAGCAAGGTTGTCATGGCAACGTAGAGCTGAGATGCACAGAGATCACACGCCCTAGCTCTTGGGCTCCAGAGTATTTTCCACGCTTCATTATTCATCCTGGAGTTCTCTTCCTCTCCCAACATCCAAAGACTCAATTGCTGGCATCTCTGTGGGGCAGAGACTGTCTTTTCAGATTGCTCAAATAGTACTCTGAGGTGGTAATTAGAAATCTAACAGATATATTTTTATATCGAGAAATTTCACATCAGAAAATTCTGTGTATCTGAGAGCTTTTAATAATGACTCTTTTTTGATCTAATATTAATAGCGTGAGGTAAACAGAGGGGTATCTTCAAGCATATTTCCCTTGATAAATGTGTGATATCAACTCTGCACTCTTCTAAATAAAACCCTTTCACTATCTAATTCGAGGCGATATGTTCAGCATTCAGCAAGTAAAATGTATCTCTCACACTTGAGAACTCGCCCACTGAATTTACCTCAGATACTTATTTCAGATTCTTCTTTGTGACATGATTACTTGCACTATAGTAAGGCACACAAATGTCCCAAATTGTTTGAATTGTGACTTGATACAAATACAGAGGTCCTGTAATCATGAGACCATTCAGAAGAGGTTACAGGTTCTACATTATTTAACTTATGGGCCCAGAGTGTGGAAGCAAAATAATGGTGTGCCCTTAGATGCTACTCTGGCCTTTTCTAGAACCTTCTGTGACAGTTCTGCTTATTTCCCTTCATCTGTTGTTCTGAAAGAGCACAGGTTTTTAGGTTCAGGCACACAACTTCTGGCTTTTATAAAATCTGCAGACTTCCGGATCCAACTTCTGACATGAGGGCAGAGACGCCATGATTACTGCCTGGTCCTGACAGTTTCTTGATCGTTCTGCTTTCAAGCACCACTTACCACTTTACGGAAGAAAATGCCTCTTCTTGAGGAATAGATTATTAACATCCAAGGACATAAGATGACTTCAGCAGTATTGACATGGTGATACTTATACTGCCTGGAAATTCATTTAAAATGAAAATCATTAGGTTCTATCGTCCTCTTTATAATTACAAACCCCATCTGAGAAAGAAAAACATGGAAAATCTTATTGCACGATTACAAACATAATTTAGAAAGTGAAAGGGTTAGTTGCTCAGTTGTGTCCAATTATAGTGAAGTGAAGTCATGTGTCATGTCTGACTCTTTGCGACCCCATCGACTGTAGCCCACCAGGCTCCTCCATCCATGGAATTTTCCAGGCCAGAATACTGGAGTGGGTAGCCATTCCCTTTTCCAGGGTATCTTCCTGACCCAGGGATCATACTTGGGTCTCCTACATAGCAGGCAGAGTCTTTACCATCTGAGCCACTAGGGAAGTCCATAATTTAGAAAGTACTCTTTAAAAGAATAATTAATTTAATATTCAAAATAACAGAAAGTGTTGCTGTTGTTTTTATTCTATGAATGAAGAGAGTGGGTTTCAGGAATGTTCTGAAGATTTCCAAATTCATGGGGCCAATAAATGGCAAGCCCATAATCAGATGTTCTTTGGTTGCATTAATTTATTCACTAAACTCTGTTGCAAAGCTGATACAAATGGGCCTCCTTGAAAGGTCAAGATTCCCTGGCCCACTCTTCAGGATGATTCCGTCATCGGCAAATTGATACATCATCCAAGAGATTGCCAAGATATGGGACATGCTCAGTCATGTCTGACTCTTTGCGACCCTACGGACTGTAGCCCGCCAGGCTCCTCTGTCCATGGGATTTCCCAGGTAAGGATACTGGAGTGGGTTGCCATTTCCTACTCCAGGGGATCTTCCCGACCCAGGGATCAAACCCCTGTCTCGCATCTTCTGTATTGACAGGTGGATTCTTTACCACGATATGCTACAGAAAAAGAGCTCTCATTTTCTCTGGGAGGCCAGGGAAAGCTGCCAGGAGGGTATTCTATCTGATCTGGGTTTGAGAGGATGATGTGGCCTTGTGGAATAGAAAGAACATAGAGAGAGCCCGGGAAGCCAGGTGCAGCCTCACTTACTTGTGAATAGTAGCGGTTTGGGACTCTGGGAACATGAAGGAGTGATAGGAGCTGTGACTATCTTTAAGATTAAAAGAGCTACCTTTTGCAGCTGGATTTTGTCCTCATATCTTGACATGTTGAAGTCCTAACCTCCAATGTGACTTTGCTGCTAAGTCACTTCAGTCGTGTCTGACTCTGTGCGACCCCATAGACGGCAGCCCACCAGGCTTCACTGTCCCTGGGATTCTCCAGGCAAGAGTACTGGAGTGGGTGCCATTGCCTTATCCGAATGTGACTTTATTTGGTCTTTTAAAAAGTAATTAATTAAAATGAAGTCATTAGGGTGGGTTGTAATCTTATCCGACTGATGTTCTGATAAGAAGAGATCAGGACAGACGCACAGCAGGAAGACTGGGAGGTCACAGCAAGAAGGCCCTGTCTGCAAGCCCAGGAGAGAGGCCTCATGAAAACACTCTCATCAACACCTTGTTTTTATTTCAAAATTGTTTAAATTAATTTTATTGAAGTATAGTTGCTTTACAGGAGAAGGTGATGGCACCCCACTCCAGTACTCTTGCCTGGAAAATCCCATGGATGGAGGAGCCTGGTAGGCTGCAGTCCATGGGGTCGCTAAGAGTCAGACACGACTGAGCGACTTCACTTTCACTTTTCACTTTCCTGCATTGGAGAAGGAAATGGCAACCCACTCCAGTGTTCTTGCCTGAAGAATCCCTGGGACTGGGGAGCCTGGTGGGCTGCCGTCTATGGGGTCGCACAGAGTCGGACACAACTGAAGTGACACAGCAGAGCATAGTTGCTTTACAATGTTGTGTGAGTTTCTACTGAACAGCAAAGTGAATCAGTCATAGCTCAGTTGGTACAGAATCCGCCTGCAATGCTGGAGACCTGGGTTTGATCCCTTGGTGGGGAAGATGCCCTGGAGAAGGGAAAGGCTACCCACTCCAGTATTCTGGCCTGGAGAATTCCATGGACTGTATAGTCTGTGGGGTCGCAGAGAGTCAGACACAACTGAGCCATTTTCACTTTCAGTCATATGTATATATGTGTATATATATAACACCCCCTCCCTTTTGGATTTTCTTCCCATCCAGGTCACCACAGTGCATTAAGTAGGGTTCCCTGTGCTTTACAGTAGGGTTCTCATTAGTCATCTATTTTTATTTTGGACATCTGGTTTCCAGAACTGTGAAGAAATACATTTTTTATTGCTTAAGCCATCAAGGCTTTTTTGTTATGACAGTCATAGCAAAGCAATACAGTTGCTTCCATCTTTTCAAATTCTTTATTTAGACATGTCTACGCCACCAAAGAATTGATGGTTTTGAATTGTGGTGCTGGAGAAGACTCTTGAGAGTCCCTTGGACTGTAAGGAGATCAAACCAGTCCATCCTAAAGGAAATCAGTCCTGAATATTCATTGGAAGGACTGATGCTGAAGCTGAAGCCCCAATACTTTGACCACCTGATGCGAAGAGCCGACTCATTGGAAAAGACTCTGTGCTGGGAAAGCCTGAAGGCAGGAGGAGAAGGGGGTGGCTGAGAATGAGATGGTTAGATAACATCACTGACTCCATACACATGAATTTTGAGCAAACTCCAGGAGATAGTGAAGGACAGAGGAGCCTGGCATGCTGCAGTCTATGGAGTCGCAAAGAGTCAGACACAACTTAGCAGATGAACGACAGCAAATGCCTCCACCAGCTGCTCAGGGGAACGACGCTCAGCTCTAAGGACGAGAGCCTGTGTTGTTGTCATCCCAAAGCAGTAACCAGCAGCAAGGTGATAGGCAGGCCAGATGTAGCCACATTCCAGCTGCGGCTGGGTGAGCTCCTTGCAAGGAGACTTCAGCAGGTGCTAGGCAGAAGTCACTGCAGATAAGCAGGTCCAGTGGAAAGAACTTATTCAGCAGAACATCTTGAAGCATGCCTCCCAGAGGGCCTTGCCAAAGAGGGGTGGGGCAGCCGGAGCAGAGCAAATCACCCTTAGCAATCCAAGCTGATTTGTGGCCTTTTATATGGCTTCCCTCAAACTCCACATGATTCATGGCCGCACTCACTTTCATTACTGCGCTCAGGACCAGGCTTCCGAAAACTCCTTTGAGGGCAACCTTCACAAAGTCACCCTGCAGAGCGGAAGGAAGAGGCATTCTGGCTTGTGTGACAGCCACTGGGAGGAACAGGCTTCTGAAGGGGCCACGTGGCCCCTTAAGGCTGCCCCAGGTTTTATTTTAATGGTTACGGACTTCACTCTCTTTGAAATGCTGCGACAGGGCTGACCCAGCTGTAAGTCATCTCCTGCCAGAGAAACCACTTGAACCTATGCCTCTCCTCCGAAGGCTTTCCAGGGCATTTCCTGCCTACGGTCTTGCTCCCTGACTGTTCCATCCTCCATCCTCCAAGACCTGCTGGAGTGTGTGTTCCCTGCTCTGGTTCATCATGTCATCCCTGCTCCCGAGTCCCAATATTTACAGCCATGTTTTTAAAAGTTGATGTCACTGCTGTGAAAAATATTTTTTGAGCATACACATGGCTTCCCTGGTGGCTTAGTGATAAAGAACCCATCTGCCAATACAGGAGATGCAGGAGACATGGGCTCAATTCCTGGGTCAGGAAGATCCCTTGGAGAAGGAAGTGGCAACCCACTCTAGTATTCTTGTCAGGAGAATCCCAAGGACCATGGAGCCTGGTGGGCTACAGTACATAGGGTGGCAAAAAGTCAGACTGACCACACACACACACACACACACACATACACACACAAACAACACACATACATATATAATATGTGCCTTTATGTATATTTATAAATTAGACTTTTATTACTATATACACATAATATATATAATATATACATAATATATATAATAAAACTACCAAAAAATAGTAGAAATGAAAAGAAATGAAAGGGAAATAAATGTGGAGGCTGAAGTCAAATCCTTTCATCCTGTATAAAAACCATAAGCAACTTTGACCTCCTGCTACTACCTCCCTTTCTGAGTGCCCTGAAATGATCTGCTCACAGCAGCCTCCTGTCATGACCCACAAGACCACACTTCCTTCCCATCTCTTTTCCTTTGTAGACATTCTTCCCTCTGCCTCCATGGTCTATCTGTTCAAACTTCTCATCTTTTGAGATCCAGATTAATTATAAACAATGAAAATCACATACTCAGACAATAGGAAAACTTGCTACATTCTTCCAGAGCTTGAATAGATAACACTATACTGTTCTTTAAAATTAAAGGCATGTTTTAATGGCAAGATAAAAATACAAAGTAAGGGCTCAAGGATGGAAAAGTAAAACAATAAGAATTTTTATGAACATTGAGGATAGTTAAATATAAATCGAAGAGTTCTGGATCTGATTAAGTCACTGTAATTGTCCAGAATACTTAGAAAATATATTTCAAATTGTGATGCTGAGTAAGACTCTTGAGAGTCCCTTGGACAGTGAGGAGATCAAACCAGTCAATTCTAAAGGAAATCAACCCTGAGTATTCATTGGAAGGACTGATGCTGAAGCTGAAGCTGAAGCTCCAATGCTTTGGCCACCTGATGCAAAGAGCCAACTCAATGGAAAAAACCCTGATGTATCTCTTTATGAAAACTCCTGCCCTGAGAAAGCCCCCTCATTTTTTCCTGTGGGTATAGGATGCTCGGAGAAGGCAGTGGCACCCCACTCCAGTACTCTTGCCTGGAAAATCCCATGGGCGGAGGAGCCTGGTAGGCTGCAGTCCATGGGGTCGCTAAGAGTCAGACACGACTGAGCGACTTCACTTTCACTTTTTCACTTTCATGCATTGGAGAAGGAAATGGCAACCCACTCCAGTGTTCTTGCCTGGAGAATCCCAGGGGCAGGAAAGCCTGGTGGGCTGATGTCTATGGGGTCACACAGAGTCGAACACGACTGAAGTGACTTAGCAGCAGCAGCAGCAGCAGCAGCAGCATAGGATGCTAGTAATTAGATTGATTTTTAGGAAATACAACAACTGCTATTGGTCAAGATCATTATTAGGGTAAATGTTAATGCCAGTTTCATTAGCCATTCCCATCTTTACACCAAGATTAAAAAAAAATGTTTACTGTAGTAGAATTTATGGCATATAATCAATTGATAACTACATAACCAAAGACATATAAAAACTGGAAGAGAAAGTCGCTCAGTTGTGTCTGACTCTTTGTGACCCCATGGTCTACACAGTTCATGGAATTCTCCAGGCCAGAATATTAGAGTGGGTAACCTTTCCCTTCTGTAGGGGATCTTCCCAATCCAGGGATCAAACCCAGGTTTCCTGCATTGCAGGAGGATTCTCTACCAGCTGAGCCACAAGGGAAGCCCAAGAATACCGGAGTGGGTAGCCTATTCCTTCTCCAGTGGATCTTCCTGACCCAAAAATCGAACTGGGGTCTCCTGCATTGCAGGCGGATTCCTTACCAACTGGCTATCAGGGAAGCCCAAAGACATAAGTTGACATTTTTTAAAATGTTAAACATTTTGCACAACTGACTTCCAAAATCTTCAGAGTTAGAAAAATTGTAGAACAAAAATCAAAAGCAGATCATCTCCAGGAGGTCACAGATATGTTAACACCTTAGAACCCAAGGACCACAGATTCCCTAGGAGACTGGATTAAGATGAGAGGGAAATACCTATGGCCAAACTCTTTCCCATCCCAAACCTTTTGAAATGACAAAAATGTGGTACTTTAAAAGAACAGATTAGTGCTAGATAGTAAGAAAGAATGGTCCCTAAATTTGGATTGCCTGAAAGTTTGAAGAACTCTACAAACTCAAAAAAGGAGCGGGGGCTGGATTTACGAGAAATTAGAGGCAGAAAGGGGCTTCCCTGGTGGTTCAGTGGTAAAGAATCCACTTGAAATGCAAGAGATAAATTTTTGATCCCTGTGTCAGGAAGATCCCCTGGAGAAGGGCATGGCAACCTACTCCAGTTTTCTTGCCTGGAGAATCCAAAGGACAGAGGAGCCGGGCGGGCTATAGTCCATGGGGTTACAAAGAGTTGGACACGACAGAGGAGCCGGGCGGGCTATAGTCCATGGGGTTACAAAGAGTTAGACATGACTGAAAGACTAACACAAGTGGCATAAAACCACAGTCTGTAACACAGCAGGGGACAGCTAGCTTGACTTATTGCAGACGCCATGGATAGAGATGCTTCCAGGGCTGCAGTGTGAGCTCCCAGTGTGGGTCGTATGGGACCTGGTGTCTCCTCTCCAGTTCTGAACCCCTCACCTGGTGCCTGCAGTAAGGCAGGGCCCCAAACACTTCTTCACATGTTGCTCAAAGCTCCCCTGAGGACTAGCCTCTCCCCACTGGAAACTAACTTTCCAGTTTTCCCCATGGTCCATCCTAGGTCTACAGGGATCTCCTCCTGAGTCTGTACTTCCTAAGTACTCACTAACCTTGTCCCTGGCCTGGCTGCTGGAACTTTGGGTGTGAGATGTCTTGGAATCTAAAAGCTAATGAGAAAGTACGGTAGAGAGGTCAGCCCCCATCTCACAGGGGGGAAACCGTGGCACAGCCTCATTCAAGGCCACCAAACTCATGTGTGCCAAAGCCAGTGGTAGCCCACAGCTCCTCTGACTCCCTGCCCTACTCTCTTTGCCTCCCCAATATTGTGCATTTCTCTCCATTTCCCTCTCATTCAGCATGCTTAGGGAAAACCCTTAACCAGTTCATTCACGTGAAAAAGCCAGGAAGTCTAATGGAGTCTGTATCACTTTGTGGCTACTAAAACAAATAAAAGATGGAGTGCACAGATGAGAAGCCAGCCAGCAAAGAGAAAATATGCGTTTTGACTTCCCCCACACAGGACCATTTCCCCAGGGAGTGCAGGAGCTGGCTCCTGGACAGGATGCTGGCCCTTCCCATTGATGGATTCCTCCCATAGGCAATAAATAATCTTTCCAAGACATCCTGATAATATTTGAAGCGTGTGGCATGTCATTATGCATATTGTCACTGGTCTCCAAATGCTGGGATGGAAAGCAATGTGTAATTCCATTAATCGGAGATTTGCTGGTGCCTGTGGTTTGGTGTCATTTATTATCTGAGCAGGATTAGAACTGAGAAAAATGAATTTTTTACCCATAATCAAAAAGCACTGAATTGAAGGCCAAGCTATGCATAGAGCTAGACCAAGAACAGAATGGAAGTGAAAGAATATCTATGATCTTTAGCTTAGAAATTGTTCGGGATAAGCATCACTAATCCAAGTGACTGAAGAGAGGATTCATCAAGAACAAACACACATTTTGAATGCCAAACACAGTAGATAGCGACTCTGGATTCACTATACAACTAGGCGCATGTACAACAGATTGGGGAATGTCCCATAAATGTTTAATGGAGATGCCAAGTTCAGCCTTGGAAACAAATTGCCCCCATGGCAGTGTCCATCGCTGGCCCAGCATATCTTAGCTCTACAGGGTACCTCTACATGTATTCCCCTGCTGGACTCTCATAACAGTCTTATCAACTTACTTGGCTGTGTTGGGTCTTATTGCAGGATCTTTTCAACGTGGGGCACCCACTCTCTAGCTATGGCATGTGGGCTCAGGAGCTGCGGTCTCTCTAGTTGTGGTGTGGATTCCACAACTCTCAGGCTTCAGTAGTTGCAGCACTTGGGCTGGGTAGTTGCAGAACACAGGCTTAGTTGATCCCTGGCCTGTGGGATCTTAGTTCCTTGACCAGGGATTAAACCTGTGTTCCTTGCACTGCAAGGCAGATTCTTTACCACTGGGCCACCAGGGAGGTCTCCATAACAGTCTTAAGATATAGGCAGCTAGAAAATAAATGCCAACCTGCTATTTTCAAGACCTGATGATAAAGCAGTGGAGAAAAAAAAAAAAGAAGAAGAAGAAAAAGAAGACAGTAAATAAGAAAAAAAGGAAGTGTTCTCTCTCTATAGAGACAACCTGCTGGAAGGCTAATCTGAACTTCAAAGGGCATCACCAACCATTCATTAACTGTAAGGCTCTAGAGTCCAGGGCAGAACAGTAGGGCAGGAGGAAAAATGAATTCAAGTGAAATGCTCAGTGTGTATAACAATGGACAAGGAATAGTTGTCTGACCAGCAAATTTACAAGTCACTAAAGTTCTCCCCATGGAGAATTATTATGCCCATGGGGAAGGTGTTGGGGATGGGTGATCCAGGAATGCCCACCTGCCTCCTGTCACCCCCACGGGTCTTGATCACACTCACAGATTCACCAGCTCACCAATATCTGCCCTCATGTTCTCCACTGTTTGTTCAGAGTCAAGGCTTTAGACTCTGGCTTTCCTTTCACTCTGCTCAGACTTTGAACATCACCTGTCTCAACCCCCCCGCATAACCGTAACTGTGAGTCCCGCCCTGCACGGCATTTCCTGAGCACTTTTGGGTAATGCACTTTGGGGAACTGAAAGGAGGAATGGGGATGGGGAACCTGTTTTCTTGAAAGAAACTTGAAAGAGAATATGCAAGTGCAAAAAGGAAAGAGAAGAAGGTTCAAGCTACCACCCGCCAGGTATAAGCCAGGGCTGTCTGCAGAAGCTACCTGGCTGGCTCTCCCAATCTGTATCCTCAGAACAAACCATGCCTCTTTGACAGATAAGGAAAATGAGGTTTAAAATGATTAACTGACTGCCCGTAAAGACACACAGCCAGAAAGTCAGGAGCCAGGGTTTGAGGTCATGGTTTATTCCTGGCTTCAAGTCCAGTGGCATTTCTAGAAGGATTTGGAGCCAATTCAGCATTAAGACATGTCTCCATCCAGCACCGACCCCAACAGGAAAGGCCTCTGCACACAAGCAATGACGATTTCAGATCCATGCTGCTTCAACTACAGCAGCTAATTAGATTAAGATCAATATAAAATCTTCTTTAGACAAAGAAGCCACTGGACATTTCTGGCGGATACATCTGCAGGTTGAGTCAATAAGATAAGGACAAAAAACACATGTTAAAGGGTGCTCGGGTGCCAGCATCTGTCCTCCGATCTCTAATGAAGTGAGCAGAAGTTCCCAGGGAAACAAAGACGAATCCAATAAGCAGGGGAGGCCGGGGGTTGCCTGCCAGGACCAGGGCTTCTAGAGGTAGAGGGCACAGGGCCTGGTGACAGAGCCTCTGACTCCAGTTTTCTCAAATCTAAATGGAAATTGAAAACCAAGACGATCCATAAGGTGATTCTTTCTTTGAGAGTTTGAAGCTCCGTGTTGGTTTTCACAGATCAGATCAGTCGCTCAGTCGTGTCCGACTCTTTGCGACCCCATGAATCACAGCACGCCAGGCCTCCCCGTCCATCACCAACTCCCGGAGTTCACTCAGACTCATGTCCATCGAGTCAGTGATGCCATCCAGCCATCTCATCCTCTGTCGTCCCCTTCTCCTCCTGCCCCCAATCCCTCCCAGCATCAGAGTCTTTTCCAATGAGTCAACTCTTCGCATGAGGTGGCCAAAGTACTGGAGTTTCAGCTTTAGCATCATTCCTTTCAAAAAAATCCCAGGGCTGATCTCCTTCAGAATGGACTGGTTGGATCTCCTTGCAGTCCAAGGCACTCTCAAGAGTCTTCTCCAACACCACAGTTCAAAAGCATCAATTTTTCGGCACTCAGCCTTCTTCACAGTCCAACTCCCACATCCATACATGACCACAGGAAAAACCATAGCCTTGACTAGACGAACCTTTGTTGGCAAAGTAATGTCTCTGCTTTTGAATATGCTATCTAGGTTGGTCATAACTTTCCTTCCAAGGAGTAAGCATCTTTTAATTTCATGGCTGCAGTCACCATCTGTAGTGATTTTGGAGCCCAGATAAATAAAGTCTGACACTGTTTCCACTGTTTCCCCATCTATTTCCCATGAAGTGGTGGGACCAGATGCCATGATCTTCGTTTTCTGAATGTTGAGCTTTAAGCCAACTTCTTCACTCTCCACTTTCACTTTCATCAGGAGGCTTTTGAGTTCCTCTTCACTTTCTGCCATAAGGGTGGTGTCATCTGCATACCTGAGGTTATTGATATTTCTCCCGGCAATCTTGATTTCAGTTTGTGTTTCTTCCAGTCCACCATTTCTCATGATGTACTCTGCATATAAGTTAAATAAACAGGGTGACAATATACAGCCTTGACGAACTCCTTTTCCTATTTGGAACCAGTCTGTTGTTCCATGTCCAGTTCGAACTGTTGCTTCCTGACCTGCATACAGATTTCTCAAGAGGCAGATCAGGTGGTCTGGTATTCCCATCTCTTTCAGAATTTCCCACAGTTGATTGTGATCCACACAGTCAAAGGCTTTGGCATAGTCAATAAAGCAGAAATAGATGTTTTTCTGGAACTCTCTTGCTTTTTCCATGATCCAGCAAATGTTGGCAACTTGATCTCTGGTTCCTCTGCCTTTTCTAAAACAAGCTTGAACATCAGGAAGTTCATGGTTCACGTATTGCTGAAGCCTGGCTTGGAGAATTTTGAGCATTACTTTACTAGCGTGTGAGATGAGTGCAATTGTGTGGTAGTTTGAGCATTCTTTGGCATTGCCTTGCTTTGGGATTGGAATGAAAACTGACCTTTTCCAGTCCTGTGGCCACTGCTGAGTTTTCCAAATTTGCTGGAATATTGAGTGCGGCACTTTCACAGCATCTTCTTTCAGGATTTGGAATAGCACAGACAGTATCTTTTCGATTTTCAGGATGGCTCTTTAAAAGGGATGTTATCATTATACCCTCATTTACAAAGTAAAGAGACTTGGGCTAAGGCTTTTGAATGAATTTGCCCAACATTGTGCACTTAAAATGGAAAGACTGAGCACAGATGGTTCTGCCTCCCGATGCTGTAGTTTTGCCCGTGGAGCACAGGTCCCTGGATCGATCGCATATTAACAAGCCCAGCCAGAGACCCCAGTCCTATCTCCACTTTACAGCTTCTGTGCCCCAGAGACCTTGTCTGCAAGGACACAATTTTAGATCAGTGTACTTTTTAACTCTGTGGGTCACAGGTTGCTCTGAAATGCCAGTGAAAGTTGCGGATTTGACACCTGATGTGGGTAGGGGTTGCAGGGGGCTCTTACTCACACAACACATAACATCAGAGTATCACTGCTTCCCATGAATCTCTGGTGAGGGGTCTACCCTGGAGCTTGGCCCTTGGCATGGCTGTTCTAAGGCTGTTCTCACACTCAACATCTCAGGGTCCTAGGCAGTACTTTTCTCCTATGGAAGAAGAGCTTATGTCTTATTTAACTCTTCACTGTTAGGAAAACTGATGGTTAAATAAAAAGATATAAAGCAAAAATGAAGTAGTAAAATGTGCAAAAATGTACAGTAGATGTTTCCACATGTATTGATTGAAATTCAAATTTTCTTCCGTTTTTCCCTGCTCAATCTCTAAGCCCCAGTCTAGCCCTCCCACCAAAAAAAAATAGTACTAGGGTGGCCAAAAAGATTTTTCATGTTTTTCATGTTTTTCTGGACTGTTTGGCCAGTCCAATAGAGCTAAGCCTTGTGGAAGAGCTTATTAAAACGGAGATGAGAATATAAGGCTCAGTCTTAAGTTGATTTTGCTTTCCATCTTCCTGAATAACTTACTTGAAGGAAATGGACCCCAATCTCAAAGGGGAGCATAGCCGGAGAGTTCACATAAGCTTAGCTTGTGAAAGGTGTTATCCAAGAACCAACATCTTCAAAAAGGTGATGGCATCCACCTGACTGAAGGATGTTGCCATGAAGGGAGAGATTACATCACTTCCTATTTCACCTCCCTGTATACTTTCCACCCTCTGCTCGTCCTCTTGGGGCCAGCAAGGTCCCTGTTGAGAATCAAGAGATGAGTACTGTGGCTTAAAGGATATCCGTTCATCCATAGGGTAAAGCGAGCCGGAGCCTGGTTGGTCAGGCTGAATTTCGAATCCTGGAAAAATGAGGTGCTGACAGTTACAGTGGTGGGAGAAGGAGCTGCGGACCAGCGTCCCAAATCAGAAGGACACAGCAAGAGGGGCGAGAGCAGGACAAGGGTGAGAGGCTCCTCGGGTGCCCAGGAGGAGGTCTGAAGCCTGCCTCTAAAAGCTCAGGATGCCTGGTCAGGAGGAGATTGGATGCTGTCAAAAACAGAGAATCGAGGTTGTACAATGGGGTTGGGGGTGGGAGTGGGGAAGGGCAGTCAGATTTGGTTTCACCAGATCCTTCTGGCACCCCATGCTGGATCTCAGGTTATCTTGTCTGTGTCCTCATACAGAATCTCTTGCACATTTTTTCTGGAAGATCATACTTTGAATCAAGATAGGTGCAAGCCAGATGGTTTGCCCTCAAGCCCTCAATAACTTGATGTCTTTGCATTTCCAGTTAACCCGGGGATCCATGAGGCCCTGAATAGAATTACAATGCAAATTCCACATCAGCTTTTACAGGTGAAGTCTTAGGCAGAAACACTGTACAGTGGTTAGCCTCTATAGCAGAACAGGATTCAGTTCAGTTCAGTCACTCAGTCGTGTCCGACTCTTTGCAACCCCATGGACTGCAGCAAACCAGGCCTCCCTGTCCATCACCAACTCCCGGACATACTCAAACTCATGTCCACTGAGTCAGTGATGCCATCCAACCATCTCGTCCTCTGTTGTCCCCTTCTCCTCCTGCCTTCAATCTTTCCCAGCATCAGGGTCTTTCAAATGAGTCAGTTCTTCGCATCAGGTGGCCAAAGTATTGGAGTTTCAGCTTCAGCATCAGTCCTTCCAATGAATATTCAGGACTGATTTTCTTTAGGATGGACTGGTTGGATCTCCTTGCAGTCCAAGGATTACTGAAATAAAATACATGACTTACCTTTTAAGTTTGGATTTATCCTCTTTTCTAAAGCGAACTCTGAAATGCAAGTTTCCAGCCTCTTTACACTTTTGCTACTAACCTCTGCCTTTAAATTCTAACATGTTCCCCAGAGGGTTAAACCTCACAGTCATGACCCACCACCAAGCAGGGAGGGAAGTCTTAAATGGTGAAGAATATAAGGCAAAAATCAACGTGATACTTAAAGATGAAAAATAATTATAGGGACTGTTTGCCAAGACATTTCAATATTTCAAACATGCTTCAACTGAATGAAGTCACCATGTTCGTAGTTCAGAGGTAGCTGAGGGCAGGCAATTTCCTGCAGTTGAGAGAACAGAAGTTGCTGAGGAACGAACGAGTTGCCCCAGAAAGGTTCTGCACACCTGCCAGTATTGCTTCAAACAGTACATCCCCAGCATCCTGGGTGGGTGTCCAGATCTCCATGATAAGAACCTTTCCACACACATTTCACTTCCTGTCTTAATGCTCAAGTGAGGAGTTAAACCCCCTTAGAGACAGACGTCACTTGGACTGCCCCTCCTCTTATATCAGGCTTTCCATTCTGAGCTGGGGGCACCCCTGGAATGACACCCCTGAGATGACAGTCTGGGATCACATCTATGACCTGGTAAGGATGAGACACAGGTGGGGCTGGCATCTCTCTTACCTCTTGGCTGTTCCCCTTCGCAGTGAGTGAGTAATTCCTTCCTGATCTTCCAGGACTCTGAGAGCCTTCTTGAGGTGCATTGTCACGGGGTGGGGAGGTGATCCCCGGAGAGCAGGACCCTCTGCAGGGCTGGCCCCGAACAAAGGGTCTCACATATGTGCCCCATCAACCCTCTAAGCAGCTCTAACTGCTCGTGTTCCATTAATTCAGAGACCGAGGCTTGAAAAAGCTAAATAACATCCCCAGGGGCGTAGAGCTTGGGAAGGTAGAACGGGGATGTGACCCAGCCATGTCTGATCCCACCAGCCCTCCCCTCACGTTTCCTGTCCCCTCCCTGACCCCTCGGCCACAAGCACGTGCACTGTCCTCAATCTCTACTTTGTCAGCTCGGAGCAGTTTGACCATTGGATCCATGCCTCTGGCATTTGAAATTCACTTAATGGTTGGTGGTACTTTAATAAACACGAAATGCATAAAAGTAGGACTTTTTCCTTATTTATGGAGGTGAGATGTTTTCAACCTTTAAACCAGAGAGTGTTGTCAACTGTTAATTAACTGTTGCTCAAATAGCTTAACCTGAAAAGGGTGGGGGGGAAACACAGATAAGAGATAAACAACAGGGCCCTATTGTAGAGTGCAGGGAAATATACTCAGTATCCTGTGATAAACCATAATGGAAAAGAATCTGAAAAAGAATACACACACACACACACACACATACATACACATATATATATGTAACTGAATCACTTTGCTGTATGCCAGAAACTAATACAGCATTGTAAATTAATTATACTTCAATTATTCAAAAAAGAGTGAAAAGGCAACCTGGAGAATGGGAAAAAAATATTTGGCAAACCATGATATATCTAAGAAGAGATCAATGAATAGCCAGAATATTTTTTTAAAAAATTCCTGCAATGGACAAAAATAAAAAACAAACAACCCAGCTTGAACATAGACAGAGGACTTGGATAAACATTTCTGCAAAGAAGATCTACAAATGGTCAATAAGCACATGAAAAAGATGTTCATTGTCACTAGTCCGTAGGGGAATGCAAATTAAAAAAGAAAATAGATAATATAGAGAGATTCCTTTCTCAGGGTATGATCGTGTTAATGACCAAGAGCAAACACGCTCTAAGTTCCGTATCCTAAATTTCACATAATAAATGCTCATTAGGTTACTGTGTGCGAAACAGACGACTGGAAATTTTACATATTTTAGCAATCTCAATTGCACCTGTATTCATTTAACTTATCATATTTAAGCCCCACGCTCTGTGACATGAACCACTCAGTTTCACAGATAGACAGGTAGCTTCTACAACCAGGTTGGTTCTATAAAGGGATGTTTCAAACCAGTCGGAGGCAGCGCTTTCCCCATCATCTTTTCTCTGCCCATCCTCTATCCCTGATTATTAATTTACTGTATCCTAAAGCCAGAAATAAACTGTTTCATGTTGAAGTCACCAATTAAGCTTGATTGTTTTATTGGTGCCAGGGAGAGAAAGGTCCTCAGCTACCCCATCTGTCATAAAACCCTTGCTTAAAAACTGCTTGGTGGAGACGTCATCCTCCAATACAGAGATAAAAGAAAGATTTAACATGCATGACATGAATCTGTGCTAGAGGCTAATCGCTTGCTGTGGGAGGGAGAGAAGCCTGGTCTGTTGGTGTTATCAGCTCTGTATTATCTCTCTCATCTATTTATCGTCAGGGCTATCATTAGGAAGATTAAACACCAGTGTCTACAAATAGTCCTGAAATTTTTGTCTTTCATTAGTGACTTATTATTATTATTACTCAAGACCTCCCTTTTTCCAGCAAAGACAATGATTTCTTAGTCTGTGTCAGGATTCAATCCACAGAGAATTCATCAGGACTGAGGAAATATTAAACGCTTTTTCCAACTACCGCATCCTATTGTCAGGGGCCATCTTGGATAATAATGGCCTTAATTTATAGAAATATAAATAATACAGCAGTGACACCAGATCTACGATCATATAAATCTGTCACAGAACAGTACAAATGAGCCTAGTAAAGTGAAACCGAACTATAAATATATCCATGCATTAGCTTGTGATGGAAAAAAGTTTACCAAAAATAAAAGAAAGAAAAAAAAAAGCAAGAACCTCCACTGCAATAAAATGGGATCATCTGTATTCAACAGAGGACTTTCACCTTGAAATATGAGCCATTTTTGCATTTTATTCTTCTGAAATCTTAAGATATATTGAAAGTGTTTTTTTTTTTTAAAGAAAACAGATGTCATGCATCTCATAGTTTCAGGCAATCCCCATGCATGATGGCCCATGCACCCTTTTATAACTTAAGTAGCAATAACACTTTATATTAGATTTCATGATGCTCAGTGGAATAACTAGATTTACTATCTTATGAATACCCTAGTGCTGTAGTGTTGTTGGCTTGGGTGGGTAATGTTATTTTTTTTTTTCTTTTAAAAAATACCGCATTTGCTGTTTGAAATGAATGAAATCTGCTTCCAGGAATGTTCTCTTTACATAAGAAAAGTCATCTGCCTATAGCAGCTGAACAAAGAGATCTTCATAATTCATTTCTCTTATTTTTAGAGATTTCATTTTATCAATTACTCTGGGAAAATACCTAAATTGCTTTCTACAGTAGGAGAGAGAGCAGGCATGTATTAATAGAACTTTAATGCAGAAGGTAAGTTGGTTTGATCCTTTCCAGTATTCATATCAAATATTCATATCAAATTCATGACTTAATAGAAACACCTTCCATCAAAACAAACAGGCTCAAGAAGGAAATAAAATACGCAGAAAAATAATGTTGTTCTGGGAGCATGGCATTTTCTTTTCATTATGGAATGTACATTCATACCGTGAGGTGGAAGAAGAAAGTACTCCACGGTTTTAAAATGTTACCTTGCGGATCTGCAATGTTGAGATTTTTAATTTGACATCCATGACAGAAATACAAGATTTTAAATAATTAAGTTCTGATTGTATCAAGATGGAAGTGAAGACACAGGAGCTGGAGGTGATATTTACCCAGACAAATCACAGCTGGTAATTTCACAATGAATCAGGCCATGTTGAAGAATTATTCAGAGCTCTTCAATCAAAACTCATCTTTAATTGGTAAGCAGGATGCAATTTTATTAACATGGTGTGTGGTTGGAGGAGGTTGGTTGGGAACTTTAAATCTGTTTAGAGAAACATTGGAATATCCCCAAATTATCATAAGTGATTCGTACATTGCTACCGGGCTTCCCAGGTGGCACTAGTGGTAAAGAAACCACCTGTCAAGGCAGGAGACATAAGAGATGTAGATTGGATCCTTGGGTGAGGAAGATCCCCTGAAGGAAGACATGGCAGCCCACCGCAGTATTCTTGCCTGGAGAACCCCATGGACAGAGGAGCCTGGCGGGCTACAATCCGTGGAGCTGCAGAGAACCGTCCTGAGCCATAAACACTATGGCTCAGAGCCGCAAACTGCCCCCAGTGATGCCTGGGCTGGTGGTTGCCCCATAGAGCCATTGAACTGGTTCCCCTTCTCACCATTTTTTCCCTTGGCCACTGCCACTGCATTGGAAATGGGAGCATTACATCCTTCCTATGCCTCTGAAAGTGAAAGTGAAGTCGCTCAGTCGTGTCCGACTCTTTGCGACCCCATGGACTGTAACCTACCAGGCTCCTCCATCCATGGGATTCTCCAGGCAAGAATACTGGAGTAGGGTGCCATTTCCTTCTCCAGGGGATCTTCCCCGGGTCTCCCAGCTTGCAGGCAGACGCTTTAACCTCTGAGCCACCAGGGAAGCCCTCTTCCTTTGCCTCTATCACACCCCAGATACTCTAACTGCACAAGAAGTGACCTTTCTCACACATTGACCGTCTCATCCCACATCTCTGGGTCTGGCCATCACTCAGCATCCATCTGTCTGCCTCAGGGCACTAGGTCTAGTGCTGGCAGCCTCCTTCTCTGTGTTAGCATAGTTGGCCGAGAGGACACACATGCCATGGCTACTAAGATGCAACCTGAATAAAGCTCTAGAATTCAGCTGCCTGGATTCCAACCACAGCTCCAGAGCTCCTTAGTTAGTGAGCATGAACAGGTGCTCGGTCCCTCACCCGTGAGCGCAGGATGTCCTCCAGGTCCCTACCTGTGTCCCTCTGTGCTCCTCCGTGCCCCTGGCTCCTGGTAGGACTTGGCAGATCAGAGAGAAAGAGGGAGAGAGATGTCTGGTTATTTGTTTCTCTAGCTCTTTCCAGAAGAAACTCAGGTCTCATTGGGTTAGATCATCTCTCCACAGAAAGTCCTTGTTGGACTCAACCCCTCTGTTGTAGTAAGACTTTCTGTCCTTACAACATTCAGTAGTCTGTCCTGAGCCCCACCATTTTTGAAAAAAAAAATTACTGAAATACAGTTTGTTTACAATGTTTGTTAATTTCTGCTGTATAGCAAAGTGAATTATTTATATACATACATATACATATATATATATATCCATTCTTTTTTAGATTCTTTCCCCACATAGGTCATTATAGAGTACTGAGAAGAGTTCCCTGTGCTGTTCAGTAGGCCCTTTTAGTTATCTAGTTTATATATAGGAGTGTGTGTATGTCACCTTTCAGGCGGTGCGTCAGGCTAGCTGCTTCTAGACCTGCAAGCTTCCACGCAACAGCAAATGTATGATCATTCCCTTTGTAAACATAAACTCACCTCAGAGATATCTCTGGTTCTGTGTCTCGGTTCCAGATCACTGCAACAAAGTCAACAACACAATAAAAATATTCACACAAATATTTTGGTTTCTCAATGCATATAAAAGTTGTGTCTATGCTATATACATAAGTAGTCTCTAGTAAGTGTGAATAGCATTGTGTCTAAAAAGACAATGTGCATACCTCTATTTAAAAATACTTTATTGCTGACAAATGCTAACCATCATCTGAGCCTTCAGTGAGTTATAATCTTCTTGAAACGTTAATAGTAGCAGCAAAGATCACTGATCACAGATCACCCTAACAAATACAATGATAATGGAAAAGTTTGAAATATTGCGAGAATTATCAAAATGTGACACAAAGACAGCCATGCTGTTGGAAAAATGACACCAACAGACGCTCCACACAGGGTTGCCACATACCTTCAATCCGAAAAAACCCAAAAATGCAATAAACTTAAGCACAAAGAAATGAGAGCTGCTGTAAGTTCTCCTAATTTAAGCATCTCCATGTTTCCTCTGGGACCCTGACAAATAACCACTGCCTCATAGTTTGCTTTCTTGTGTTCTGTTTGTTTTTGCTTTGTTTTGTGTGTGTGAATGGGTGTCTGAAATAAAGTAGTAGAATGTACGCAAATTCTTGAGCACTGTGGCTGGCATATGGCACTCAAATGCACCCCAGATGGTCCAAAGTGGAACCAGTCACTGGAAAAGCCAGTGTGGAGCTCGGGAAGGACGCCCTTCAGCTTCTGCTTCCCCACCCCCTCCCCGTAGACCAGCATCGTGTGTGGTCACCAGAAACCCACCCAAACACCCCACGTCCAGACTCCCAGAACCTGTCATCAAGCTGTGATCACATGGCAAAGCAGAAACACTGCTGCCGTTGGAATCAGGGGTGCTCATCAGATGACCTGAAAATCAGGGGATCTCGCCTGGATTATCTAAACGACTCCATTGTCATCACAAAGGCCCGTAAAAGTGAAAGAGGGAGACAGAAGAGAGGAATTAGAGGGAGATGAGCCCCCTCAAGAAAGGCAAGAGAGAGCAACCTTGTTGCTGAGGATCCCATGAGACAAGGGATGTGGGAAGCCTGGAGCAGCTGGAAAAGTCAGGAAAAAGGGTTCCCACCTCTCGAACTCCAGAAAGGAATGCTGCCCTGCCCACCCAATACTCAGTCCAGTGAGACTGGTGCCATGTTTCTGCCTACAGACTTGAAGATAATAAAGTTGTGTTGTTAAGCTTCTAAATTTGTGGTAATCTGTTACAGTAGCAATAATGTATGCTACATACGTATATACATATGTATGTATGCTATGTACAATATGTATGTGTATATATTGTATACACATTGTATATACACAATGTGTATACAATTCATATATATACACACACACATACATATATGTATGTGTGCGTGTGTGTGTGTATTCCTTTTACACGCATGCATGCTCAGTCACTTCAGTTGTGTCTGACTTTGCAACCCTATGGACTATAGCCCACCAAGCTCCTCTGTCCTGGGATTCTCCAGGCAAGAATACTAGAGTAGGTTGCCATTTCCTTCTCTAGGGGATCTTCCTGATCCAAGGACTGAACCCATGTTTTCTGCACTGCAGGCAAATTCTTTACCACTGAGCCACAAGGGAAGCCCATATACCTTGTATACACATATACAAACAATATATAATATCACATATGTGTATAGATATATATATATATATGAAAATGGAGAAACTACATATTCACACTTCGTCCCCTGAAAAACTTTATTTAATCTGAACTTGGGATCATTTATGCTGACTTTGAGCTTCATATAAATTTGAGTTTGAGCTGGACAGTTGTTAAGGAATGGAACATACAAGCTGATGACAACCCTAATTCTCATGTTTTCTCTGGGAGCGTCTCCTGTCCAGTGATACAGGGACCACCATGCCAGGCCCAGAAGGACAATTCCCCAGCCCACAATCAAGGTTCTGTTCAACCTCTCATCTAATGACAAATCCAAGCACAGAGCTAGATAATTCGTCTCTAACTGTTCATTTTTCAAATCTCACACAGTATCTCCTGCCTATGCTTCACGGTGCTCTAGGCAAGCTGGATGCATTTAGTATGTGTAATTTGGCTCATAAATCAATCTCTTTGGTCCCTTCATCCTGTGTCCTTCCTTAAGCCCTCTCCAACCTGTCAACAGATTGTGTGGTGCTGAGAAGCCCCTGGCTAGATGTATCACACCAGCAGTGGGACAAGAAAACAGTACAAAGACACAACTTCTCATTCTGATGAAGAAACGACAGATCCGTGTGAGTGTGTGTGCGTACACACACGTGTGTGTAATGTGTCGGTTTTTAGAGATCATTCAACTCCACAACTTCATTCCTTCCACTCATCCATCCATCCGCTCATTCACCTGTGAGTGTGAAAGCCAACCTCGTATCAGGCGGGGTTCCAAGATACAACACTGAGCAAGACAGACATGGATTCTGTGTTGACAGACCTTATATTTCTGTGAGAGAACAGAAAATGAACTCATACAGAAATAAATCAAGAAGGTTATTTCTTACATTGACAAATGAAAGCGTAACAAGTGGGGGTGGAGAAGACAGCATTAGACTGAATTAGAAATTGGGGTGGGGCATAGAGAACAAGGGAATCCTCTTGGCAGTGGATTCTTTACCTGAGAACTGAAAAAAAAATGTTGGTGTGGAGTTTGTTGGGCCAGCAGAACGTCTCCTCTAAAGGCCTGAGATGCTAACAAGCTTGGCCAATAAGGGCTTCCCTGATGACTCAGACAGTAAATAATCTTTCTGCAATACAGGAGATGTCGGTTCAATCCTGGGGTCAGGAAGATCCCCTGGAGGAGGAGATGCAACCCACTTCAGTATTCTTGCCTGGAGAATTCCATTGCCAGTGGAGCTTGGTGGGCTACAGTCTATGAGATCGCAAAGAGTAAGACATGACTAAGCCACTGACACTTTCACACTTTGGCCTATAAAGGGGTCCTGGAGGCAAGCAGGAGACCAGGAAGGAGGCAGAGGGTGGCCAAGAAGGCAGAAGGCAGAGTGTCCCTGGACCATGGCCAAGCATTCAGCTTTCAGTCAGACCGCAATGGAAGCCACCAGAGGGCTTGGACGGAAGTGGTGTCCGATGATTCTTTACATTGAAAAGAGATTATTTCATCTCATCTATCCAGGACAGCGAGGTCCAGAGGTTGGGAGTGAGAAAGAGTAGAAACAAAGTAAAAATAGGGACAACTATGGGCTTCCCACATGGCTCAGCAGTAACGAATCTGCCTGCCGATTCAGGAGACCCGGGTTCGACCCCTGGGTTGAGAAGATCCCCTGGAGGAGGAAATGGCAAAACTCTCCAGCATTCTTGCCTGGGAAACCCCATGGGCAGAGGAGCTTGGCGGGCTACAGATCACCAGGTCGCAGCAAGTTGGACACGACTGAGCGGCTAAACTAGCACCTCCAGTTACGTGTGATTGCGGTCACCAGGCAGGAAATGACAGTGCCTTTGACTGGGATGCCTGCAGCAGACGTAGAGACGTGTTTATGATCTGAGATTCATTTCGATGGTGGAAGCAGCAGACCTTGGTTCTGAACTAGAGAAGATAATGACAAAAGAGAAATTCCAAGGAAGGTAACTGTCAAGTCTGGGGCCTGGGAAACTACAGCGTGCTGACCTTAGAGGCCCAAGGGGAGGAAGAGGTGTCAAGAAGGCAGCTGGAGGCGGTTGCCTGGAGTTCAAAGTGAGGTCTGGAGATGGGAGTGTGGAAGTTGTCATTTCAGCCCACTTAAAGGTTCAGTCTTGCGAGTGAATCACCAAACAGAAAGCAAGGGAAGAAGCTGCAGGGCCAATCTTGAGTGACTCCATCCTTTTTTTTTCTACTTGGAGAAGTTTCTTTTTTTTTATTATTGAGATATAACCGACATATAATATTAGGTTCAGGTGTACAACATAAAGATTTGATATTTGTTTACACTGAAAAATGATCACCACCACAAAGTCCAAGTTATCTTTTTTGGCCATACAAAGTTTCAAAGGATGCAATGCAATATTACTGACTATAGTCACCCTGCTGTATATTACATCTCCATGACTTCTATATTTTATGACTGGAAGTTTCTACCTCTTGAGCCCCTTCACTCATACCTACTGTCCCTCCCCTCTGGCAACTACCAATTTGTTCTCTGTATATATGAGTTTGGATTTATTTTATTTTGTTTGTTGTTTGTTTTGCTTTTTAGATTCCACATATTAAGTGAAATCATATGGCATTTGTCTGCATCTGACTTATTTCACTTAGCATAATACTCTCAGGGTCCATCTGCATTGTTACAAATGTCAAGATGTCATTCTTTTTATGGTTGAGTATTCTTTCAATGTGTGTATGTGCGTATATATATATATATCACATCTTCTGTATCCATTCATCCACCTAAGAACACATTGGTTGTTTCCATATCTTGGCTATTGTGACTAATGCTGCAGTGAACATAGGAATGCATATTTCTTTTTGATTTTTTAAACTATTGCTTATTTAAATTAGTGTTTTTGTTTTCTTCATATAAATACCCATAAAAGTACTTGCTAGATGATACAGTAGCTCTATTTAGTTTTTTGAGGAACTTGCATACTGTTTTCCATGATAGCTGCACCAATTTATATTCCCACCGACAGTGTAAGAGGGTTCCTTTTTCTCCACAGCTTTGTCAATTGTTTTCCTTTTGATAATGAGTGACTTCATCCTTTAAGAATGAGAGATGGAAGACAAAATAGCAAAGGAGGTGAAGAAGACCTTCCATGGAAAGGAAAGGACTGTCTGGAAAAAACGCTGTAAAAATAAAAAATTAGGGCCCCGGGAGAAAGGAAATAATGTCATCAAAGTAAAGAAGTAAAGTTTTGAAAGATCTAGGACTCACATTCAGTTGTAGGGCTTCCTTCAGGAGCAAAAGTGTGGGGGAACATTGCTATGGATCGCTTTTAAAGGTTTCCAGAAATTTCCATAATGTTTTAGAACTAAATAGGATTTAGCAATAATTAGGATCATAAATACTATATTCACGAAGATAATCGCCACTGTAAAGTAGATGATTGTTTCACACTATTTCAGTAACAAGTGACTGGCACATTTCAAAGTCACTTAAGCAAAAACTGGAATTTGTTCACTCATTTTCAGTGAGAAGTTTGGTGCTGAGTCCAGAATCCCAACGACTCAAGTTCAGATGCAGTCAGAATTCTCTCCCTTTGTCTCTCAGCATTAGTCCTTCCATCGGTCGATATAATTCCCTGGTAATGTACACTGTCATCCTCTCTCCTCCCTGTGGCAGGGTTCAGCGATGTACCACCCCAATAAGATGCAAGTTTCCAATATCTCAGCCTCAGGAGTCCAGAACAGGGACAAAATCTTTCTCCTGGAGCCCACGTAGGAATCACAGGATTATCTCCCTGGGACCTATGCCATCTCTGTGTTGATCACAGAAAGGAGAACAAGGAGTGACCCATGTTGGACTCCTACAGAAAGGAGGAGATCATTGTTGTTGTTCACTCAGTCACGTCCAACTCTTTGCAACCCCATGGACTGCAGCACGCCAGGCTTCCCTGTCCTTCACCATCTCCCGGAGTTTGCTCAAACTCATGTCCGTTGAGTCGGTGATGCCATCCAACCAATTCATCCTCTGTCGTCCCCTACTCATTTTGTCTGATACCTTTCCTAGCATCAGGGTCTTTTCCACTGAGTAGGCTCTTTGCATGAGGTGTCCAAAGTATTGGAGCTTCAGCATCAGTCCTTCCAATGAATATTCAGGGTTGATTTCCTTTAAGATTGACTGGTTTGATCTCTTTGCAGTATGAGAGATGCTCTAGAATCTTCTCCAGCACCACAATTTGAAAGCATCTATTCTTCAGTGCTCAACTTTCTTTATGGTTAAACTCTCAGATGACTACTGGAAAAACCATAGCTTTGACTATACAGGCCTTTTTTGGCAAAATGATGTCTCTGCTTTTTAATAAGCTGTCCAGGTTTGCCATAGCTTTTCATATACTTCTTATAGGAAGGAGGCCCTCTTTCTGGGAAAAGATGGGAGGGATGGTGAGCAGAGGAAAGCACAAGCTGTCCACAGTAGACTGCCAGTAGACGCATTATCCTGTCAACAAATGCATGTCCAATTAAAGGACAGTTTAGTTTTCTCACTTGCTACTATGTAAACTTTAATAGTGACAACTATTCCAGCTAAAAAATAGGTTCTCTTCTCCCGGGGCATTAATATGCGAAGACAGCATCTGATAGAGGCTGTTCGTGAGTTCATTTTGTTAGGTGGAGGCAGTGGGAGATAAGATTTGACTTAAAAAGTACCAAGGCTGATGAAGTAGTTTTGATATTTTCCTTCAGAACTGATAAATACAATTTAAGACATTCTACCAGAGGCCTCAGAGACAATATTGTTCATTAGTTCCCATTGCTATCCAAATGGGAAACCATTATTACAGTTACTACTGCATAAAGTGCATGATAAAATAAGAATTCCAGAATGTCATATTATTACATGACACACAGATACATACACATACACAAGTGAACAAAAGAGATTCTAGATCTTTGAAGAAAGTGAGGAAAACCACTAGACCATTCAGGTATGACCTGAATCAAATCCCTTATGATTATACAGTGGAAGTGAGAAATAGATTTAGGGGACTAGATCTGATAGAATCCCTGATGAACTATGGACGGAGGTTCGTGACATTGTACAGGAGACAGGGATCGAGACCATCTCCATGGAAAAGAAATGCAAAAAAACTACAATGGCTGTCTGGGGAGGCCTTACAAATAGCTGTGAAAAGAAGAGAAGCGAAAAGCAAAGGAGAAAAGGAAAGACATAAGCATCTGAATGCAGAGTTCCAAAGAATAGCCAGGAGAGATAAGAAAGCCTTCCTTAGTGATCAATGCAAAGAGAGACATAGAGGAAAACAACAGAATGGGAAAGACTAGAGATCTCTTCAAGAAAATTAGAGATACCAAGGGAACATTTCATGCAAAGATGGGCTCAATAAAGGACAGAAATGGTATGGACCTAACAGAAGCAGAAGATATTAAGAAGAGGTGGCAAGAATACACAGAGGAATTGTACAAAAAAAGAGCTTCACGACCCAGATAATCACGATGGTGTGATCACTCACCTAGAACCAGACATCCTGGAATGTGAAGTCAAGTGGGCCTTAGAAAGCATCACTACGAACAAAGCTAGTGGAGGTGATGGAATTCCAGTTGAGCTATTTCAAATCCTGAAAGATGATGCTGTGAAAGTGCTGCACTCAATATGCCAGCAAATTTGGAAAACTCAGCAGTGGCCACAGGACTGGAAAAGGTCGGTTTTCATTCCAATCCCAAAGCAAGGCAATGCCAAAGAATGCTCAAACTACTGCACAATTGTACTCATCTCACAGGCTAGTAAAGTAATGCTCAAAGTTCTCCAAGCCAGGCTTCAGCAATACGTGAACTGTGAACTTCCTGATGTTCAAGCTGGTTTTAGAAAAGGCAGAGGAACCAGAGATCAAATTGCCAACATCTGCTGGATCATGGAAAAAGCAAGAGAGTCCCAGAAAAACATCTATTTCTGCTTTATTGACTATGCCAAAGCCTTTGACTGTGTGGATCACAATCAACTGTGGGAAATTCTGAAAGAGATGGGAATACCAGACCACCTGACCTGCCTCTTGAGAAACCTATATGCAGGTCAGGAAGCAACAGTTAGAACTGGACACGGAACAAGAGACTGGTTCCAAATAGGAAAAGGAGTTCGTCAAGGCTGTATATTGTCACCCTGCTTATTTAACTTATATGCAGGGTACATCATGAGAAACGGTGGGCTAGAAGAAACACAAGCTGGAATCAAGATTGCTGGGAGAAATATCAATAACCTCAGATATGCAGATGACACCACCCTTATGGCAGAAAGTGAAGAGCAACTAAAAAGCCTCTTGATGAAAGTGAAAGAGGAGAGTGAAAAAGTTGGCTTAAAGCTCAACATTCAGAAAACGAAGATCATGGCATCCGGTCCCATCACTTCACAGGAAATAGATGGGGAAACAGTGGAAACAGTGTCAGACTTAATTTTGGGGGCTCCAAAATCACTGCAGGTGGTGATTTCAGCCATGAAATTAAAAGATGCTTACTCCTTGGAAGGAAAGTTATGACCAACCTAGATAGTATATTGAAAAGAGGAGATATTACTTTGCCAACAAAGGTCCATCTAGTTGAGGCTATTGTTTTTCCAGTGGTCATGTATGGATGTGAGAGTTGGACTATAAAGAAAGCTGAGCGCCAAAGAATTGATGCTTTTGAACTGTGGTGTTGGAGAAGATTCTTGAGGGTCCCTTGAACTACACGGAGATCCAACCAGTCTACCCTAAAGGAAATCAGTCCTAGGTGTTCATTGGAAGGACTGATGCTAAAGCTGAAACTCTAGTACTTTGGCCACCTGATGCGAAGAGTTGACTCATTGGAAAAGACCCTGATGCTGGGAGGGATTGGGGGCAGGAGGAGAAGGGGACGACAGAGGATGAAATGGCTGGATGGCATCACCGACTCGATGGACATGAGTTTGAGTGAACTCCGGGAGTTGGTGATGAACAGGGAGGCCTTGCATGGTGTGATTCATGGGGTGGCAAAGAGTCGGACATGACTGAGCAGCTGAACTGAACTGAATACGTCTCTCTGTTTTTATTTGTTTGGGAGTTCAGACAAGAGCAAAGTGATCAAAGAGCCCTGGCCTGGCATTGACATGTAAATGAGCCAGCGATGGAACTGGGTTGACTTCATCCCTGATCCATATGTCAATACTGGACTATTCTGTAACTGATGTACAGAGAAGGCACAAGTCTTATCACATGAACACATGTTAAAATTTTACTCCCTGAAATAGGCATGCTCAAATCCAACTTAGCAATATAGGCTAATGTACTTCACAAGTTTTTTCACATGCAAAGTATATTTTGAAGTTATGTATCTTTCCTTATAAAAAGAAATAACTCACTTAAAGACATCTTTGGAGTCCAGAGCCTCTGATTTCTGCATTCAATGGTCCAGCTGTGTGTCAGGGAGCAGAATCCATCAAGCCAACATGCACACCTGTAGACAAGGTTCCCCGGCATCCTGTTCATTCCCAGATACCCAAATATCACTGTTTATGTGCTGCTCAGATGACTGATACGTGAAGATCTGTGTTTCATGGCTTATACATTAGACCGGTTATGATGACAAATTCTGTTCCACAATGGCAATAAGGCTGTGCCCATCACAACTCCTGTCACTTCATAAAGGTCTGTCCCAAGAAGGCATGGACCATTTTTCCTTCCAGGGCTAAGCCTTGGGCAGGCAGAGCAGCCCCTAAGCTCTCTTAAAATGCCTGCAAGTTCATGGCCTCTGCCCATCAAGGGTGCCTGCCTTTCCTGTTTCTCCATCACCTCCCCCAAGGGCAGGATCTAATAGAACCCAGTGGCTTCAGACTTCCTGTTGAAATGTTACAAAGCCTATTTTATCAGAGTCAGTTTTCAAACATCTATTTAAATTGGTGGTCCAAGGGTTAAGAATCTCCCTTGCAGTACAGAGATACACATTTGGTCCCTGGTCGGGGAAACACCTGCATTATTGTTAATAAATAGGCTTTTTCTTACTGATTGACAATAGTGGTATTTGCAGTCTGGCTATAATCACTCATGTTCATATATCCTCTGATGTGTAAATCAGCAGATTTAGTGCTGGACACCTCCAACCCCACCCCACCCAACTCCACCCCAGGGAAAGAAAAGGTTTCCAGAAAATCAGAAACAGAGAGTAGATTGTGCTCCCTAACTGCCCAACCTCAATTTCCCTTTCTTTTAAAAGAGCTGACGTGGTAATAAGAATCTTAATATGAGGGCTTCCCTGGAGGCTCAGTGGTAAAGAATCTGCTGGATCACTCATCTGGGAAGATCCCACGTGCTGTGGAGCAATGAAGCCCGATCGCCACAACTCCTGAGCCTGCGCTCTAGAGCCCCAGGATCTCAACTCCTGAGCCTGTGTTCTGGAGCCCCAGGGTCCCAATTCTGAGCCTGCACTCTACAGCCTGTGTTCCACACCAAGAGAAGTCATCAACATGAGAAGACGGCTCGCCACAGTTAGAGAGTAGCCCCTGCTCACTGCAATTAGAGAAAAGCCTGCACAGTATTGAAGACCCATCACAGCCAAAAATAAAGACAGACAATTTTTTTTTAAGAATACTAATTTGATCATAGTAAGATCTTCCTCGCAAGTTCGCAGGGAGGGATAAGTGAGTTCTTACACGTGTGATGCTGAGCACAGTCTGCTTGTTGTAAAGGCTGAGACTTTGGCTGCTCCAGTATTATTCTTACTATCCCTACTTTCACTCTTGTTATAAGAAGAGAGGGATTATACGGAGAAGGGTGGAAAACTGGGTTTGAATTCCAACTCTGAGATCTCCTCAGCCATTTAACAACAAAAAGTGAAAGATCACCTCCAGTCCTCTTTTCCCGTTGCAAATGGAGACAATGATGAATTCGTTCTCTAAGCACTAGGGTTGCATGCTTGTGTGTGCTCAGTCCTGTCTGACTCTTTGTGACCCCATGGACTGTAGCCCCCCAGGCTCCTCTGTCCATAGGATGTTCCAGACAAGAAGACTGGAGTGGATTGCCATTTCCTACTCCGGGGGATCTTTCCGATGCTGGGATCGAACCCTCAGCTCTTGCATCTCCTGCATTTGTCAGGCAGGTTCTTTACCGCTAGCGCCACCAGGGAAGCCCGAGCATCCGGAAGCCAGGGTCCCAACCCCAGCCTACTGGACCCCACAACTCCTGCTGCTTCACACCCGTAAAATCCAAGTGTTAGTGAATCTAGTCTTCAAGGCCACCTTGGAATTTAGAAGACACACAGATGACAAGACCATGTGGCAACACCTCTGAGTGATGAATTACGGAGTCCTGGAGTCCTAGATTTTCACACACAAAACAACTCAGGGTGAACGTGGATTTGTATTCATTTGTATCTCCTTTCAGGGAGCTGACACCACTCCCAGAAAACTCCTCCTGAGCAGTGCCTGACCCACCATCTGCAGATCTGCCATCTACCTAGACAAACCTTCCTGTAGCAGGAAACGCAGGGCCGGGCAAGCATGACTCAGAGCTCCAATTAAAAGAGGAAATTTACATTAGGCGCTCTAACTGCCTGTACCAATTGAGACCAGCAGCTCTCTTCTCCTTTCTTCCTAAGGAGAGAGGAGCCTCAGGGGTGTGGGCCTAAAATTTTTTTTTTTTTTGGGGGTGTGTCCACATTCAACTGCTTACCCATCGGGGAGGATGAGAGACCTGGCGAGGTTGGGCGGCGCCCACGTGGCAAAGACGGGCGGCCCTGCCCGTGGGCTCGGGCTGTCTCTTGAACTCCTCTCCAGCCGTTCTCCGTTCTCCGTGAGCCCCTGGCAGCCCCTCTCAGCTGTGACCTCTCTAAGCTGTCAACCTCAGATTAACCGATACTTCATCAATTTCGCCTGAACTGCATTTGCAGCCGGTTCTCAGGAGGATGGCCAAGTGCATCAAGTACCATTCATTAGCCCCCCCAGGGCCAGATTTCCTTCGGAACGGAGTGGGGCACTCCTCGGTATTCTTGCGGAGGCCTGGGCGACAAGCTGGGGCGGGGGGGAGGGGGGGGCGGGCGCTTTGCCCGGGGCGGGGAGAGGGGAGGACAGGAGCCTCTGCTGATTCCTTGTGAATTTTTCATGAGTACATCTGCTGATGCTCAGCTCCTCTGGGGCTGCACCCCCTACCCGCGCCCCCCTCTGCGTTCAGACCTCCTGACAAGGTATGAAAAACAAGGACTGGGCTCCGTCCCCCCCTAAACCCCCTCCACCCACCCAGCCAGGAAGTGTGGGAGCCTGGGATTTCAGTCTCTCTGGAGGGGCCCAGGCTGCTGGAAAGAGGTCTTTGAAACAAAAGATCAATGGGCGATGGATGATTCTAAGGTGAGTCGACAGGTCAAGGCCGCTGCTGGTCATCGGGTAGGTGGCCTTGGGGCACAGGGGGTCCTGTGGACCCCACCGATCTGGACCTGGGGAACTGGGTCCTTACTCCCACCCTCCTTGCACTTCTTGGGGCACGCTCCAGGGATGGGGTGGACTGGGAGATTCCCTAAGCCCCATGTGTTCCTATCACCCAGATCACACCAGGAAGAACTGAAGTATAGGGAGGAGAAGGGGAGGGAGGTGCTTCCTTATTTAAGTCATAAAAGGCATCTAACCATTGTTTTTGGAAGTAACCAGCAGCTCCAAGCTTCTAAATCTTCTCTCTGTCCAGACCGTTCAAGTCAGGAAGCCAGCAGCTCTTTCTCATTAACGCATCAAATCACGCCGATGTCCTTTCTGGGCTCCCTTTGAAGTGGCATGTGCTTCAATTTATTTTTAATCTTCTAAGTGATGTCGTCAGGGCCGCCGCCCCGGTGACACGTGAAGTCGGTTCTCGCGGGCTGCGGAGCTGGGCAGGCGGTTTGGACCCGCAGATGGACCCGTGTGCGCCACCGCGGCCAAGGTCGGAAATCGACCCCCAGCACCCGGGGCGGCGGGGTGGGGGGCTGGGAAGAGGAGATTGATGCAGAGCCCGCGCACGCCTTGGAAAGGCTACCTTTTGTGCGGGGCGGCGCTGGGCCAGGCCTCCGGGGGCCGGGCGGCCCCTCCGTGGAGCGACAGTGCCCCCCAGCGCCCGCCCCTCGCCATTCCCGCCCTTCGCTCCGGTCCCCGCCAACTGGGAGCTGACAGAGAGAGAAGAGGTTGTGCGAACTGCGCCCCTGAGCATCGCATCTTTAAATAGTTACCCACATGAAAGAAGGCCTGGGAGGGGTCCAAAGCCACCTTGATGGGAAAATATGAGAATGCTCATAAAAGGCAGTACTCACAGAACTGGGGGATTTTAAAAATTAATTTAATTGGAGATTAATTACTTTACCATATTGTGATGGTTTGGGACATACATTGACATGAGTCAGCCCTGGGTATCCATGTGTCCCCCATCCTGAACCCCCCCATTTCCCTCCTCAGCCCATCTCTCAGGGTCCTCCCAGTGCACCGGCTTTGAGTGCCCTGTTTCATGCATGGAACTTGGACTGTCATCTATTTCACATATGGTAATATACACATTTCAATGCTATTCTCTCAAATCATCCCACCCTCACCTTCTCCCACAGAGTCTTTCAAAAGTCTGTACTTTACATCTGTGTCTCTTTTGCTGTCTCACATATAGGGTCATCGTTACCATCTTTCTAAATTCCATATATACGAGTTAATATACTGTATTGATGTTTTTCTTTCTGACTTACTTTGCTCGTATAATAGGCTCTAGTTTCATCACCTCATTAGAACTGATTCAAATGCATTCTTTTTAAATAGCTGAGTAATATTCCATTGTGTATATGTACCACCACTTTCTTATCCATTCATCTGCTGATGGACATCTAGGTTGCTTCCATATCCTAGCTATTGTAAACAGTGCTGTGATGAACATTGGGGTACATGTGTCTCTTTAAATTCTGGTTTCCTCCGTGTATATACCCAGCAGTGGGATTGCAGTTGTTTTGTTTTGTTTTGCATTTTTTCCCTCTGAGTAGCTATCCTGGTGATTACATATCCCACCAGAAAATTAAATACATTTACTTATTTGCTTAATTACTTTGTGGATAGCTAGCAAGATCCACGGAGAAGGCAATGGCACCCCACTCCAGTACTCTTACCTGGAAAATCCCATGGATGGAGGAGCCTGGTGTGCTGCAGTCCATGGGGTCGCTGAGGGTCGGACACGACTGAGCGACTTCACTTTCATGCATTGGAGAAGGAAATGGCAACCCACTCCAGTGTTCTTGCCTGGAGAATCCCAGGGATGGGGGAGCCTGGTGGGCTGCTGCCTATGGGGTCTCACAGAGTCGGTCATGACTGAAGTGACTTAGCAATAGCAGCAGCATGATGCAATCTAGGGCTTCCCTGGTGACTCAGCTGGCAAAGAATCCACCTGCAAGGCGGGAGACCTGGGTTTAATCCCTGGGTTGGGAAGATCCACTGGAGAAGGGAAAGCCTACCCATTCCAGTATTCGGGCCTGGAAAATTCCATGGACTGTATAGTCCATTGGGTCACAAAGAGTCGGACACGACTGAACCACTTTCACTTTGAGCGTGATCCAATTCAAAGGTCTAAACAATGGAAGCTTCAGTGGATGGAGGTGGGGGGACCTCCTTCACCCCAAAGCAGGAAATGCAGACAGAAATGTCAGCGAACTGGGAGTTGGACAGATAGAGATGCAATTCCTAATGTGGATGGTACATGCTGATGACTTTCAGTTTGTTCCTTTACCGTTGGTGTCTTGGTTTTCTCATCTGTGAAATGAAATGGTTCAAAAAATCTAAATGATGCCCTCAGTACAAATGGGGGTTATCATTATGATGAAGCTTCCTTTTGTGTGGGGGGTTTTAATCATTGCCATTTTTTTTCATATTTATTTACTTGGCTGTGTTGGGTCTTCATCATGTCATGCCGAATCCTTCCTTTGGGCGAGCAGATCCTCTAATTGTGACCCACAGGCTTAGTTGCCCTGCCACCTGTTGGATCCTGGTTCCCTGACCAGGGATTGAACCTGCATCCCTTGCATTGCAAGGCAGATTCCTAACCACTGGGCCACCAGGGAGGTCTGCAAGCTTCCTTTGGAGTCCCTGCTGTGTTCCTGACATCCTTCTTCCTGCTCTGCCTCTCCTCCCACCTTGTCCTTTCTCTTCTTCACCTGAAGTCTCCAATCCTGCCCTTCTGCCAGGAAGCCCTTTCCAGCTCATCCCACAAGTGTTCATGATTCAGTTCATTTCTGACCATCTATGTCCTTGGGTCGTGTCTCCTCTAACGTTCTCTTTGTTTTCCATCTCTTGGCTCCTCAACCACACCATGGATGCTTAAAAATCCTTATTGGTGGACAGATTGGTTCTCAAGTTAGAAGTGCCTGAATTTTGAGGCAGAAGGCACAATGACAAAATCTTTAGATCCAGAATCTAACTCCATGGCTGGTTTTATCTCTTTGTATCAATGAGCAATCACAACTTTTGAGCATGTTTTTCCATCTACAGAAGAAAAGGTTGCACTGGAAAAAAAAATTATAGTATTTTTTTTTGGAAGTTTTCAACTAATTGGTGGTGGTGGTTTAGTCGCTAAGTTATGTCCAACTGTTCTGAGATTCCATGGACTGTAACCCGCCAGGCTCCTTTGTCCATGGGATTTCCCAGGCAAGAATACAGGAGTGGGTTGTTATTTCCATCTCCAGGGGAATCTTCCCAACCCAGGGGTCCAACCTGGGTGTCCTGCGTTTCAGGCAGATTATTTACCAACTGAGCCACCAGAGAAGCCCTTTCAGCTAATTACTTACTGATAATTATTTACCCATGCTGAGTGGTTTCAGGACTTAATGATTGCCAGGAATTGTTAGAATAAATCATGTAAAGTTGCAACTTTAATGGGCTAAAACCATCAAATATGGGAAATTTTTTAAGATATGCGTAAAATGTCTTCTCCCAGAGAGTTAGATCACACTGTATTTCTACACTGTCAGGCAGTTTAGTACCAAGGCAACTGAGAAAACAGCCTTCCATAGTCTAATTTCTTGGATTATCAGGGTCTCTGAGGATTGAACAACGTCATCTCATTATTCGCCAGGCACATGAAACCATTTTAATTTTAAAATGCATTGAGAACAGAAAGGTAACAATGTTAGGCAAAGTTTTAACAAATGCTGGAGGTCAGAATTTGAGGCAGTGCAAATGTAATCTTCTCTAAGTACACACCTCAAAGGTTTCTTGGAAGCATCTGGCAGACAGCTAACACTTCCTGATTATTTCATAGGGGTTTGTATGTTCAGAAAATCAGATTCATTAGTGGTGAGGATGTCCTGTGTCCTTCTGTGTTCTTCCCTCTTGACTGGCTCATTTTCCTCTCAATCTCCTGCTGTGTTCAGAGGTATTGTGCGAGCTCTCATACTGGAATGGGTTGCCATGCCCTCCTCCAAGGGATCTTCCCAATCCAAAGATCGAACCAGCATCTCTTGTGTCTCCTGCATTGACAAGCAGGTTCTTCACCACTAGCTCCACCTGTAGCCCCTCTTATCTGGAGCAGCATTGTGCAATTTTATTTTCTCTGATCATGCATCTGTGGGGTTGGCAAAAAAGTTCGTTCAGGTTTTTCCACAATCTGTAATGAAAAATCCAAATGATCTTTTCAGTCAACCCAATATTTAGTAAATCAGTTTGAGAAACTAAAAACATTGTGTATATTTATGTACTCATTCATTATATTCACATACTTCTAAGAAGATGTGTGTAGTACAGGGTTAGATAAGAGAAAACGAATAATATTTTGGGTTAATTTTAATTTTTCATTTAAAAATAAACAGAAAATTTTGTACCACCATGAGAACTGTTTTATTAATAATATTTTAGGGAAAGAAATATGATTAAATAGGATTTTTATGTTATTTTGATACTTTATGATAAAGCTCTACGTTCAATTTACCTTTTATATTAAATTACTGTCATAGTTGAAAAATCGGTTTCACAGAAGTACATAAATCCAAATAGAAATGAAACATGAGCTGTGCTTTCTAAATGTGGATACCACGTTTCAATTCCATTCACCAATTATCTGGAGATTTGTAGCCGTTCTTAGAATCCAGGTACTAAATTTCCACTTTCCTGAATGTCAGTCAGTTGTTCTTTCAAGCTTACATTTTATCATTTTTATATTTTTATCCAAGGGGTTCAAAGCAATATACCTCATTTTAGAAAATATTTTAATGTATTTTTGTTAAGTTTTTATAACATATATATTTAGGAGTTTTGTTGTCATTGTTAGCATATAATATAACAAAAAAATCACACGAGGGTAGTAGCATCACTTCCAAATATCTAGTTCCAAGTTCCTCTCTCTCCATAGCGTAAATTTCCCTCAGAAAGCAGTTACTTTCTCATCACTGTTTAAAAATTACCTATGGGTTGAAGTAAATACTTAAGATTACTCATTTAATTATTTATTTTCAATTTATTCATTAAAAGTATCTGATTGGTAGCAATGATGACAGCTATTTCTTATCACATACTCTTTCAAAGCATAACTTTTGAACAAATAATTCTCATAACTGTTTCATATTTGACACCTCTTAAGAACTTTGCAATGTAAGAAATATTAAACGTGTGTGGACTAAAGATTTTTATATTTACCTCCCATATCTTCAGGCTTCCCTTGTGGTTCAGATAGTAAAGAATCAGCCTGCAATGCAGGAGACCCTGGTTCGATTCCTGAGTGGGGAAGATCTGCTGGAGAAGGGATAGGCTACCCACTCCAGTATTCTTGGGCTTCTGTTGTGGCTCAACTGGTAAAGAATCTGCCTGCAATTTGGGAGACCTGAGTTCGATCCTGAGTTGAGAAGATAACCTGAAGAAGGGAAGGGAAAGGCTACCCATTCCAGTATTCTGGGCCTGGAGAATTCCATGGACCGTATAGTCCACGGGGTTGCAAAGAGTCGGACATGACTGAGCGACTTTCACTCACTCTCAAGTAAATTGTAGTCACCCCCTAAAAAGTGGGGGTTGGTGTGGTGTTGTCTTTGACCTTCTGCCCTGGAGACCAGCCCCTCCTCCATTGAGAAGACTGCCTGATGCCCACAGAGCCAGAGCCCTAGGGTCCCTGTGCAGTCGTGGATGTGGGCACAGTCACTTCACCTCCAATGTTTGTTCTGACATGCACATTTGTTTCAATGAGGCTGATACATTAGGAAACAATTTGAGAATCCAGCAGATGTTGTGTTTGCAAACACGTGATTTCATCTGCAAGAAACTCTAGGTGAGGGCAGTAAGTTGCATCCAGCTGGTGCAAGCCTGGAAACACGCACGCACACACACACACACACGGACACACACCTCCCTCCCTCGCCTCCCAGGTACCACCCATCACCAAGTGTGTCACGAGCCACACCCACTGTTTGTTAGAGCTTTCCTTCCACTTCCACCTCTTGCTCCTTCCTCCAAGTCACCAGAGCTCACAAGAGGACCCCTCAGCACGCACATCCTCAAGCAAGTTTCAGGCTTATCTCGAGGCTAAAGGCTGTATTTCCTGCAGTACTGCTGTGTGTCTTCATCATTTAACAAGTGTAAAATTGTATGACTGTTTTTGTGAGGTTCTTATCCTTTTATATGTCACAGACGAAGATTTTGTTTGAGTGTTTTGCCCTTAGGTCCATTTTCCCCGTAATTGATTGATTGCCCAATTTTGCACAGTTCAGTGATTTTTTAGGGAGCTATGCTCAACATTCAGAAAACTAGGATCATGGCATTCGGTCCCATCACATCATGGCAAATAGATGGGGAAACAGTGGAAACAGCAGCAGATTTTATTTTGGGGGGCTCCAAAATCACTGCAGATGGTGACTGTGGCCGTGAAATTAAAAGATGCTTACTCCCTGGAAGGAAAGTTATGACTAACTTAGACACCATATTAAAAAGCAGAGACGTTACTTTACCAACAAAGGTCCGTCTAGTCAAAGTATGGTTTTTCCAGTAGTCATGTATGGATATGAGAGTTGGACTCTAAAGAAAGCTGAGCGCCAAAGAATTGATGCTTTTGAACTGTAGTGTTGGAGAAGACTCTTGAGAGTCCCTTGGAGTGCAAAGAAATACAACCCTTCCATCCTAAAGGAAATCAGTCCTGAGTGTTCATTGGAAGGACTGATGCTGAAGCTGAAACTCCAATACTTTGGCCACCTCGTGCGAAGGACTGACTCATTTGAAAGGACCCTGATGCTGGGAAGGATTGAAGGCAGGAGGAGAAGGGGACGACAGAGGATGAGATGGTTGGATGGCATCACTGACTCAATGGACATGAGTTTGGGTGGAGTCCGGGAGTTAGTGATTGGTGATGGACAGGGAGGCCTGGTGTGCTGTTGTCAATGGGATAGCAAAGAGTCAGACATGACTGAGCAACTGAACTGAACTGCTGCATCCTGTTACAGCAGAACTGATTGAATAACTTAGCTTCCTTCTTTCTTGTCTCTTCCATCCCTTGCAGCCAAAAACACCCCTAACACATCCAGGCACCTAACCTGGATATAAGGAGCTAGGAGAGCTTAGTGTCATCCAAGTGGAAGGCAGGATTGGTAGGAAGAAGGCGCCAGACCAAGTGAACAGAAACTCTACTGATGGTCTCAGGCACTTTACGTGCATCATTTCAGTTAGTCCTCACAACAGTCCTGTGAGCCGATATTCATATTCCCATTTTAGACACAGGGAGAGGAGCCTTGAGTTATCAAAGATCTACTGAAGGTCGTGCATCTTTTGCAGCTGATGGACACCAATGCCCTCAACCTTTTCCATCACAGTTCCCCTCTGAGTGTCCTGGTCCTAACTCTGATTCACCAGATGTCCTAATGGGAATCCAGAGTCCTGGGTCCTCAGAGAAAAGCAGGACCAGTGAGCTGTCACCTTGTCCAGAGAGAGAAAGACCCACCAACAAAATCAAGGAAGGTGACGAGATGAAAACGTGTGAGCCATCTGGTCTACCCACCCTGCTGTCTTCCTCTCTGTGGCCAGTGGTGACTGTGAGGAGCTTGTGCCCTCACAGTGGGGAAGCTCCTGGTGGAGGCCCTTGTGTTTCACAGGTAACAGCTCCTGGCAGCCGCTCTTCCCGCTGTGGCTGTCTGGTGGCCACTATCAGAGTAGCTTCCATCAGAAGCAGCTCCTGAGGATGCTCAAGAGAGGCAGCAACACCTGGAAACAGCTGTTTCCAAGACGTGGCCCTGACAAGGACCCTCCGGCACCTGGCACTTGCCTGAAGCAGATGTCTGTCTCTGGCTGCCGGCCAGCTTGGGGTCATCTTCCCACTTGGAGGCAGGCACTGGCTTGTGCATTTGAAGAAGTCACTTCCACTTTCTCAGTTTTGGTTTCCTCTTGCATAAAATAAACTCAAAGCTTCTTGACATGGTTGTGAAGATAAATTGGGATAAGATACATAAAGGATGTAGCCATATCACCTCCTTCACCTCCTTTCACGTTTGAGTGTGCATGGCGTGTGTCTTCTTATGGTATGTGGTATGGGTATCAGTGTGTGTGTGTTGTGTGTACAGCATGTGTATGTTGTGTGTGTATGGATGGTGTGTGGTGTGCAGTTGTGGGTGTGTATGTTGTGTGTATGCATGGTGTATAGTGTGTGTATGGTGTATGCATGGTGTGTGGTGTGTATGGTGTGTGTGTGGTGTGTGGTGTGTAGGTATGGTATATGTATCTATGGTGTGGGTGTATCATGTGTGTGTGAAGGGTGTGTGTGTGGTGTATGTGTGGTGTGTGTGTGTGGTGTGTGTGTGGTGTGTGGTGTGTGTGGTGTGTGGTGTGTGGTGTGTGTGGTGTGTGTGGTGTGTGGTGTGTGTGTATGGTGTATGCACGGTGTATGGTGTGTGTGGTACATAACCTGTGTGTGCGCTGCACATCCTGTGTGTAGCACGCGTGTGCCTGTGCTCTCCCTCTCCAGCACAGACATTGGAGGGTCCCAGCGGCATTGCTCTGCTTCACTGCAGCTCCTAGACTAGGAGCCCTTTTCAGAACTGAGGATCACAGGCTGTGACAGAAGGGAAATACAGAGACAAGAGGAAAAATCAGAAACAGGAAGAAAAATCAGAACCAGGGAGCCACTTGCCCAAACCAGGCCCTCGGTTTCTGCACCAGGGCAGAGACAAGAGCAGAGTCTGGAATCCTCTCAACCTGATCGGTGGTGCCCCTCCACCGCCTCCCAGCCAGGTGACAGCAGCCTCAGCGTCCTTGCAGCCCACGATGAGGGACAGGCCGGAGGGCCTGATGGCAGCTCTGAGGGCTCTGGCTTCCTGGCAGCGGGCTGACCTGACCTGGTGCCTGGGCGGGAGCGGCAGCCCTGAGCTCAGGGCCCCACAGGATCAGGCAGGGGAGCAGGTGGGGGTGCGGTCTGAGCCCCATCTCAGAGGTCGGACTGCCCAGATCCCGAGCGCCCGTGATGCCAGCACCTTCCACCATGACCCCTGGACAGACCATGTGCAGGGCAGGCCACTCCCCAGGGCAGGTGACTGAGGCTGGTCTCTACTTCTTCCTTGCTCCTGCCTCTTGTACAGTTGCGGCAGGTCCCACACCGTTTGCTATGCTTTTTTCTCTTTGCTTGTTCCTTGGTGAATAAACACGTGGACACACTGATCTGATGGCAGGAACGTGCTGTGCATCACTGGACGTCTACACGGCCGGCACACTCCCCACCGGCCACAGGCCCCTGCACTCCCCACTCAGAAGCCACCTGAAATTACTCTCCTTGGCCAAAGGCCCAGCCAGGTCTTCCCTCTCCAGGAAACTGTGGGCAGAGGATCAATAAGCGGGCAGAGAGTTTGCTGCATTCTTTGGTCAAAATTTTTAATAAAATTGCATCTTCTTGTATATTTAATTTTGCATACCTCATGAGGATATAATTCACATCTTTCCATTTAAAAAATAAGACAAAAGGATTTATGGTACTTTTTTCTGCATATCTGAAGGAATCCCCATAAGGTTAAGCATTTCATAAGTATCACTGGGTAGCAGGCAGCTTTTTAGAATGAAAATCGCACTGTAAGTCATCCTAGTGAGAAGTCTCTCTAGGAGCAACTTTATAGAGCACTTCCTTCCCCTCGTTTCCTGACCAAGGCCATCTCTGCCCTCTAACCAGCTTCATTCAGCCTCCTGGGCACCAGGGAGCACCACACAGGGAGCCAGAGACCCCAGCCGTGACCTTGAGTGAGACTCTGGGTTCTGGCCTCCTCCCTTGCAGAGGAAAAGTCCTCAGGGTGACACTTTAGAAGATGTCACCAGATCAAATCAGAACAGGAGAGCCAGACATGAAATATCTGTTGGATGAACAGTGAACTAATAGTAACCAACAGGAAAGTGATTTCTAAATGGTACGATATTTAACAAATGGAAGAAATCAGTAAGAACTGATTTCCTGTCTTTACGTTTGGATGAAATGGTAGCCCACACTACCATTATTCCTCAGATATGCAGAAGGAAGCTAATACAAACTGCAGAGAGAAAACAGAGTGAGGAAGTCTGCTGAACTCACGTCAGAGATAGGAGGTCAGCAGGTTCACGGACGGAGGTGGTCCCTGAATGAGTGGATGTGTCTTCAGCCCTTTCACCTAGGGTTTGATGTTTAGCATCTCTGTTGAGATTGTGACTACAGATGAGGGCAGCAGAACTGTCTTACTTTAATTTTATACAGTTCTACTGCCCTCAACTGTAACCACCATCTCGACTGAGATGCTAAACATCAAACCCCAAGAGAAGTTACAGGGGGCTTCCCAGGTGGCTCAGTGGTACAGAACCCACCTGCCAGTGCAGGAGACATAAGAGACGTGAGTTCAGTCCCTGGGTCAGGAAGATCCCCTGGAGAAGGGCATAGCAACCCACTCCAGTATTCTTGCCTGGAGAATCCCTCAGACAGGGGAGCCTGGAGGGCTACGGTCCATAGGGTTGCAAAGAGTTGGACATGACTGAAGCGACTTAGCATGCATGCAATTTGACACAGGAGGAAGGTGAAACCCAATCATGCCTGCACATTCACACAGAGAAGCAAACAGAGCCCCCTGCCACAAGGCTCTCCCCACCCGCTTCAAAAAGCTCCCCGCCCCAATTCTGTGTCCACCTTCATCCACCTCCACATCCCGCTGCCCAGGGAGAATTCCGACACACTGACATGCACAGATGCAATGGGGTCCTTCCTCCCAGGCTGCGGTACCAGTAGGACCAGAGGAAGCTCGAAAGAGGGGCAAGGAATCACCTCCCCACGGGAACTCAACTCTAAAATGCAGACAAGGACTTATGGAAATGGCCTAAACCGCAAGGGGATGGTCACCTTTGGAGAAGAAAATGAAGCCAGTGAGGTTGTGAATGTTTCCTCTGAAGAAACCTCCTGTAACAGAAAAGCTTATGAAACCACCCTTGAGGCACTAAGGAAAAAATGAGGAAGGAAGTTCAGAAGTCGTGGTCCTTGAATTTTGACAAATGCGGAGACCTGGACAGACGCCTGGTGATTACAAGGGTTTGCGCTGGCTGAGCCCAGAGTGTCAGAAAGGGTGATTCTGGAAGTGGGGCAAGGTGGAGAGGAAAAGGGGGGCCCAAGTCTTGGGGTGCAGGGCGAGGGCGTCTGCTCTTCCACAGCCTCTGCCCGGGATTCCCTCAGCCAGCACCGTCTGGCTGCCACCCCTCCAGGGTCTTTCTTCCCCAGGAACCAGCCCTGGGAGCATAGGCCAAACCCCGAGGGGCTCTGAAGCCAGGATGCCCCACACCCACCCCCTACACACCCCACACCTGCTGCTCGTCCAAAAGCCTGAAGACCCTCCCTCAGGGAAGACTGTGTTTTCAGGAGACGCCGAGGGTGAAGCAAAGCAGAAAATGGGAGAAAGGAGAGGCCAACTCCACCCACCACCACCTCTCGGGACCCCGACCCCCTCAACTGACCCCCAGGTGTCTGCAGACCCCCACCTGCCTCTGAGCTTTGCCGCGACCGCCCCCAGCAGGGCCCAGTCCCCTCTCTCCACCCACCTCCCTGCTCGGCCAGACACTAAGGGGGCTGCAAAGCCAGATTCAAACGCTGCCTCTACCTCAAAGCTGAAGCCTTTCCCAAAAGAAAAGAGGGTGTGGGCTTTGACTCCCTCAGGGCATGGGTGCTTCCATCTGCTCCCTGAGCTCTCCAAGGTCAGCTCCTTCTCCATAGAGTTGCAGAGTGCAAGCTTGCCCTGTTCTCCACAAGACTCGTCGATGACTCCAAAAGACAAGGGATTGAGGCAACGAAGAGACTTTATTTGGGGAGCTGGCTGACGGAGAAGACAGCAGGTTAGCACCTCAAAATAACCATCTTGTCAGAGTCTGGATGCCAGGTTCTTTTAGAGATCCCAGACAGGGGGAGGTGAGGAAGCCAAAGGCCATTAGTCTTGCAAACATCTCCTAGAATGGCAAGACACAGGCAGGGCATGTGTTCGTTTCTTCCTTCCTGCCATCCCCAGGTGGACAGGGTTCTGAACAAGGTACTAGTTTAACAGTCAAGCAGAGGGAGAGGATTCTCTGAGGCAGGCTATTCTGCATGATTATAATAAAAGCAAGTCAAAGAAACATTTCCAACTTGGAGTCAGAATTGGCTTCTTCTGTGCAGCAGTAAGATTGAAGGGACATGTGGAATGCCCCCTCCAAGGTTGAGGAGTGAAGGAGACCCATGCCCAGCAGGGGGGAGCCCTCATATGTGCTGGTCCCCGATCTTTGTCATGAGAAGGGCCATTGGCCTGTCTTCCCTCTCATGGGGCAGACTAGGTGCAGACCTCCCTCCGCACCCTGCCCCCTCTTCCCTGGCACCCACATATCTCCTTCTGCCTTCAAGGGTGGTAGGGGCTACTTAGCTAACCACATATATGTCTATCTCTTTCTCCAGATCAAGTGCCATCTGGATTTAATGAGGGGATAGGTATTTATACTGCTTCAAGAATCTCATGGGGGCTTCCCTGGTGGTCCACTGGCTGAGACTCCACGCTCCCAATTCAGGTGGCCTGGTTGAGAAACCAGATCCCACATTTGTTGTTCATTTGCTCAATTCAGTTCAGTTCAGTTCAGTCGCTCAGTCGTGTTCGACTCTTTGTGATCCCATGAATCCCAGCACTCCAAGCCTCCCTGTCCATCACCAACTCCCGGAGTTCACTCAGACTCACGTCCATTGAGTCAGTGATGCCATCCAGCCATCTCATCCTCTGTTGTCCCCTTTTTCTCCTGCCCCCAATCCCTCCCAGCATCAGAGTCTTTTCCAATGAGTCAACTCTTCGCATGAGGTGGCCAAAGTACTGGAGTTTCAGCTTCAGCATCATTCCTTCCAAGGAACACCCAGGACTGATCTCCTTCAGAATGGACTGGTTGGATCTCCTTGCAGTCCAAGGAACTCACAAGAGTCTTCTCCAACACCACAGTTTAAAAGCATCAATTTTTCGGCACTCAGCTTTCTTCACAGTCCAACTCTCACATCCATACATGGCCACTGGAAAAACCATAGCCTTGACTAGACGGACCTTTGTTGGCAAAGTAATGTCTCTGCTTTTGAATATGCTATCTAGGTTGGTCATAACTTTCCTTCCAAGGAGTAGCATCTTTTAATTTCATGGCTGCAATCACCATCTGCAGTGATTTTGGAACCCCCAAAATAAAGTCTGACACTGCTCAGTCATGTCCACCTCTTTGCAACCCCATGGACTGCAGCATGCCAGGCTTCCCTGTCCTTAACCATTTTCAGAGTTTGCTGAAACTCATATCCATCCAACCATCTCATCCTATGTTGTCCCCTTCTCCTCCTGTCTTCAGTCTTTCCCAGCATCAGGGTCTTTTCCAGTGAGTCACCTCTTCGCATCAGGTGGCCAAAGTATTGGAGCTTCAGTTTCAGCATCAGTCCTTCCAATGAATATTCAGGGTTGATTTCCTTTAGGATTGACTGGTTTGATCCCCTTGCAGTCCAAAAGACTCTCCCACATTCTGCAACTGAAGATCTCACCTGCCACAATGAAGATGGAAGATCCTGTGTCCTCAACTAAGACCTAGCATGCCAAATAAATAAGTAAAAAATATTAAAAAAACAAAGAATCTGATGAAAGCAACAGACTGTCTGCAGAAAAATGGATCCATTGATAACCAACATATGTAGTGATTACTAGGTGCCATCTTATCAACTCATTCACAATGATCTCAATAACACAATGAGGAAAGGATTGTTTAGACTTTGATTTGAAGATGAGGATATTAAGTCAGGAGGTTAAGTGAGTTATCCAGGATCACGTAGCCATGAAGAGACAGAGCCAGGAAGAGCACAGCTGTACCACCTCACAGGTCAGGCTCTTAATACACACATTATGCTACCCCAAAGCCCACTTGGAGTTCCAAGGGATTTTTGACCCCCTATTAAGAAATGTTGTTCTAGCTTATGTGACCTAAGATACTATTCCTTGAATGCACTGGGTTTCGAGAGCTATATGAAATCTTGCACGCAGAAATAGGTTGAAAATTATTACTGTTCTCCATCATAGCTTTTTTCCTACTGCCAGGCCCTCATGCAGCACCTTCATACCAAGTGTTCCCCAGAGGCTCATTCACTACCTTCACTCTTGACCTTGAACCACTCTCCCTGGTGGGTAGGGCATCTTGTGCTGCATGCTAAGTCATTTCAGTCATGTCCTACCCTTTGCAACCCCATGGACTATAGCATGCCAGGCTCCTCTATCCATGGGATTCTCCAAGCAAGAATACTGGAGTTGATTGCCATGCCCTTCTCCAGGTGATCTTCCCAACCCAGGGCTTGAACCTGCGTCTCTTATGTCTTGAGCAATGGCAGGTGGGTTCCTTACCACTAGCACCACCTGGCAAAAAGGCATCTCAGTGCCTCCTTTTTCCAACCCTGTCCTCCCCCATCCCTGCCCTGTGTTCTTTCAGCCTCACCCTGACTTACTGCCAGCCTTCACAGGAGCTTCTAGCTTGTACCTTGCCTCCTCCTGACAATGATCTTGGACCTGTTATAAAGCAACATGGTCCTGGCATGCTGCAGTCCATGGAGTCACGAAGAGTTGGACACAACTTAGTGACCGAACAACACTGTGGCAAAAAAAAAAAAGGGGGGCGGAGGGGTGGCTCTTAATAATGAATTAGATTAGATCAGGTGTTCTGCTGAAGTGTGAATGCCTGGCTCATGGTTTCTTATCATTAATATAAATCTCATCACTAATAAAAACCCATTTTGAAAATGACACCATGGTATGATGACTGGGGAATGTCAGTCTCCACTGAACACACTTCATCCCAGGAAGGCCCTTGGAGTGGTGGTCTTCACAGGCAGGATGGGAGTCCAGCAGTAGGCGGTGCTGTCAGGGAGCAGAGCATTCTAATAGCATTTGAGAAGCTGGTGGACCCCACAGCACCTCCGTTTCTCCACTGGCTTCAGTCTTTAGAGGGATCCCATTGAGAGCATCCTTCAGGGAAGTCAATGCAGACAAACCCATCAAACCATCCTGCATGTTAACTGGAGCCTGGAATTCCATGTTGCTTTCTCATGACATTAGCAGAGCACTCAGGCATCTCTCCGTGGAATTACAACCCTATTATGTACAATTGAGTATACATTACTCCTTATTTTCATGTCATTAGCTCGGATAAAGCTATTTCTAAAGCACTGAAGTATGTAAGAATTACTTAGGGGCAGAAAAGGCTGAACCAGGGAAGAAAGATGCAAAACATCAGGCCATAGCGGCTATAGTTTTAGTGACACATTCACATGTTGACTGGAGCAATTAAACATAAACCGAGACAGATCGTTGTATTTATTCCCACTTTCACTATTTTTCCAGTCAATTCTGGACCTGAACTCACCTGTAAAAAATATGTGTCACAATGGTCCCATACCTGAGAAGTGCTCTAAACATGACTCTGCCTCTTCTAATCCATGTCTACACAGATTTCCTTACAAGAAAGATACAAGCCTTGGGGCCAGATTAGGGGGAGGAGTGGAGTTCTTCCCAATACCCAGAACCCCTTTTTTAAATGATGACAACTGCCAGTTATACTGAACCATTTCAGTAAAATGTCTAGGAAGATGGATGATGCAGTGAGGTGAGCAGCTGTACGGTTGTCAAGAAGGTTCAAATCCTGACTTCACTGCAAGGTCATTGGCTCTTCTCTTTTGGCCTCACACTTCTCATCTGAAAAATGGGGCTAAAATTGTTCCTATTGCATGGATTTTCTCAAGAATTAACTGAGATAAAATGCATAAGAATTAGCTCAGTGTAGCATATATAGTGGGCTTCATTGATAGCATTAGTGGTAGAGAACCTGCTTGCCTGCCAATACAGGAGACATAGAGACTCAAGTTCGATCCCTGGGTCGGGAAGGTCCCCTGGCATGGCATGGCAACCCACTCTAGTATTCTTGCTTGGAGAATCCCATGGACAGAGGAGCCTGGTGGGCTACAGTTCATGGGGTCCCAAAGAGTCAGATGCTACTGAAGCAACTTAGCATACATGCAGGATGGATAGTAGACATTTGATGAATGCTTGCTATTTTTTATTATTACCAGGTTATAAATGTAGGCAACTCCTAACCATTTTGAGTTCAATCTTCTTATCCAGAGTAGAAGTAATAACAATGCCTGTGTCACAGCATTACTCTGAGGATGGAAAATGGTGATGGCTGTTGCTGTTGTTACCACTGTAGGTTAAGAGGTCCAGGCAGGCTTCTGGTGGATGGGAGATTCCAGTCTCACCTTGAAGAATGAGGAGGGTAATGAGGTTCATCCTGCAGGAGAGCAAAGCATCAGGGAGGACTTTGGATGCATCCATGTGATGCCATCCCCTGAGGGCAGAGAGAGCGCAGGGCCTGGGTGGTCAGCAGGGTAGGGCGTATGATGATATCCTCAGAGCAGCTTGGCAGGAGCAAGGAGATGTGGCCAGATGGAAGAGGACTTGACCTACAGGTGGTGGTCTACATGGACCCCTGTGCCAGCCACGTGCTCAGTGTGAGCTGATCAGAAGAAAGGCAGTTGGAGGAAGAAAAGTGAGGCAGTCAGCTCTCCCTGAGGTTCTGCAAAGAAAATGCAGAGTGAGATGAGACTGACTCTCCCAGTGACTGTCACAGCTCCTCTTCTGCACCATCACTCCACTTGGTGACCTTGGAGAGAGGGTCATCAATGACTATCTTTGCCCATGAGGTCATTGACCCTTGGGTTATCCATAGACCTATGTCCTCCTGGCAGATCAAAGGCTCCAACTGAAGAACAAAGTCGTGTAGCTGCTGAGTCAACCTCCCAACCAAGGTCAAGACCAAACCTAGCATGGTGAAGAGGAACTGGCTGGTGGCCCCTGGTAGAGCCTGTGTGTGGGGTCCAGGGGTGTTGCGTGGGGTCAAGGGAGTGGTATGCATCACCCGAGGGGTTGCTGTGGTTTCCAGGGTGGAATGAAGTCTTACGCTTTTGTGTTTCAATGATCTGAAAGGCCAAAATAAAACAGAATACAGTTACCTTAAGTTTCCATCATGGACCAAATCTTTTGATGACCAGCTAGCCAACTAAAAACTCAACTGGGGACATCTCTGCAAGCCCAGGACATGTTTCCCCCTTTTGGCTTGGCAATCACTACCCACACAGGGAAGGTCTGTGGGTTTGGGAAGCATAGATTCCTCATCAGCCTGCTCAGAATGCTGCAGGCTGCAAACGAGAAACTGCGTCCTCAGAAAACACCTGATCAAAGAGCAATCATCTGTTCCTCTCACCATCCTGCTAGCAGACCGACCATCTTGAAAGGATAGAAGGGGGAAAAAGAAAGCAAGAAAGATGGGGAAAGAGATCGTGTTACATTGACACAAGCTTCCACAAAAATTACCTGATAAGTTACCCTGGCAGTTAAAGAAAAGTGTCTGTTTTATGATTATCCTATCAAAATCCCCCCTGAGGTTTGTCAGCATGATTTCAGGAGATGAAAACAGGATACCCAGTTGAGGTTTCCATCAGCTGTCAGTCAAATGCTGTACATCGCCCACTTTGCACCCTGTAATTAAATCCGCAAGCCCTTCAGACGGTCTCTGCTTCTAAATTAAATGAGATGAGGATCTTTCCCATTGCTGCTGTCACTGTCTGCCTTGACGAATGGTGGGAAAAAAGTAGTCAGGTCCATCTGGGAATTGTCGTCAACCTGGGATACCATAGGTATGAGCCATAAGCAGCTAGGAGCAAGGTTTATAAATAGAGTCTCCTCTTGTGTCAAGTCCTACAGAGATTATTGATAGAAAGGCTTTGGCATGGCTCTTTAGAGCTCATATTTGTAATGAATGGGCTCCTAATTTACTTCTCATGTGGCAGATGTATCAGGAGACCAAGAAGATTTGAGACTATTGATACCATGTATAAAACAGGTGACTAAAGGGAACCTACTGTAGAGTACAGGGACTGTGCTTAATGTTCTGTGGTGACCTGAATGGGAAAGAGTTCCAGAAAAGAGGGGACATGTGTACATGTACAGCTGATTCACTTTGGCTGTACAGTAGAAAGCAGCACAAGGTCGTAAAGCGACTCTAGTGAAGTGAAGTCGCTCAGTCGTGTCTGACTGTTTGCGACCCCCTGGACTATAGCCCACCAGGCTCCTCTGTCCATGGAATTTTCCAGGCAAGAATACTGGAGTGGGTTGCCATTTCCTTCTCCAGGGGATCTTCCCAACCCAGGGATCAAACTTGGGTCTCCCACATTGCAGCAGATGCTTTACCATCTGAGCCACCAGGAAAGCCCTATACTCCAAAGAAATTAATTTGAAAAGAAAAAAAAAATCAAAGAAAAATCAAGAACTCCATAGCATCACAGTTAAAAAGATGAACCCATTCCCTGTTTCAAATGCTGACTTCCCCTCTGCTGAGCTGCTGTCTCAAGCAAGTTACTTAACTCAGCAACGGGCATCGTTCCATTATGGTTAATAGGCATCACATTAGCGGTTTAGAAACCCTCCCTTGTGAGATTATCGAGGGACTGAAGTATACACAGAGAGTACAGGACGAAAACTCAGTAAATGGTATCTATTCTTAGCATTTGCTTGCTTGTGAGCCAACCAGCAGAGTTTCACAGCCTGTGGAAAGGCTTTGCTGTGTGATGAATGAAGGACATTATTTAAATGTCTCTCCCACCTTCTGACCTGTGTCTCTGGACCAGTCAAGTTTCTGAGTCTTAGTTTTCTCCTGGTCAGGTGCTGAGAATCATGATACACCAGCCTCAAAGGAGCCATTGTGGCAGCTGGACAGACTGATGAGAGTCTCCATGAGTGCCCACGGATGGTGCCACTCTGCTTCCTCCGCCATCGCAGAGGAAAGTGGGGAGAGTGAAAGCCCAGCTCAGTGAGTGGAGGGTGTGCGGTGTGTCCTTCCTGAAAGGCTCTGAGAAGCTTGGACTCCAGTCTGGATGCAGTGGCGCTTAAGGGGAACACTAATGAAAACACTCCAAACTCTCCTCCAGGGAAAACAATACCACGGACACTCTTGTCAAATCTTCTATATAATTTCAAGTGGTTTGCAGTCCCTCTGAGGCCCAGCCATGGACCCCTCATCCATAAAAATATGCAGTCGATAACATAAGACCAAAATTGACTGTGAGCAGGAAACAGACACATCTAAAGAGAAACAGCATTTATTCATAACTGTGTGAACAGAATTCCGTTATTGATATATGTTTATTAATACATGTCATGATTTTAAGTGGGCTTCCCCAGTGACTCAGGGGTAAAAAATCTGCCTCCAATGCAGGAGATGCTGGAGACATGGGTTCAATCCTTGGGTTGGGAAGATCCCCTGGAGAAGGAAATGGCAACCAGCTCCAGTATTCTTGCCTGGGAAATCCCATGGACAGAGAAGCCTGGAGACCTAAAGTCCATGGAGTCTCAGAGAGTCAGACACAATTTAGTGACTGAGCATGTGCACACACACACACACAAACATGATTTTAAATATTATTAGTTCCCACATAAAATGAAACTAAGGAAGAATTCTATTCCTAATCATCTGAAGGGAAGGTCAAAAAAAAATGATTTTTTTTAATCTCACCCTCTCCTCCCCTCTCCCCATAAAAACTTGATTTTTACTTAATCTTCTATGTTCCATAATAACAACTGCACAAACATCATTAACCCTGAAAATCATGATTTCCGTGACTATAAAGCAATGAAAACAGTTATTACAGGAAGATGATGGGGTTATAGGAGATTTTAAAATCTTTATTCAGGGTATGAATTATTATACCACCAACTCAATGGACATGAATTTGAGCAAACTCTGGGAGATAGTGAAAGACAGGCAAGCCTCGAGTGTTGCAGTCCATGGGGTCACAAAGAGTCAGACAGCACTTGGCGACTGAACAACACACAGAATGAATTATTAGCTGTATACATAATATTTTAAATTGTGTTTCTCCCTAACTCAGAGTGGCTCTGTTTTCCTTGATAAAAATTAATAGAAAATGAAATAAATCTCCTGACACCTTGCCCTTTGACTGCTTCTCTTCCACTGAATGCTTCTAGAAAATAGTCATGGGATCTCAGAGTTCAAAGTAACATCTGAGGTCATCTTATCCAAAGACAACCACCCACAATGTACTTAGGACGTGATAGTCCAGTGATTGGTAACTCACTTCAAAACAGAATTCCCCGGTGTTGGATGAAATTTATACTGAGCTGAAGGTTGTACTCTCCTCAGTGCAAAACTAAGGTTGAGTTCTTCCCTTTAGAGCCACAGAGAACATGAGCATTCCCTGTATTTTTCTTAAAATAATAATCTATCAGCTCATTACAAACTGCTCTCAAAATACCTGTACCACACCATCTCAGAGCCCCCAATCCAGCACATGCCAAGGTTGATTCAAAGCCCAGCCATAGCGTCCTTCTGTCTTATCAGGCCATCCTTCTGTTTCCACCACATTGATTTTGCTATACTAATTACCACAATGGGTGTATGGAGGCAGGTACTCCGTAGGTAAAGATGATTGTCTTACTTACCACTTGAAATTTCAAGAGGAGAACCTCCAGGCACATTTAACAAATAGCCTTGTATGAGTAGGAGCCAGACATCGCCAGGGAGAGCTCAGCCACTCGTGGAGGTGAATCAGACAGCACTGGATCGAAGAAGACAAACATGTCCTCCAGGGAGAGATCTGATGGAGAAGATAAACATACATTCAAAGCTGGGAAAACCTGGAAACTCAAGATGAGATCCCAATTTAAAAAGGTGAGATCAATCAGCAACCCTGCTGTGAGGAGGGCTAGTATACCTAGAGCTGGTTCTTGTTGGATACAGACCACGAGGTCCTTAGAAGGGATGACTGAACCAGGAATGGAACCAGGATGGCTCCCCACTCAGTAATGGTGTGACACGGGCCGGCTCCGTAACCCTCTCAAGCAGTCAGAGTGCTGCTTATCAGTTCCATCTGAAGACGATCACCCTTAGGCAATGAAGATCAGGTAACATACATGAGCCCCTTCGTATGCAAGTAGCATCTGGCATGGAGTGAGATGTTTGCATCTTGTCCGTGTCATTGGCATTGTCTGAGAGCTTCTGGTGCCCAAACTTAGCCTGTTTTCTGAGTGTGTTTTAACCCACTTCCCTCCCGAGAGCAGAGTTCTCAGCTGCATCAACCCAGATTTCAGGATTTCTCAGGAGACCTCTAATTACAAACAGCCTGTCCCTTTGTCCCATCAGTAAATTCATCTGTCCAGGTTTCCTGATGGTTTGTTCAGAAAACAACTTGTTCATCTTCAAGGAACTCAGAGGACTCTGGAGCGCTGGGATCTTCAGAGCCTCCCAGATGCTGTAGTGTAGACAACACAGCATCCTGGGGACTTGTCTGTGGGTGCTGAGGCAGAGGGGAGACCCTGGGCGGTGATGCAGAGGACAGAGAGGAGTCTCGGCTGAGCTGAGAGCTGGGAGTGAAGCCGTAGCAGAGAGAGATGGTCACAAGTCTGCTCCCCGTCATGGTCAGGGGAAGAGCCAGGGAAAGATATAGATCTGTGCTTGACACTCCACGAGTCTGGACACAAGCAAAAGCCAGCACAGTATCAGTTAATCAAGGTTTGCACTCAGCAGGGGCAGGGTCATTCTTTAGCTTTGGGCTGGTTCCAGCACCTCACTGGCACACCCTCCATCTGGTGGGCTTTGGGACCACTGCACATGAGCCCAGGCTCTGGACTCCTCTCCATGGGGACTTGATATTTAAGGCAGCAACAGGGCTCCTCCAGACTGCTCTATGGTGGCAGATATCGCCCGTGTGAGGCAAGCAGGCTAGAGGGACCGGGCACTTGGTCCTCCAGCAGTCCGAGCGGTTGGCTCGGTGGTCCAGTGGCCATGTGGGGAGAGGCGGCTGCAGTCACAGACTGCTGGAGAGGCAGATGGCAGAGACGGGAAGGAGACAGAGGAGGAGGAGGGTTGGTGACGCAGAGCACAGGGAGGCTCAGTGTCACAGACGGAGCATCCTGTTCACCCACTAGTCACAGGCTCTGCAAGATTTTACTCTTCATTCTACACAGACTATGTTTGAGCCCGTCTTCATGGCGTTCTATTGCTCCAGGATCCAGGGACAGGGGTTGTGGAAATGGGAGGCAGGGGCTGATGTGGAGGACACTGTTCCTGCAAAGGGACAGAGAGAACAACAAGCCAAGCTCCATCCTGGAGGGAACACGGGGGCAACAGCCTGACCCAGGCCTCAGCCTAGCCCTGGACCACATGGAGACTCAGCTAGGCAGTGGAGTGGGGGAGAGAGGAGACCGCAACCAAGAGGGAGGAGGAGCATTTTAAGGAAGCTGGGGGGACATGGGGCCAGCTCACCCCCAGCATCCCATCACACTGCCCTCCCCTCACCCATGTTATATATATTGAGTATTTCATTACAGCCTAAACTGCTTGAGGCCCTGTGTTAAGATGACTCTAACCCAAAGAGGAAAGGCTAAAAAGCACGGACGTAAAAACTCCTCGTGGATCTCAGCACATGTGCTAGGAGCAGGGAGACCAGAACACACCCTGAGCCACGCTGTTGGGGCAGCCAGAGCACAGGTAAGAGGCAGCCAGTGTCTGGGAGCCTGCAAGCTGAAAATGGAAGGCAACGCAGAAGGGCCAGTACACACGGTGAAGAAGCCACACTCCTCGCTGATGAACACAAGCCATGTTTTAAGCAAAAAGAAAGATCTTCAGCTGAGAAAGTAGTATTGAATCCTGGCTCTCTCTCTTAATCTCTTGGCCTTGTCCAACTCTTCTGTGACCCCAGGGACTGCAGCCTGCCAGGCTCCTCTGTCCATCGGATTTCCCAGGCGAGAATACTGGAGTGGGTTGCCATTTTCTCTTCCAGGGCATCTTCCTGATCCAGGGATCAAACCTGCGTCTCCTGCACTGGCAGGCAGATTCTTTACCGCTGAGCCATTGGGAAAGCCCATTGAATCTTTAGGAATTTAAAACAAAACATGGGATCTCTGGTTAACCACTAGATAACTAAGGATTGACATGGAAAGGAAAAAAGTTATTAAAGAACGGAACTTGAGAGCTGTCAGGGTACAATAGGCAAGAATCTGATAAATTTTGTCCAGATGGCCGAGAACCAAATAATGTATTTCTCAAATCGCCTATCATTCGCCCCCAAATATAGGAAATATCACTGCCATTTACCAATTGACTTAACACTGCATCAGGTGACATAATGAATGGGGACTTCCTAGCCAAAAAGATGTCTGGTATTTCTCAGCAATGCTTTCAGACACTGCAAACTAACTAATTCAAAATCTGTTTTGTCTGGTCCCTTGTGTTCTCAATTAATGAGAGTTTAATGCAGTCCATCCAGGTAACAACTTCACATATCCTCTTCATTTCCTCCAGTGCTCAGAGCCAAAGGGCTTCCAACTAAAAAAAAAAAAAAATATATATATATATATGTGTGTGTGTGTGTGTATATATATATATAAAATATTCATTTTGAAAAAAATATTAGATATACACATCCAAATATCATCAGAAAAAAATCTGAGAATGGGCCGCCACAAACCATTTCAACTCCAAAGGTCTCTTCATTTCTCCTTCAGTTATCAGACCAGGTCTCTGAATTTTAGTGTAGAAAAATTCAAGGTCTCAGAATGGGAGGAGAGAGTCGCAGAGCTTACCTGGGATGGAATGGGTTTCAGAACCAGGAAGTCCAACAGACTGGCTTTGCAGGACAAGAAACGCCAGTCTAGACCAGAACTGGTGTCCAAAACCAGGGGAGACATGAATGATGGTTCTGGAGCTCACATTCAGGGGATGTCAATGTCTGACTTCTGCTCGATTTGGAAAGGTTTTGTGGGAAGGCTGGAATTTGGGTGGGAAAAGATAGTGAGAAAGGATGAGAATTTGAAGGTAGATGACTGCCTTTTCAGACAAACACCTCTATTAACTTTTTCTCCGTATTTGTTTTCTTTGACCTTTTTTAAGCAGCCCAGGAAAATGACAAGCTGACATGGCACCACATGTCTGTGGTGAGTTCTGTCTTTCTGGGAGGAACAGAGCACAATAAAATCATGATCACAGGGCCACACAGGTGAAGACAACATCAGTGTTATTATGATTATTATGTTATGTTAACAGCGTTAACATCTATGTTAACCTATGCACCATTACAGCCACCATCTAGGAGCACGTTTTGGAAAGGTTAGACTAAGCAGGTTCTTTTCTAATAATTCTCAAAATAAATCTGCAAAGTAGATACTACTATTAGCTTTAGGAATCTAAAATTAATCTAAATCCCTGTTTAACAGATGTGGAACATGACATTCAGACAGGCTAAGTCATTTGCTGATTTCCCACTAGCTCGTAAAAGATAGAAATGAGATTCCCATGGATTTTTCTGAGTTCATCAGTCCTTTCTCTCCCTCTCTGTCTTCCTCTCCCTGCCTCTCTTTCTCTATTTCTCTTCCTCTCCCTGGTCTGCCTCTCCTATAAAGTCCAGCTCTTTCAATCTTGTGGATTTCAGTCTGGCCCCAAGACAGTGAAATTCACAGTAGTAATATCAAGACTTCTTATGCAATTTTACTATGATTGGTGTGGAAATCTTAAGATCCCTGGGGTAATGAAAATCACATCTCAGTAGAACAGAGATGAGAGAGAGAGAGAGAGAGAGAAAGCGGGGTGGGGTGAGACTGAGACATGCAGAGAGATGAATTCATTGACATTTTAAGAAAGCAAAGGCTCAAGGTGCCAGTCCTTCTGAAAGTTTCATTTCACCTCTGTTTCTGGACTGTCTTGTATTCCTTTCCCTCGAGGCTCCTGGCCTGCTCTACCAGGCATCAGATGTCCTCCAGCCCAGGACAGTTGCCCCTGACTGCAGTTGGCATGGCCTGAAGCTGGCCAGCTGGGGTGGGCAGGTGGGCGCTCCACATGTCCTCAGCCCCTGCCAGCCCTGGGAGCACCTCATGGGGACACAGATGCCACAAGCCGCCCTCTGCTCCTCTCACAGGGATGGGCTGGCAGTGGCAGGCATCCGTCCCCCTGCTCCCTGGGGGCCGAGACTGACCCTGGTTACTTCCACTGGCTCTTTGTTGCCACCCTCCCTGCCCTCTCTTTGGCCCTGCCTGGTGTGGGGGTTCCTGGGAAACCACACAGGCAGTGTAGCAGGCTCTGTGCCTGCCACGCCAGCCTGCATCAGAGCATGAACACTGGAACAGAGTCGGGCTGTGGGAGGCGGGAGGGAAAAAATAAGATCTCAGGTTGTCAGCGCCAGAGCCTTCCCAGGGCAGCCTCGCTTCCCATGGTTGGAATGTTGCTCACCTTGGAAACTTAAGATGTAAAAAGGGTGAAGCAGAGAGGCACAGGGCTGAGCGGAGCAGAGGATTCATCCATTCTAGCTCTGAGACCCCAGGAAACTCTGCAGAGCACAGTTTGAAATGGCAGGTGTAACCAAGCTTCTCTGTTTTACTTATAAAAAAATTTTGTGCCTGTGGAGACGGAAGACTAGCCCAGGAGACACACTGACTTTGGCCCCAACCTTGCCTCTTCTGTTGGCCTCTGATTCCCAACGCCTGTTCTCCTAGCCGTCCTTCCTCATCCAAAAAAGACTTCGTGGAAGGCAGGGGTCCACAGGCCACCTACTGCCCACTCAGTCACATCCTTCACCCCACCTGCCTCTCACCACGCCGTTTCTAGCATGAGTAAATGTGCATTTAGGTGGAGACCATGGTCCATTTGCTAAGGTACATTTCTGTAAGTGACAAATTCCAGAATGGTGGTGTATTAGTTACAACCAATTAGCAGGAAATTACCACTGTAAAGTGCATTCCCTGCACTGGGACAGAAGCCAACGCGTAGCATTTACCAAGTCTTACCTCATCGGGCTCAGTCAACAGTGAAGAGGTCTAAATCCAATTCAATAAAATATTTGATGCTGAGACGGAAGCTTTAGAACTATAAATTCCAGTTAGTGGACCAGAAAGAGGTTCCTCCATCCTTCCAAGCATCATTCGCCTCCCCTCTCCACTGTTACCGACAGCACTGGGTGCGGGAAGCTCTTGGCATTTTGAAGATATGCTGACTTGTGTTCAGGTCACAGCTTTGCCACTTTTAAGCTGTGTGATCTCAAAATCATCCATTCTCTTATGTATAAAATAGAGACAATAGTACATACCTTGCAGGATTGTTGGATTTTAAATGTGGGGGCTTCCCTGGTGGCTCAGTGGTAAAGATCCACTCGCCAAGCAGGAGATTTGGGTTTGATCCCTGGGTCAGGAAAATCCCGTGAAGTAGGAAGTGGCAACCCACTTCAGTATTCTTGCCTGGGAAATATCAGGGACAGAGGAGCCTGGCAGGCTACACTCCATGAGGTTGCAAAAGAGTTGGACAGGACTGAGCAACTAAAAAACAAAAACAACAAAGTTTATAGATTGACCCAGCCCATAAATCAGAGAAGGCGATGGCACCCCACTCCAGTACTCTTGCCTACAAAATCCCATGGACAGAGGAGCCTGGTAGGCTGCAGTCCATGGGGTCGTAAAGAGTCGGACACGACTGAGCGACTTCCCTTTCACTTTTCACTTTCATGCACTGGAGAAGGAAATGGCAACCCACTCCAGTGTTCTTGCCTGGAGAATCCCAGGGACAGGGGAGCCTGGTGGGCTGCCGTCTATGGGGTCTCACAGAGTCGGACACGACTGAAGCAACTTAGCAGCAGCAGCAGCAGCAGCAGCCCATAAATGGTAGCTATTATTACTGTTAGCACTCCCAACATGTTAGCGGTACTGCTTAACATTTTTTAAAGCAAACAAGCATCATGACAGTAAGTACATACTCTCATGCGCATGCCAAACATTTTGCTACCTCTTAGGTAGAGTTCAAAGAAGGGCAAAATGTAACACTTGCCATTAAAAAAATCACTCAATAGACAGGTGGAGAAAAACATCACTATACATTCTAACACTAAAATAATTTCAAACGGGTTATAAAACAGAAGCAAAAAGTAAAATCCCAAACTAGAAGAAAATTGCAATATTAAATTTTAGAAATTTATCTTGGAAATAAAGAAAACTTTCAAAGCAAAACAAGAAAGGCAGAAGCACACAGATGTTTATAGCAACTTTATTCGTAATCGCAAAACCCTGGAAGCCACCAAGATGTCCTTCAGCAAGTAAGTAGATAAATAAACTGTGGTATATCCAGACAGTGAAATTTTCTTCAGCACTAAAAAGATATAATCTATCAAGCCATGAAAATACATGAAGGAAACTTAAATGCATTTTACCAAGTGAGAGAAGCCAATATGAACAGACTACACACTGTTTGATTCCAACTAGATGACATTCTGGAAAAGGCAAAACCATGGAGACAGAAAAAAACTGAGCAGTAGTTGTCAGGGGTTGAGGTAGAAGCTGGGTGGGGGTAATGAATAGGCAGAACACAGAGGATTTTTGTAAAACTGCAACTATTCTGATCGATACTATGATGGTTTATATGTGTCATTATACATTCCTCCAAACCCACAGAATGTGTCTCCAAGAATGGAGCTGAATGTGGACTGTGGACTTCGGGTGGTTAAGAGATGTTGATGTAGGTCCATTGACTGTCATCCATGGACCACTCTGGTGAGGGATGTTGGTCAGGGAGAGGCTGTGAATGTCTGGGGACAAGAGGATTATGTGAGAAATCTCTGTACTTACCTCTCAATTTTGCTGTGAACCAAAAAATTCCCTGAAAATATAACATCTTAAAACAAACAAACAAAAAACAGAAGCCAGTAAGGAACAGATTTCAATACACTAAAATGTTAACAGTTTCAGGAAAAAAAAAAGCGTAAGACAAAACATATAACATAAGACACTTGCCTAAATATATAAAGAAATCTTATAAATCAATATTCTAAAAAGACAAAGACCCAGTAAAGTACCCAGCATTGTATGTGAACAGGCAGGAAAAGATAGAAAAGGCTTAGAAATACAAAGTGATCCTCAGACTCACTGATATTTTAAAAATACAAATTAAAACAATGTGATAGGATTGTTTAGCTATGCAACCTGAAAACATTAAAATGAGGGAATATTAAACATTGTTGGTGTGGCTAAACTGATGCAACATTTTTGGATGCCAAATTAACTGATTTTGAGCAAATTAAAAATGAATTAAATGAACGTATTCTTTGACTCAGTGACTACTTGTTATGCATTTATTCCACAGATACACTCACAGATATGCACAAATACATGTAAGTATTCACATATATTCACACACATATGTACATGCATATACACACTCACATACACATATACACATATGAAAACACACCCACTTATACACCCACTGGTGTTCATTTGAATCATCAGTTAGTATGGCTAATAACTGGGAACATCTGTCCATAAATCAACAGTTCATTAAATAAACTATGATGTGTATATACGTATATATACATGCATTGTGTGTATATATGGTGGCTCAGATGGTAAAGTGTCTGCCTACATTGTGGGAGACCCAGGTTCGATCCCTGGGTCAGGAAGATCTTCTGGAGAAGGCAATGGCAACCCACTCCAGTACTCTTGCCTAGAAAATCCCATGGACAGAGGAACGTGGTAGGCTACAGACCATGGGGTCGCAAAGAGCCGGACACAACTGAGCGACTTCACTTTCTTTTCATATATTTATATATAAAATACAACACAATACAGACATGAAAAAGAAGCAACTAGATACCTGTGTCTTCATGTAAAAAAATTACCAGATGTAATTTTAAGTGAAAAGCAAGGTTAAAAAATATGCATTGTACACTGCTTTGTGTTTTAGCAAAAACAAAAAACACACAAACAGAAAACAGAATACAAATCTATGTTACTTAAGCCCGGAAAAAGAAAAGCAATTCGATGAGAGCTCTTAACTAGTGAGGTTTCTTTGGAGAGATTTACTCCAATAACTGAGATGAGGCTGCAGCAGCTTCGAGGACCAGCGTCACTGACAAGACCACAAAGGGGACAGACAGGGAGACACGCCGCCGGGTCACTTCCGAGGAGGGACGTCCGGCACCAGGGTCACGGAGATCCAGGACCACTCGGGCAGACCACCCTCGTCCAAGGACTGGGGAGCCATTGACCACATGGACCCGAGTCGACCTGAGAGGAGGCGGGGATGTGAATTTCTCATGTCAGATCTGGGAGTGAAAGAGGCCGGCAGCACACAGCAAACTCAAAACCCACACCAGCTGCTTGGGAATAAGATGTATTTTTGTCTGAAAAAAAAAATCTTAGAAGCCCAAGCATGGCCTCCAGAGGTGGCCCAGAGGAGGGTCAGAGTCTCCCGTGAATCCTTGAGAGGTGAACTGAAACAAGGGGTGGAGAGGAGCCCAAGCTAGCTGCTGCCTCCTGGTAGGGCCCAGCCTTCTGCACAGGGGCCCCCACTTCTTTATGGCAAGGGGGGTGCTGTGGGAAGTTTCCAACTTCCAGGGGACGTGAGAGGCCCAGTAGGCGGGCAGGGGAGGGGGTGTGATTGTGGCTCCTCCTTAACCTACTTAACTTTTCTTTTTTATTCTTGCATACTCAGTCATGTCCAATTCTTTGCAACCCCATGGACTGCTGCCCACTCAGGATCCTCTGTCCATGGATTCTCCAGGCAAGAATACTGGAGTGGGTTGCCATGCCCTCCTCCAGCGGATCTTCCCAACCCAGGGATCAGATCCTCCTCTCCTGCATTGCAGGTGGATTCTTCACCCACTGAGCCACTTAACCTTGAGGGGCATGGCTAAGGACAGTTTAGGGTCATCTCAGCAGAAGTCACTGGAACCCTCAGGGGAGCAAGTGACCTCAGGAGAAGGGAGAGGGCCCCCAGTCAGCCACCCCACTTACATCAGCATCTAGTTTTCCAATTTAAGAAGAGAGATCATTGGTGATGTCAGTGGACACCGAGGCCCTGAGTTCTCACCTCTTTGGAAGTGGCATCCAGGCCGATTCCCGCGGTGGATGCTCCCCAGGGCAGTGTCCCCCAGGTGAAGGCAGAATAAGAGACCAGAGCGTGCACCGCGATTTAACAGATTAGCACAAGAGCTCCCCATACGGGCTGAAATCTCGCCTCATACAATTACACTCATTAGATGTGCAGGCTGGGAGCGAACGTACAAACCCTGCACTGAGAGGCAGGGGGCTGGAGAGCTGAAAGCCGGACGACAGAGTCTGCCTGCGTGGGACTGAATCCCAGCTATGCCAGACACTCGCCGGTGGCCCTGAGCAGCCACTTCACCTTCCTGCGGCTTCCAATCAGTAAATTGGGGATAAGAGTAGGGCCGACCTCAGAGGACAGGCCTGCAGAATTAGAGTCAATGTCTCTAAAGTGCTCAGCAACAAGCCTGGCAGGAAATAAGAGCTATATAGAGATGCTACTTGGATAAATGAAACGTTCACTCCTATCCTTTACAGATGCGAGAAGGACAGGCTGGAGAGATGAGTGATTTCCCCATGGTTTGTTCAGCTAGCCAGTGACCCTCCCAGTCCTGATCCAGGACTCCAGATTCTTCCCCCACCCACCCATGGGTCCTGGTAGCCAACAGGGCCCCTCAGAGGGTCCTGCAGATCCAAGAAGTCGTCCCACCCCACGCCGTCACAGTCTGACCTGGTGCCCTGTCTCTTTCTGGTGAGATCTGACCAGACCACACAGAAGAATCTGCCGAGGTCTCTGGAGCTCCAGCACTTTCTATCACATCAAACACTGTGTGACTTCCCATCTCAAAGGAAGGAAGGACAGAAGGGAGGGACAGAGAGAGAAAGAGACAGAGAAAGACATGATACTCTTCCACCCAACTACATCACAGTTGTGCTGTGACAATAAAAAAGGATACTTTATGCAGAAAAGAGGGCTACAGAAATGTCAAGGAGGGAAAAAATGGGCTTGAGTGCTGCCTTTCCAGCAAGCACTTAGGCACCCTATTAATTAAACAGGCTCGTGTTGTGTGACTTTGCCACATTTGACTGCACGCTAGATCATTCATATATGCGGACCCAGAAGCCTGAGTTCTTCTGGGAAATGTGATACAAAAATGTGTGGTCTCTGCCAGGAAGGTTCCAGTCCATGGAGAGAGCTGGTCATGTCCTGCTGAGGGCTTTTCCTCCAAAGCTCAGCAGGGATGCTCTTCTGACAGGTCTTCACCATCCTCAAGGGACGCTGCTCATGTTTACGAAACAGAATTGGCTCCTTCTAAGGCTGTAAATAAGCTGAATCACTTTTTTTTTTTTGCTTTCATTTTTATTGACTGATTTAAATATATTCATTGTATCTTCCAGTTGCTAAGACTTTTTTTAAATTTTTATTGGAATATAGTTGATTAACAATGTTTTGTTCATTTCAGGTGTACCACAAAGTGGTCTGGGTATGTAAATACATGTATCTATTCTTTTTCAAATTCTTTTCCCATTTAGGTTATTACAGAATGTTGAGCAGAGTTCCCTGTGCTATACAGTAGGTCCTTGTTAATTATCTATTTTAAATTTGTCAATAGCAAAGTCTCAATTTATCCCCTTCCCACCACCTTTTTCCCTTTGGTAATGATAAGTTTGTTTTCTAAGTCTGTGAGCCCACTTCTACTTTGTAAATACATTCATTTGTATTATTTAGTTTAGATTCTTCATCTAAGTGATGTCACGTGGTATTTGTCTTTTTCTGTGTGACTTGCTTCACTTATTGGAGAAGGCAATGGCACCCCACTCCAGTGTTCTTGCCTGAAAAATCCCATGGACGGAGGAGCCTGGTAGGCTGCAGTCCATGGGGTCGCTAAGAGTCGGACACGACTGAGCGACTTCACTTTCACTTTTCACTTTCATGCACTGGAGAAGGAAATGGCAACCCACTTCAGTGTTCTTGCCTGGAGAATCCCAGGGACGGAGGAGCTTGGTGGGCTGCCGTCTATGGGGTCGCACAGAGTCAGACACGACTGAAGCGACTTGGCAGCAGTAGCAGCAGTGTGGTAATCTCTAGGTCCATGTGTGTTGCTGAACATGGCATTATTTCACTCTTTTCCATGGCTGAGTAATATTCCACTGTATATATTTACCACATCTCTTTATCCATTCCTCTATCAATGGACATGGAGGTTGTTTCCATGTCTTGGCTGGGGCTTCTCAGATGGCTCAGTGGCTAAAGAATCTGCCTGCAATGCAGGAGATGCAGGAGGCCCATGTTCAACCCCTAGGTTGGGAAGATCTCCCTGGAGGAGGGCATGGCAACCCTCTCCAGTATCCTTGCTTGGAGAATACCATGGACAGAGGAGACTGGCGGGCTATAGTCCACAGGGTCACAAAGAGTCAAACACAGCAGAAATGACTGAACATGCATGCATGTTTCAGCTATTGTAAATAGTGCTGCAGTGAATCTTGGGGCACATGTATCCTTTTAAACCATGGTTTTCTCCTGATATGTGCCCAGGAGTGGGATTACTGGGTCATTTGATGGCTCTGTTTTTAGTTTTTGAGGGAACCTCCACACTGATCTCCATAGTTCTGCACCAATTTACATTCCCACCAACAGTGTAGGAGGGTTCCCTTTTCTCCACACTGTCTCCAGCATTTATTGTCTGTAGGCTTTTTGATGATGGACATTCTGATTGTGTGAGGTGATGTCTCATTGTAGTTTTGATCAGCATTTCCCTAATAATTATTGATGTTGAGTATCTTCTCATGTGCCTCTTGGCCACCTGTATGTCTTCTTTGGAGAGATGTCTATTTAGGTCTTCTACCCATTTTTTGATTGGGTTCCTTGCTTTTTTGATATTGAGCTGCATGAGTTGTTTGTGCATTTTGGAGGTTAATCCCTTTCTGGTTGCATTGTTTACAAATATTTTCTCCCATTCTGTGGGTTGTCTTTTCATTTTGTTTATGATTTCCTTTGCTGTGCAGAAGCTTTTGAGTTTAATTAAGTCCCATTTGTTTATTTTTCTTTTTATTTCCATGACTGTAGGAGACAGAAAATGATATTGTTGTGATTTATGTCAAAGAGTGTTCTGCCTAGGTTTTCCTCTGATTTCTCGCTACCTTAGGGCTCTTCTTTGCCTGCGGTGGGTGGTTCCCTCCACAGGCCTGTTGGCACCAAACCTTCAGATGCTGAACCTATAGGTCCTTGCCCTCCATGGCAGAAGACACAACCCTCAGGATTGTAGACTCATCTGCTCCCTGGTTGATACAGCCCCTGTGTCCTCCTCCCTGTTCCTTGTACACAAGAGTCCTTCCATCACCTCAGGACCTTTGCACATGCAGTGGTGTCTGCCTATCCCTCCAGATAACCACATGCTGGCTTTCTCCCCTCTTTTAGGTGCTAAAATATCTCTTTAGCAGAGCAGCCTCCCCACACAACCCAAGTTCAAATCTCAATCCTTTCCCCAACCTGGTTCTCCCAATCCCCTTCACGTATTTTAATTTTGTCTGTGGCACAAACACCACCATGGACCTAACATCGTCTGCATTTATATGCTTATTATCTGTCTCTCCCCCAAAGAGGAGGGATTATGTCTGTGTCTATCTAAGCCCTGTGTGCTCGTGACAGCTCCTAGAGTCACCGACACTTGGAAGATACTCTGTCAATGACTAAGTCCCTAAGGGTAGAAGAGGAATTTTCTCCTGGAAAGTCAAGGAGAGCAGGGGAAAGGACAAGGATCTACAATCAGAAGGTAGAGTCTAGGCTCTACCCCTTATTACCTGGGGGCATCAATGAAGTTCTATAACTTCTCCTCCTTCATCTATAAAGTGATATAAAATCTCACCCCATACTACATAGGATGGATTGTGATGACTTACAGAGGATGCGTACGCGTTCAGTTGCTCAGTCCTGTCTGACTCTTTGCAACACCATCGACTGTACCCTGCCAGGCTCCTCTGTCCATGGGATTTCCTGGCAAGAATACTGGAGTAGGTTGCCATTTTCTTCTCCAGGGGATCTTCCTGATCCAAAGATTGAACCAGCATCTCCTGCATCTCCTATACTGGCCAGCGGATTCCTTACCACTGAGCCACCCAGGAAGCCCAACTTGTAAATAGACCATTTGTAAACAACAAATAAAAACTTGATGTATTTGTTTTCCTTAGTTTTCATTTTTTTGGTGCTGATATATTTTTAGTTAGATGAAACTCTCACTGGGACTGCTTTGCTGTCATCTCCGGGTGTAATAGCCAGGGACTCTTACTGGCTCCAGGGTCAGACAAATATAAGATGATTCCAGGCTCCATGGTTAACTAGCCCTGTGACCTTGGGCTGGTTAACTCACTTCGAAACAGATCGAAGATAATAATAGTAGCTGATTCATAGGTTTAATGTGAACAATGTGTGCAATAATGCATGTGAAACTCTTAACAGATGTTTAAGGTTAATATTTTTATTGACTAAAGTGGTTTCTCTTTCTAAGGGAGGTATTTCTCTGTTGGAAACCTATTTGTTTTTTTTTTTTAAATACAAATGGAAAGAGGCCTTCTTGAAAGTGTTTTTCATATTTGAAACATGATCTCTTGTGTTGGGTGATGGGGTAAATGCTTAAGTTCATGTTACAAGATACTAATAGCAAAAGTATAGCTCTTAACTCAATTTTTGTCTTTTAATAAAATTTAAAAATAAGCTACCATTGCTCTTGACTTTATATATGTATATACATTTACCATCGCCTTGCTTGAACTTGTGGGCACACCAGCTCAGTGTTCTGTAATCTCTCCTGTGGAATACAGTGTTATAATGTTTATGTTTATAATCTTCCTGAGCCGGGAACTCTCATTTTGCCAACTCTAGACATGACTCAACAGTGGATACTAATCAACGCGTTTCTCTTTGAGCTCAGAGACTGGTGAATATCAGGATGTGCTCAATAAGACAGAAGGAGGAAGAAGGGAACTAATCTTAACTTCATGCCTTTTCTGGGCCAGGCCTGGCAGTTTCTCTTCATTACAGCATCTAATCTCATTCTGACACCAGATCTTTGAGAGAAACGACGCCATCCTTGATGGAGAAATGAGAAAATAAAGTCACGCTACAGTAAGTGGTCCACAGAGCTAGTAAAACCCAGAACCCATATCCTGACAAGTGGGAGATTGGCTCATCCATTTGACAAACACCTATTTTGTATGCATCATACACCAGGCACTGTTCTAGACAGTGGGATTACAGCAACAAGAAAACACAGCATTTGCCTTCATGGAAGGTGTATTCTAGTACAGAAGTACAGATAAACACACCCGCATACTGTAGACAGAGGTATAGCTCTAGGTGTCGACATGGACCTAGATAGATAGCTGGTTATGGGTACAGGCATAAAGCTGTGGGTATGGACATAAATAGGGCTTCCCTGGTGGCTCAGACAGTAAAAAACCCACCTACAAGCAGGAGACCAGGGTTCCATCCCTGAGTTGGGAAGATCCCCTAGCAGAAGGGAATGGCAATCCACTCCGGTATTCTTGCCTGGAGAATCCCAGGGACAGAGGAGCCTGGTGGGCTTCAGTCCATGGGATCACAAAGAATCAGACGTGAACGACTAACACTTTCACTTTGGCTATAAATATGACCTGGAGAGAGACAGGCAGTCGTGAGTTAGCACTCAGGGGAAGAGAATGATGAAACGTGTTTCAGACTGTGTAATGGGGAAGGCCTTTCAGGAGAAATGCCAAAAAGAGAGTTGAAGGGAGACCCCTGAGTGTGATGAACAAGGGTGACTGTTAAGAATCAGGCTGGGTGCTGCACACAGAGCGGACTGTAGGGGGCGGTAGTGCCAGCAGTGTGGAGGTTACTGCCTGGGTCGCAGGAGGAGAGGAGGTCCCACTGAGTGGGAGTCACACCAGCCGCAAGAAGCGGCCCCTCATTAGTCACACTAAAAGTCACACCAGAGTCCCCTAAGGAACTTAAAGGCAGTTATTGTACAGAAGATTCATTTACCTAAAGGGTTTGTAGACACCAACATAGAATGTAACCCAACACCTGGCTTTCCCAAGTTATCACAACAGTGATAAAATGGTATAAAAACAACAGATCCCATCTTACAATCCACTCAAAAATTATAAGGGATCTAAGGGTCTCAGGCGAATTGCATTCATTACACAATCATGAAAGCGTGGCCACTGAAAGTGCAGGCCCTTTTTCCTCTCCAAGCCTGGTGGTCATCCTGTTTTGCAAACAGAGAGGATCTTACCCCGGATCACTGAGCCATCCAGCTGGGAATGACACCCACACCTACTTACAGCCAGAAGTGCTTTCGTTTGTTATTTCGTATTTATGCCCATAAAAGCGGAAGATGATTGGTCTCTTCATTGAAAGAATGGCCACGATCAGCTTTGTGGTTTCGGGGGCGGGGATGGGAGGGTAAGATAAAAGTGTTTTGGCACAAACTCCTAGTTATAAGATAAATACAGACGAAGTATGTGATGTACAACATGATAAATATAATTAACACTGCTATATGTTATGGGTGAACGTTGTTTAAAGGGTAAATCCTAAGAGTTCTCATCACAAGGAAAAAAATCTATTTCTTTAATTTTAGATCTACGTAAGATGACGGATGGTCGCTCAACTCCTTGTGATAATCATTTCATGTTGTGTGTAAGTCCGGTTATTACGCTGTCCGCCTTAAATGTATAGTGTGGTGTGTCCACTGTTGTGTGCTCAGTTATGCCTGACTCTTTGTGACCCCGTGGACTGTAGCCCACCAGGCTCCTCTGTCCATGGGGCTCTCTAGGCAAGAATACTAAAGTGGGTTGACATTTCCTATTCCAGGGGATCTTCCTGACTCAGGGATTGAATGCACATCTCCCTTGTCTCCTGCATCAGCAAGCTAATTCTTTACCACTGGGCCACCTGGGAAGTGTATCCATTGTATCTCAACAAAAATGGAAGGGAGAAAAATAGATGACCACAGTTCTTAAACATGTATCTCCACCTTCCATAACACTAAGCCTAACTTTTTTTTTCCCCCTACAAAATGTGAGCCCTTAGTTCTCTGACCAGGGATCAAACCCCTGCCCCTTACAGCAAAAGGGAGTCCTAACCACCGGACCATTAGGCAAGTCCTTTACCACTCACTTTTGATGAAGTTCCTCTCAGGTGGACACAGACTACAGCGGCTAGTCAGAGTATTCAGAGGCAGAGAGAAAACTCTTTATCGGAGGTTCTGACTACAGAAAATGTAGAAATAAATCTTCTTTAATGACTTCCGAAAGCACACCCTGGTAATTTACTTTGGTCTTGCTGTGTTCTTGCTTTTTTGTTGTTGTTGTTGTTGTTGTTGTTTTTAACAACTTCAGACTAGAAGATTTGGGTATTTGGGGGTTTGTTTGCTTTTCAGTTAGAACTCAGAAAATCATCTGTCTTACCTCAAAGATGAGCACAGAATGCATTACAGACCGAGTTTAGCCAGAAGTGAAATTTGAGAGCATCCTCAAATGCTTTGTTATGTTCTATGGAAACAAGACACCCTCAATTATGGCAAAATAAGCACAACCTCTAATGTCATGCATGTTAATAAAAATTTTGGAGAGTTCACAGGAAAGTTTATGGTGTGTTCTTTAAACTAGGGGTATTTTGCTGATTGGTCAGTAATTACAAGATCTTGGACCTTGCTGGATTCATCAGCCATGTCCTACGTAAGTACTGTCTTTTGCATCTAGAGTAATATGGAGAGGGGAGTTGGGATGGGGGGAGGATTAAGAGCAAACAAACAAGGTTGCATAAAAGCCCCAGAATGTTTCTTAATGCCAGACCCCAAAAGTCAGAGGGCAGAAAATACATGCATTCATGTATGTGCACAAAAGCATACACATAGGTGTGTGTCTAAAACAGCCACAGCATCAGATTAGATATGCTGGCCCCACCGACTGCATTCTGAAGAGCAGTACAAAAAGAACTGGGCAGCATTTCTGTTTTTGCATCTGCTATTAGAAAATTCTCCGATCTCAGGCAGGGCAACCCTCTCTCTGGGCCTCATTTTCCACAACCATTAAAGAAAGAGATGGCTTTCTCTGATCACTAAGATCTTCCTTTGAAAATGTTTTTGACCCCAGGGCTGTGTTTAGAACTCATGAAGCAAGAAATCAGCCACTTTTAAAGAACTGCTACTCTGACCTAGAAATGTTCCACGGTTTGTCCTCTGTTCTCCCTTTGGAGCAGACATTTAAATAAAAATGAAAGGAACGGCCACTGTTTTTCTAAGCACAGTGTGTAATGAAGGGAGTGATTATCTGGGCAAAAAGAACAGCTCATTCCTCAATTTTTAAAATTAGCACTTCTTCTCCCTCTAGTGGAAATGTGATGCATTTGCTGTAAATCAAATGGACATCCTTGGAGCTGGTGATGGACAGGGAAGCCTGGCATGCTGCAGTCCATGGGGTCGCAGAGAGTCTGGACATGACTGAGCGACTGAACTGAACTGAAAAGTTAAGTGTTCATCAAACAAAATAGAGAAGAGTTAGCATGAATGAGTCGTAATATGGGATCAAACTAAACTCAATTTGTTACAATGTTTTCCTACATGAATATCTTAAATATTCTACTTGTTTAAAAACTTCAAGGTTAAAAATGAAAACCTGCAAAATAGATTTAGACACATAATCTGCAAATGAAATAAGCAGGTCCAAATTAGATGTTTTGTACTTAATTTATACTTTGTATTTAATTTTCTGGTAGTCATGTATGGATGCGAGAGTTGGACCATAAAGAAGACTGAGCACCAAAGAATTGATGCTTTTGAACTGTAGTGCTGGAGAAGACTCTTGAGAGTCCTTTGGACAGCAAGGAGATCAAACCAGTCAATCAACCCTGAATATTCATTGGAAGGACTGATGCTGAATACTTTGGCCACCTGAGACAAAGAGCTGACTCATGGAAAAGACCTTGATGCTGGGAAAGATTGAAGGCAAGAGGAGAAGGGGGTGACAGAGAATGAGATGGCTGGATGGCATCACTGACTCAATGGACATGAGTTTGGACGGCATCACTGACTCAATGGACATGAGTTTGCGCAAACTCAGGGAGATGGTGACGGACAGGGAAGCCTGGCGTGCTGCAGTCAGTCCATGGGATCACAAAGAGTCCAACATAGCTGGGCGACTGAACAACGACGATTTAATTTATACCCTCAAAAATGCTACAATCAGTTCACTTATGAAAAGTACTGAGTCAAAGCAGTCACTGAATGGGACAAGACCGAAGGAAGGAGAGTTACAAGACAGAGTGTTTGGGCAAGAATTGTCCATTTCAACTCAGTTTAATGCATAGGTACTTATTCCATGTATCTTCTATCTTTCTGAAAACTTTCTTGACTCCCCAGGCAAAGTAAACTGTCCCCTGACTTGTAAGCATCTCCTGTGGCCATAGGAGGTATGTCAACAGTGGTTTGTGGGCACGTTCAAATTTCCACCTGGAGAATGCACTCCTTATGTGCCTCCTTCTCATGGCTGAAGAGTGGCATCGCTGGAGAGACTACAACTTCAAAAAGTGAAAGTGAAAGTCGCTCAGTCGTGTCTGACTCTTTGCGACCCCATGGACTATATAGTCCATGGAATTCTCCATGCCAGAATACTGGAGTGGGTAGCCTTTCCCTTCTCCAGGGGATCTTCCCAATCCAGGAATCAAACCCAGGTCTCCCACATCGCAGACGGATTCTTGGCCAGCTGAGCCACCAGGGAAGCCCAAGAATACTGGAGTGGGTAGCCTAACCCTTCTCTAGAGGATCCTCCCAACCCAGGAATTGAACCAGGGTCTCCTACATTGCAGGCAGATTCTTTAGCAACTGAGCTATGAGGGAAGCCCACAACTTCAAAGGCACCCACATTCAATTGCCTCAAAACCACTGTGCTGAAAAGTTCATTTTTCTTTAAGGTAAAATCAACTAACACTGTGCTTGCTGAATTCAGCCTGCAAGTCAGTCTGACCAGAGCCCTGGTTGGTCCTCTTTCTCCAGGGAAGAGTTGTAATAAGGTCTACACCTTAAAGAGTGCACAAGGTGAAGGCCAATCGCTCAGGAGTTTGGTTGAGGATCTAAAGCAATAACTCAGAAGAAGGAAGCTTCGCTCAATGAGACCAATGGCTACACACACAGTTGCTAACCTTTCACACCAGTCAGGAGCACTGCCAGGCATTACCAGAATCTAAGGGGAGCCTCCTACCTGGAAAGGGCAAATAAAACAAGCAAAGCAAGTCCAATGTCCATCAGCAGATGAACAGATAAAGCTGTGGTCTATACAGACAGTGGAATACTACTCAGTCACAGAAAATAATGAAATAAGGCAATTTGCAGCAACACGGATGGTCTTGCGGATGATCGTACTAAGTGAAGAAAGACAGAGAAGGAAAATACCATGTGATATCATTTACGTGTGGAATCTTAAAAAACGACACAAATGAACTTATTTACAAAACGAAAACAGACTCAGAGACATTGAACACCAAGGGAAGGTTACCAAAGCTGGAAAGGGTGGGGAAGGGACGAATTAGGAGTTTGGGGTTAACAGATGCATACTACTGTACACTACTGTGTATAAAGTAGATAACCAACAAGGATCTACTGCAAGCACAGGGAACTATTTTCAGTATCTTGTAACAACTGATAATGGATAAGAATCTGAAATATATATATATATATATGTATATATGTAGAGTAGTAATTTAGTTGCTAAGTCATGTCCAACTCTGATTCCATGAACGGTAGCCCACCAGGCTCTTCTGTCCATGGGGACTGTCCAGGCAAGAATACTGGAATGGGTTGCCATTCCCTTCTCCAGAGGATGTTTCCAACCCATGGTTTGAACCCGGGTCTCCTGCATTGCAGGCAGATGCTTTACCAACTGAGCTATGAGGGCAGCCATATATATATCAGTTCAATTCAGTTCAGTCACTCAGTCGTGTGTGACTTTTTGCGACCCCATGAACCGCAGCACGCCAGGCCTCACTGTCCATCACCAACTCCCAGAGTTTACTCAAACTCATGTCCATTGAGTTGGTGATGCCATCCATCCATCTCATCTTCTGTCGTCCCCTTCTCCTCCTGCCCTCAATCTTTCCCAGCATCAGGGTCTTTTCAAATGAGTCAGTTCTTCGAATCAGGTGGCCAAAGTTTCAGCTTTAGCATCAGTCCTTCCAATGAACACCCAGGACTGATCTCCTTTAGGATGGACTGGTTGGATCTCCTTGCAGTCCAAGGGACTCTCAAGAGTCTTCTCCAACACCACAATTCAAAAGCATCAATTCTCTGGTGCTCAGCTTTCTTTATAGTCCATACACACATATAAAATATATATATCTGAGAGATGGACAATTTCCTGCCCTATCAGTGTCAAGGGTGTCAGAGTCATCAGTGACTGCAGCCCTCCAGTGTGAGCTGGTGAGCCTAAGAGCACTCAGGAAGGATGCTCAGACTTCAGTCACTCCCCTCGGGGAGCCCCAAGGGAGACGAGATGTGAAAATCGAGGAAGGAATACTGGCCCCTGACAGCTGAGATGCAAATAAAAGAAATGATTGCAGTGAACCCAGACTCTTGCATCTTCCCAGACATAGGAGAGCACTGAATTTTTGGCTGCTTTCAGGTACTCCCATTCATTCGTGACTCTGAAGACACCCTGAGAGGATATGGGCCCTGGGGAGGGAGCTCCAAGGCCTTGAACCAGAGCTAGAAGAGGACTGCAGGGCTGGATGGGAGACAAAGGCTCCAGAGACCTGAGCACTAAGGAGACCTACACGGAGGCCAGGTTCCTTAGAAACAGCCACAAAAGACAAATCTCAATTGCCTCCATGGGTGGGGCAATCCTCTTCCAACTAGAGAGAGGATGCTGTGACCCTCACCCACCCTTCCCCTGCCCCAGCTTTGCTGAAATGACACTTCTGGCCCCAGGCACCCAGATGCCATCCTGGGGAGAGGCCAGTGTGGGTCTTTGAAGACAGAAATCGGAGCTCCTGAGCTCCTCTCTAAAAAAGAGCCCACATTACCTAAGGGGGAGATCAAATACTAAGAGATCAAATACTAAGGAGGTTGAAACTCAATAGGACTAAAGACTTTTATGTCTAGTAACCAGTTATGCTGCTGGTGAAAAAGACCAGATTATTTTTAGGCATCATAAAGAAACAATATCTCCTCTTAGTTGTAGATCTCAGCGGCAGACTGAATGAATTTCATAAAGTTACTATGCTTAAGTGAGAGACAGGAGAAAAAAAAAGCTTTCCCGGGGCAGGGGGTGGGGTGGTGGTGGTGGGAAGGCCAACAACCATTTCTCCTCTCCCTGTTCATTCTAAGAAAATAAGTATATGAACAATGCTGCATTTGCAGAGGTCTTCCCAGGTGGCTCACTGGTAAAGAATCCGCCTGCCAATGCAGGAAACCCAGGTTCGATCCCTTGGGTTGGGAAGATCCCCTGGAGAAGGAAATGGCCACCCCTACTCCAGTATTCTTGCCTGGAGAATCCCATGGACAGAGGAGCCTGGTGGGCTACAGTCCATAGGGTCACAGAGTCGGACACAACTGAGTGACTGAGCATGCATTTACAGAGCCCTGAAGATTAAATCAATTTGCTTGGGGATATATATGTCCATGTGAGGTACAGCTTAGTGTCTGACTCCTGGGTTCAAAATTTAAAGAAAAACAAGTTTGAATGGGAAGCAAACCAAAGACATAAAGACCCTTATCTCCTAGCACCCATGAAGCCATACTGTTGCTCAGCATGGAATTTCCATTCTGAATCAGCCAACCTTGCTTATAATTAAAAGGGTTTTAGCTATACCTTCATTTTTGCTGAAATTTAAATCATGGGCTATCTCTGGGGGGAAAAAAAAGTATTTTTGATATTTACATCTTAGGTGCCAGAAAATTTTTTTAAGATTTTTTAAAATATTTTTTAAGTCTTTTAAAAAGACTTTAAAAAATTTAAAGTCTTTATTAAATTTGTTACAATGTTGCCTCTATTTTATATTTTGTTTTTTTGGCCGGAGGTATGTGGGATCTTAGCTTACCAAGCAGGGATCAAACCCACACCTCCCTCATCAGAGGTCAAAGTCTTAACCACTGGGCCACCAGAGAAGTCCCTTAGTGCATCCTGCTTAGCATTTCAGTAAAGGATTTACCCTAGTGTACTTAATCAATACCAGGACTTCCCAGGTGGCTCAGAGATAAAGAATCTGCCTCCCAATGCAGGAGACCTGGGTTCAATCCCTGGGTTGGGAAGATCCCCTGGAGAAGGAAATGGCAACCCCCTCCCAGTGTTCTTGCGTGGAGAATCCCATGGACAGAGGAGCCTGGTGGGCTGCAGTCGGACATGACTGACCGACTAAACAATTTAATCAATGCACATTATACCTAAGCACACATTATGCATACAGGCACCCAAATGTTTGATAGCATTCCACCCACAGTAGAACTTCTCTCAAAATTGTAGTCGAGCCTCTCAAACCCTGCCACTGTTTTATCAGCTAACTTTATGTAATATTCTAAATCCTTGGTTGTCATTTCAACAATCTTTACAGCATCTTCACCGGGAGTAGAGTCCATCTCAAAAGCCACTTCCTTTGCTCACCCATTAGAAGAAGCTCTTAATCCATTAAAGTTTTATCATAAGAGTGCAGTCATTCAGCCACATCTTCAAGCTTCACTTCTGATTATAGTTCTTTTTCTGTTGCCACCACACTGCAGTTCCTTCCTCCTCATGAATGTTCTTTTTAAAAAATATTTTTTTTTCTTTATATATTTGGGTACATCTGGCCTTAGCTGTGGCATGCAGGATCTTCATTGCACCACACAGGCTCTTTCATTGTGGCTCTCGGGAATGACAGAGGATGAGATGGTTGGATGGCATCACCGACTCAGTGGTGAGCAAGCTCTGGGAGATCATGAAGGACAGGGAAGCCTGGCGTGCTGCAGCCCATGGGGTCGCAAAGAGTCAGATACAACTTAGCAACTGAACAACCAGGACTCTCTAGTTGTGGTGCTATGGCTCAGTGCTAGCAGCACTCAGGCCCAGCTATTCTGTGGCAGGTAGGGTCTTAGTTCCCTGACTAGGGATCAGACCTGTGTCCCCAAAACTGCAAGGTGGACTCTCAACCACCAGGGAAGTTCCATGAATGTTCTTAATGCCATCTAGAATGGTGAGTCCCTTCCAGAAGATTCTCAGTTGACTTTGTCCAGATCCATCAGAGGAATCACAGTCTATGGCAGCTAAAGCTTGATGAAAGGTGAAGGTGAAGGTGAAGTCACTCAGTCGTGTCCGACTCTGCAACCCTGTGGACTGTAGCCTACCAGATTTCTCCGTCATGGGATTCTCCAGGCAAGAATACTGGAGTGGGTTACCATTTCCTTCTCCAGGGGATCTTCCCGACCCAGGGATCAAACCCAGGTCTCCCACATTAGAGGCAGACGCTTTAACCTCTGAGCCACCAGGGAAGCCCAAGCTTTATGAAATGCATTCCTTAAATAATGACTTGAAAGTCTTCTTGACCCATGGGCTACAGTATGGGTGCCGTGTTAGCAGGCGTGACAACAGAATTCATCTCATCGTACATCCCCATCAGGCTCTCAGATAACCAGGTTTATGTGCGTTATCCCTGGTGAGGGAACTAAGATCCTGCATGCCAGCTCATTTGTCAATGAGCAGCACCAATAGACTTGCTCAACACAGGGTTGCCTCCAACTTTCAACTTGTAAGTAACACAGTATCTGTGAAGCACATTAAAGCAGAGGGCAATAAAACAAGTGTGCCCCTTAAGTAAATACATTCCACTTCCTTGAAGTACATTATGCAGATACAATGAAAAATTTTTATGTGAGTTACTGATCATTTCCTCGGTATATATTCCAAAAAGATAGCAGGGTCTAAACATTTTTTAAATGCTTCACAACTGTTGCTAGAGGAGAGAGACATTTCACAGAGAGAAGCGTCAGCAAAAAACGAGGATTCTAATGTAGAAAACAGAACAAAACAAGCAAAAAAACCCAGACACCTGCCTCTAAGAAGGGAAGCAAACGGAGAAGGTGGGCACTGAGGTTGTGTGCAGAAGCTGTGTCCCCAGATGGACGCACCCTCCAGGTTGGAGCCCCAGACGCACACTCATACCCAGAGCTTACCCGTTCTCGTAAGTGACAGCCGCCCCACTCATTCTGCTTCCCCAGCTGTGTAGAGTCACTGTCCTGGCTGACCCCCAAATGCCTTACCACCATCCTGAAAAGCAAGCGGTGCGCAGGGTTAAAAGGGGAGGGGGGCCACCCTCCCCCTGACATTCCTAATCCCCTTCTGCTCATGGAAAGGACCTGTCACGGAGTGGTCACTTGGCCGCTCCAGGGGTAAGAAAGACTTGGAAATTCCTGGCAGTGACGATGAAGAATAAATATTTGGGACACTCGAGGTCTATTTCAGGAACAGAAACAAAAATGGTAACAAAACAAAGCCAAACAGATGATTCCTTGTCATCGTTTTCCAGGCAGGAGGTACTATCTCATACTCAGTGATCTTATCCCTTTCAGCGTATAAAGACAAGTGGATGAAGAATTATTAGATTAGAGGACTAAATCTCTTTAACATCTGCAATGAGGAAGGGATCGCACTTTCTTGAAATGATGTTTAAAATGAAACAAAAATGCCTTCCTCTTCCTCTGAAAGCATTTTGACCACAAATTCACATCTTTTCACTTCTTTAACCCCAAATCCCCTCCCTTACAAGAGGCATACTAGGGGATCACCTTTAAGAAAACCCACACATTCTGTGACAACAGAATAGATTAGAAAACCACAGCAAGTTTATTCATTGGCAAGGTACATACAGAAAGCATTAAAGGTTTGTTTTTAGGTGCCACCATATGCTTTTGAAAATGTTTGAAGTCAATAATACCAACAGCAGAATTAGATACCACATCTTCGCCCAAGCGTGATTTATCAGCTTTAAAAAATATTTACCTAAAATTAAATATTTATATACTTACATGTGTGCATGCTCAGTAACTTTAGTCCTGCCCAACTCTTCTTGACCCCATGGACTAGAGCCTGCCAGGCTCCTCTGTCCACAGGATTCTCCAAGCAAGAAGACTGGAGTGGGTTGTCATTTTTTCCTCCAGGGGATCTTTCTGACCCAGGGACTTAACTCGCATCTTCTGTGGCTTCTGTATTGCAGATGGAATCTTTACCACTGAGCCACTGAGGAAGCCCATATATGTATATATACTATGCATAAAATACCTACAGTTCTTTTGAAAAATAATATGATATAGCTAATATAAAGTTTATTAAAATTTAAGAGTGCATGTGATAAACCTAATAATGCCTTAAATTTTTCTGAGGAGATGTCTTCTTGAGCCATTCCCCTAAAGTAATTCACAGATTCAATCTATCTTAGAACTGGAAGGAATTTTAAGTAATCACCTAGTTCACCCAATGCCTTAAGAAAAATAAAGAATTACTGTCACTTTTTACATCAAGTTACATGATGTTAAATGACTCACCCAAGGCCACAAGACTATTAAGTTTCTGTTTTCTCAGCTATTTTTTTTTCTTCTAGCCAAACAAATCTCAATACCATTGCATGTGCACTCATAAGACATTCAAGTGCAAGATAATTCATTGAGAAATCCCATTCCAGGATCCCATATCCTACTGCTTACTCAGTAGGATAAATTGCATCTGTCTAATAAAAACATATAGCAAGTGTTACATTCAGCTTCTTGGCTTCGATTCTGATTAGTAAAACGCATCCCCTATGCTGAGGACAGACAAGATGTAAACTTCAGTATAAATGCATGACTGGATTGGCTCCGTTTAATGCATCCGTCGCTTCAGTTGTGTCCGACTCTTGCAACCCCACGGACTGTAGCCCGCCAGGCTCCTCTGTCCATGGATTCTCCAGGCAAGAATATAGGAGTGGGTTGCCATGCTCTCCTCCACAGGATCTTCCAGACCCAGGGACTGAACCAGCATCTTTTAAGTCTCCTGCATTGGCAGGTGAGTTCTTTACCACTAGCACCACTAGGGAAGCCCTTAATGCATCTAGCTCCATGCAGACCACTCCTTCCATCCAAAGCCATGTTTTCGGAGGAAGGGAGAGGAACATAAATCAGCAGAACAGAATCCAAGGACTCTCGGTGTGTTTGTATTCAGAGCCTCTCAGGCTGGCCTCCTCTGCGTATGACTTTGCAGTGCTAACCAAGAGGACCTGTTTAGGGGCCAGAAGCCTCAGACACAAGCCAGACGTTTCTTGCTCAGAGTTCGCCACACCAAGATGGGTCCTGACAGCTGGGACACGCAGACACGTTCTTCGGGACGCAAGCCTGCACAGACACAGGGAGCGCTGGGCGGGGGGGCTTCCATGGATCTGGATGACCTTCTCGGTTGCTTCTGTCCACCTTACGCTTTCTAGAGGAGACACACCTTGGAAGGACTCGGTGAGGGTGTAGTTTAAGAACTCGTTCCAACCAAACATTCGTTATACTTGGCAGATGGCAGCCACATGGGTCCTTTGGTCAGGAGAACAACAGTTTAGATAAAACTGAAATGTCCACTCTTCTGACACACAACACGCTCTACGCACCTGAAATCTGGGACCGCACGAGTCGTGGGCTTAGATGGATCAAACAGCATCAGGTTTAGTAAAATGTGTCGCCTGGCCCGGAGTAACTACAAGTAATTGCAATTATTTTGGATTACACTTAACACCATCTGGAGGACCTTTTCTCGTGACGGGCTGGCATCCACCACGTGGCAGCCGGGGTTCTCCATCCGCTGGTAGCACACTTCTACCCTGGAGACAGGCAGAATGAAAGAGTCAGCCCATGTGTTAACACAGCCCTTCGTGCAAATGTTGTTTTCCTACCATAATACAAACAGCTTGAAGCCAGGTCCCCATCTGGTTGAGCTCACTCCCCCCACCCCAGGCAACTTGCTGTGCACAGGAAACATTTGACACCTCTAGTTTAATAAATGAAAAATTAATAATATTTTATAACTAGCCTTTATTGAACGCCTAGTACTGCCAAGCCTTAGCATTCTGCATATTCTTCTCATTTTATACTCAAGAGTAACTTTAGGAGTAGAACCACTGTCATTTATCCCCATTTGGCAAAGAAAGGTGCCAACGCTCAAAGAGATTAAGTTTCCCAGTGGCAATTTTCTCAGGAGTCTGTACCCTGAAGGATTCTGCACAAGCCAGAGGTCCTTGGCGTGAGCACTGTTTTCACTTAGGACTCTTCTGCAATTGCACAGAATACCACCTCCCCTTCTGGTGTTAACCAGCCTCTGCATGTGCAGAATGCCCAGGGACAATCATGTGACCAAAACTCTAGAGCTTTGTGGTTAAAATGAGTACCCAGACTCAGTCATAAAAAGGAACGAAACAATGCCATCTGCAGTGACATGGACGGAGGGACCTAGAGACTGTCACACTGAGCGAAGCAAGTCAGACAGGGAAAGACAAATATCATATATCGCTTATATGTTGGATGTTAAAAAAAAAAAGTTCAAAGGAACCTATTTACAAAACAAAGAATCAGAGATGTGGAAAACAAACTTATGGTTAAGAAGGGAGTAACTGTTAGTCGCTCAGTTGTGCCCGACTTTTTGCGACCCCACAGACTGCGGCCTGCCTGCCAGGCTCCTCCATCCATGGGGATTCTCCAGGCAAGAATACTGGAGTGGGTTGCCATGCCCTCCTCCAGGGGATCTTCGCAACCCAGGGATTGAACCCATGTCTCTTACGCCTCCCATGCTAGACAAATCACTTAACGTTTTGAGCATCAGTTTCGGAAGCTGTAAAACGTGGCTAATATTGTCCCTGCAAGGGTTTCAGAGCATCAGACGTAAACGCCCGACACACAGGGAGCCCCTAGCAGGTAAGACTCAGTGTGGTCATCATACAGAGCTCATGCGCATACGACGGCCCAGAAAGGCGTGTTGTCTCACTCAGATTCACCCTGCCGCTGACACAGCCAGGACTAGCAGGAAGGTATCCCCTGGCTACAGAACAACCTCGCTGGAGCCCCAGGGAACAGACCCAGGAGAAGGGGTGACTCTAACTAGGAGGATACTGCCTCGCTGGTTTGGAAAATGGGAGCCATGTCATCTCCTCCATTCTCCTGGAGTCAGTGCTGTTTCTGGGTCATCACCACAGCCATAGACCCCTGTCCCTCACATCACATCAGGACACCTACTTTTGACGAAATATGCTGTTGGTCTCCAGCTCAGCCTCCTCTCTGGTCTTCTCCATGCCTCGGCCCTCAATCCTCTGCATCCTCTCCTCGGGGCTCACGGTGAGCAGCAGAATCAGGTCGGGTTTGAGCAGGTCCCTGGGCCACTGGTATATAGGGTGATGGATGGGGGGCAGGTGCTGGAGGCCCCCACTCACCTCAGTGGCTATGGCATAGGTGGCCGTGCTATGCCAGTACCTGAGAAGGAAAGAGGTAGTGAGTTCTCCATCTGCAGAGGAAATCAAGGCAGTACCTAAAAATCAGCCACTGAGGATGTCAAAATCAGGGATGGCTCTGCTGAACTTGTCCTAGTACTGTACCCATTAAAGAGATAAAACAAAATCTTATTTTTTAACATATTTATAACATATAAAAACTAGAATCAGTAACCACAATAAGAATCTGGTGCACACTTCTCAGAGCTCCATTTTCTCAGTTGAAATTGCATGTATAGCAAGATTACTCTATTGCTTTGGCCCTGCAGGATGCTTTCTTTTTTGAAGGCATGATGGCAGAGGATGTAGATCTATTTGGTTCAGTTCAGTCGTTCAGTCATGTCTGACTCTGCAACCCCATGGACTGCAGCATGCCAGGCTTCCTTGTTCATCACCAATTCCCAGAGCTTGCTCAAACTCAAGTCCATTGAGTTGGTGATGCCATCCAAGCATCTCATCCTCTGTTGTCCCCCTCTCCTCTCGCCTTCAATCTTTCCCAGCATTAGGGTCTTTTCAAGTCAGTCAGCTCTTCACATGAGGTAGCCAAAGTATTAGAGTTTCAGCTTTAGCATCAGTCCTTCCAGAGAGTATTCAGGACTGATTTCCTTTAGGATGGATTGGTTGGATCTCCCTGCAGTCCAAGGGACTCTCAAGAGTCTTCTCCAACACCACAGTTCAAAAACATCAATTCTTCAGGGCTCAGCTCTCTTTATAGTCCAACTCTCACATCCATACATGACTACTGGAAAAACCATAGCTTTGACTAAATAGACCTTTGTCAGTAAGGTAATGTCTCTGCTTTTTAATATGCTGTCTAGGATGGTCATAACTTTTCTTCCAAGGAGCAAGTGTCTTTTAATTTCATGGCTGCAGCCACCATCTGCAGTGATTTTGGAGCCCAAGAAAATAAAGTCTGTCACTGTTTCTATTGTTTCAGTAGATTTATTTGGTAGTCTGTTGGTATTTAATACTGTGTGCTGATCAAATAAAAATACACAGGCCCATTCGGTTCCTATGGTGTTTTAAAACAGAACTTGTTGAGAAGACACAGAAGCAACCTAAGTGTCCATCAACAGAGAAATGTATAAAGAAGATGGGGGTCCATATACATGATGGAATATTACTCAGCCATGAAAAAGAATGAAATAATGTCATTTGCAGCAACACGGATAACCTAGAGATTATTATACTAAGTGACACAAGTCAGAGATACACAAATGCGTATGATGTCACTTACTTTGTAGCATCTAAAATATGACACAACTGAATTGAAGATACTGAAACAAACACAGAGAACAGACTAGTGATTGCCAAGGGGGAGGGCAGTTGAGGGATGAATGGAGTGGGAGGTCGAGGTTAACAGATGTAAGCTATTATATATAGAATAGATAAACAACAATGTCCTGCTATATAGCGCAGAGAACTATATTCAACACCCTGCGATAAACCGTAACAGAAAAGGGAATCTCACTCAGAGGAGACCCTGAACAGAATTCACTGTTCCTCCCCTCCGGGCTCTCAACCCTTTCCTACTCGACCCTGTTGAAGGATTCATTTTAAGTCAGACCTAGCCGTTTACAAGCTCTTTTTTGTCTTCTCCATTAGAGAATTCATTTTTTAGTCATCTCTACATTCTGAAGCCTGAAACGAGTGTCTGGCACACAATAAGTATGCAATGAATAATGTTTTATTGGATGTATGAAAGACTGTATTAGGATTAAACGAATCAATGCTAAAGAAAACCACCCCCTGGATATTCATTGGAAGGGCTGATTCTGATGCTGAAGCTCCAATACTCCAGCCACCTGATCTGAAGAGCTGACTCACTGGAAAAAGACCTTGATGCTGGGAAAGACTGAAGGCAGGAGGAGAAGGGGTCGGCAGAGGATGAGATTGGTTAGATAGCATCATCAACTCATTGGACATGAATCTGAGCAAACTCTGGGAGACAGTGAAAGTGTTAGTCACTCAGTTATGTCCAACTCTTTGAGAACCCATGAACTGTAGCCCACCAGTCTCCTCTGTCCATGGAATTCTCCTGGCAAGAATACTGGAATAGGTAGCCATGCCCTCCTCCAGGGGATCTTCCCAACCCAGGGACTGAACCCAGGTCTCCCGCATCGCAGGCAGATTCTTTACTGTCTAAGACACCAGGGAAGCCACTGCGAGATAGTGAAGGACGGGGAACTCTGGCATGCTGCAGTCCATGGGGCCGTAAAGAGTCAAACACAACTTAAAGGCTGAAAAACAACAATTAGAATCATTTTATTAATTGGCATCCTGTATTACACTCTTGCCCTGTTTTTGTCATATTCCAGTTTTAAGTGACAAAATGCAAAATTCCAAATCCAGTATCAAAGGACTACAAAAACATTTACACCTTTACAAACATTTATGAAACAGTTAATACACATCCCACTGTACAGAGCCCCACGACCCCATCCTTGTCTGGGCTGTCCACTCACTGTATGCGATGTTTTAAAATCCCAGATTGTGAATCACTTTAGATCTGAACTACATTTCACAATGCAAAGGACGTGCTTGTCTTTTATCTACAAAATAGTCCACAGAGCTATCAAAGCTGTGTGTTGTTTTACTCTCCGCCACCTACTTGGTTTGTGGATGTAGATGAGTCTTAAATTCCTTGTCTGGAAAATGAAAATGAAAGCTTTGTTTTTTTCCCCATAGTTCTTACAAAAATAGTCAAGTGCTTATAAAAAATATATCACACTGTCATTATAAGAAAATATTTAATTCTTACTGGGCACCAGTTTAAACAAAAGCTGCATAATTTCAAATTATGACAATACCAAGAGTACTGAAAAGAATAAATGTAAAAAAATTAATTTGGGAGTTGATTAATTCTAATGTCATTCATCCTTCAGAGTCCCTTTCCACCTCCAAAAAGCTTGGCCACTGTAGCTGCTGCATGCTTGAATTCTGCCTGGGGCCATTCACGTGTATCATTTTTGTTGTTGTTGTTTAGTTGCCAAGTCATGTCTGACTCTTTGCAACCCCACTGATTTCCCAGGCAAGAATACTGGAGTGAGTTGCCATTTCCTCCTCCAGGGGATCTGGACCCAGGGATAGGACTCATGTATCTTATGTCTCCTCCATTGGCAGGAGGATTCTTTACCTTTGAGACACCAGTGAAGCCCTGTGTATCACTTACCAGACTCCTAATCACGTACAAACTTGTATTCTCACTTTTTCTATCAGATACATCTTGTCTCCCCAGCTGAATAAATCCACGCAGGTCCAGGTTTTCTCCTTCTTGGCAAGAGAACTACAATTTGCACTGCATTTTGCACATTCTCCCTGTTCACCAAATTAAATACTCAGCTATGAATATAGAGGCTGATACCATCTAAATGTAAAAAGCCTCTTTATTCTAGCAAAACCATCAGCAAGAATAGATTTTTAAAGGTAATAAGGGTGATTAAGTTGCCAACCTTAACCACAGTCACCATCAAAAATTACTCTGTCTCCCTTATTTTTTCAGCTAGATGATGGTATTGTCTAAAATGGATTTAGTTAAAATCTTTAAACATGAACAAAACCCACTCAGACAACAAATAACTGCTCTTTTCTTCTCATCTGACAAGGTGATCTAGTATTATCTCTTTAAAGACCAAAATTGCCCACAATTCACAGACACAAAGAAGAAAAATCAGGGAAGAATGGGGGCCCTGTTTTGCAAAGACAGAGGCCTCTCACTGACAACACTGCAGCTCATTTTAAATAATCAGCCTCTGGCCATCGATTTCAGACTCTTTATTATTTAGTTTTCTCCATTCCCGCCATCAGGGAAACCACATTAGTTCAAATCAAATGCAATTTGCTGACGTCTTATACATGTTTATATAATAATGCTTTATATTTTAAGAGCAATTTGTTGTTTGCAATGCGTGTCCACCTACATCAACTCACTGGATATTCATCATGAGTCTTTTTTTTTTTTTTTAATTTTATATTGGAGTAGAGTTAGTTAACTATGCTATGTTAGTTTCAGAAGTACAGCAAGGTGATTCAGTCACATGTATCTATTCTTTTTCAGATTCTGGTCAGCAGGGAACGGATAAGGAATTAGGGTGTCAAGAATAAGTGTCTGCCTCCATGCAGGAGCCAGTGCTGCTCGTTTGGGGACATCTCAGGAAATATTACACCTCGTGGAGCCACACTTCATTAGGAAAAGCCTAGTATTTCTCCACAAGATAAAGGGGACTGTATCACAAAAAAGATATCAGTGCGATAAATCCAGACACTTTAACAATAGGCCGAAAATATCTCACAGGTGGTGAAGTCCCACAATAGAAAGCAAAGCCTTACCCTTCGTCTAGGATCCTTTGTGACTTGCCAACTCTGCAATCACTATCTTGCTATCCCCACAGTCAAAAGTACCCATCGGTAATAGGGCTGAGATGACAGTGAAGGCCTTCTAACTAATTTCTACTGTTTTTATCTCTCCCCCTCAATCATCACCTCACACTTCATTCTCAGTGTACAGTGATCTCTTTATGAAATTTCAGATATGCAGGTATCTGTCTCTTTTGCATGGAGAAAGACATGTGAAGAGGTAGAAGTCCTATTTCTGGGTGTGGCAATTCGCTTTTATTTAAAATTACAGAACAGTTGCTTCAGAATACTATGCTAGCTTCTGCTGTACAAGGATGTGAATCAACTATACATATATAGACATGTGTCCCCTCCCTTTTGGACCTCTCCCCCGTCTCACCCCTCTAGGTCATCACAGAGCACCGAGCTGAGCTCCCTGAGCTATAAAGCAGCTTCCCACTAGGCATCCGTTTTACACATGGTCGTGTTTACATGTACATGTCAATCGCAATTTCCCAATTCCTTCCACCCTTCTTCCCCCACTTTTTGTCCACACATCCATTCTCCACATCTGCAGGCCCTGCAAATTGGGCCATCTGTACCATTTTTCTAGATGCATTAATATACAACATTTGTTTTTCTCTTTCTGACTTACTTCACTCTTTAGGTCCATCCACATCTCTACAAATGACCCAATTCCGTTCCTTTTTATGGCTAAGTAATACTCTATTGTATATATGTGCTCATTTTCTTTATCTTTATGGCATCACTGACTCAACAGACCTGAGTTTGAGCAAGCTCTGGGAGTCAGTGATGGACAGGGAAGCCTAGCCTGCTACAGTCCATAGGGTCTCAAAGAGTTAGACATGGCTGTGCGACTGAACTGAACTGAACTTCTTCATCCATTCCTCTGTTTGATGGACATTTGGGTCGCTTCCATGCTCTGGCTATAGCTTTTAAATGACTAATGTTCCCACCAAGAACAGTGGAAAAGTTGGACTAGTTACAGTGGAAGACCGGCAATGCTAAATGTTGACCAGGATGTGGGTCAAAGGGAATTCTCGGACACCACTGTGGGGGGTGGGTGGGGAGGGTGCTGTGAAGTTTCAACCACTTCAGCACTTTTTGTGGCACCTCCTCCAGGTGAGTACATGTGAGCCCCCTGCATCCTTGCAATCCCACTCCTGGGATTCTAGGCAACAGAGGCATACACGGGAAACTGAGGCCCAGCATCAGCTAGGTCCCTTCAACTGTAACTTGCTTAATAAATAATAAACTGTAACCTGCCGTGACTCATCAAGCCTGATTTAACTGTTTTCACAAACCCCTGCATATTCTACAAGCGTCACATAGCCTAAAGAGTAAGTAGCAAGATCCTTCTCCACCCCTATCGATAGTATCTTGGTCCTAAGAGTCTTAAGATGTTTACCCAAGTTGGAGTTCTTTCAGGAACTTGGAGTCAGTGGTGTGCGTTTCAAGCTCCAGGCTTAGGACTGGCTGGGATCACTGACCCTCCCAGGGAGTGACGGGTCAGCTACCTTTTGGTGTCAGAGGGCCAAAAACGTCAACTGTGTAGCCCTTCTCCAGACGTGCTTGGCCGCACCTGCACTGTAGGATCACTTCACCTTTCCCCTACTTGCTACCACCTTTTCCCAGGCTGTCCACACCTCAAGACCACAGGGGCTTCCCTGGTGGCTCAGCTAGTAAAGAATCTGCCTGCAATGCGGGAGACCTGGGTTCGATCCCTGGGTTGGGAAGATCCCCTGGAGAAGGGAAAGGCTACCCACTCCAGTATTCTGGCCTGGAGAAGTCCATGGACTGTATAGTCCATGGGATCACAGAGTCGGACACGACTGAGTGACTTTCACTTTACTTCACTCACCACACCTCGACTACCATGCATCTTTATCCCATAAATATCCAAGCCCCTCACTTTGGAGAAGGTGGACCTGAGATGTTCTCCCATCTCCTAGCTTGGTGACCTTGTGAAAACAGCCTTTCTTTGCTGCAAACAGAGGCTCAGGGTTTGGCTTGGGGAGCTCTGGGCAAACCAACCAGGATTAGTAACACACGCGGGCAAACAAAGCTGTATGAAAGAATGGTTGTGGTAACAGCGACAAAGCTCACAGGTGGCATGAAGTCAGATGCAAATGGCACTTGAAGTCTATCTGCCTGGGTAGACTGTTAAAGAACAAGCAGAACAAATAAGATCCAGGAATGGATAATCAAGGCTGTGGTTCCCACCAGGGGAAGGACGGGTCGTGACTGAAAGGGAAGGACTTACAGGGTGAGTAAGGTTCTAAGTCACGATGTGGGTGCAGGTTGTCCTCGAATGTGTTCACTTTTTGAAATTCCTGGAGACCTCCATTTATAATTACTTCTCTCCCCTTAACACTTGTCAGACTTTAATGCAATCGCTCATCTTTCCAAAAATAAGAAAAATTGCAGCAGGAACAGTAAGATGTACATGGGAGAAAAGCTTAGGACGAATTCAGCTGCAATCGAAGTCTTGTGGCCCTCCCTGTCAATTGTATCTCTCTCCCTCCCAGGGGACAGCATTCTCCTAAATTGAATGGTCAACACCTTTCCAGCCCTTTTAAAATTTTTAATTGGAGGATAATTGCTTTACCATGTTGTGTTGGTTTCTGCCATACAACAGTGTGACTCAGCCATAAGTATTCATATATCCAGAACTTCCCAGTTGGCGCTAGTGGTAAAGAACCCTCTTGCCAATGTAGAGACATAAGAGATGCAGGTCCTATCCCTGGGTCAGGAAGATCACACTGGAGGAGGGCATGGCAACTCACTCCAGTATTCTTGCCTGAAGAATCCCAGGGACAGAGGAGCCTGGCGGGTACAGTCCACAAGGTTGCCAAGAGTCAGACACGGCTGAAGCAACTTAGCATGCATGCATGCATACATGTGTCCCCTCCCTCTTGAACTTTCCTCCCACCCTCCACCCCTTTTTATGGTATGTTTTTCTATTATTTTGCATGTAGTCTACTAAACATCTTTCTGTAACAATTTCTTTCATTTGAAATGATGGTTTTGTAACTTAGGCACACTGACACATCGTACTCATGTACACAGCTACAGGACGCTCCATTCTATATCTACACCAGTATTTATGTACTTTCTTCTGCTGATGCCTATTGCTTTTTCAAGTTTTTCAGTATTATGAACAAAGCTGAAATAGACTCTCTTGGTCCAGGAGATACAAGAATCTGCTCAAATCTTCCACTTTGCTGCTGCTGCTGCTGCTGCTAAGTCGCTTCAGTCGTGTCCGACTCTGTGCAACCCAGAGACGGCAGTCCACCAGGCTCCTCCGTCCCTGGGATTCTCCAGGAAAGAACACTGGAGTGGGTCGCCATTTCCCTCTCCAATGCGTGAAAGTGAAAAGTGAAAGTGAAGTCGCTCAGTTGTGTCCAACTCCTAGCGACCCCAAGGATTGCAGCCCACCAGGCTCCTCCGTCCATGGGATTTTTCAGGCAAGAGTACTGGAGTGGGGTGTCATTGCCTTCTCCATTTTGCTATGCTATGCTAAGTTACTTCAGTCGTGTCCGACTCTGTGTGACCCCATAGATGGCAGCCCACCAGGCTCCCCCGTCCCTGGGATTCTACATCTTCTCAAATTGCTTCCCAAGTCACCAGGCAGGTATGCACTCCCACCAGCACCACAAGGGTTTCTATTGATCCATAACATCTCTAGCTCAGACCTTTTCAATCAGGGCTTACTACCCCGATGAGAGGAAATTTGGACCTCATCATTGTTTTAATTTTCATTTCACCGATTCCTGGTGACTTTAACCCTAGTACGACTTGCTTGTCGTACCTGTTGTCTATATTTGTGGCACTTTAAAGCCATTTTTTTAATTTATGGAATTTTAAAATATAACTCACCTTATGTCACTCTATTATCTGAAACCTTCCCAAGGCTCCCCTCTGCACTCAAAATAAAATCCGCACACTTTATCACAGCCACAGACACTGCTGATCTCTGTCTTTTTATCCATCCAGATAGCAGACACTTGTCCAGAAGTTTTCCTGGCCTGTTTCCAGCCCTGGAACATGTTCCCTTCTTCCTGTCTCTACACTTTACTCTTGCATCCCCCTCCAGCAAAGCTTTTGCTCCACAATTTTCCATGTCTGTCCTTCTAGGGTCATTCACAGCTCAGGCCAATGGCACCTCCTCGCACAGGCCTTATAAAACCACATCTAGTGGGGGGTCAGCCATCCTCTACCACACGACCTTGCACTCTCCTTCTCACGGTCCTTACCATTCTCTGATTATTATCTTATGTATCCATGTGCTTGACTATCATCTTCTCCTTCAGCACAACGTTTGCTCCACGAAAGCAAGGCGTTTTCTAGCTCATTCCCCTCCGAATCCCCTAAATCAAGAAGTCTTTGGCAAACAGTAAATGCCCAATATATGTTTGGTGAACAAACCAATAAACAAATGAGTCACTGAAAGCTCGATTTGTGAAGTAGGGACTTTTGTTAATATTCCCAACATGGTATTTCTAACTTTCTCACTTTGGCAAGCGACTTAACTTTTCTAAGACCTGTGTTTCTCATTAGCAATTTCAGGATCCAAGTAGTAGTAATTGTTCCAGAGGTTAGGATAGTCTGTGGAATGTTCTTGGCAAAATGCCAGCCAATGGTATAGGCTAATAAATCATAGACATTATTCCTATTATTATCATAATAGTTTGGCTTAAACACAATTGTACAATTGCATATACGTATGTACACTACATAGACACACACATACACTCATACGTTAGGAAGAAAAGGACAAATTCAAGGCAACATTACACCTACCTGTCGACAACCACAGGCGATTTGGTAGATTCTTTAGCTATTTCAGAAGCCACGATATAATTGCCCAAAGAGTAAAAAGCTCTTCTAATGATAGTTGGTTCATCATCAAAGATTTTCCTCCACTGGCTGATGCAAGAGGGTGGTGACTTCAAGAGAACAGCCTTGAGTGAATCTGAAACTGACTGGGTCACGGTGGTTTTACCTGCAGGTCACACACAAAATACAGCAGATCTTAACCAAGGCCACAGTATCTCTCCCCAACAGTAACTCAGAAAGAGCAAAGACAATTTTTCTACCTATAAAACTTACGAGTTGATTAAATAATATGATTCTTTATTTTTTAAAAAGTTGCTGACCCTTAGGAACTTGGGATTCCTCTATTGGTGTTATTAATAGTATCCTACCTCTGTCCTAAGTCACTTCAGTCGTGTCTGGCTCTAGAGACCCCAAAGACAGTAGCCCACCAGGCTCCTCTGTCCATGGCATTCTCCAGGCAAGAATACTGGGGTGGGTTCGATTCAGGGGATCTTACCGACCCACAGATTGAGCCCATGTCTCTCATGTCTCCTGCACTGGCAGGCGGATCCTTTACCACTAGCGCCACCTGGGAAGCACTATTAATAGAATGTATGTTGTGTTCAGTTGCTCAGTCCTATCCAACTCTTTTCAACCCCTTGGACTGTAGCCCGCCAGGCTCCTCTGACCATGGGGATTCTCCAGGCCAGAATACTGGAGAGGGTAACCTTTCCCTCCTCCAGGGCATCTTCCCGACCCAGGGATGGAACCCAGGTCTCCCGCATTGCAGGCAAATTCTTTACAGTCTGAGCCAAAACAAAATGGTCACCTCGTTGGTTTATAAACTAACGATAAACTCTGGCATCAGCTCCCAGGGCCTCATTCCCCTCCTCAGTCAGCTGACACAGAAGGAGACAGCCTCCCATGGAGCATCACGACACTGTGGCTGTCCCGGGTCTGCCCTGCCCTTGGGCCACCCTCCTCCTGTTGCTGCGTTTTGGGCCAAGTGTGGGCACATCTCTTGCATTCTGACACCTTGTGGCAGCTTTGAAGGCTTCTGCCCTCCACTCCCCAGTTTTCCCAAACTTTGCTCCTGTGGTTCCTGGCCACACGGGGCCGCTTCAAGTCTCCAACTGCCTGCACGCTGCCATTTCTTCTGTCTGGAGGATCTCTCCCACCTTCCTCACCCGACCAGCGCCTGTCCCACTGAAAACCCAATCCAGGGATCCACCCCTCCAAGCTCTGCCAGACCATGACCCACCCCTTCTCTCACACCAAGGGGGCTGCATTGCCTCGTGTTCACAGGGCCACCCGAGGCTCAGCTACCCCAGAAGTTATCCATTTTTCATCCCAAACCAGCTTCACTTCATCCCTGGCACACAACAGAGGCTCATAGGAGGTTTAGGAGTTGAACCCTCAATACGTCTTGCTTGCAAGACCCGTCTATTTCTGCAACTGATGTTAATCTCATTGCCTAGAACCAGCAGGCGACAGTTTCTTACCTGTGGCATCCAGGCCCTCAATGACAATGACGGGGAACCTCCCTTTCTGGACCTGCTCTGGGCACTGGTCCACCAGGTCGAGCACCTCTCGGGCTTCAGGAATGAAGGACGTGCACTGGAAAGCAACATCCGCACATCAGCAGCGGAGCCACAGGGCCGGGGCAGAAGCTATGTCTAACTGCTGAGAAGACTGCATGGGGCTGATAAGGCAGAGTTGTGTTTGGCACCAGGCCAAAGTGCAAAGCATTCTGAACCTCAGAAAGGGCAGGATTGGTTTATTTTAGGATGCAGCGGAGGCTCAAACTGGCAGTAAGTGTCAGGACTACTCAGCCTACAATTCTCACAGACCAGCTTCCCCCAGAGGAGGAAGGACGGGAGAGATGCCTGAGTGCAGAGCAGTGTCATGGGGCGGCAGCAGACCTGTGGACCGTGGGTCACAAACATGGGGAGTCAGCCCCACTGGAGGCTCCAAGGAAAGCAGTCAGCACCCTGTCCTTCCCTGAGCTCTCAGGGCTCAGCAGAGTGCCAACTACTGCGGGTCTCCTGGCTTCAAGGTTGTGAACTGTTCCTGACCTTGCTGTGTACTCACAGAATCTCTACAGAGAGGCCCGAACGTGATCTTTTCTTATGTGCTTTCTCAGAGCAAGGCAATATTCTAAGTGCTGTTGGGAGTATCAACTTGGCCCCTCTTCAAGATAACTCTACGAGAGTGTTATTGTTATTAACCCCATCTACGGATTAGGGAAACCAAGGCAAAGAAACGCTTAAGAAATTTACTGAAAGTGACACAGGTCATAAATACCAGTGCCTGCTAAGTTGCTTCAGTGGTGTGCGACTCTGCGACCCTGTGTACTGTAGCCAGTCAGGCTCCTCTGTCCATGGGATTCTCCAGGTAAGAATACTGGAGTGGGTTGCCAAGCCCTCCTCCAGGGAATCTTCCCGACCCAGGGATCCAATCCGAGTCTCTCAAGTCTCCTGCATTGGCAGGTGAGTTCTTTACCAGCAGCACCACCTGGGAAGTTCAATAAATACCAGTGTCTGGATCCAAATCCAGGTTTTGCAATTGTAAGTGTTCAGAAATAAGCCCAAGTTCCTAAAATGTATCTAAGATACAAGAGTCCAGCCTCAGGACCTGCCTATAGGCTGGGGTCAGAATGTCAGCCATCCCGCACCAAGCACCTCTGTGTGTCACCTGATTCCTTGTCCTAACACAGCGAGGCAGGTGTGTTACACACGAAATAAGTAGCTGCCAGTAAGCAGGTGGGCACCACTTAAGTCTAAGTTTCTCCAATCCCCAAACTCAAGCCCTCTTCTCTACACTCCGACCTCCCAGAACCGGATAACTGCTTCTGAGATGGCACAGCTCTTGCACACACCCAGCGGCCCCTCCCCTCCCCTCCCGGGGCACCCCACCGCTCCTGCTGGGATGTCAGCCTCCCATGTGGGGTTGGGGGTCCTGGCGGGCAAGAATCCGGAAAGAGCCCGGGGTCTAAACAGCGGCTGACACAGAGGCCGCCTTCACCACCCGATTTGCTAACAGGAGTAAAGAGGCAAAAGACGTCGGGACAGGCCAGCACCCCACCCCACCCCACCCCCACCCGCCCCGGGAAAGCCCACTGTCTCCACGTCCCTGCTCCGGGGGGTACCTGAGCGCTGGGAAGGGACCTGACTTCTTACCGCCTCCAAGACGGCGCAGGCGGCCTCCCGGTGCGGGAAGACCCCCGCGCTGGGCAGGTCGGGCACCACCGGGTGCAGCGCGGGCTCCGGCGCGGGCCCCACGCGCTCGCCGCCCAGCTGCCGCCAGCCCCGGCCGTCCCGCCGCTCCCAGGGGCGCTGCCACAGCTGGCAGAGCCGGTCCCCGGAGAACTCGGCCAGGAGCGGGCGCGGGGCCTCGGGGCAGGCGTCCAGCAGCTCCAGCAGCGCTTGCCGGGTGTCGGGGCTGTCGCGGGGGTCGCGGAGCAGGAAGCCGTGCTGCAGGGCCCCGGCGCCGCCGTCCGGGCGGTAGCCCAGCAGCCGGCGCAGCTCGCACCGCTGGAAGGGGCCGCGCCGCAGCTGCTGCCGCAGGTGCTGATGAAGCCGGGCCGCGCGCACCCGGGCCCCCACGCCCCCGGTCTCCGGCACGCTCAGCGAGTAGCTGCGGCCTGGGGGGCCCAGGAGGGCGGCCACGCGGGGGTCGGGGCGCGCGCCCGGGGCCAGCTCGCCCACCGCGAAGTGCGCCAAGGTGCAGCCCGGCAGCTCCAGCGCGAAGCAGCGCGGCGGCTCCATGGCCCGAGCGCAGGCCCCGCGCCGCCGGCCCGATAGGCGCGCGAGCAGACGCCGCGCTCGCGGGTGGCGGCCGAAGGTCATGGGCGCCTCCCGGTGCCGCCCCGGACGCTGGGGAAACGAAACCTGGGAACCGGCGGGCGGCACCCGGGTGGAAGCGAAAACGAAGCGGCGGCGGCGGCGGGAAGTGGGCGGGGCCCGGGTTGGGGCGACCTCCTCGGTTTCGCCTCCGCCTCCGCCCGACCGCGAGGTCGCGCCGCGAGCAGGCTGCCTCCAGGAGGGGCCGGAGGGGCAACCGCAGAGGCCCGGGCGCCGGGCCGCCTCCGATAGGGACCCACGATGGGAGGCGGGCCGGTGGCCCCAGGCCCCCGGTTGAATAATTCCTCCTGTGTTGCTTGTGCCCGGGTACGGAACGCGCGCGTGTGCGCGAGCGCGTGTGTATCTTTTCATCAGGTTCCCCCCCCCCCCCCCGCCGCGCGCCCCGCGCCACCACCCTCACCGGCTCTTCCCCGCCCGGCTGCAGCGCCTACGCCTCCCCCGGGCTCGCCCCGCAGACCCGGCGCTGCGCTCCGACCTCCTTCCCCCGCCGCGGCCGCGCCCAGACTCCGGTGCTGGGAGCTGCTGAGCGCTTTCCGTCCGCTATACACATGCTTTACCCCGTTTCAGGATTATCTCCCTCCTTTAGTTGCCTCTCAGACTGAGAGGTGTCTCCAGGTTGGCCCCTCCAAATTGCCTTACAGACGCCCAAGTCTTGCACGCAGGTCCAATGAGACAGCAGTGAGGTGACCTGACAGCGCCTTCTTCAGCCACCACTGATTTCCATAGAAAAGCAGCAACTACCAGATTATTTGGATGTTTTCGTTTGTTTGTACGCCTTCGCTGGTATCTTTGAAAATAATTGCTAAGCAGACCCCAAAATTAGAAACAAAGATGGAAAACGGTAGATAAACAGAAAGCAAATAATTATGATTTAATCCGTGTGCATTTAGAGTGGGATTAGGTTTAATTCTGAAAGCAAACCCCTTTTTAATAAGTATGAGCTATTTCATGTGAAGTATGGGTTAATAGGGAAGGAATAATTCTGAGATTAAGATATTTTTAGTTCTGTATGAACAATTTGACTTTTGGACTTTGAGAGCAGGTTGTCAAGAGTATGGAGGATAAGAAAACAGGAAAAGTACAAAGTTCTTTCTGTTCTTCAGGACTGTAGTGCATCCTCCGGAGAACCTCTCTGTTACCTCTTTCCCATGACCCGCCGCCGCCCCCCACCCGCCCCGACCCCGTCATATCTGCTCTTCACTCCAGTTTTCCTCTCCACTTTCCTACCAGGAGACTGTGACCTCAGTGACACTGTAGGATCAGGGCTCAGTCAGTGGTAACCTTGTGTTGAAGACCGGAGACACAATGTCTTCATTGATAAAGGGAAAAAATCTGTCTTATTGTTTAGCTCAATTTCAAATGCCTAGGACAGAGAATGATGGATCCAGCTTGGGTGGATGTTTGACTGAATACACTTGCCTGCAGTGACCTGTCCCGTAACTGTAGAGAAGCTGGGAGCTGGGAAGACACCTCAGAGGGCTTTGAATAAACCAATATGCTCAGTCACTTCAGTGCTGTTGGATTCTGCCACCCTATGGACTGTATAGCCCACCAGGCTCTGTCCATGGGATTCTCTCTCAATCTCTCTGTCCATGGGATTCTCTGGGTAGGAATACTGGAGTGGGTTGCCATTTCCTACTCCAGAGTAAACAAATAGCATGGCCTTATTCATTTAAATAGTCAGATGATTTTATGGCTTCTTCTGTGACTTCAGTATCTTTAGACCAAGAAATTTTGCACCTTGTTTTATGTCCCTGGATAAGTTTTAGTGTCTCCTAGTTTATGGGACGGAGAAGGCACTGGCACCCCACTCCAGTACTCTTGCCTGGAAAATCCCATGGATGGAGGGGCCTGGTAGGCTGCGGTCCATGGGGTTGCTAGGAGTCGGACACGACTGAGCAACTTTACTTTCACTTTTCACTTTCATGCATTGGAGAAGGAAATGGCAACCCACTGCAGTGTTCTTGCCTGGAGAATCCCAGGGACAGGGGAGCCTAGTGGGCTGCCATCTATGGGGTTGCACAGAGTCGGTTACGACTGAAGCGACTTAGCAGCAGCAGCAGCAGCAGCAGCGGCAGTTTATGGGAACCAGAATAGAATTTGTATCTTAAAAAAAAAAAAAAAAAGAATTTGTATCTTACAGTTGTGTGAAAATTGTATAAATCTTAATTATGTTGAATTGGTTCATGGTGTTTTTCAGGTCTACTATATCCTACATTGCTGTATATCATTCTGTTGTTAATTTTTGACAGTTTGATATTGAAACTCCAACTAAAAATCTTAATTTATCCACTTAATAATTGTAATATATAGTGGAACTAAATGTACCTTTGTTCTATATTTTCCAAGCCTCTTGTAAATGTGATATACTTTCATAATTTAAAAAACAAAAAAGAAAAATGAATAAGAAATAAAATTTTATGAGATGTATAAATCAGAAAAAAATAAAAAGCCAGAATCTTCAACGCAGCATCAATCAGGAAAACATTAAATATGAAATATTCTAGTCATTCTGTTAATAGGGGGAAAGCAGAGAGAATTAACTAACATAAATGCAGTAATTATTAATAATAATTAATAAAATGAAAAAATAGCTTTTATTTTGAAGAACAGATTGGTTTTTGAAAACCTGTTTAAACAGATTTGCTTCTAGGTAGACCATTCAAGTGCATAAAAAGAAAATGAAATCAGCATAATATTAATAGTAACACAAGAGAGGAAAGAACCACAGACTATAAAGGACACAAAAAAGACACATACAATCCTACGTCAATAAATCCAAATGTCACAAAATAAATAATGAACTGGGAAAATAAAATATATCAAAATAAATCCAAGAGAGTGGTGCTTCTATAATCCCAATCCCAGAAAAGTAGCTGAAGGTTCTGAGAAACACTGGGCCAGGTTTATAGGCAGCTGCTTTGTCAAGAAACAGGTAAACCCTCTAGTACATAAGCCATTAGTTTCTGGTTCATAAAAGTTCTTTGGGGCACATTTGTGGGCTTCTGGCCTTGAAGGGCATGCTATTATGTGGAGTTGATTTTCCCACTAAGAAGGACAGTTTAGATAGATCTCTGTGAGAAGAAAGTTAACAAGGCAAAGGCAGATACTTACTCCTGGCATCTTTCCAGGGAAGTCTAGAACCATGATTGATACTGCCCAAATCCTAGAAATATGCCCTCAACTCTTCTCAGTATTCCGTAATAACCTGAATGGGAAAAGAATTTGAAAAAGAATAGATATGAATACATGTGTGCGTATAACTGAATCACTTTGTTGTACACGTGAAACTAACACAACATCATTAAGCAACTATAGTCCAGTATAAAATTAAAGATTTTTTAAAATAGTATTTTTGCTCTATGATGGATAAAATACAAATTAACTTAGAAACTTTAAAAAAAAAAAAAAGTTTCTTGCTTCTCTTATCAATCACTGATGGTTCTGTTTTGTCTGAGTATCTTTGCACAACCATCAACATGGTGCCTCATTCCCAGGTGGGGTCCTGAGATTAGGTGGCTAAGGATGGACACAGGAGAATGTGTCTACAGGTCCAGCCCAGCACCATGTCACTGTAACAAAATCTGACTACATGTCAGATCCTTCCTGTTGCTTTTGTTTATTAATACGACGCTGTCCACCCACAATGGCCTCCCTCGGGGGACCCTGCCCCTCTGCCTGAATGTTAAACCGAAGTACATTTGTTCGGGGAAACAACCTGACCCTGTCCATCTGTGGATGGCTGTAAGAAAAAAGAAATATACACATTTTCTCTGAGGCTGGCATTCTAGGGATATTTGTAAGATTAATGGGCTCTTTACTTGCCTTCCTCCTCTCCTCCTGCTCTCTGTTCTATAGAAGAAAGTGGCCTCCAGTCCCTGAAAAGGTGGTTACTTTGAGACATTAGTTTGCCATCTTCTCTCGATATGCCACCTCATCTCTCAACGTGGCCTGTTGTGCAGTGAGCAGAGCGAGCTTGGACTGAACTCAGCAACATCAAGGCAGACCTGGGAGACTCCTCAGGCATCCCTGACCTGCTTTCTCACACCTGTCTTGGGCGGGGGAGGAAAAGGACATCTATCTGTGCAGCCCAGAAGGGAAAGACTCAGAAGCTGCGCCCACCTCTCCAAACTCCTCTGATGTCCCTCTTTGCTTTGTTGTCCTTGCTCTGCACCTCTTCCCTGGAATAAACCTCAGCTGTGAGTGTGACCTGCTCCAAAGACCTGCAAGTCCTTGTGGCCAATTAGCAAACATGTGGGTGGTCCTAAGACTCGTAAACACAATCCAACACACACACACACACACACACACACACACACACACACATACAGAACTTAAAAGTTCAAGAACTCTTATTCTGAAGCACTTTCATATTCCGTTTTGTTTATTGAAATACTCATATGCACAAATACGGCTCTGCAAATTAGTGAAATGACACTCATCAGATGATCTAAATTACAACCAGTAAATCAGTGAACAGGAACGACAAAGAGTTAAATAAGTTTGCAATACATATAACCAAGAAAGCACATGGTACATGACTTCCTACGAATCAATAATAAAAATGCAGAAAACCTAACACACAAAAAAGCCAGGAATTTGAACAGGCACCTCACAAAACAGAATAACCGAATAGCTAACAAACATGTTGTTGTTGTTATTTAGTAGCTAAGTCATATCCAACTCTTTCATGACCCCATGGACTGTAGCCTGCCAGGCTCCTCTGACCATGGGATTTCCCAGGCAAGAATACTAGAGTGGATTGCCATTTCCGTCTCCAAATAAACATATTAAAAAGATGCTTAACATCATTAGTCATCAGGAAACTGGGGACTAAAACCACAATGAGACACCACTCCACACCCACTGAGATGGCTAACATTAAACCACGCAAAACAAAACTTTTACAATGACAATACCAAGTGAGAAGGAAGATAAGGAACAATGGGAACCCTTCTATTATTCTGGTTGGAGTGTAAATAGGTCCAGCACTCTGGAAAACTCTATGGAAATAAGTACTAAAGGGAAACATGTGCATATTGCATGAACCAACGAGCCCACTCCTGGGTGTATACCCAACACACATGCATACTGATGTCGACCGAAAGACAAGTACAAGAAAATTCATAGCATAATGAGAAAACAGTCCAAACGCTCCTCATAATGATGACGTGGTTTGTGATATATTAAGTGGATTGTGGTAAATCTGAGCAACGGAATCCTAGACAGCTACAAAAATGAACAGAGTACTCTAGACACAACCAAGTGGATAAATCTACAAAGATAACCTCAAGTGAAAGAAACTACACAGAAAAGAGTATGTATGGTGTGATTCCATTCATAACAACTCCAAAAGCAGGCTCACCTAGGATGTGGTCTTAGAAAACAGGACAGGGTTATCTTTGGGGCAGAGGTAGGGTTTAGGACCCTGGGGGGAGGTCCTGGACGTCTGAAGGTCTGGGAAAAGTTCTATCTCTTGATCAAGACGATTGTTACACACATGTGTCCAGAGCATCCAAAATTTGTTCAGCTGCACATGTGTGAATTGTGCACTTTTCTTTATCCAGAAGATACTCAACACAAGATTTACCAGAGAAATAATATGAAGACTTCAAGTAGCTAAATGGATTCCATAGTCTAACCTGTGGCAGTAGCTGTTTGATGTTGCTTCAAGGATGATGCACGTCTGGGAGGAGGGGCTACCTTAGGGACGTGCAGGTGTTCAAAGGAAAAAGTGCCTGGCTAAAGAAAAATGGCGGTGACATTTGGCTGTTACTCGGGCATTTAGAATCTGCCTGCCGATGCAGGGGACACAGGTTTGATCTCTCAGGTTTGATGTCCGCGAACATCACACGTGCTGTGGAGCAACTAAGCCCGTGCTCTTAAGCAACTAATCTGTGCTCCACAACAGAAAAGCCACTGCAATGAAAAGCCCACACACCATAACTAGACAGTAGCCACCGACCCGCTCGCCGCAACTAGAAAAAGCCTGCATGCAACAACGAAGACCCAGTACAGCCAAAATAAAATAGATAAAATTAAAAAAAAAAAGAAAGGAAGGAAATAAACAATCCCTGAATGATTCTTGAATGAATCATGAATCCCTGAATGAATTATTGAACGAGCAAATGAATGAATAAAAGAAACTGCCTTGAATAGGACAGACTAAAGAAGAAATCATAAAATAATTTGATAGTAATTATCAATTATTGAGCAGTATTGCAGGTGTTTAAGTCCTGGTTCAAACCCTCACTCCCTATGTGACATAGGTTTTACCAGCTGTAAGATAAGTTGGCTCAGTAGTAAAGAATCTGCCTGCCAGTGTAGGAGAAGTGGGTTCGATTCCTGGGCTGGGAAGATCCTTGGAGGAGGAAATGGCTCCCCACTACAGTATTCTTGCCTGGAAAATCCCATGGACAGTGGAGCCTGGTGGGCTGTAGTCCACAGGGTTGTAACAGTCAAATATGATTTTACAATAAAACAAGGTAAGTTAGTGACTTCAAAATATAACCCAGTGCCTGGTACACAATGTTAAATGTGCTGCTGCTGCTAAGTCGCTTCAGCCGTGTCTGACTCCGTGCAACCCCATAGACAGCAACCCACAAGGCTCCCCTGTCCCCGGGATTCTCCAGGCAAGAACACTGGAGTGGGTTGCCATTTCTTTCTCCAATGTATGAAAGTGAAAAGTGAAAGGGAAGTCACTCAGTCGTGTCCGACTCCCAGAGACCCCAAGGACTGCAGCCTACCAGGCTCCCCCGTCTGTGGGACTTTACAGGCTAGATATTTCTAATTGATTCTCTCTAGCTCTTTCTTCTGTGCTTAATAAACATCGTGTCATCTAATCCTTAAAATGCTCTAGGTGAGACAGACATTAACACCCATATTTCCCAGATGTGTTAACAATATCAGGCAGGTAAAGAAAGTTAGCCTGAACAAAACAATACTGACTGAACTGAGATTCAAACCTCTAAATGTTTGGCTTCAAAAGCCTGTATGGTTACCTTCTATTACATTACTCAATATTTGATTTGAAATGGAAACAGACTTGGTTTTTGTTTCTCCGTGCACACGTGACAGGCTTGGTAATTTACTTTCAGTTTCAGTCACAGTGAATTTAGTTTCAGTTTCCTTCCCAATGAAATGAAAATCATCTCTGTTTCCACTCAAAATACAACACAAGTATGATAACAAAAGCTAACCCTAACTGAATGTTCTAAGTGATTCACACAAATTAGAATTTTCAGTCTCCTCAAGGATCCCTTGAGATATCTGGTCTTGCAGATGAGGAATTAAAGATCCAGAGAGATAAAGTAACCCAGTCAGCTCAGCTAGTAAGAGATGAGCTAGGCTGGTGGTTTCACAAACTTAACCACGAGGACTATCCCAACTTCCTACAAGTCTCTTGAAAACCAGACCACACAGGAGCAATCAAACGCTATTCTGATCAAAGAGGGTTCAAGGAGAGAAAATCCCAATACACAGTTGAACAACATTTTCTAGGAAAAATGTGAAAATGAAAAACCACAGTAATTCTTGACAACTAAGAAGCATGTTAGTTATTAGAAAAATGCATTTCAAAACTATAGTGAGGTACCACCTCACACCAGTCACACTGGTCACTTTTTAATGGCCATCATTAAAAAGTCTACAAATAATAAATGCTGGAGAGAATGTGGAGACAATTCCAACACCATTGGTGGGAAGGTAGGTTGGCACAGCCACTATGGAGAACATGTATTTGGTTCCTTAGAAAACTAAAAGTAGAACTACTATATGATCCAGCAACCCCACTCCTGAACATATATCCAAAGAAAACCATAATTTGTAAAGAAATATGCACCCCGATGCTCATAGCAGCACTATTCATAATAAATAAGACATAGGAGCAGCCTAAATATCCTTGACAGATGAATGGATAAAAAAGATGTGGTGTCCTTTCAGTTCAATCAGTGGTGTCCAGTTCATTTCAGTCAATCAGTCGTGTCTGACTCTTTGCAACCCCATGGACTGCAGCACACCAGGCTTCCCTAGCCATCACCAACTCTCAGAGCTTGTTCAAACTCATGTCCATCAAGTCAGTGATGCCATCCAATCACCTCATCCTCTGTTGCCCTCTTCTCCTCCCTTCAATACACACTGCTGCTGCTGCTGCTGCTGCTGCTGCTGCGGCTAAGTCGCTTCAGTCGTGTCCGACTCTTTTCGACCCCATGGACTGCAGCCTACCAGGCTCCTTCGTCCATGGGATTTTCTAGGCAAGAGTACTGGAGTGGGGTGCCATCACCTTCTCTGTCAATACACACTACTATGTGTAAAACAGATAATCAACAAGGAGCTACTGAACAGCACAAAGAACCATATTCAATATCTTGTAATTACTTATAATGGAAAAGAATTATAAGAGAATAGATATATATGTATAAGTGAATCTATTTCTCACTTCCACTGTATAATCATAAAGAATTTGATTAGGGTCATACCTGAATGGTCTAGTGGTTTTCCCTCCTTTCTTCAATTTAAGTCTGAATTTGGTAATAAGGAGTTCATGATCTGAGCCACAGTCAGCTCCCGGTCTTGTTTTTGCTGACTGTATAGAGCTTCTCCATCTCTGGCTGCAAAGAATCTAATCTATCTGATTTCAGTATTGACCATCTGGTGATGTCCATGTGTAGACTTGTCTCTTGTGTTGTTGGAAGAGGGTGTTTGCTATGACCAGTGCGTTCTCTTGGCAAAACTCTGTTAGCTTTGGCCCTGCGTCATTCTGTACTCCAAAGCAAAACTTGCCTCTTACTCCAGGTATTTCTTGACCTCCTACTTTTGCATTCCAGTCCCCTATAATGAAAACAACATCTTTTTGAGGTGTTAGTTCTAGAAGGTCTTGTAGGTCTTCGTAGAACCATTCAACTCAGCTTCTTCAGCATTGCGTTCAGGGCATAGACTTACATTATTGTGGTATTGAATGGTTTGCCTTGGAAGGGAACAAAGATCATTCTGTCATTTTTGAGATTGCATTCAAGTAATGCATTTCAGACTCTTGTTGGCTATTATGGCTACTCCATTTTTTTTTTTTTAGGGATTCTTGCCCACAGTAGTAAACATAATGGTCATCTGAGTTAAATTCACCCATTCCAGTCCATTTAGTTCACCAATTCCTAAAATGTTCATGTTCACTCATGCCATCTCCTGTTTGACCACTTCCAGTTTGGGAGAAGGAAATGGCAACCCACTCCAGTACTCTTGCCTGGAAAATCCCATGGATGGAGGAGCCTGGTAGGCTGCCATCCATGGGATCACACAGAGTCGGACATGACTGAAGCAACTTAGTAGTAGCAGTTTGCCTTGATTCATGAAACTAACATTCCAGGTTCCTATGCAATATTGCTCTTTACGGCATCGGACTTTACTTCTATCACCAGTCATATCCACAACTGGGTGTTGTTTTTCCTTTGGTTCTGTCTCTTCATTCTTTCTGGAGTTATTTCTCCACTGATCTCCAGTAGCATATTGGGCACCTACTGACCTGGGGAGTTCATCGTTCAGTATCCTATCTTTTTGCCTTTTCATACTGTTCATGGGGTTCTCAAGGCAAGAATGCTGAAGTGGTTTGCCATTCCCTTCTCCAGTGGACCACGTTTTGTCAGAACTCTCCACCATGACCCATCCTTTTTGGGTTCTTGAAGAACTATGGATGGAAGTTCATGACATTGTACAGGAGGCAGTGATCAAGACCATCCCCAAGAAAAAGAAATGCAAAAAGGCAAAATGGTTGTCTGAGGAGGCCTTACAAATAGCTGTGAAAAGAAGAGAAGTGAAAGGCAAAGGAGAAAAGGAAGGAGATACCCATTTGAATTCAGAGTTCCAAGAATAGTAAGGAGAGATAAGAAAGCCTTCCTCAGTGATCAATGCAAAGAAACAGAGGAAAACAATAGAATGGGAAAGACTAGAGATTGCCTCAAGAAAATTAGAGATGCCAAGGGAATATTTCATGCAAGGATAGGCGCAATAAAGGACAGAAATGGTATGACCTAACAGAAGCAGAAGATATTAAAAAGAGGTGGCAAGACTACACAGAAGAACTATACAAAAAAGATCTTCACGACCCAGATAATCATGATGGTGTGATCACTCACCTAGAGCCAGACATCCTGAAATGTGAAATCAAGTGGGCCTTAGGAAGCATCACTACGAACAAAGCTAGTGGAGGTGATGGAATTCCAGTTGAGCTATTTCAAATCCTGGAAGATGATGCTGTGAAAGTGCTGCACTCAATATGTCAGCACATTTGGAAAACTCAGAAGTGGCCACAGGACTGGAAAAGGTCAGTTTTCATTCCAATCCCAAAGAAAAGCAATGCCAAGGAATGTTCAAACTACCGCACAATTGCACTCATCTCACACGCTAGTAAAGTAATGCTCAAAATTCTCCAAAGAGGCTTCAGCAATACGTGAACTGTGAACTTTCATATGATCAAGCTGGTTTTAGAAAAGGCAGAGGAACCAGAGATCAAATTGCCAACATCCATTGGATCATCAAAAAAGCAAGAGAGTTCCAGAAAAACATCTATTTCTGCTTTATTGACTATGCCAAAGCCTTTGACTGTGTGGATCACAATAAACTGTGGAAAATTCTGAAAGAGATGGGAATACCAGACCACCTCACCTGCTTCTTGAGAAATCTGCATGCTGGTCAGGAAGCAACAGTTAGCACTGGACATGGAACAACAGACTGGTTCCAAATAGGAAAAGGAGTACATCAAGGCTGTATACTGTCACCCTGCTTATTTAAATTATATGCAAAGAACACCATGAGAAATGCTGGGCTGGAGGAAGCGCAAGCTGGAATCAAGATATCCGGGAGAAATATCAATAACCTCAGATATGCAGATGACATGACCCTTATGACAGAAAGTGAAGAACTAAAGAGCCTCTTGATGAAAGTGAAAGAGGAGAGTGAAAAAGTTAGTTTAAAACTCAACATCCAGAAAGCTAAGATTATGGCATCTGGTCTCATCACTTCATGGCAAATAGATGGGGAAACAGTGGAAACAGTGAGAGAATTTATTTTGGGGGGCCCCAAAATCACTGCAGATGGTGATTGCAGCCATGAAATTAAGAGACGCTTGCTCCTTGGAAGAAAAGCTATGACCAACCTTGACAGCATATTAAAAAGCAGAGACATTATTACTTTGCCAACAAAGCTTGGTCTAGTCAAAGCTATGGTTTTTCTAGTAGTCATGTATGGATGTGAGAGTTGAACTATAAAGAAAGCTGAGTACCACAGCTTTTGAACTGTGGTGTTGCAGAAGACTCTTGAGAGTCCCTTGGACTGCAAGGACATCAAACCAGTCCATTCTAAAGAAGATCAGTCCTGAATATTAATTGGAAGGACTGATGCTAAAGCTGAAACTCCAATACTTTGGACACCTTATGCAAAGAAATGACTCATTGGAAAAGACCCTGATGCTGGGAAAGATTGAAGGTGGGAAGAGAAGGGGACAACAGAGGATAAGATGGTTGGATAGCATCACGGACTCAAAGGACATGAGTTTGAGTTAAATCCAGGAGTTGGTGATGGACACAGAGGCCTGGCGTGCTGCAGTCCATGCGGTCGCAAAGAGTCAGACATGACTGAGTGACTGAACTGTACTGATAAGTGAATCACTTTTTTGTACACCTGAAACTAATACAACCTTGTAAATTAACCATACTTCAATTTTTTTTTTTAAAAAAGAAGGATCTTAGAAAAGCATCTGATTCTTCTCTTGTCTTTCAAAAATGGTATAGACAAGCATAAACCTGCAGGCAAAGATAAATGGCTTAATTTCAACATTTGAAACTTTTCACCATGTGAAAATACATTCATTAAGATGAATCACTAAAGGAAGATTCAGGCATTGATGTTTTTATGTGCCTATACATTTCAACTGAGATCTGAAAGGGGTCCTGAGCTGATAGAGTCTGCTCTCATCGTCTACCAGGCAATCAGTCTTCACTGTTTGGCTCTCCAGACAAACTCTCACTGAGCCCTCGCAAGTAAAGGGCACTGGGGCAGATGCTTCTACAGGTTATGTCCTGCACTAGTAATTCAGCAGCTGTAGAGGTGGCTATGTCTCTGCCTAGTTCTATCACTACCTGCTGGATCCAAATAGAGATTCGAGAGCAGCATGTCCATCTACATCCAGTCTGAACTAGTACTGATTCCAGGAGACGGAGCTATGCCATGGGGCAGAGAAAACCAGATGTTGGTCCTACTCCTGAGACTTTAGTCTTGGCCCTGTTCCAACTTTCATTTTCACGAAGAAGGAAATCGAAACTTAACACTCAGCTGAGCGTTAGTCAAGGAAGGTGTGTTCCTCCTCCCGTATGACAGGGGGCCAGGCATGTATAAAAGCCAGCCTGCAGCTGCAACGCAGTCTCAGGGCACTTGCCACCACAGCGCAGCCTCAGGGCACCTGCCACCATGTGGATGCTGGTACCCATTGCATTTGCTCTCAAGCTGCTGAATGTCTTCCTGCAGCCCCTGGGCTCTGTGTGGAGCAGCTTGGGGCCCCTGTTCCTCCAGCTCCGTGCAGCATCTTGGCTGGCAGGGGGCGAGAGGAGCCGGCCGCTCCAGGACAGGAGGGAAGCGGGGGAGCCCGGCAGGGCGGAGGGAGAGGACGGCGGCGACCTGCCCACCACCCCCACCAGCGTCAATTACCACTTCACCCGCCAGTGCAACTACAAGTGTGGCTTCTGCTTCCACACAGCCAAAACGTCCTTCGTGCTGCCGCTGGAGGAGGCCAAGAAAGGTCTGCTGATGCTGAAAGAAGCAGGTGAGTCCCCAGACCCAGGAAAACCCTCAGGTGCTCAGTCACTTCAAGAAGGGCGAAGAGGCTGGGTCAGGGAGCAGTCCCGGTCGGAGAGGTTCCCCAGGAACTCAGTCCTTCCCAGGACACAGTGGGGATGCACTCCGGCCAGAGGAGGTGGGGGTGAGCTGTGGATGGGTGCCGAGATCTTCCCAACTTGCAGAGTGGGCTGCATCAGGGAGCAAAGCATCACCGCTTCTTCTAAGTGAGCAGCATGGGGAAGGAGGCAGGTTGGGAAGTTGTGCCTCTCTCTGAGTTGATGTACTGAGTTCCCCAGAAACAGCTGGTAAGAGCTACCAACAAATACAAAAACTTTTGACTTAAGAAATGCAATGTTTGGGTTTGTTGTTTGGGATTATTTACGTGCTCTTATCATGAATATTTAGAGAAGCTGTGTACCATTCAAGTAAGGCAGTGCTTTTGCTCTGGAGACTTGCTCACTGAGTGTCACCGTATCAGTAACAGGCAGGCATCTCAGAGACAGCCCAGCCAGTCCAGGTCTAAACTGATCTGCCCTCCTCCTCTCCCATCTGCCTGTCTTCCCTAGAGCACTTCCTAAGCCAGCAACCTCAGCCACATCACCAGCGTCTTTCTCAACTTGCTTAACTCTGCTGCAGACATATAACACGTACTTGTCTTGCACACATACTGCACGTCACAGTGACCACATCCTGATAAAGAGCAGGCAGATCTGCACAGAGAACAGCAGGGTGCCCATAGCTCCTGCCATCTTCAGCCCCTGCCCTTTCTGCCTGAGGTAACCACTAGCTCCTATCCTGACACCAGCCTTGCCAAATTTGGTAATTTATATGCTGAGAATGCAGAGAAGGCAATGGCCCCCCACTCCACTACTCTTGCCTGGAAAATCCCATGGACAGAGGAGCCTGGTAGGCTGCAGTCCATGGGGTCTCTAGGAGTCGGACATGACTGAGTGACTTCCCTTTCACTTTTCACTTTCATACATTGGAGAAAGAAATGGCAACCCACTCCAGTGTTCTTGCCTGGAGAATCCCAGGCAAGATGGGGGAGCCTGGTGGGCTGCCGTCTCTGGGGTTGCACAGAGTCGGACACGACTGAAGCGACTTAGCAGCAGCAGCAGCAGCAGCATGCTGAGAACGTGCACCTGACCGTTACTGGATCTGACGTATTTCACTCCCCGTATGTCTGCCCGGTCATCCGAAGCTCATCCAGCGCCTGACCCACCTCACCGCCGTTCCCAGTGGCGTCTAGTTCAGCATCTTGGTATTTCTCACCAGGACTGTTGCAGTTCATCTCATTGTCCCTTTGTCCCCACGGAAAGCACGTGATCATACGGAAATATATGTTGGATGCATAACTCCCCCTACTGAACTTTCTTCCCTGGCTTCCAAGCCCAAACTTGTGAGCACAGGCTTCAAGTACCACGCTGCTGTCCTCACCCCATTTCCTGAAGGACCCCGTGCTATGGGCACATCACGTGACACAATTCTCCCCCAACACCTTCCTCGTGGACCCTGATCGCACTGTTCTCTCTTTCTGGAATGCCAGGCACCCCAGGCTCTGTTAGTGAACTTTCAAAGCTCCTTAGAAATATTCCTGGTCTTCTTCATGCAAGATACCTTCCCAGGTGGCACTAGAGGTAAAGAACCCGCCTGCCAATTCAGGAAACCCAAGAGGCTGGGGTTCGATCCCTGGGTCAGGAAGATCCCCTGGAGAAGGGAATGGCAACCCACTCCAGTATTCGTGCCTGGAGACTCCCATGGACAGAGGAGCCTGGTGGGCCAAAATCCATGAGGTCGCAGAGGCAGACATGAATGAGCACCTAAGCACATGGCACAGTGCTGTGTTCACAGCACACTACTTACATTGCCAAGGAATGGAAGCAGCCTAACTGCTTGTTATAGCATGTTTAAAATTGTGCTCTTTTGTTTTACTGTTCTGTTTTTAATACTTGGGTCCCCCAAGAGTTTGAGTTCTAAGACTGAAACTTGACATTCTGTTAATCATTTTATCTAGCAAAATATGTAGCAGGTAATAGGAATCTAATGAATTTTTTGAATAGATGAATTAATGCATGAACGAACAAATGAGGAGAGGACTGAGGTGGTGGAAAGAACTTAGACTCTTGATTCATAAGGCCAGTATTTGAGTTCCTGCTCCAGCACTCATTAGATGTGCCAAGAAATTTGACGTTCTGACTATCAGTTTAATATTCTTTAAAATATAGAGCAAAATGATAGCTCATATATCAATCTTACAAAGTTTCTACAAGCCACAAATAAATGAATGCTCTTGTTTTTTCAGTAGAGCATAAACTATTATAGTTATGATTAATACATATTGTGACCTCTCAGTTTTAAGTAAATAAAACCAAAGTTAGTTAAGATGGTTAGGGTATAGTGTGGGTGGTATGTCCTGTAAGTGAAATTTCTGGTAAATGAAGGAAAATCTATTTTGGTGACTGTTAAAATTTAAATTTCCTTTTAAATTTAAATTAAGAAAATAAATGTAAATATACATTACATTTAAAATTAAAATTGCTACACTGGAGGAAGAGGCTTCCTTCGTAGCTCAGTGGGTAAAGAATCTGCCTGCATTGCAGGAGACCTGGGTTTGACTCCTGGGTCAGGAAGGAATTCCCTGGAGAAGGAAATGGCAACCCACTCCAGAGTTCTTAGAGAATCCCATGGATGGAGGAGCCTGGCAGGCTACAGTCCATGAGGTCGCAAGAGTCTGACATGACTGAAGCAACGAAACTACCACCACTCTGGATGAAGATGCTTCCAAAATATATTATTTACTCCTCTGATTTTTACACAGCAGGTTGAATAGAACACAGCCATTATGAGCATTGTCACAGCTCTTGACCTGAGCTGTGACAGGATGGATTGTGTGTTGCCGCCACTGCGAATGAATGGCTCCTTTTCTAAGCTCTTAGCTGCATCTCTACATCCCGTTCCTTCAGTCTTCTCGTTCACTCATCCCCTCTGGCCTGCTCCTCAAACTCATCACGGGCTACACTGCTGGCCAACACACTGTTTCACTTTCCCCAGTTACCTGTCCCTGCTTAATCACACTTTTAGGGAACAATATTTTATTTGGAATAATAATGCTTGTCACACAAGCTGCCTCCTAGCATGTTAGCTTATGAAGAGTGAGATGATATAATTTATCACTGTCCTACTGCAGAAACATTTGAGAGCAAAACAGGTCCTGGGAAGAACAACTGATGAGATGTGGTCTCTGTAAACCAGGACTGTCCTGGGAAAGCCAGGATGGAGGGCAAACTCACTTTAGAAAGATCAAAGGCTTTGGAGCTTGGACCTATGTCCTTGGATCTATGTCCTAGCTCCATTTCTCTCTGTTCAGTTCAGTTCAGTCCCTCAGTCGTGTCTGACTCTTTGCAACCCCATGGACTGTGGCACGCCAGGCCTCCCTGTCCATCACCAACTCCCGGAGTTTACCCAAACTCATGTCCATTGAGTCAGTGATGCCATCCAACCATCTCACCCTCTGTTGTCCCCTTCTCCTCCTGCCCTCAATCTTTCCCAGCATCAGGGTCTTTTCAAATGAGTCAGTCCTTCACACGAGGTGGCCAAAGTATTGGAGTTTCAGCTTCAGCATCAGTCCTTCCAATTAATATTCAGGACTGATCTCCTTTAGAATGGACTGGTTGAATCTCCTCCCAGTCCAAAGGACTCTCAAGAGTCTTCTCCAACACCACAGTTCAAAAGCTCAATTCTTTGGTTCTCAGCTTTCTTTATAGTCCAATTCTCACATCCATACATGACTATTGGAAAAACCATAGCCTTGACTAGACCGACCTTTGTTGGCAAAGTAATGTCACTGCTTTTTAATATGCTGTCTAGGTTGGTCATAGCTCTTCTTCCAAGGAGCAAGCGTCTTTTAATTTCATGGCTGCAGTCACCATCTGTGGTGATTTTGGAGCCCCCCAACATAAAGTCTGTCACTGTTTCCCTATCTATTTGCCATTTCTCTCCAGTCTCATTCTATTACCTTGAGAAAAACTCTACTTTTGCCATTAAAATGATAATGGATGTTGATGAAGTGCTAAAATAGAAGGAAACTCCATGTGCTGTCTGTCCCAGGTATGGAGAAGATCAACTTCTCAGGCGGGGAGCCATTCCTCCAGGACCGGGGCGAGTACCTGGGCAGGCTGGTGAAGTTCTGTAAGCAGGAGCTGCAGCTGCCCAGCGTCAGCATTGTCAGCAACGGGAGCCTGATCCGCGAGAGGTGGTTCCAGAAGTACGGTGAGCAGCCCCCACGGCATGTGACTCTGGCCTCTGTCACTGTTGGTCACTGTATTTCCGTCCATCCTGGGCCTCTGGCCTGGCCTGCTGGGGATCCGAAGGGAGGAAAAAAGCGAGTATGCTTGTTGTAATCTCTCTTCAGGCTGCACGCCAAGTTTCGCTCTCATAAACAAGTATGGCAAAGCAGATAGCAGGACCCACCAGCAGATGCTCCCGTCCATTATCAAAGTAGCTTTAGTTGAGTCATTAGTGGGGAAGATGAACACAGTGGACAGTTTGGCAAGCCCTGACCTTATTGTTTCCTATTCATGTTTAATTTTTAGAGTATTTATGGAAATGACTCTATTTTAGTAGTGTCCTGTATAAATTGAGGGATTGGACTAAAATAGTCATTCTCCCCTCTGGCTATGTATCTTTTGGCTACTGAGGAACTTTAAATAAGACATCACTGCTGGGACTAGCCTCCAGACTATTTATTTCAGAGCCTTGTGGTGTGTGGACATTCCAACTTGGGGTGCTCCAAAGGGATTCCACTCTGCAATCAGGGTTACGAACGCCTGGTCTTAAGACTGTTGATATTTTGTCACTAAGTCGTGTCCTACTCTTTTGTGACCTCATGGATAGTAACCTGCCAGGCTCCTCTGTCCATGGGATTCTCCAGGCAAAAATACTGGAGTAGGTTGCCATTTCCTTCTCCAGGGGCTCTTCCTGACTCAGGGATCAAACCTGTGTCTCCTGCATTGGCAGGTGGATTCTTTACCACTAAGCCACCAGAGAAGCCTAAGACTGTAGAGGTCCCTTAGTGCTAATTTTTACATAGATATTAATATTCTTGGAGAAGTAAATGGCAACCCACTCCAGTATCCTTGCCTAGAAAATCTCTTGGACACAGGAGCCTGGTGGGCTGCAGTCCATGGGGTTGAAAAGAGTTGGGCATGACTGAGTGACTAACACTTACACTTATTAATATTCTTAGAGCAGTACCTGGAATTTAGGAAGCATTTGAAAAATGTTAGCTATTATTACACTTTATTTAACTTATTTATTTCGTCTATTCTATTTATTTTGTTTTTTAACAGTTTTTTAAAATTAATTCTTATTGGAGTATAGCTGTTTACAATATTGTGTTAGTTTCTGCCGTACAGCAGAGTGGATCAGCTGTTTGTTTACATGTATCCCCTCTTTTTTTTGATTTCCACCCCATTTAGGTCAGCACAGAGCACTACTACCATTTTAGTAAACAGTTCTGATTGGACTCTTTGGGTAAATGTTCTGTGTTTGCCTTCTGTGAGTTGTTTGAGTCTTGAAATCACTCAAAGGGTAGTTGCATGTACGATTTATTGAGGATGTTCACGGGAATCTCTGATGAAACCCTCTTTCCTAAACAATGAAGAAATATGGATGTGGGGGAGGGGAGGGTGGGGTGTGGGGGAGGGTTGTACTTCCCATCTGGGAAAGGTTAACAGGAGGAGCACAGGGCCACAAGTCAGCAACAAAACACCCGTGAAGGTAGTCACTCAGTCAAAGGTGACCATCAGAAATTCAAAAGTAAGCTTTGGGAACTGGATTTAGAGACATAAGACAGGGTTAGGGAGCCATGTAAGCAGAGAAGACTGAGCTGGGTTTGCTGGCTGTGTCCTGGGCAGTGCGTTCCCTCCAAGAGGTGTGGTGTGAGGAGTAAGGACCACGAGCAGTGTTGCACCTTAGGGCAAAAAGCTCAGAAGCTGGTCTGGAAAGGCAGTGCAAAGTAGCAAATTTGAAAGTGTCTAAGAATGGCACCCCACTCCAGTACTCTTGCCTGGAAAATCCCATGGACGGAGGAGCCTGGTAGGCCGAAGTCCATGGGGTTGTGAAGAGTTGGACATGACTGAGCGACTTAACTTTCACTTTTTACTTTCATGAGTTAGAGAAGGAAATGGCAACCCACTCCAATGTTCTTGCCTGGAGAATCCCAGGTGCAGCGGAGCCTGGTGGGCTGCCGTCTATGGGGTTGGTCACACAGAGTCGGACACGACTGAAGTGACTTAGCAGTAGCAGCAAGAAAAAGGATGATGCTGAAGATCCAATACTTTGACCACCTGATTCGAAGAGTCGACTCATTGGAAAAGACCCTGATGCTGGGAAAGACTGAAGGCAGGAGAAGTGGGAGGCAGAGGATGAGATGGTTAGATAGCATCACCAACTCAATGGACATGAATTTGACCAAACTCCTGGAGTTAGTGGAGGACAGGAGAGCCTGGCATGCTGCTGTCCATGGGGTCACAAAGAATCAGACATGAATGACTTAGTGACTGAAAAACAGCAAAGAAAAAAGATCACTGGAGAAAACAAGAAAGTGCAAGGACTATTCATAGCAGACACTTTGACAGCCAATTGTGAACAGCCATTGATTTTTGTCCTGTATCAGAGATCAGGGTTAGTGTTGCCATACCCTCAGACTATTAAAGATACATCCTAAATCTACACTCTATTTTTTTACACCTTTTATTTTGTATTAGAGTGTGTTCCACGTGCTCAGTCGCTCAGTCGTGTCAGACTCTGCAACCCCATGGACTATATAGCCGGCCAAGCCCCTCTGTCCATGGAATTTCCCAGGCAAGAATACTGGAGTGGGTTGCCATTTCCTCCTCCAATTTAGTTATACATAAATCTACTCTTTCTCAAATTCTTTTTCCCATTAAGGTTATTAAAGAGTATTGAGCAGAGTTCCCTGTGCTCCATAGTAGGTGCTTGTTGGTTGTCTGTTTTAAACATAGCAGTTTAGACCGCTATGGTCAGTCTATGGTCATAGACTGTCCAGGTCAGTCCCAAGTGCTTCCACTTGGTTAGTCGCAGACCCGAGGCTGTCACTGCCCTGCTCCCTCCCGGTGATCATGCATTCATTCTCTAAGTCAGAGAGTCTGTTTCCATTTGTAAATAAGTTCCTGTGTATCATTTTTAAGATTCTGCAATACAAGCCCTATCATTCCATGTTTCTCTTTTTCTGCCCGACTTCACTCAATATGACAATTTCCTGGTCCATCCATATTGCTGTGGTTGCATTATTTCATTCTTTTTAATGACTATGTTCAATCTCCCAAATAAAACTCTTTGAAAACAGCATGAAATATTTTTGTTACCAAGTCGAAGCTGGCTCTGCTCACCACACGACAAGCCTTAAAACTGGGAGAGGAGGTGTTGAGACAAGGAATAAGGACTTGACTCCAAAAGCTGGCAGAAGGACCAGATCGCAGACTGTCTCAAAATAAGCATCTCATTGGGGTCTGGAGCAGATGAGGAATAAAGTAAAAAGGCCCCAGGTTTTGCAATTATTCCCTCAAGGGCCCTCAGGAAGGATATGTATAAGTTTCTTTTCTCTTGCAGGTGGACAAGTTCAGGGTGTTTCTCTGAACAAAAGCATTTTGGTTTAACACTCAGGCAGAGGGCCAGGGTTCTCCGAGGCAGGCCATTGTATATGGACAGTATTCTTTTAGTGAACAATAGCAAAGGGAAGCAAAGGTCAAAGTAACAGACACAGAGCTGACATGTAGTCAGATTTAGCTCCTGTAACATTTTAAAATGTCTGGAGGAACAAACAAAACGTTTTTGCCTTCTTCTGTGGTCCCTAAGGCTCCAGTTCTCCACCTCTGGCTTGAAAGCCTATGCTCTTTTATATATATATATATATATATATATATATATATACACATAATTTTATTTCTTTGTTTTTGGCTGTGCTGACTTCCCTGCTGTGAGGGCTTTTCTCTAGTTTTGGGCACCAGAGGCAACTCTTCCTTGTAGAGGCTTCTCGTGTTGCGAAGCACAGGCTCAGGGGCGTGTAGGCTTCTGTCGCTGTGGCTCCTGGGCTTGGAGCCCAAGCTCAGTAGTGGTACTCGGGCTTGGTTGCTCTGAGGCATGTGGGCATCTTCCTAGATCAGGGAGTGAACCCATGTCTCCTGCGTTGGCAGGCCGATTTTTTCCCCGTCAGCCACCAGGGAAGCCCCAAATCCTATGCTTTCATCCTTGGATGGAAAAGCTTAACCTAAGTTTTCCTCCTTGGACAGAAAAGCCTAACAGTGATCGTTTTCCCTCAGGTGAATATTTGGACATTCTCGCCATCTCCTGTGACAGCTTTGACGAGCAGGTCAATGTCCTTATTGGCCGTGGTCAAGGAAAGAAGAACCACGTGGAAAATCTCCAGAAACTGAGGACATGGTGTAAGGAATACAGAGTGGCCTTCAAGATAAACTCAGTCATCAATCGATTCAACGTGGACGAGGATATGAAGGAACAGATAACCGCGCTCAACCCCGTCCGCTGGAAGGTACCAACCTCGTTGCTTTTGTGATTGTAATGCAGTGAGCGTTCAGGAGAGATTTGCTTCAGGGACACCAAAAATGATAAGGATACAGAGAGCTCTGGACTCAGAGAGCCAGCTGGGTTTGGTCCTTCTTGCTGCTAGACTTAGAATTGGCTTCTGGGGGCTCATCCCATACGCACTGTCCTGAAACAGATTAGCAGGAGGACTTGTGTGAATATGTCGGTTTTTGTTTTGTTTTGTTTTTGGTAAAGATTTATTCATTTTTGACTGTGCTGGGTCTTCACTGCCACATGAACTTTTTTCTAATTGCAGCAGTGAGGGTCTGTGCTCTAGGTGCAGGGTGTGAGCTTCTCATTATGGTGACTTCTCTTGATGCAGAGCACAAGCTTTAGACTTCAGTAGTTAACAGCATGTGGACTCAGGATTTGCAGCTCCTGGGCTCAGTAGCTGTGGTGCATGGGCTTAGTGGCTCCGAGGCATGTGGGATCTTCCCAGTTCAGGGATTGAACTTGTGTCCTTTGCATTGCAAGGAGATTTCTTAATCACTGGACCGCCAAGGAAGCCCCTGAATATGTATTCTTAACAATCTGCCCTGGTCATTGTCATGCAGGAATCCATCAAAGTCTGTGGCTGGATCCCAGACTAATACAACTGAAGATAGGATGTAGAATTCAATTCTAGGAAGGAAAAGAGAGGAAGAAAACTCATGGAATATGAAGCTATGTCTGCTGGGATAAAGTGGGAAGGCAAAATGGGAAAGGTTTAATTCTGCCAAAAAACCAGGAAGACTTCATGTAGGAGGCGGTATTTGACTCCTTCTCTAGCAGATGAGTCTTCCTTGACTCAGATGGTAAAAAATCCTCCTGCAGTGGATTAAATCCAGTGCAGGTGACCTGGATTTGATCCCTAGGTCTGGAAGATCCTCTGGAGAAGGAATGACAACCCACTCCATATTCTTGCCTGGAGAATCCCATGGACAGAGGAGCCTGGCGGGCTATGGTTCATGGGGTCTCAAAGAGTCGGACATGACTGAAGCAACTTAGCAGGCATGCATGCACATAATGGCTTAAAACCTAAAGGGACTACCTCAAAATTAAAGTGTTAAATATTTTAGGAAGCCTATTTCAACTGGTATATTTCATCACTTAAATCTAAAATGTAGTAAGAAACAATATGCATTTCTATGAAGGTTTAAAAACTACTTTTAAAAATACCACAGTATAAATACTAACAATAAAATGCTGATCTAAAAAATTGAAAATTTATAGGCAGATGTATTATAAATGGCTTCCCAGGTGGCACTAGTTATAAAGAATGTGCCTGCCAATGCAGGAGATGCAGGAGGTGTGCATCTCAGGAAGATTCCTGGGTCAGGAAGAGCCCCTGTTAAGAGGGCATGGCAACCCACTCTCCACTCCAGTATTCTTATCTGGAGAAACCCATGGACAGAGGAGCCTGGTGGGCTACAGTCCATGGAGTCGCAAAGAGTTGGACACAACTGAGTGACTGAGCACGCATATTATAAACCTGATTATTTTGTATCAAAGAACTACGACATAGATATATACATAAAAATCACTTCTATTCCTCAAGTCCCCCAAAACTGTTCATCTCAATAGGTATAACTAGCTGATGTTCCAAACCCAAAGGCTAGAGATGCCCCCAAAAGTAATAGTAAAGGAGTTCCTCTCCTATACTTTCCAATTCCAATTCTGTTCATCTCATGAAGATTATTTTCAGAACACTAAGAGAGATTTCTAGATATATAAAATATTCTTATGAATTTACATTGATTTCAGCTGAAGTTTCTAATTTTGTAAAAGATGGCCAATTACCCAATGTTGATCCCCTGGAGAAGGAAATGGCAACCTACTCCAGTATCCTTGCCTGGAAAATTCCATGGATGGAGAAGCCTGGCAGACTACAGTCCACAGGGTTGAAAATAGTTGGACACGACTGAGCAACTTCAATTCATTTCACTCATATTATGAAAAAAAAAAAAAAGACTAAATCAAATATAACCTAGATCAGTTTTTTAAAACATTATATTTTGGGAATATTTGGGCTTTTAGTACCATATTCCTAAATTTCAGGTCACATTTTCATTTTGCCAGAGCAGTGTCTTTCTAGAATGTTCCTCAGTTGAACAAGTTTTCTCTGCTGAGCTTCCCTGGTGACGCAGATGGTAAAGAATCCGCCTGCAATGCGGGAGACGTGGGTTCGATCCCTGGGTCAGGAAGATCTCCTGGAGAAGGAAATGTGTGCTCACTCCAGTATGCTTGCCTGGGAAATCCCATGGACAGAGGAGCATGGTGGGCTGCAGTCCACAGTCCACGGGGTCGCAAAGAGCCGGACACAACTGAGCGACTAACAATTTCACTTTCTCTGCTCAGGAGGGATGAAGCTTGGTTCAGAGGGAAATGCAATTTGGGATAAAAAGTGGTGGAAAGCTCGTTAGGAGGCCAACACCACCCTTGTGTTTCAGGTCTTCCAGTGTCTCATAATTGAGGGTGAGAACTCTGGAGAAGATGCTCTGAGAGAAGCGGAACGGTTCGTGATCAGCGACGAGGAGTTTGAAGCGTTCTTGGATCGCCACAAGGATGTGTCCTGCTTGGTGCCCGAGTCTAACCAGAAGGTCAGAAAGTGAACTTTCTAAGTGTATTAAAGTGTATTAATAGAAAGTGAACATCATTTTGTTTCCCATCACACACGTAGCTCCAAAGAGAAAAGTGTCTCCACCAAGGGCTGCCCATGCTGGGATGTGGGAGGGTTTCGTGGAGAAAGGGGAGGAGTCTCATGGTAGATATAGAAGCTGTACTAAATCTTTAGGTTTCCAGTGAGAACAGTGGATATGTCTTGTTAGCACAAATGCATATGTCCTGTAGATTAAACCATGTCAGCCAAAGCATGTCTACCCTGCAGAGATTCCACAGAGTAAATAATCAGAGTGTTCTCTGAAGCCAAAGGAAAAAAGAACTTCTTGTTCAAAGCTATGTTCCTGCAGTGTTAAGGAGAGGAGTAAAAAAAAAAAAATTGAAGGTAGTCTGATACTCAGCATACAGAGAACAGGTAAACTCATGTTGTCAGTATGGAATGTTATACTGACTAAGTACATTAGGGAGCCAGGATAAATTTGCATGATATGACATTGGGTGGAAATAAAGAACAACAGGCAAAATCCATTCTACCTTTAATCCTAGTGTGCACGGGTGTGTATGTACGCATCCTGTGGTCGTCTTGGGGTAATGGATTATCAATCATTTTTGTCTACCTTGATAACTCTTCAGACTTTAAATTTTTCTAAAATAGGTAGTTTTATTATTTTTCAATTATTTAAAAATCAAAAGCTTTCCCCATCTTCCCCCGAAGAATAAACATGCAGCAAAATCTCTCCCTCACATGCTTATATCATATTGGAAATTCCAGAACAAGGACTCATTCCTTATGCTTTAGACTCCTAAGTCATGTTGACCAGAGCATGAATAAGAAAATTCCCAGATGGGGTCAGAGCAGCTTTCAAAAAGAGGACAGAAAACAGAGGAGAATACTCATATGTCCACACTGTTGTATTTGACTTTATAAAAGTTGTCTTAATTATGCAGTTAATGTGAGATCAAAGAACATATAAGTTATAATAAGCATTATTATTAATACTTGGGTGAGTTCTTCACAGAGGGACCATGAACCAGAAATCACTCCCCCATTTCAGAAACACAGGGGCCTGAGTCATAGAATTAACTGACCTCACCATGTCAGAGGCAGGATTAACTGACCTCACCTACATCAGAAAAAGGGTTAACTGGCCTCACCCACATCAGAGATAAAGTTAGCTGACCTCAGCTGTGTGAGAGGCAAGGTTGGGCTGACTTCACCTATGTCAGAGGTAAAGAAAGGTGAACTAAAGTTGCCGTAGAGACCAACAGCCTACAAGACTGAAAAATATTTACAATCTGGCCTTTATGCAAACACATGTGCAGACCCCAACCTCTGTGGGTACGTAGGGAGGGTACAACTTCCTACAGAAGTACAGATACACCCTCCGCCTACCTCTGAAAGACGTCACTAGTTACGAGGAATGAAAGCAATGTTCAAGTCCTCAGTAAGCTCCCAGGTAATAGCATTAAAGGGCTTCCCAGGTGGCTCTAGTGGTAAAGAACCCGCCTGACAATCCAGGAGACATAAGAGACACAGGTTCGATCCCTGGGTTGGGAAGATCCCCTGGAGAAAGAACTGGCAACCCATTCCAGTATTCATGCCTGGAGAATCCCATAGACAGAGGAGCCTGGGGGACTACAGTCCACGGGGTGGCGAAGAGTTGGACACGGCTGAAGCAACTTAGTACACAGGCAGTAGCATTAGAGATTCTGCTTTATTCACTGAAAAGGGGGTCCGTTAGAGGCATGTCACACACATGAGGAACACTGAACAGGGAAGGACGGGGCATCCCAAGATCTGGAGGGCATGGAGAGTTAGCCTGGGTGCTTCCTTGTCAGAGGCGCTTTCAGAGCGCCCTGTGACCCTTCCAGCAGGACGCAGAGGCCAGCTTGCTGGAATCTGTTAGAATCTGAATGGACACAGACAGCTTGCCCGGGTGGGGGGCATTTTGGGTGGGGGCGGGGTCCTGGCAGGTGGCTTACCTTGTGGAGATGAATCCAAAGATGCTCAGGAGATTTGAGAAATGGTGACTCCAGAGATAAGGTGAAGCAAACACACGAACATTGTAAGGCAGACAGCTGAGTGTACGTACTGAAAACTATGCCTGAAACTAAATTTGTCTGTAATTTCTCCTTTGCAGATGAGAGATTCCTACCTTATTCTGGATGAATATGTGAGTATTTCTAGTGCATCATAAAATGATCCCTTAAAAATTAGCTAAGCAGCAAGGCCAGAGTTGAGTTACAGTCAGCATAACCGTTTAACCCATATTCGTTCTTTTTAGCCAGCATTTCCTATTTTTATTGTCACTGATTAGCATCAACACTATAGAGCCCTGACTTCATCCACTGTGCCCACATTGGAGCTAAGGCGTTGGGCAGGTGTCGGCTTGAACCCAGTGCCCATGTTTGCATGACCACCCTGCCCCCTCCGCCACTACACGGTGTCTTCCCCGTGGCCATGGATCCACGGAGGTTGTGTGGAGCTGACATCACACAAAGCAGACTCCCTCTGTTATGCCATCTTTGGCTGGCTTCTCTGGTCATGGGGTACCAGGGGTTCTTTGCCCGAAGGATGTGTCACAAGTCACATTATTGCCTTTAACTCCTCAGATGCTGCCGGCTTATCTCTAACAGATTGCCGTCAGCTTTGGGGTGAAGAGGTTGCAGAGTCCCCTAAAGCCACCAATACGTTCCTATGCCACTGCCTTCCGAGGGAAAAGATAACCCAGCATTCTCAAAACTGAAAAATCACTTTCCCTTTCCCTCTCTGTCTCTTCTGTTTTTGTCCCAATTCAGAAACGTTTGCCAATATTTCTAGCACAGGACAAATACTTCCATTCAAAGACCTGTGTTTAAGAAATGAGTTCTAAGAACAGTGGCTTTTCCATATTTAAGTTGGATTTGGTGTTTCAAGAAATGCTTACTGTGACTTTTGACACTTTATTATTTTCAAGTTAATCAGTGATACTTCACAGTCACTCACTTTTTTGTCAATATGAGCTTTCTTTACAGAGCAGAGGGGTGAGGGTGATAACACAAGTGTTTAGTTTATGGGTTCAAGGTAGAGAGGAAAAGTCAAACGGAATTTATTTTTGGAGTATCCTTACTGCCTGGGGATTTTTACCAATGTTCCTTCAAAATTCTCTGGTATTTGCATAGTTGGAATAAACAGAGTGGGAACAAAATTTACTTTTGACAATTTAAGAGCATTTTGATTCAGTAAGAATTACTATAAAATGCTCTGTGCCATGGTAGGTCATAAGGTATGAAGATCTGGTTCCTCGCTCCAGGATGCTTAATTTAGGATAAAAACCAAGACCCCTGGACTTCCCTGGTGGCTCAGTGGCAAAGAACCTGACTGCCAATGCAGGAGATGTGGGTTCAATCCCTGATCCGGGAAGATCCCCTGGAGGAGGAAATGGCAACCCACTCCAGTGTTCCTGCCTGGGAAATCCCAGGGACAGAGGAGCTTGGCGGGCTACAGTCCATGGGGGTAGCAAAGAGTCGGACAGGCTGAGTGAGTGAATACCACCACCAAGACCCTTAACAGGGCACGTGACACTTCTTGATGTGGGACCTGCCTGGCTTTGAAGTGCCTTTTCGTACAACCTTCTCTCCCTTTCTTAAAAGAACATTTTATTATTCTTCACTTGCTTGTGCACACACAGTTTTCACACCAGCAATATCATCTACCTGAAATTTCGCAAATTTACTGTATTGTTTCTGGGCTTTAACAATACTACTCTCTCCGGCTTACAATTTCAAAACACAACTCAGATGTCAGCATCTTTTGGAAGACTTTCCAAATTATCCTACCCTCCAATGGAGGGATACGTACGTGTATACAATTCTGGTTATCCTGCACTTACCTGGCCTAACGTGTTCAGGTGGGTGAAGGGAGCTGGTTGAGAGCAGAAATGCTGTCCAATGGGCTCAGCATCCCCAGGGGAGCATCTCGCTTATAGGTCTCCACAAACATTTGTTGGAATGATTGGAATATCCAGAATCATTTTGAGTTGATCCCTCTAGTTGAGTTTTATAGGAAAATTATATGGAAATATTCTAACTTTTGTCCTGAATTTCCTAGATGCGCTTCCTGAACTGTAGAAATGGGCGGAAGGATCCTTCCAAGTCCATCTTGGACGTGGGTGTAGAAGAAGCTATAAAATTCAGTGGCTTTGATGAGAAGATGTTTCTAAAGCGAGGAGGGAAATATGTATGGAGCAAAGCAGACCTGAAGTTAGACTGGTGAAGTTGAACTGGTGAAGCTGGAAGCTGGACCACCCTCTGCCCACCCGTGGGGACCACCTTGGGACTCTGTGTGTGGCTGCCCCCCTTCTGATGGGCACTTCTCAGGGGCCCCAAATCCTGTTTTCATTGCATGTGGAATCTGCTTGTCTGTGGTAACTGAACCCACACAAATAACATAGATAATTGAAATCCGTAGCTCATACAAGACAATTAACCTTAGTTAAGTAGCTCATTTTGCATTTAATGCTCAAGTAGTGTCTACTGTGGCTCCTGTGTTTCCGTTTTGGAGTTGTTTTCCCAGTCCTTTCAGTTGATAGTTATTTTCCCATCTGGAAAAATTAGGAAGTCTCTCCACCTGTGGGGAGGCTTTTTATTTCTCAGCCTTTATATCATTGCAACCTTGGATACTTAACTAGACGTTGATAAATAGTCCATACATATTTCAAAAAATAAGAAATGCTCATCTTATCAGGCTTTGGTGAGACCCAGAAAGAGAAAATCTGCAGCCCATACTGACTATGCCAGGAATGTGAGCCATCTCCCTTTTGTTTTCCAAGAGTCTTAACAAAACCCAGGTATGCTTTACGTTTCGTGATGGAGTTGACACGGGGTCGGGGCTTGGGTTGCCGTGCGGATCTTCTGAGCCTGCAGGCAACAACATTGTTTATTTGCTCGGTTGTCTGCACATCACCAGGAAGTGACAGTTTCCTGGATCGGCATGATCCCGTTGGCAAAAGCACCAGGTGACAGCGGAGCAGGGGGCTGCAACTGGACCTGGCTTTTCTGTGAATAAAGCTGTGGCACAAAGCTACTCTTTCCCATTTAACTCTGAACCACTTGAAATAAGGATGTAATCTAGGGCAACGTGAGAAAGTTCCAGAGCCTTCTCTTACTGCTAAGAAAGAGCTCGAAGAAAAATGTCATTTGAATTGGGTCAAGGAACAAAACCTTCTTCTGGTGGAAATACCACCTGAACTTTATTCATGTAATTTTATTCATGTAACACTATCCCATTGCCTGGGAAGTAATAGTTTCCTATCATTGCTCTAAAACAGCAAAATCACAGACAATTTTTTGCTCAAAGAACTCTTTAATTAATAATCCAGCTGCTGTTTTGGCCACTAGATGGCATCTAAATGTTGCCTGATTCTGTTAAGCCTCCACGTAGATATTCTACTTCAGAATCTTTTTTTCAAGACTTGCAGATTTTAAAAGTTCGGTTTAAGTGATTTTTTTTTCCTCAGAAAAGATATCCTTACTTCAAATGTTAAGTCACTGTGATTCAAATGAAATATGAAGTGAATTTCTCTCAACCTGAGGGAAACTACATTTCTCTTTCCCCAAAGAGAAATAATATAAAGTAAAACATTGCACTTAGAAAAATGAAAAAAATATGTATATAAAGATAAAAACAATAAAATTTAAAAAATGAAAAAAAAGAAAAATGAAAAATAAGCTATTTTAAATACACTTTCCAGCTGTTTTTACACCACCACCCACTTCCTTATGCACTGACAGAATTTTCAATTCCTTAATGTTTAAAATATTCAAGTGTTCATTTTTCTTTAGCTGAAGAAGTAGCATTACAGTAAATTTCAAGTTTGGATTATATAACATTTTGCTTTATATTTTGTTTTTAAATATTTGGGTCTATTTTGTGAGATGTATTTCTTTTTATTAGGAAAATAAAAGATAATTTCAGTGAGGTATCGCCATTAAAGTATTAAAGGCAAGTATTTTTGTGGTGCTTTCAATTACTTCTTGGTTAGGTTGTGACAATAGGAATGGAATTTTGTCTTAGGAAACCTGGAAAGACTGGGCATTAGTAACAGCATGCTGGTATACAAAGTATGAATCTGAAACATCTGATATGTCAGCTCCTCTTCTATGACAATCTGGAGTTTGGAGTCTAGTTCTTCGATCAATAAAGAGAATCATGATAAAAAACAGGTGGACAAATTCTCCATGAGGTTCTATCAGAAAGTAATTCATTGCACAGGCCGCTCTCTTGTTGAAAGGACTAATTCATTCCTCGTGATTAGATGAAGGCTACTCACGCCATAAGCTTTTAAGACTTTGTCTTGAGTGTGTTTTGGACATCTCAGTTTTAGGGAAATATATGTATATATGTTTATTTTTTTCTATATGTGGGATGCTCTTGACTGCTGGTCTGTTGTTTTGTAAGATGTTGTAATAAAGTAATTTTTGTACACTACCTTCATTCTCAGTGGGTCAATGTAATGCAGTCTCTCCTTGGTGTGTGTTTAAGTAATTGCAGGCTTTTACAAACCACTATTGCTAAGGCAAGTACGCTTTAAAAATCAACAAAGTTACCAACAATTAATGAGCACATTTCAGACAGCCCCACTGGCAACAAGATGGAGCAGAGAAGAGCCACTGGGGAAAGGACTCCTCTTGTTTTAAATGAAAGCCAGCATCTGGGGGGCCTGGTGTCCTGAACTTGATCCCTTTGGAAGGAATGAATTCCTGTAGACAGGCAGCAGGAATAGCAGCAGCCCAGGATTTGCGTGGTCGCAGAGCCGCTGTTTCACTGTTCTGAATATCACAGGGTCTGCAGTCTGCAGAGCGGGAGCCTGGCACCCAGAGTCCCAGGTGGCACGGAACCGTTCGGAGCACCCGGTTCTGAGCTGCCCATTCAGTCCCTGCCCCTCAGATGCCTCAGGCCAGGCCTGCCTTTCCCAGCCCTTGGAGTCAAGAGTTCTACAACCCCAGCTCCAATGCGCACCCCATACCCTCCAGACTCAGACTGGCCCTTCTTGGACATGGGGCATTTTCTCAGACATTTCATTGCATTTAATCTTCAGTTGTAAGTACTCACTTCCTGAGCTTCCGTGGTGGCTCAGATGGTAAAGGTGTCTTCTTGCAATGTGGGAGACCTGGGTTCGATCCCTGGGTGGGGAAGATCCTCTGGAGAAGGAAATGGCAACTCACTCCAGTACTCTTGCCTGGAAAATTCCATGGACAAAGGAGCTTCGTAGGCTACAGTCCATGGGGTTGCAAAGAGTTGGACACGACTGAATGACTTTACTTTCACTTTACTCACTTCTTCAGGAAGGATATGGCCTCATTATTTTTGCCCACACTGGACTAGTCAGGCCAACCCTGGGCTCTAGCCCCCAGGACAGGGATCAGATCCAGGGGCTTGAGGACAGTGAAGGGGACTCAGAAGGCAGCCCAGGTTGTCTAGCCTTGTGGCCAGGACACAGGCAGCCATGTCTGGGGTGCATAACCCAGCGTCAAGTCTCTGCTGGCGTCTGCTGTTCCAGTCAGTGGCAAAGAATGGGAAATTCCACAGAAAGCCCACATAGCAAGTTCAACTCAGATGCCATTGAGTTGGGTTTGAAAGATGAGAAAGGCTTTTTAACCACATGCTCCCCCCATGATTCTAAGACAAATAAGCATTTGGAGAATATTTGAGAAACAGAACACAGCAAAATGAAGAAAATAAAAATTACCCATAATTACAGTGGCCCAGAGGCAACTGCTAGTTCATTTCATGCATATTTCCAGGAGTGCATATTTTTAATAGAATTGAGTTCTTACTCAATTTTATTTTCCACATAGCTTCTGAAGGATTTTAAAACCAACGGGCATTCTTATACTTTAATGAGAACAGCCAGTTCTTGACAATTCACATGAAAAGATGAGAAGAGATTCAATGGTATCCTAAAAGCCTCAGTTAATTTGGAAAAAAAAAAACACACCAGATTTGGGTTTTGAATTGTTTACAAATTTGATTACGAATGTGAGTACAACTCGTGTTCTGGGAATTCACTTTATCTAGAAAATATACATATAATAATAAAAACAAAAGTTCTCTGGGCAAACTCATTCCTGGAGGATCTGGGGAAATGAACAAAAAAGTGATTTATTATTTTAATCCGGGCCATCTCGGCTTGTCCTTGTCTGATTCTACCCTCAATTCCCATGTGTGAGTTTTTTCCACCCCAGCAAGCAATTTTCCCATATCAGCGTGATGTCCTGCTGCTGCTGCTGCTGCTAAGTCACTTCAGTCGTGTCCGACTCTGTGTGACCCCATAGACGGCAGCCCTTCTGCTTCAGCTCAGTTCTGACACTCTTTACTTGGAGGTAGCATCAGACCCAAGTGGCACTAGTGGTAAAGAACTCGCCTGCCAATACAAGAGATATAAGAGACTCAGGTTCAATTCCTGGGTCGGGAAGATCCCCTGGAGGAAAGCATTGCAACCCACTCCAGTATTTCTGCCTGGAGAATCCAACGGACAGAGGAGCCTGGCGGGCTACAGTCCATGGGGTAGTAAAGAGTCAGATATGATAGCACAGCACACACCCAGCATCAGATCCTATGGGTTAGGGGCTCAGTACCACCAGAGGGCACCTTACTTCCCCATCCCCAATACAGATGCCCATCACAACTGCAGGTTATCATCTGTGCTTCTCACTGACTGACCAGCTATGTCGAAGGGTCCAAGAACTCCCTCCTAGGGTTGGATTAATCTGCTAGATGAGCTCACAGAACTCAGAGAAACACCGTACTTACTAGGTTACCCGTTTATTATGAAAGGATGCAGTTTAGGAATAGCCGCTGGAAGAAAAAATTGCAGAGGGCGAGGTGTGGGGGAAGGGTACAAAGCATTCATGCCCTGTGGAGGGGCACCAGTCACTCTGAATCTGCACCTGTTCACCAACCCAGAGGCACTTTGAACCTGGTCCCTTTGGGTTTTATGGAGGACTCATTCTGTAGCATGACATCACTGGTCACTGGTGATTGCACTCCCCCTTCTGGAGGTCTGAGGTTGGGACTGAAAGTTCTAACGCTCCAATCTCATGCCCTGGCAATCACCCTCCACCATAGGTGGCCTAGAGCCTGCCCAAAGTCTGCTTTGTACCATAGTAAAAGACCTCTGTATTCATGTCATTGAGAGAGGCTGGGACCTGGGACCAGGAACCCTTTGTCCCCCTCCTGGAGAGCTTGCACTCGGACCAATGTCTCCTAGGGCAACAGGATGTGAAGAAACTAGAAGGGGCTAAAAGCAACTGTGACTTGCACAACTGGGGCAAACGACGGACACAATACACAAAGGCCAATGTCCAGCTGCTGCTTCCATAGCTGGGAGAAAACAGGAGTGTCCTGTGCGTGACCCCTGCAGGCAGCACCCCCAAGGGGTGCACTGCCCATCCAAGCCACCCCCTCCTTCCTGACCCACCCGTCTGCCCCCATCCTCATCCTATTTAAGAGACCAGCTCATCCCCTTTGGGGAGTGAACGAGGGAACTTGTTACTTGTCTTCACTCCCTCCTGCTGCAGCATGAGTCCCCGTAAAGCCCCACCTGAATTCCTCATCTGGCCTCTCAGCAATTTTTATCGACTAGAATCTTGGAACCCAGGGCAGTACCATCATCACTTAGGAAATTCCATGGGTTTTTGGAGCTCTGTACTAGGAAGGAGGGTGAAGACCAAATATTCATTTCTTATAAGAGTGCCAGAGAATTGATGCTTTTGAACTGTGGTGTTGGAGAAGACTCTTTGAGAGTCCCTTGGACAGCAAGGAGATCCAACCAGTCCATCCTAAAGGAAATCAGTCCTGAATATTCATTGGAAGGACTGATGCTGAAGCTGAAGCTCCAATACTTTGGCTACCTGATGTGAAGAGCTGACTCATTAGAAAAGACCCTGATGCTGGGAAAGATTGAAGGCAGGAGGAGACGGGGATGACAGAGGATAAGATGGTTGGATGGCATCACTGACTTGATGGACATGAGTTTGAGCAAGCTCCAGGAGTTGGTGATGGACAGGGAGGCCTGGCATGCTGCAGTCCATGGGGTTGCAAAGAGTCAGACATGACTGAAAGATTGAACTGAATTGATAAAGCATATCTCACCTTGAATCCCCATTTGTTCTGTGTCTGAGTAGACTGGCCTCTACTAGTCAATTCTTTCTTGGGGTTTGCTTTGTAGTGAACTTTGCTAGAACTCCTTCCCATAAGATGTTACAAGACATGTGTGTGTGTGTGTGTGTGTGTATGTGTGTGCGTGAAGGGGGAGCTGTGTATTTTTACAAGGTAAAAAATACACCTTGTCGCTCCTTCCAGCATAACTCAGATGTCACTTGACTGCAGTCTTGTCTGCACCGCCCTGACCTGTGGCATGTCAGCTCTGGTGGCCTTATTAATTCACCACTGACTGGGGGCCCCGCAAACAACAGGCATTCATTTCTGAAGGCTGGAAGCCCAAGATCAAGGTGACAGCTGAGCCAGCTCCAGGTAATGAGTTCCTGCTGGCCTGCCCTCACGTGGCAGAGAGACTGCCAGTCAGTAACACTGGGGAGGGTGCCCAGGGCTCCAGGCTCTGAGAGGGGCTGCTCCCCATGCCTCTTCACTCCCAGGAGACCCCGACTCTGCATCTTTGGGTTTTGCTCGGTTGGTGTGTGCTTGTTTGCTGGAGTCTGTGGCACCTTCTCTTGATAAGATGTTGTGACTGTGTGTCTTCTTTCGGGGAAATGAGACGAGGCCTTACCCCGAGATCCTGTGATAACACGAGATTCTCAGAAATACAGCCTGATATCTAACATTCATCAACACATATGACATGGGAGAGGAAGGAAAAGGGGAGATAGAGAATTGATACAGATCTTCATACACATGCCAGAGGGCAGAAGAGGGAGAAGGAAGCTGAGTTCTTCCATCCTAACTTGGCGATCAGTCCTGGTGCCAGGGCCACAGACACGGAGAGTGCGGGGAGTTTGAGAGCTCAGGTCAGGCACCCACCCTGATCCAGACGGAGTCATGGAGGAGACACCAAAGCAACAGCCGGGAACCGAGTTCCAAAATATTAGAAGAGGACCCCAGACTGTCCAGGGATAGAGCACTTCACGGGATTGAATAAGCTCCTTAAAATAAAGTAGCTTTAAAAATCATAGCAGAGTAAGAGTTAAATACGAGCAGGTCAGGGCTTTTCAGGATGCACAGAGGTAAAAAACCCACCTGCCAATGCAGGAAACATGGGTTTGATCCTGGGTCGGGAAGATCCCCTGGAGAGGAGGGCAAGACAACCCACTCCAGTATCCTTGCCTGGAGAATCCCATGGACAGAAGAGCCTTGTGGGCTACAGAGAGTCCATGGGGTCACAAAGAGTCAGGCACGACTGAGCGACTAAGCATGCACGCACAAACAAGTCAAATGGTTCTTGCTGCTGCTGCTGCTAAGTCGCTTCAGTCGTGTCCGACTCTGTGCGACCCCATAGACAGCAGCCCACCAGGCTCTCCGTCCCTGGGATTCTCCAGGCAAGAACACTGGAGTGGGTTGCCATTTCCTTCTCCAGTGCATGAAAGTGAAAAGTGAAAGTGAAGTCCCTCGGTCGTGTCCGACTCTGTGCGACCCCACGACCCCATGGACTGCAGCCTACCAGGCCCCTCTGTCCATGGGATTTTCCAGGCAAGAGTACTGGAGTGGGTTGCCATTGCCTTCTCCGAAATGGTTCTTAGAAGCAAACAAACAAAAGTCTCCAAAGGTCTCTCACCAGTGACATTACTGGTCACTGGTGATTGTACTCCCCCTTCTGGAGGTCTGAGGTTGGGACTGAAAGTTCTAACGCTCCAATCACATGACTGGGCGCCCTGGCAATCACCCTCCACCATAGGGGCCTTCCCACCTCCCACCAGTTCTATTCTTACTCCCAGGTTCCCCAGAACTGTCCATCCACAGGTGGTACCCAAGGCCCCGTGGATCCTGGCTCCCGGGACCCACTTCCACCCTCATTTCCAGTCCTCACCAAACCAGATGAACCTCCTGATGAGCCCTGGCTCCGTCTGTGTGGCTGTGCTGGGCTCCTCCCGCACGGCCCTGTGTCCAGGGGTCAGCCCCCCAGGGAAGCAGATCTGACACCTGGTGTTTGCTGGCAGGATGCTCTCCAAGGGGCTCCCAGGGAGAGTGGGGAGTAGAGGGCCTGGGATGAGGCTGAAGAGAGCTGCAGCCGCTGGGACTCTTCAGGACTGTCTGGAGTTAAGGCAGCTGGGCAGGCCTTTAATTCCCAGTGGACCAATGATCAGAAGCACTGCCTCCAGAAATCTGGCTGAGGTAGCTTCCTCTGGCAAAAGATGATTCCCAGGAAGTGAACTGTTGGTACCTGGCATGCCAGCAGCCCGGGGTGAGCCTCTGGTTCTGTAGGCAGATCTGGTCAACAAACCACAGCATCAATCTGCCGAACCTCACCCAAGCCCTGTGCAGAGGACGGAGCAGCCATTCCGTGCACCCTCAGCCTATATTTTAATGACCTGTAAGACTTTACAGATGGCTTTCCTGGTGGTTCAGCTGGCAAAGAATCTGCCTGCCATGCAGGAGACCTGGGTTCAATCCCTGGGTTGGGAAGATCCCCTGGAGAAGGGAAAGGCTACCCACTCCAGTATTCTGGCCTGGAGAATTCAATGGACTGTATAGTCCATGGGGTCACAAACAGAATGGACATGTGGACACAACTGAGTGACTTACACAACAAAAAAAAGACGTTACAGCACATGGTCACACCCCAGATAAAGGAGCTCCTCCTGATGTTGCCTTCTGCCTCTCTGATCCTCAGTTCCTTTCAGGTTTTCATGTTCACCGACAGCTGGCCATTTGCTTCAAACAGAGGTTCATCTAAGACTTGATGACTTACTTTCCTTCCCTGACACTGCGCTTTGACTTTCCCTAAGACCCAGGAGAGTGACTGTGACTCGACAGCTCAGTGGGTCCAGAAGCTGCCTATCAACGCAGGAGACGTAGGTTTGATCCCTCGGTGGGGAAGATGCCCTGGAGGAGGAAATGGCAACCCACTCCAGTATTCTTGCCCGGAGAATCCCCATGGACAGAGGAACCTGGTGGGCTACAGTCCATGGGGTCGTAAAGAGTTGGACATGACTTAGGGCTTCCCTCATAGCTGAGTTGGTAAAGAACCTGCCTGCAATGCAGGAGACTTGGTTTTGATTCCTGGGTCAAGAAGATCCCCTGGAGAAGGAAATGGCAACCCACTCCAGTATTCTTTCCTGGAGAATCCCCATGGACTGAGGAGCCTGGCAGGCTATAGTCCATGGGGTTGCAAGAGTTGGACACAACTGAGTGACTTTCACTACATGTCACTAGCGACTAAACAACAGCAAAAGCAGTATGGAGCAAATGCATGAGTAAGTATAGATTAGACTCCCATAGCTTAACACGGGCGTGTATGTCTCCTGGGAATTGTCCCCACAGGAGACAATCCAAGGACTCAGGCTGACCTCGCTGTAGAGTCCAACCATCGCAGTGGGTGGCTGTGTGGTTACTGTAATGGGGACCGGCCAGGCCAGTTAGAGGTCTTGAAATTCCTCTCTCTGTCTCAGCCCAGAAGTGACAGTCTTGCTGATTGTCTAGTGAACGAAACGAGTCACATGCCCCTTCCTAACTGCAAGGGGCTGGGACCTGTGCAGTAGCACATGGGTGTTCAGTGAGCATCAACTTTCTGCCCATAGTTAAGTTCATCTAATGTTGAATATAACTTAATCACTCCTTGAGAGTTGGGGAAACCTTTTAAAATTCTGTCAAGCCACAAGGGTCATATCCTATTGATTATTCCAGAAAAGCAATGTAGTAAAACTGAATTGGCCAAGAACCTGGAGTAACAGCAAGTAACAGCACCGTGTATGTCACTAGTTGGCAGTGAACTTGGGAACTTCAAGGACCACTTTCAACCTCAGTGTTTCTGTGTGTGACATGAAAAGATGAGATGAAACTTTCTCTCTGGTCTAAATGTTTATGTAGCATCCATGGCCTTTGCATCGGAGCCATGTAGAAGGACAAGTTAGCAGAGAACACTAGAAGACAAGATACACCTATTTTATTCAACAAATATGTATTAAGTGCCCAGAACCTGTTCTTACTGTGCTGGGCTTAGTGGTGAATAAGAGAGAAAATGTCTCTATTTCCTGAGAGGTGTCTGGAAAATATTTTTGCTCTTTTACTAGCATGGAAATCTTATGAGCACATACTCTACGAACTTTAAAGAAGGCAATGGCAACCCACTCTAGTACTCTTGCCTGGAGAATCCCAGGGACAGAGCAGCCTGTTGGGTTGCTGTCTACGGGGTTGTACAGAGTCGGACATGGCTGACGTGACTTAGCAGCAGCAGCAGCAGCAGCTATGACCTTTGATGATGTTTTTATTTTTGTTATGAAATTATTCTCTAAATTGTAGTCACACATGGGCACTGTCTAGCTGTTTGTTTAGTGAGCTGGGGGGTGCTGAAACAAAATACTATTGGCCCAGTGGCTTAAACGATGGAAGTTTACTGTCTCACAGTTATGGAGGCTAGAAGTCTGAGATTAGGGGGCCAGCAAGGTTTGTTCCTCCTGAGGGCTGAGAGGAACCTGAAAGCTGTTCCAGGTCTTCTCCTAGCTTCCAGGGGTCAGGTGGAATCTTCGGTGATGCTTAATTTATCTCCATAAATTAATTTATCTCCATCCCTTCATGTTCCCAGAGTGCCCCCTTTATGTATCTGTTTTGAAATTTACCCTTTGTTTTTTTAATATTTGTTTCTAACTTATTTATTCAGCTATGCCAGTTATTAGTTGCACAACTCAGGATGAGTTGTGGCATGAAAACTCTTATTTATTTTTTTTTATGAAAACTCTTTGTTGTGGCTTGTGGTACCTAGTTCCCTGACCAGAGGTGGAACCCAGGCTCCCTGCATTGGGAGCATGGAGTCTTAGCCTCTGGACCCCCAGGGAAGTCCCTTGAAATTTACCCTTTGTATGAAGACACCCGTCATAGTGGATTAGGGCCCACTCTTCTCCAGTACGTCCTCAGTTCAGTTCAGTTCAGTTGCTCGGTCGTGTCCGACTCTTTGCAACCCCGTGGACTGCAGCAAGCCAGGCCTCCCTGTCCATCACCAACTCCCGGAGTTTCTCAAACTGATGTTCATTGAGTCTATGTCCTCACTGAGTCAGAATGTCCTCATCTGAACTAATTCCATCTTCGAGGACCTTATTTCCATACGAGTTCATGTCAGGAGGAGGGGTAGGCTAACACTTTAACCTGTGAATCTGGAGACATAATTCACCCCTGAAAGTGAAAGTCGCTCAGTCGTGTCCGACTCTTTGCAACCCCATGGACTATACAGTCCATGGAATTCTCCAGGCCAGAATACTGGAGTGGATAGCCTTTCCCTTCTCCAGGGCATCTTCCCAACCCAGGGATTGAACCCAGGTCTCCTGCATTGCAGGCAGATTCTTTACCAGCTGAGCCACCAGGGAAGCCCAAGAATACTGGAGTGAGTAGCCTATCCTTTCTCCAGGGAATCTTCCCAACCTAGGAATTGAACCAGGGTCTCATGCACTGCAGGTGGATTCTTTACTGAATGAGCTATGAGGGAAGCCCAACTCACCCCTAGCAGCGCTCTTTCTACGTGTTTATAAGGATGAATTTCCCCCTTTCCATGTGTTATCTTTCCTAAATTTTATTTTTTCTTCCTTAATAATTGTGGGCAGATTCTTTACCATCTGAGCCCACCAGCGAAGTCCTATGAAAGGCTGAGGGCAGGAGGAGAAGGGGGCAGTGGAGGATGAGATTGTTGGATGGCATCACCAACTCAATGGATATTTTACTACAGACTTCGGGAGATAGTGAAGGACAGGGAAACCTGGCATGCTGCAGTCCATAGAATTGCAAAGAGTCAGACTCGACTTAGCAACTGAACAACAACAAGGCTGGGAAAGAAAGAGAGGAGGTGTTTGTGGGAATGGAGGCAGGGGTTGGACAAGAAAAGCTTTCCCAAGAGTCCCTGAGAGCAGCAGAGACTTTGCATCACTCTGAGAGGTGAGGAAACTTGCAGCTTTCTAGCCCACCTGGGAAGCTGGGCCCCTGGAAGAGAAACTGAGCGTAGCCTGCTTGGAAGGGACCCAGGACTCAGGGAAGGAGCTGCTAGATATATAGGGAGATGGGCTGAGCATGAAGGGTTACACCCTAGATCCCAACACCGTAAAACCCCCAGGGACCTGTGGGCCTCCAGGGAGAGACAATCAGAGCAATAGTTGACATTTAATTGCCTGCTTCTCTCCAGAAATAAGGAACTGAATTTAAGGCAATTTTAAAAATTAAAGAAATGTGAATGTTTTGGACTTTCAGAATGTGTGATTATGAACCCATGCAAACTCCACTGCCTGAAAAGGTTTAAACTTAAGCCACCGAATGAATCTTGATCTTCACTCAGTTTTGTAGCTAGAGAAGGAACTTCCTGATGGACTTCCATTTCTCCAGCCTCTGGACCCTTTGCTGGGGCATTGACTCCCTGGCAACAACCTAGCACAAAACCTTGCCCTCAGTAGATAATCAACAAGGGGCTTCTTCAGAACGATGAGTCATGTTGCCTACAGGCACAAGCGCTTAGCAACAGTGGGTATTTTTAAAAATGAGCTTGACACAACAAACGTCTGGGTGAGACGGTTGACAGCCATGAGAGGAATGGACTGAAAATCAATCAGTGATGGGTGGATGTGACCTTGAGAGATGCAGGCAGCTCATTGGAGAGAACTAGGAAGGACACAGCTCAGGGCAGAGGACTCATCTACATTTACTGAGCACTTACTATGCCCAAGACCCTCTGGAAACTCAATAGAAAATTTACTTCATTTCTCATCTACAGACTCTTATGACCTAATAATCAGACAGTAAATATTCAAAACATGAAGTCTAACAGATGCCATGGAGACAAATGAACTATTACACAACTCCAGACATCTGGAGATGGGGAGCAGTGATGGGTTAGGAAGACTTCATAGAGAAAAGTCTTGAGACATGAAATTCAGGGCATGGCCTGCTGCAAACTGTGTTATCAATGATGATGTCATCTTTCCCCGTCGCCCCAACAACAAGCAGGTTAACAAAGACAAACAAACATGGGAATGACCTCACACACACAGTCACACACAGTCACATCACTGCTTAAGCACTTGCAAGAGACACAAAGGCTCAATGACACAACTGGATAAGAGGTTGGTTTTGTACATCAACCCTCTCCTTGCCAACCTCCCCCCTTCCCCCTCCCCCAGGCTTGATTCCCACGCCCCTGGTAATCTACAGAAGCATCTGCATCCTTGTGGACACATTCATCACTTCCCCGGATACTTGCTCTCATCCATCCATCCCTTCATTCATAAGCAGTATCACACAGTGCTTTCCTGGCTCCACAACCCCTGTACAGAAGGGCCGAATATATTTTCTGTGAAGCTCAGGCCTTTATGCAGAACCATTTTCATCTTCTGGTGAGAGGCTGGGGTAACCAAGTGTCGTTAGAATTCTTCCCATTGTGCCTTCTTTCTTGAATGATGACATTTATACAAAGAATTTGACAGAGACATCAGAAGCGCTCATTCATATTTGGGGAGGAATTCATATTTAAGAAGTTACCAGAATAACTTCTCAGTGTAGATGAGACAGATTTATTATTATTATTATTTTTAAAGATGTGTATGTAGTAGGGAAAGATAAATTATGCAGTGTCACGATAGCTAATATTGTAGTTTGGGGGGAAATGAGACAAAATACAGCTAAGGATTATGAAATCCTTAAAATTTTCCAGTTATGTTGAGATTGCTCTTTGCTTATTTTCCTTATTTAATCCCTGCCAAGATCTCTATGACCTCTATGACCATTAGTAGTTTTCAGATAAGAAAATCAAAACACAAAGAAGTTAACTAACTTGCTCAGTTAAGGTCACTGGACCCATTAGGTGATGGTACTAGACTGCAGAGTCAACACTGGAGGGTGTGGTGTTAAGGACGAAAGCGGTGAGGGTGGGTTTTCCCATACTTCGGGAGAAGAATCTATGTATTGAAGGGGGCATTCTTTCATACCCATCAGTAGGTCTTGTTCAGGTACGCATGCTGGAGACAGAATTAAATACCTGTGTAACTTCTAGTTATTAGGGGGAGTGGCAAGGAGAAATCTTACAGGAAAATTATACCTTCAAATACCTTTGGCTCTAACAAGCTCGAAACCGTAAGGCAGAGGAAGTCAACAGCCCAGAACTGGAACTCGGGAATCCACAGAGCCGAAGGACCAGACGAGCCCGGGGCTCCATCCGTCCAGCAGGTCAGGTACCGGGAGGCAAAGACCTTTGGCGCGTTGATGAGATGCTAGCTTAGAAAGGCCCTCAGCCTTTACGCACGGTCCCCACCGCCAGGGCATGGAGCCCAGGCTCCGGGAGCCCGGATCTGGTCCGAAGCGGCCCGGCCGGTTCTCTTTCTATCGCCGCGCTAAGACTGTTTTGGGTCCCCCATTCCTCTCCCAGCTTGCCGGTCTTTGTGCCCCCGAGCGTCGACATCAGGGCCCTCGTCTTCTGGCTGCCACCTAACCGAGGCCGCGGCGTTCCTCCGGGCAGCTTGAGGTCCGGGAGGTCCTGGGGGAGCCTGGGTCCCCGCTGGCCTCGCGCGGGCGGCAGGGGGCGCTGCGCGCCGGGCGGGGCGGGGGCCGAGCCCGTGCGCCCCGCGTCTTTGTGCCGCGCGGCGCCGCCGCCCAGTCTCCCCCCGCGGGCCGCGCGCCCCGGCTGGAGGGCGGGCGGGAATAAAGGGCGGCTCCGCGCGGGGCGGCGCGGACAGCCAGCCTCGGACCGCGGACCTCGGTGCTCGGAGCCCCGCCCGCGGCCGAGCAGGAGCGGCGGCCCCCACCCCCCCGGGCCCCGGACGCGCGGGATCAGGTGGGTGACGCGCGGCCCCTTTGTGTCGGCCTCGCCCGGGCGGGCGCGGCCGAGGGCCCCGGGGGAGGTGGCCGTGCCGAGCGGATCCGGCGGCGGCGACGGCCAATCCATCCCCGCCAGGGGCGCCTTCCCGGCCCTGCCCTTGGGTGGCCAGGGTGCCGCCGCGTCCCGGCGCTCCGGCGGGTCCCCGGGGCGGCGGGGGCGGCCTATGGGGTCCGGCTGGGGCGATCCGGCGGGGCGCGGGCAGGAGGCGGGCAGGTCAGCCCGGCCGCGGTGGGCCGGCGCCGCGTCCTCCGGGGTGCACATCCCGGCTCCCGGGACCGCGGCCGCCCGCGTCCCTCCAAGCCGTCCCCTCCCCAGGGGCGCGCAGAAAGTTGTCTGCCACCCCCCACCCCCCATCCTACCCTCCAGCAGGCTCCCCAGCTCCCCTGCACTGTCCTGGGCACCCAGCTCTGGGCCTCCTGCGAAGCTGGACGATCAGGTCCCGAGGAAGAAGGGGTTACTCACTGCGCCCTCATCATCTCGTAGATGTCCAGCTCCAAAAGTTCTCTCTCCCTGCCCTCTTCCCAGCGAACAGGCACAATCATCATAAAAAGCCCAGTCAACAAATAGCCTGTGCTGGCCTCCTGCCAGGCCTTAAGGCTGGGTGAGGGAACCCAGAGGACTATCCCCAGGGGGTCCTGTCCTGGGATCTGGTCTCCGAACTGGAAACAGACTCAATTCTTGCTTTGATGGTGGGAAGGAAGCCCTTTCCCAGGAGTGGGGCCTGGGGATCTGATAAGGACGCATTCCAGGCAATCTGGCCAGGGGCAGGGCAGATTAGCCCTGTGGATAAAGAAAGTGTGAGATCCAGAGAGCAAGGTGAGGACTGCCTGCCTGAGAACCCTGGGACTTCCCAGGAGGGAGAGGCCGGGGAAGGAGGGTCTGGACTGCTGGTGAAGACGGAATTGAGTCAGAGCTTGGAGGTGGGACAGGTTCTGGGTGGCCAGAGGGAACTGGCCAGAGGAGGAAGGGAGAAGGGACACAGATGTGTACCTTGACCTTACCCTCGGACGTGCAGCCCGTGTGCTCCTTGGATGTGGTCCCTTTGGGATGGTGCCGAGAGCAGGTTCTCAGGAGAGGGAACTGAGATCCCCTTTTCCTAGTCTTCTAAGGGTTTCTAGTGCCTTTTCAAATCTTACTTTTATTAGTTTCTAGAGAGTGCAAAGGAATTATGACTAGTGTGGTCAGATAGGGGTAGATGGTGAAATGTTGAATTCCAGGCCAACCTATGGCCTTGATCCTGTGGCAGTGGGAGCCATAGATGGTTCTGGATGGTTCAGAGAGTGGGCTGGACCCCCACTGAGAGTGGGGAAGGTGGCTGTGAGGGGTGGTCTGTTGTGGAAGGTGTGGCTTGTAGTCCCCCTGGTACTTCTCATCAAAGGTCAGGCAGGGCTTGAGAACCTCAGGAAGAAGCAAGATGCAAACAACCTGATTTTAATGGGAGGGGAGTTTTCCAGATCCAGCACCATTGGAGTTCGGAAGTTTGTGTAAAACGAAGCTCTGGTTCAAATGTCAGGATCCTTGGAAGGGAAACAGGTGAACCAGTCAGATGCTGGGGGTAGAGCTGTGGCCAGTGGGTGATGGTGTGGGCTCCCAGGGGCCTGAAAGATGTGGGTGTTGAGACCTGCACGAGCACTTTCAAACTCCTGTGCTTTATAAGCTTGTCCAGCGCCCTGGCTTTAATCAAGTGTGCTCATCGCACCCAGATCCTTGCCCAAGTACAGGGCTTGGCCTGTGGACTCCATGTGGTTTGGGACTCGGAAGGGACCTCCCACACTTCAGTGGACGCTGCTGGCATTCAGCGGGATGAATGTGCCATTCGGCCAGACGCCGGGAGCCACGTCGCCTGTGTTTTCCACTGTGGTTCATGGTTTGGCCCCACTGCCTTCTTTTGTGCAAATTTCACCTCCCTCTTAGGAGCCTGTCTCTCTCTGGTGTGGAAACAGGGAAAGTCTGTCCACACGGAGAGTGAGCATCACAGCTCACTGGTCATCACAGATCCCCAGTCCAGCCGCCCATTGTGACTGAGGACACTGTGGACTGGAGGGGGAGGTCAGGGGCGCGGCCACAAAGAGAGCCGTGGCCAGCTTGGGCCCAGCACCAGCCCTCCTGATGGTCTGCTGTTCTTTCTCTGGCTCCATGCTTAAACTGGAGGATGGAGACGTGTCTGCTGCCCTTGGGGTCTGCTGGTCTGGAGCCACTCCAGGTGATTCTTCCAGGGGATCTGGTCAAGCGAGGACCTGCCCTGGGTCCCTGGGGTGTGGACAGTCAGGGGCAGCCAGGAGGCTGTGAGTAGAATGGAATACTTCAACGGAAGATGGACCCTGTCGACACTCACTTGGGGGAGTTTCCTACCTTCGAGGTCCAAGGATTGAGTTGAAGGTTCTTTTCTTTGAGATGAAAAGTCATCTGAGGTCATCATTTCTGGAAGCAGTCTCCTCTCTCCTTTGTTTCTGCATCACTGACACTCATGGACACCTTTTCTTAATTAGATGAAGAAATTAAATGGAAGCAACTGTTCATATACCTGCTGGGGAGTTCGGCTGAAGGACAGAGCCTGTACAACTTTCGAACCCAGCTCTGTGACCTTGAGCAAGTGTCTTAACTACCTCGTGTGGCCCCAGTTGACCCCCACTGTGGAACTAAGATGTTGGTCTAAATGATCGTCCAGATCTGGATATAAGAATGTGCTGCTTTAAAGGTCTCTTCCAGGAGCATCAGTCTTTACAATGCAACCATCTTTAAGAAATTTTGCAAGATAAAAAATTATATATATGTAAATATTTATATATATGTATCAGTTTCAGACAAATGGTTTTCTTCAGAGATGATAAGTTGAGAGATGGGGCTTTGAAGAGGGTCATTCCTTGATGATGAGAGTCTGTATCTTCTTTCTTTCCTGGAGTTTAAAGCCTGGATCTGATGGTGTTTCCTGATTAGCCTGTAGGTACAGAGAGAGCAGGACTTTCTCTAAGGAGCAAACTGATGAGCTGGATAGAGTGTTACGAGAAAAATAAGTTCCTGGCTGGCGTGATGAACTGTGCCAACTAGGTGATATGCAGTTTCTTAGGGTCTAACTTTGGAAAACCAGGAAGCAGTGGATGTTCATTTAGCCTTTCCATCACCAGGTGCTGATGGGAAGTGCTCTGAGTGCTGTGGACCCAATTCTCAGGTGGTCCGTAGAAAGGACAGGCATCACTAACTTACCCGATCTACAGGGGAGGGGAGAGGCTTAAGGAGCCCTTATGGAGTCCAAGGCCAGGCACTTGGTACATGCTAAAGCCAGCGTGGAACTCAGAGCCCCTTGGAAAAAGGGTATATTCCCTGTCCTTGAGGAGGCTATGATCTGGGCGTTGGGAAGCAGCCAGTCACAGATTGTTCTGGCTCTGGGGTCGGTACGCACAGTGCAGGGGGGCATGGTGAGGAGTTTGCCCGCTGGAGCTGGTGAGGCAGGCTGGGTCTTGAAGACGAGTCCCTGTTGGCAGGCAGATGAGGTCAGGGTCACAGGCTGGGCCCGAGAGCAGCAAGAAGCTGCCTGGGGGTGCAGGGAACTTCGGGCTGGTGTAGTGGGGCTGTGCTGGATTTGTCCTGCTGGGGGGTGACCCTGTCTCTGAATCCTGTTCAAAGCAAGACCCCCCAGCTGCAGCAGCATTGCTGTCACTTCTGGAACCTTCTGGATGGTCCCATCAGCGAGAGTTCTTTGGTTTTAGTGCCTCTGTCCTTTTTTGTCTCTCTCCCACCCCCCACCCCCCACTCTGCCAGTTTGCTTGTAGAGGAGAGGGTGTCCCGGGAAGATGAGAGGAAGCCCAGCTGCAGCCCAGGGTCTGCTTGCTCTGTCTGCAAGGTCACCTGAGCGAGGCTGCCGTGATTCCCCAGAGGGTGGCAGCCCGACCTGGTGGGCAAGCACCGAGCTGGAAGTGCAGCCTCTGAAGGATGCCAGTGCAGCTGGGGTCATGCCTGTTCCTGCCAGCTCTGCTCTGCAGGCCAGGACACGGCAGACCTGCTGGGGCAGAGGATTCCAAACCAAAATACTGACTCTATCTCTCAGGCTAGGTTATCGGTTAAACAGGGCTTCACGTCTGTCCTTGGAACGCCTCCCCACAGTGGTTGACCTGGGACATATTTTAATTTCCAGAGGGTCAGTTTTCAAGCAGACCTTTGAAACGGGGCATGTTTGATGTTGGGGTACCAGCGTCTAAAGGTGATCTGGAGGGAGGTGGGACTGTGCCAGCTGCACCCAAGGAGCAGCAAAGACTGCCTCTCAGATTCCCACTGACCTGCTAGCCTCACAGGCAGGCAGGGAGCCATTCCGTGATGCTCTGTCTCTTGCATCTGGGAAGTGGTTCCCGGACCGTGGCAGGTGATATGTGTGTCCTGCTACCCACCCTCCATGGTTGGCTCCTCTGCAGTTGCTCCGTCATTCCAGAGTAGCCCTGCCAGCCAGCCCCTGCGTCCCCCCTCCCTGGTGAGGCTTGTCCATGGAGGGGTAGCCTTCAGGACAGAGAGGCTCTTTGCTCCCCTAGCTCGTGGGTGGAAAGTGTGCAGACCTTTGTGTTAGGGGCCTCTTCCACCTGAAGGTAAATCATCTCTTCATTGGGTGTCCCAAAGCCAGAATTATTCAGGCGTGTGTCACATCCTGGGACAGTCTTTGTTCCTTCTCTGTGGTGTCTCTCCTCCACTCCCCGCCCCCCTCTAGGCTCACCACTGACCCAGAAAGTTGACAACTTTCTGGCTGAGACACCGCTGCTCATGAAGTCACAGCTGTGCCTCTGGAGTGAGGCTCTGTAAGTTTCTCCTGGGTTCCAGCCCGTCTTTCCATGTTGATCTCTTCGCAGCCTCCACACTTAGACCCTGAAACATTCTCCCTCCGCCTCCAGGTGTCAAATTCCTAATGATCCTTCCAGGCTCCGCAGGCATATTGCCTTTTTCTTAAAGCTGTGGAATCACCGATGTGGGGGCCGTGGAGGCTGACTCCTCCAGCAGTGGCGTCTTACAGAGGAGGAAATGCAGGCGTGGAGCAGAGAGGGAAGAACGCAGGCCCGGGAGCCCCGTCAGGCCCCTTCCCTTTCCAGCCCGAGCATCTGTCTTCCTCCTGCCATGAGCCGGGAGCCTCTTCTCTACCAGGTGTTTCTATGGCGACTTTTTTTCAGAACCTGCAATTGCACTTAAGCTCTCTAATCTAATTTTTCTGTAACTTTATCCTTCCTTTACTAAATTGCAAGCCCTACAAATGTAGGGACCTATTCATTTTAACATTCCCTCAGTGCCCGTCATGGTGTCTCTAAATGCATTTTTGCTCCATGATTGAATCCATGGGAAAGAAACCGGGTCCAGAAGGGAACGTGGGGTAGGTTATTGACGAGGAGATGGGATCCCGGCTCGTGTTCTGGTCTCCAGCAGGATCTGAACAAATAGAGACGTGCTCTGTCTTTGGGGAGGTCCAGCCACAGAGCGGGACACCGCAGGACTGTGTGGGGCCGAAGTGGGTGGGGTGTTGGCTTGTGGTGCAGGGATGCACCACAAGACCCAGCCCACGGGTGGGCCTTCTGGGATGTCGGGGGGCGGGCTGGACAGTCCCGAGCCACCTGGACATGGGGGCAGGCACCCCAGTTCCAGAGTTAGGTGGCAAGCCTTGCATGGACCAGTTGGAGGGGGCCAGGGGGCCTGAGCTCCGTAGCGCAGGGAGGTCGAGACAGGGAAGGGGTTGTGCAGGGCCCAGCCAGGGAGACTTGATGGGGGGACAGTGACCCCACTAGGGCCCACCCAGGTGGGTGTTATGGGAACTCCAGTGAGGAAATGACTGCTGGGAAGTGGGGTGAAGGTGGGTAGACCTTGAAGAGGGGTCACTGGAGAAGGGGGTGCCCTGTGCTGGTGTGGGAGGGGGCAAAGAGGATGTGTTCATGAGGATATCGGGGAGCCTGGGCTGGGGGTGAGTTTCCATTGGCGTCATGAGTCTGAATCTTTCTAACGAGAGGGAGAGGTGCTCTAGGTAAAGAGGTGGTTAGATTTTCTGGAAAGAGTGTTTTGCAGAGAACGTGGTGGGGACCCTCGCTTCACATGGATGTGCAGAGTGGTCAGAGGGTTGGTGCAGCCAGGGTGTGTGATATGACCCACGGCAGTGATCCTGTTCTCTGTCCCCAGGGAGTCTGTTTCTTGGGTGTCTTCCCCTCTCCTTCTGTGCACGGGGCCAGTTTGCATCCAGAAGCTGGTGGTAGGCTGTGTATTCCAGGAACAGCTTTGCTCTGGCAAGTTTTGAAAGTCTGCAGAGACCCTGGGCAGGGGGGCGGGGGGCAGCTGTTTGTTATGCCATTGAGAACAGAAAGAAACAAACAGTCCCATAAATTAATTTTCCCTGACACCCTGATTGCCACACAGTGCTTCTTGGTACCACACGCCCTGCTCAGAACAGTCCTAGGAAATGGAACAAAAGAGCTCCCTGCAGACTTTCAGAGCTGGGCGCCTTGGGATAATTTAAATTTGTTGGCGGGAACTGTGTATTTCTTCCTAATCGCTTGGCAGGGTGAGGCGGTCCCAGGGCTCCTGTGGACCAGACAGAGCTGGCTGTCCCTGCTGGGAGCTCAGTCTCTTCTTTCTTCTTTATGTCTCCACTGAGCCTTAGCTGGGGGCCTTGAGAACTGAGATGGGCTGGTTGTGGGAGGCAGATATGGGTGGGCCAGATGTATTAGAAGGAAGAAAAATAGGATCTTTATTACGTCAGCTCCTGGGACCCTAAGAAATTACCTCCGTTTCCAAGTTTATTTTCCGTCTAACACTCTCAGTCTCACTCACTGCTTCCTTCCTAACTTCTCTCTTGTCTCCAGGCAGGGAGTGATGCTATAGACCCAGGGTTTGTGTGCCCCCAAATTCGTGTGTTGAAACGTAATCCTCAGTGGGATGTTGCTAGGAGGTGGGGACTTTGGGAGGTGATGAGGGCGGGGACTTCACGAATAGGGTTGTTGTTCAGTCACAAAGTCATGTCTGACTCTTTGCGACCCCATGGACTGCAGCACACCAGGCTCCTCTGCCCTCTGCTATCTCCTGGAGTTTGCTCAAACTCATGTCCATCGAGTCGGTGATGCTGTTTAACCATCTCATCCTCTGCTACTCCATTGTCCTTTTTGCCCTCAATCTTTCCCAGCATCAGAATCTTTTCCAATGGGTCGGCTCTTTCTATCAGATGGCACAGGACTGGAACTTATTAGCACCCATCACTTCGTAGTAAATAGAAGGGAGAAAACTAGAAGCAAGAAGCAGTGACAGATTTTATTTTCTTGGTCTCCAAAATCACTGTGGACAGTGACTGCAGCCACGAAATTAAAAGACGCTTGCTCCTTGGAAGGAAAGCTATGACCAACCTAGACAGCATATTAAAAAGCAGAGACATCCCTTTGCTGACAAGGGTGGGTATAGTCAAAGCTGTGGGTTTTCCAGTAGTCACGAACAGGGTTAGTGGCCTTATAAAATAGACCCCAGGGAGCTCTCTAGCCCCTTCTCCGTGGGAGGACACGGCGACAGAACAACTGTCTTGGGCGGGAAAGTGGCTGTCACCGGACATTGAATCCACTGGCATCTTGATCTTGGATTCCCAGGCTCCTGATCTGTGAGAGGTGGGTGTCTATGTTTACAAGCCGCTGCATCTGTGGGATTTTTTATTAGGGAAGTCCGGATGGACTAAGATAGGCAAAAGTGTTTCATCACCAGTCACACTGGGGGTGAGACCCCACTGCTGATCATCCTCTGAGACCCAGGTAAGGTCACATTCCCAGATGCCAGGGCCTCAGAGTTCAGCATGTATTTTGGAGACACAGTTCAGCCCATAGCACGCATCTCCCAGTACCACGGAGTACATGTGCATATGTCCTTGTATGTTACTGTGTGTTTGGCCAGCAACGGAATACTCCCTGTGTTTGGTGACACGCCCCAGAAGGGGCCAGTTGCTGGCCTTGGGTCAGCTGCCCCGAGGACTGGGGTCTTTTTGAGGCAGCCCCGTTCTGTGCCAGGCCCTGGGGCAGTCGCTGGAGAGGGGCAGTTGGTGTCGGATCCATTTGTCTGCTTTTTAATCATGGAAGCCACTTTTTCTGAAAGTGCGTGGCTGTCTGTGTTCCTGTCTCATTGCTCTGGGCTGGGTGGCTCCTGGTGGGAGTGAGAGAAGACAAGGAAGCGAGAGATCGAAGGAGCAGGGAGGGTGGGACAGGACAGGACCGAGCTCCTGGCATTCCGCGTGGCTGGACTGCCATCTAATAATCGTCTTTGCTGCTCTTACCTGATCTTCTTTGAAAGACAGAAATCCAAACAGGGTGACATCCAGGCTATTGTGCACGGGGCTTAAATGTTCTTGGTATCTCTCCAGTGTGGTGCCAGCACACCCGAACCTCTGTGGGTATTTGTGGTTTTGGGTGAGGAGGGCCAGATGGCATCACTGACTCGATGGACATGAATTTAAGCAAGCTCTGAAAGCTGGTGATGGACAGAGAAGCCTGGCGTGCTGCAGCCCATGGGGTCGTAAAGAGTCGGACACGACTGAGTGAACTGAACTGAACTGAACTGAGGGCCAGAAAAGCACAGCCCTGTCCTGTTCATTTCTGATTCCCTCTAACACCTGGCACGTGGTGCCTGCTGCACAGTAGGTGCTCAGTGAATGTTTGTTGAACTTAGTAGGCATCTGTTCCCTTCAGAGACATTCAGGTCCAGAAACAATCTCATCCATTCATTCATTCTTTGTGTTTATTTCATTCATTCATTTGGCAAAACCTTTTTGGTCCTGGGGGTTCAAAGGCAGATTAAGGAGTAGACTAAAGGTGAGGGCATGGGGAGCGGGCAGGTAGGGGGCTGATGAGGCTTTTCTAGAACGTGAGAAATGGAATATTTCTTGCCTTATCAGTAAACAAGGATGCCACGGTCATCAGTGATTACAGCCCTCCCGTGTGAGCTGGTGAGCCCTAAGGGTACTCAGGAAGGAGAAGAATATGTACAATCTAACAGCCGTCGGATCGCAGCCACTCCACACGGGGAGCTCCCCGGGGAACCAGAATGTGAAAACACAGGATACTGGCCCCAGTAGCTGAGATGCAAATGAAAGGAATGATTGCGGTGAGCCCAGACTCTTGCATCTTCCCAGACGTGCACGAGCGCCCTGTATGCCTTCGTGCTCAGTCGTGTCCGACTGTTTGTGACCCCATGAACTGCAGGCTACCAGGTGTCTCTGTCCATGGGATTTCTCAGGTAAGAATACTGGAGTGGGTTGCCATTTCTTCCTTCAGGGCATCTTCCCAAACCAGGGATTGAACCTGTGTGTCCCGCATTAGAAAAACACTAAAATCCTTAACTTGGGATGTGTGGTTTTCTTTAATGAACAATAATCTTTTGATGTTTGGACTACCTGCCCTTTGTCGCAAAATTTCTGTGTAACCTGGCCCCTCCCCTTGCCTCCTCATAGCAGTTCTCTCAGGGTCACGTGAGATGCTGTCTCTCTGGCTTAAAGTCCTAATAATTCCCACTGAATAAAACATGACTCTCAACTCTTAGGTTGTGAGAGCTTCCCTGGTGGCTCAGATGATAAAGAATCTACCTGTAATGCAGGAGATCCAGGTTCGATCCCTGGGTTGGGAAGATCCGTTGGAGAAGGGAATGGCTACCCACTCCAGTATTCTTGCCTGGAGAATCCCATGAACAGAGGACTCTGGTGGGCTACAGTCTGTGGGGTCACAAAGAGTCAGACACGACTGAGCAACTAACACTTAAGTTGACAAACAAGATCAGTGATCAGCAAGACAGGTATCAATCTCTTACACTTTTGCAGTTTTGTAAATTTCAGTAACTTATATGTAGATTACATCATGTGAAATAACAGGTTGGATGACCTCACAGGCTGGGATCAAGATTGCTAGAAGAAATAGCAACAACCTCAGATAGGCAGATGATACTACTTTAATGGCAGAAAGTGAAGAGGAACTAAAGAGCTTCTTGAAGAGGGTAAAAAAGAGTGAAAAAGCTGGTTTTAAACTGAACATTCAAAAAACTAAGGTCATGGTATCTGGTTCTATCACTTCATGGCAAATAAATGGGGGAAAGGTGAAAACAGTGACAGATTTTTATCTTCTTGGGCTCCAAAATCACTGTGGACAGAGACTGCAGCCATGAAATTAGAATATGCTTGTTGCTTGGAAGAAAAGCTATGAGAAACCTAGACAGTGTATTAAAAAGCAGAGACATCACTTTACCGACAAAGGTTCATATAGTCAAAGTTATGGTTTTTCCAGTAGTCATGTACAGATGTGAAAGCTGGACCATAAAGATGGCTGAGTTCTAAAGAATTGATGCTTTTGAACTGTGGTGTTGGAGAAGAACAGCAAAGGGATCCAACCAGTCCATCCTAAAGGAAATCAGTCCTGAATATTCACTGGAAGGACTAATGTTAAAGCTGAAGCTCCAATACTTTGGCCACTTGATGCCAAGAGCCAACTCATTGGAAAAGACCCTGATGCTGGGAAAGATTGAGGGCAGGAGGAGAAGGGGGTGACAAAGGTTGGATGGTTGGATGGCATCTCTGACTCAATGGACATGAATTTGAACAAACTCCAGGAGATGGTGAAGGACAGGGAAGCCTGGCGTGCTGCAGTCCGTGGGGTCTCAAAGAGTGGGACACGACTTAGTGACTGAACAATAACAAGAAGTGTCAGTTTCATTCTAGTGAAAACAACCAGTTGGGATAGCTAGGAATTTCCATCCAGCGACATTGCTCACTCTCCATTTCTCCTCTCTGTGAAATAACTCCAGCTTAAAGGGCATGCTTTTTAATATGCTCAGTAAATATTTATCCAGCCCCCTTCCTTTGCTGGGTCCTGTGCTATGGAATGTGCAAGCGGGAGTCTTTGTCCTGAAATGAATGTGTCCTTCCTTCAGCAGAGTGGCTGGGAACGGTCTTATCTGTTAATACTTTAATCGCTCCTAGGATTCCTTTCCTTGGGCCTGCAGCCATGCTTCCTTGCTGGTGACCTTGTTTTCTTCCCCTCTCCAGCCTGCAGCTGGCCCAGACTTTCTCCAGGAGGACCTTGCCCACTGCAGAGTGCTGGTGGGAGGCCTTGGGCTGTGTCCCGGGGCCTTGCAGATAAGCCTTCTCCCTGGGGGTGCAGGCTCTCTTGCTGGTGCAGTAGGAGCAAACCAAAGGGGCTGGGGGTAGAGGGGAGAGTGGGCAGAGGGCGGGGCTCTTGAGCCCTTGCACTGCAGCCAGTCCCATGTGAACTGTGCCCCGAGTGTGTAAAGTGTCTGGTTTCCAAAATCTAGTGTGAAAAACAGAATGCAGATTATCTCAATAATAACGTTGAAGTTGATCACACGTTGAAATGATTTTAGTTTGGCTACAGTGAGTTAAATACTAAAATGAATTTCCTTTGCTTCCTTTTCCTTTTTTTTTTTTTAATGTGGCTCAGGGGTTAAAGTGTCTGCCTGCAATGCGGGAGACCCAGGTTCGATCCCTGGATCGGGAAGATCCCCTGGAGAAGGAAATGGCAACCCACTCCAGTATTCTTGCCTGGAGAATCCCATGGACAGAGAAGCCTGGTAGGCTACAATCCACGGGGTCGCAAAGAGTCGGACACGACTGAGTGACTTCACTTCATTCACTTCACTTCACCAGGACATTTAAAATTACAGATGCGGCTCTCAAGTTTCCTAGACTGACGATCTGAAGAAGGGACTTGGGGAGGTGCTTTTCTTTCGTGGTTCACAGACCCTGCGGCCAGCCCTGCCTGTTCTTGAGGCTGGCTGCATGGGGACTTGATGCAGCCAGCCCTGGTGGGCCAGCCAGGAGCGGGTCCAGGCCTGACTTGTGCAGAGTTCGTTGTCACCGGGACTGTTCTCTCTTGGGTTTAGTCCCAGATGCTTGACATTCCTGCTCAGCGGGGCCCATCCTCTTCTCAGCAGCCTGTGTTACTCAGATTCAACCATTCTGCTGGCTCCATTCAGTCCCAACACAGATGCAAGAGTCTGTGGATTTTTATGTCTAATGTGTAAAATGAGGGGCATGCTTTAGAGGAACTTAACATTTTTCTTTACCAAACTCTTTAGTCCTTGAAATCTGCCTGGACCCTGACCTTTTTTTGGTCCAGTCTCTAGGTCATGTCCTACTCTTTGTGACCCCATGGACTGCAGCACGCCAGGCTTCCCTGTCCTTCACTGTCTCCCAGAGTTTGCTCAAACTCATGTCCATTGATTTTGACCTTTGGCCTCAGGTTAATTGTCACGAGCCCTCCTGATTTTCCCATCCAAGTCCCACGTGTCTCACAGCATCCACACTGCTGGCCTTTGAACCTCAGCTCCGGCCGCCCGCTGTCCAGGATCCAGTCCAGCCGCACTCACCCCTGAATGCCCAATGGAGGCTGATTGAGAGAATCCTCTCCCACACCCGTGCCATCGTGGTGAATCCTGCTACCTGCTCCCGGCCCAGGGCCACACATCTTGCCCAGGGATGCAGGAGGGTGTTGCCTGCAGCTGATCAACTGCCCACCCAGGTGTCCGGCTCCAGCTGACCTCTTAAAGCTGCTGCCCTCATTCCTGGCCGTGGTGCCAGCCCTGTTTGCATCCTGGCTTCAGAGCCACCTGCTCTTTGCTCCTGCATCTTTGAGATGTGTCTTTTCGCCCACCTGTCCCTTCTCCGGCCTGCTGTCCTTGGCTGGCTGCCGTCGCTGGACAGCAGTGGTGGTCCAGGGCACTGCAGGGTCCCCCGCCCCCGCATCACCTGCTTTCCTCTGCATCCCAGGCTCGTCTCAGCTCCCCCGCTTTGGCACTGTGCCTGCTCCTGAGATCCTCCTGGCTCATCCCCCTGCTCCTCTTCCTGCCTGTTCCTGGGAGCACTGCGTGGCTCCTTCAGACCCCATCACATTCCTGATCTGCCCTGGCATTCATGGTAACGTGGAGTTGAGTCAGCTTGTACTCCTAGGGACAGCAGGCACAGTGCCTAGGGCCCGTGAGCTTTGCAATATTGAATATTTTAAAAATCCTGGAAATAAGCATTAGCTCCAAAGTATTAAAAAAAAAAAAGGCAAGACAAAAACCAAAAGCCTTCGCCAAAGAGAGTTGATGGTAGCACCTGTGTTGTGTTATGCTGACGAGATATAACCATGATTTAGTCAACTGGAAGTTAAGACACAGTGATGTAGGAAATCGTGTTTACCCTGAAATAAGCGTGCTTTTTAGTGTTTGGCTTGATTCGCTGAGGCCTCTGGGAATGAAACCTCCCCAAGTTAAGCACTACCCTCCACACTTCTTGCTTTCCCACCTCTGCCTGGCACCAGAAATGAGATGCAGACTTCCACATTTATTTGTCGCTCTCTTGGCTTAGTGACCCTGGCCTGTCACTCCATTTTGAATTCCCAGCCCAGGGCCTGGTACATTCTGCTTCACTATACTAAACTTTTAACTCATCTCAGTACATTAAATGGAGAAGGCAATGGCACCCCACTCCAGTACTCTTGCCTGGAAAATCCCATGGATGGAGGAGCCTGGTAGGCTGCAGTCCATGGGGTCGCTAGGAGTTGGACACAACTGGGCGACTTCACTTTCACTTTTCACTTTCATGCATTGGAGAAGGAAATGGCAACCCACTCCAGTGTTCTTGCCTGGAGAATCCCAGGGACGGGGGAGCCTGGCGGGCTGCCGTCTCTGGGGTCGCGGGCTGCCGTCTCTGGGGTCACACAGAGTCGGACAGAACTGAAGCGACTTAGCAGCAGCAGCAGCAGCAGCAGTACATTAAAAACATAAATAAGTACAGGACATTAAGATCCTGCTTGAAGATTTACATTTTGTTATTTTCTGAAACACTGCCTATATGGTAGTTTTTAAAACCACTGACATTTATAAACTGACTCCACATGACAAAAACCCTTAGATGAGCTGCTAATAAAAATAATCATTCAGAAGCTGAAAATGCAGTTTGTATGATTTTAGCTTAAATTGTATGTGGAGTTTTCCTTCCGTGGACCCTATGTGCTTAATCTGCACCACGCTGCTTGCTTAGACATTGATCTTGTTATTGTTTAGCTGCTAAATCGTGTCCACCTCTTTTGTGATCATATGGACTGTAGCCTGCCAAGATCCTCTGTCCATGGCATTTTCCAGGCAAGAATACTGGAGTGGGTTGCCATTTCCTTCTCCAGGGGTCCTTCCCCACTCAGGGATCGAACCGGCATCTTTTGTGTCTCCTGCATTTGCAGGCAGAGTCTTTGCCACTGAGCCACCGGGGAAGTCTAGACAATGTAACTACCATTTTGTTGTTGTTTGGTCACTAAGTCGTGCCCGACTCTTTGCAACCCCATAGACTATAACACACTAGACTCCTCTGTCCTCCAGTATCTCCTGGAGTTTGCTCAAGTTCATGTCCTTGAGTCAGTGGTGCTATCTAACCCTCTCATCCTCTGTTGTCTACTTCTCCTTTTGCCTTCAATCTTTCCCAGCATCAGGCTCTTTTTCAATGAGTCAGTTCTTTTCATCAGGTGGCCAAAGTACCAGAGCTTCAGCTTCAGCATCAGTCCTTCCAGTGAATGAATATTCAGGGTTGATTTCCTTTAGGATTGACATGTTTGATCTCCTTGCAGTCCAAGGGTCTCTCAAGAGTCTTCTCTAGCACCTAAGATTATATGATAGCAAATATATATCTTGGTGGTTAAGATAAAGGATATTTCTGTGTTAAAATTTTTTTAATTGAAAAACAATTCAAAGATAAACTAGCTACAGGGAACGTTTGCTAATACGATGAAGTGGGCTCTTCTGCAGAGCAGGAACCTTTGAAATATAAATTGTGTTGCCTCAGCAGAGGAAAGGAATTTCTAGGTCTAGGCTGGGGGAAGGGGTGACTGAAGGATAAAGGCATGACTTTTGTTTGCAGCTGCATAATTACTTCAAACAGTCGTACTTTGGAGAATTTTGCTTGGGAAAACGATACTGAATGTGGAGAAAAAGAAATGCTTTAGGCCCAAAGGCTCTTCATTTGTTTGTTCATTTTAAATAATAGCCCCAAATGGAGAACATCTAAATTTGGACAAGCAAATATCCTGCTCTAATTTCATAAGATTTTTGGAGATGGTGGGCATAGGAAAATATTTGTAATATATCACTAAGTGAAAACAGTTATGAGACTGAATTGTATGTACACCATGTGTACAGATATGGAAAATATACTGAAGACGGGAGTCCAGGCTCCTCCTATGGACTTTTTCATTTTCCTACTTTTGATTTTTAAAATTGTGGTTCTAATTTAATTTTATAGTGAAATTATTTCAGTTTAAAAGTGGTCTTACTTGTAAATTCTGCCCAATTTACAATGTGCAGACTCTTGCGACCCCATGGACTGTAGCCTGCCAGGCTCCTCTGTCCATGGAATTCACCAGGCCAGAATACTGGAGTGGGTAGCCGTTGCCTTCTCCAGAGGATCTTCCCAACCTAGAAATCGAATCGGGGTCTCCTGCATTGCAGGCGGATTCTTTACCAGCTGAGCTACCAGGGAAGCCTTAAATTCTGCACACCCTCCCCCAGCAGTTTATTGTTTCATACACAGCAAATATATTTCAGCAAATAACCTTGTATGTCAAGTGGATATTTTGCTGCCGGGGCTTAAAGAGAAGTGAGGGCGAATTAGTAAACACCTGTCCAGTCAGTTAAAGAGATAAAGCAATGTGAACACTGACATTTTCCCTGAAAGGGGACTCTTTGAGGCTTGCTTTTAGCTCACGTGCTTGCATCTGAGCAGTGGCGGTCAAAGTCAGGACCGTGACACTGGCCTCATGAAGTCCAGGCATCTGTGGCTGTTGTCACTGCTGAGCAGAGCAGAGCAGTACCACAAGGACAGTGGCTTGGAATCCTTCTCCAGACTTCACGTCCCATTGGAAACTTCTGGAAAGACCCTTAGCCTCTCTGTAAATGGTCCCAGTTTGTTCATGAAAACTGAGGCTAGTACTAGGGCTGCTTCTTTTACAGGCTCCTCTGAGGACTGCATACATTGCCAGTGAGAAGCTCTGAAGGAGAACATTCAACATCCATCAGAAGGCAGATGCACAAATAACCCTTCCGAGTTTCGAGAGCAAGGAGGCAGTCAGATGTAAGATGTGAGGCAGTGGTGAGGCATCTGGGAACTCGGACAGACACTGCCTAATGCACTTGTATCCCATCTTGAAAGCTCCTCCTGGTTGAATAAAATATTGCCATTCTGGTCCACAAAAATGGAAAGTATTAGACCCATTAAGCCTGTTATTTTCTCTAGCTTTTCGGCTTTTTCTGTTTAGCACAGCCTAAATGAAATAGTGCCATATTTCTTCCTTTACAAAAGTTTTCTCTTTTGATTGTTGTTTTGCTTTAATTTTTTGGTGAAAATGCCCCAAAGTACTGCATTGCTGATAGATATAGGTAGAGACTATAGCTATGGACTGAGGTTAGTCATTCATGCATTTTTATGTCCAGAGTTCACAACCCTTGTGTTTTATGTATCCATCTTAACCAATACAATTTTAGCTTAACTAAATATTTATCAATTTCATTGATCTTTCAGAGAATCAGCTCTTGATTCTGTTGCTTTTCTGTTTATGATTTCATTGATTTTTGCTCTAATTTTTACAGTGTCTTCCTCTGCTTGTTTTAGGCCTAAAAAAGCAAGTTTTGGTTATTAATTTCAGATCTTTCTTCTTTTGGAATGTATGCATTTGATGCTATGAATTTCCCTATAAGCAGTGTATTTGCTCCAGTCTGCTCATCTTGATAAGTTATGGTTTTATTTTCATTCAGTTCAAAATACTTTTAAATTTCTCTTGAGACTTCTTTGACCAGCGTGTTATTTAGAAGTGTGCTGCTTCATCTCCAGATCGTTGGGAATTTTCCAGCTACTGTCCTGTTACTGACTCCCAGTTTCATTCCATCCTGATGTAAAGCATACTTGGTATGATTTCTGCTGCTTTTGTTAATTTGATAAAATGTTTTATAGTCTTGAATGTTCCATATGAACCTCAAGAATGTGTATTCTGCTGCTGTTGAATGGACAGTTCTGTGTGTCAAATAGATCAAGTTGATTGTTTAGTCCTGTTCAGGTCAGCCATGTACTTAACTGTATTTCTTCTTGTTGAATCTTGTCCATTGCTGCTGCTGCTGCTAAGTCGCTTCAGTCGTGTCCAACTCTGTGCGACCCCATGGACTGCAGCCTACCAGGCTCCTCCGTCCATGGGATTTTCCATGGCAAGAGTATTGGAGTGGGGTGCCATTGCCTTCTCCGTGTCCATTACTGAAAGGAGTGGAAATTCTCTAACTATAATAGTGCTTGTGTACTTAGTCACTCAGTCCAGTCCCATTCTTTGCAACCCCCGTGGGCTGTAGCCCACCAGACTCTTCTGTCCATGGAATTCTCCAGGCAAGAATACTAGAGTGGTTGCCATGCCGTCCTGCAGGGAATCTTTCCAAACCAGGATGGAACCTAGGTCTCCCATATTGCAGGCAGATTCTTTACCATCTCAGCCACCGTTTCTCCTTGCAGGTCTGTTAATTTTTGCTTCCATATGTTGACACTATGCTGCTCATGCATATGTATTTAGTACTTTCATGTCTTCTTGGAGAACTGACTCCTGTATCTTACACAGTGTCCCTTACCCCTGATGGTTTTCCTTGGTCTGAAGTCGGCTTTGTTTGAAATTAACATAGTTGCTCCAGCTTTCTTTTCTTTAGCATTGACATACGGGTCTTTCTCCATTCCTTTATATTTAACCTGAGTCTTTTTATTTAAAATTGGTTTCTTTAAACAACATATCATTGAATCTTACTTTTTTTATCCACCCTGGAAATCTCTGACTTTTAACTGGTGCAGTTAGACTTTTCACATTTAAAGTGACTACTGATATAGTTGGATTAGTATCCACCATATTTGAAATTGTTTTCTATTCATGACATCTGTTCTTTGATTTTTTTTTTCTCCTCTATTTTTCTGACTTCTCTGGTTTTGAGTATTTTGTATCATTCTATTTTATCTCCTCTATTAGCATATCAGTTAAACTTCTTTTAATATCTTTCTGTGGTTGCCATAGAGTTTGTGCTATATATATATATTTTTTTTTTTTTAATACTAAACTAACTCCACTTTCAGATAACACTGTTCCACTTGATGCGTACATAGTAAAGATTCTTAGAGTATTTCTGATTATTCTCTACCTGCCTTTATGATTTTATTGACATTTTTTTCATTTATCCATATTCTGATGTTGCTATTTCTGCTTTAAATAATTTCTTTTAGATCAATTAAGAAAGGGAAAATGGATATTTTCATTCATTCCTTCTCTAACTTTTCCTGTGTTTATGTTGATCTGAGTTTCTGACGTATCATCTTCTTTCTCTCTGAAGAACTTTACACTTTTTGTGAGGCAGGACACCTGGTGATAGATTCCTTCAATTTTCGCTTCTCTAAAGAAATATTGGGTTGGCCAAAAGGTTCGTTCAGGAAGCTGAACGAACCTTTGGCCAACCCAATATTTATTTTTCTTTCACTTTTGAGGGATATTTTTCTTGGAAGTAGAATTTTAGTGTGGTGATGTTTTTCTTTAAACATTTTAAATATTTCACTCCACTTTTTACGTGTGGAGAGACTTCTCTTTTTCTGAAGAGAAGTCAGATCTAATTTCTTATTCCTGCTCTTCTACAGGTAGAGTGTTTTTTCTCCTTCATTTCTGCTTTCTTTCATGATTTTAATTCAGTCTTTGATTTCTGCAATTGAATATGACGTGCTAAGAAGCGCCTATTTTGGTATTTATCCTGTTTGATGTTCTTTAAGCTTACTGAACCTGTGGTTTGGTGTCTGTAATTGATTATGGAAAATTCTCAGCCATTCTTGCTTCAAATATTTTCCTCCTCTGTTTTCTCTTTTTTCTTTTTCTGACATTCTAATTATGCATATGCCATACTTTTTGAAATTTTCCTACCATTCTTGGATGTTCTTGTTTTTTTTTTTAATTATTATTATTATTTTTTTGTTTTGCATTTTAGTTTGGCAACTTTCTATTGACCTCTCTTCAAACTTACTGACTTTTGTCTTGGCTGTACTTACTCTGTTGATGAGCCTGACTTAGACATTTTTCATTCTTTAAAATGTTTTTGTTTTCTAGCATTTCCTTTGATTCTTAAAAAAAAAAAAATCCATCTTTCTGCTTATATAACTGTGGATGGAAAATATCGCCTGCCAGTAAATGAAGGATGTTATGGACATCAAGCCAGCATCTACAGAAGCTGACCCCAACTGCACACCATGAGGGTATTCAGGATGGAGAAAGTAGGACCCTGGCCCCAGGTAGCCGAAGTGCTCATCAAAAGAGTGATTTCAATTAGCCCAGGCTCTTGCATTTCATCTTCCCATACATAGAAAAGTGCTAAATTCATTAACATGAGATATTGTTTGTTTGTTTTAATTAACTGTAATCTGGCTTAAAGCTCAACATTCAGAAAACTAAGATCATGGCATCCGGTCCCATCACTTCATGGCAAATAGATGGGGAAACAGTGAAACAGTGACTTTATTTTTTGGGGCTCCAAAAATCACTGCAGATGGTGATCGCCATGAAATTAAAAGACACTTACTCCTTGGAAGGAAAGTTATGACCAACCTAGATAGCATATTCAAAAGCAGAGACATTACTTTGCCAACAAAGGTCCGTCTGGTCAAGGCTCTGGTTTTTCCAGTAGTCATGTATGGATGTGAGAGTTGGACTATAAAGAAAGCTGAGCACTGAAGAATTGATGCTCTTGAACCGTGGTGTTGGAGAAGACTCTTGAGAGTCCTTTGGACTGCAAGGAGATCCAACCAGTCCATCTTAAAGGAAATCAGCCCTGAATATTCATTGGAAGGACTGATGTTGAAGCTGAAGCTCCAATACTTTGGCCACCTGATGCGAAGAGCTGACTCAATTGAAAAGACCCTGATGTGGGAAAGATTGAAGGCAGGAGGAAAAGGGGATGACAGAGGATGAGATGGTTAGATGGCATCACCAACTCAATGGACATGAGTTTGGGTGAACTCCGGGAGTTGGTGATGGACAGGGAGGCCTGGCGTGCTGTGGTTCATGGCGTCGCAGAGTCGGACTTGACTAAACGACTGAACTGAACTGAATCTGTTACTGAACTGAACTGACCTGTTTTTTGTTTTTGGTTTTTTTGCTAAACTTCTATATATCCTGGCTCCTCCCTTACCTCTTCAGAGCAGTCCCTCACAGCTATCTGAAAAACTGTCTTCTGGGCTTAAGTCCTCAGAAAATCTGCCAAATCAAATGTAATTCTCAACTTCTGGGTCGTGCATTTTTGTCACTTGACATATCCCATTGGCTCTTATATTTTGTCTGCATTCCCACAAAGAGCCCTTAATGTATTAACCACAGCTATTTTAATCCCCTGTGTGATAATTCCAGTATCTATGTCATGTCTGAGTTTGGGCTTGCTCTGTCTCTTCAGATTGTAATTTCTCTTGCCAGCGGTATGCTTTGGGGGTTTTTTGTTGATAGCGGAGAATGATGTGTTTGTTAGTAGGAACTGAGGTAAAAGGCCTGTAGGGTGAGGTTTTGTGTTAATGTCATAGGAGCTGAACTGTGTTTAATGTGTGTGGTAGCTGTAGGTGCCAGAGGCCTCAGAGTCCTCTCGTGACCTTTTTTGTCTTCCCTGATGCCTTTGGGGTTTCCTGAGAACTCTTCGTTAGAGAGTGTCTGTTTCCCGCAGCTCTCTGAGCTGTGATTCACTGTCACCAAACACACACACACACACGGGCGCCTTATTAGCGGGGCTGTTAGCTGAGGGGCAGGGGAACATTGTGTGTGCTGAACATTAAACCTCAGTCTTTTAAAAAACGGTTCTCTTATTTATTTGGCTGCATCAGGACTTAGTTGAGGCCTGCAGGATCTTGGCTGGTCACTGCCCTGTGGGGTGCAGACTCTAGTTGTAATGTGAGCCTGATAGTTGAGGTGGGAGGGCTTAGCCGGGTTTCCCAGGTGGCTCGGTGGTAAAGAATCTGTCTGCCAGCGCAGGAGACACAGGAGACGTGGGTTTGATCCCTGGGTCAGGAGGATCCCCTGGAGGAGGAAATGGCAACCCACTCCAGTGTTCTTGCCTGGAAAATTCCATGGACAGTGGAGCCTGGGGGGACATGCCTGAGCGCACACACACTGTTCGCACTAGGTGGGCTTAGTTGGTCCCTAGCATGTGGGATTTTAGTTCCCCACCCAGGGTTTGAACCTGTGTCTCTTGCATTGCAAGGTGGATTCTTAACTAGCCCACTAGAGAGCACCAGGTAAAGTTCCATACCTGACTTCGCAGGCAGGGTACCTGGGCTGAGTTCTTCACAAGAGTCCCTTGGGTATCCTGCTCCTCCTTGGGTGAGCAGGACTGGAGTGGGATCATTACGGCTCCTCAGGTTCACTGAGGCCTGAAGACTGGGCCTTTGTTATGTAGACAGTCCTGGGCCTATCTCAGTTGGTTTTTCTTCCCCTCTCCTAGCCAGAGCCAGGAATGAATTTTCTTGACTCCTCGCTGTGACAACCTGGTGGACTTCCTGGAGGTCAGACCCACCAAAGTGTGGGGCCCCCTAAGATGGTGGCCCCAGGGAGTTTCCTTTCTCACTCAGGCTAGCACATCCTCAATCCAGCAGTTCATGAAAATGAACACGTGCGTGATCCCATCTGTCCTGACCCTGGTGGAGTCTCCTTCCCGTGAGCAGATCTTGGCTCTGACTTGCTGACCTCTCCAGATTTCAGACGGGTCCTTTGCCCTGTACTCTCAGTTTTCTGATGAGTCAACAAAATAGCAGATTGTGGGTTTGTTCAGGCCTTTATGCAAGAATGGGAGTCACAGCTCGTTCTGTGTCAGTGCTGAGACCTCAGATCTCCACGCTCACAGTTTTCTGCCCACGTGTGCTGTTCTGCCTCACTCTCGTTCATTCAATAACAGACCTCCTGAGAGTGTCAGCCATGGTAGTGTAGAGGACACCAGTGGAGACCAAGGCACTCAGAACTGTGGCATGAGCCTGGGGAATTTTGTAGGTCCGGGCCTTGACTTTCTAACCTGTGTGCTTAGTCACTCAGTCGTGTCTGACTCTTTAGGACCCCCTGGACTGTAGCCTGCCAGGCTCCTCTGTCCTGGGAATTCTCCAGGCAAAAATACTGGAGTGGGTTGCCATGCCTGCCTCCAGGGACAGGGATCGAACCCAGGTTTCCCAAATTGCACGCAGATTCTTTACTGTCTGAGCCAGCAGGGAAGCCCATAAGTAAAGGAAATTTCTGTTCTCTTCCAACTATAAATCTAACCATCTCTTTCTTCTAAATTACTCATGGTATTTTGCAGGATATTTTGCATAGGGTGGGTGTTCAAACTTTCCTTCATTAGCCTCATAACTTTTTGCCCTTTGAAGCAGGATATAATTATCTGGATAATCTTTTCTTGTCTAATTTCATCATTCTGTCATTTATGGGACATGCTATCATGGATTTACAGACATGAGGCATTTATATATTTTTGAAAAATATAATGAATGACTTCAATAGAATTTTTCCAGGAAATATTTTATTTAAATTTTGCCTTTTAAATTGAAGTGCACAAGAACCCAGACACAAGAGGTCACATATTGTATATTCCATTTGTCTAAAGTGTCTGGAATAGTAAAACCGTAGGGACAGCTAATTTCTGGTTACCAGGGACCGGGTGGAGTGAGAGAGGAGATTAACTGCTTTAATAGGTTCTGTTTTGGGGTGATGAGGATGTCTTGCAACCTGACTGAGGTTCTGCTTGTGCAGCATTGCGTGCGTGCATGTTTAGTCCTGTCTGACTCTTTGCGACCTCATGGACTGTAGCCCAAGCTCCTCTGTCCGTGGAATTCTCCAGGGCAGAATACTGGAGTGGGTAGCCATGCCCTCCTCCAGGGGATCTTCCTGACCCAGGGACTGAACCCAAGTTTCCTGCATTGCAGGCAGATTCTTTACCATCTGAGCCACCCCACTGTGATGCATGGAACACACTGAATTGTTAACTTTAAAATGGTTGAATTTATGTTATGTGAATTTCACCTCAGTAAGAGTTACATATAGTACATTAGCCATTCAACAGTGCAAAACCTTTTATCATGCAAAGCGATTCTTCCTTCTGCCCCAGGCCCTTAGTCTTCTGAGCCAGAGGCATCTGCTGTCGGTGCTTACTGGCACTTCGACACCAGCCCCCGACCTCCCTTTTTGCATGGCAGATGCTGCATGCAGCTTTTCTTCTACTTAATTGGAGCTTTTCCCTATCAGCATGTGAAAAATCTACCTTTCTCTTTTTCAGAGCTATATAGTCAAAGGAATTATTTTCTAAGTTCTTAAAAGGTACACGTTTCATGTCACCATTCTAAATAAACTGTTCTTTCCTGTTGTAATGCCTCTACTATAACAAGCCGCTTAATTTGTGCCTAATTCGGTATCCAATTGGGGAAAGCAATCTGTTCTTTGTGAGCAGGTTTAAGCCTAAGGATTAGCTTCATTTTTATGAGTCATTTCTTAGAATCAGGAAGGATGATGGTATCAGCCCAGTGCCTTTTATCACAACAAGAGAATTGAAAAGAAAACTCATTTAATTAATTGATAGTTAATGAGCCCATGAATCTGTTCCATAGCTATAATTTGACAAATATCTCCATTGCTGAAGAATGAGTTTTATTTTCCCGAGAAGATCAATGTGAAGTAACAAGTAAGTGCAGGACAGCTCTAGAGGGCTGACTGTGGGGCCTTCTGTCTCTCCATGTGCAAGACTATTAGTATACAATGTCCGGAGACAGAGCTCGCTTTATAGACGCAGGACAAGACCTCTATTCATATCACAGTCAAACACATCACACATAGGAAAGCCTCCGCTTGCGGGACTGCAGAAGCTGAGCTTCGTGGAGTCTCATGGATTTTTGAATTAGGAACTTGCAAGCCCAGCAGCAGCCCAAAGACAATTCTTGATCTGCAAATTGAAAGACTGGGAAAAGGTAGAGGGATTGTTTTTGAATCTCTTGTGTGTACTTGGGTGTGTGGAACTGTAGGTAAGTGGGAAGCTTTCTCTCTGTGAGCTGTGTTCTACACTGATGTCTAGTTGAGTCTTAAAGCCCATTCATTAGGGAGACAGAGAGACAGGAAGAAGGAAGACCTCCCACTAACTAATCCCTGTGCCCAATTCGGGTAGCCTGTTGCTCTCTAAGGATTTGCTTCAGGGAGCCTGGAATGCAAAGCAGTGGGCCTTTTTGTGGGATTTTAATTCAGAGTTTGCAAAATAAGATCCTTGGAGAGGCCAAAGAATGTATAGCATTCATGTGTAGCATCTCATGGTTAATACACTACATAAAAAAATAAAAAATCTGTGGTTCTAAAAACTTGAGTTACAAATGCAGAAAGCAAAAAAAAAAAAAAAAATTTAGGAATAAAATGAAGGATAAAATTCCCTATAGTATAAAAGTGATTATTAACAGGTTTTTTTCCTACATTCTTCTAGAAAAATTTTTTTTGTGTGTAACTTAAGCTATGTCTCTGAATGGGATTATTATATACGTTGTTTTGTATTATGTGTTTGTCCTTGTTCTTATTGTTGTAGCCACGAGTGCCGGGAAACAAACTCACTCAGAAGGACAATGCAGATAGTAGAGTGCAGTTTATCACACCAGTGGGCCCAAGGCAGAGTCTCCTCTTAGCCAAGGACCCTGACCAGTTTTTGTGAAAACCTTATATACCCTAAGTGTACATGCCCAAATCCACCTCCCCAAATTCCCTGAAACTAGTCTGAACAACGGAGAAGGCAATGGCAACCCACTCCAGTACTCTTGCCTGGAAAATCCCATGGGGGGAGGAGCCTGGTAGGCTGCGGTCCATGGGGTCTCTGAGAGCGGGACACAACTGAGCGACTTCACTTTCACTCTTCACTTTCACGCATTGGAGAAGGAAATGGCAACCCACTCCAGTGTTCTTGCTTGGAGAATCCTAGGGATGGGGGAGCCTGGTGGTCTGCCATCTATGGGGTCGCACAGAGTCGGACACGACTGAAGTGACTTAGCAGCAGCAGCAGCAGCAGCAGTCTGAACAAAGGAAAAGCAAGATACAATCAAAGTTAACCTGTGATTCATACGCCTTAAGCCTAGGTAGGTAACAGTGGACAGTTATCAACAGGCCTGTGGTCATACCCCAATAAGCATAATAGAATGTATGATTCTATTCGGTTACACAGATAATTAGGGTATTCTTTTAGGCGGCAGAGAGTCTAGGTGTGAGCCCCAGGGCTCTTCCTTCTGGGGGCCTGGTTTTCCAGTGGGTTTATCGTTTCCATAGATATTGGGCATATAGCTCAAAGTCTACAGTCCGGCCCAAGATGGAGTCCTGATTTAAAGATGGAACCTGTTCTGTCTGTTTCCTCCTTCATTATGACTCTGACATCTCTTCATACCAGTATCTTCAGATCCAGCTCCTTCTCTTGTGTGAAGGACATCATCCTAATCCTTCAGCTTGTTCCTGTTGATGGACATTTAAGTCATTTTGCAGTCTTTATCTTGCAAGGAATGCTGCGAGGCCTTCTGTTGCCTTCGCATTTCCTGAGTGGTGCCTGATCATTCTGACCCTGACGTCCAGCACCCTCTCTGATCACTGTCGTCCTTCGTTGCAGCTAGTCCTCGTCCTTCTGCTCCTGGGCTTCAGAAATGCCCCATCCTCCTGGGACCCTCAGCCCCACTTCCTTTCCAGTGTTCCCTGCCACCCTTGTGTTGTCAGTCCTCTTCTTTCTAAAACGTGGCCCTTTCTCCCACTTTCATAGTCACCTGGTAAAACCCAGCTTTAGCTAAGTCCAGTTTCCTGCTACTGTGCGCTTGCACTTGAGCTGCGGTATGGGGCTGGGCAGGTGCTCGGTCTGGCCCCCTGCTGCTCTGGTTCTGACCATAGTGCTCCTTTAGCAGGGCGCCCAGTTCTGCAGTATGTGTCTGAGTATATATTTGTGTATGTATATATGTATGTGTGTGTGTGTGTGGAGAAGGCAATGGCACCCCACTCCAGTATTCTTGCCTGGAAAATCCCATGGACAGAGGAGCCTGGTAGGCTGCAATCCATGGGGTCGCTAAAAGTCAGACATGACTGAGCGACTTCACTTTCACTTTTTACTTCCATGCATTGGAGAAGGAAATGGCAACCCACTCCAGTGTTCTTGCCTTGAGAATCCCAGGGACGGGGGAGCCTGGTTGGCTGCCGTCTCTGGGGTTGCACAGAGTCGGACATGACTGAAGCGACTTAGCAGCAGCAGCAGTGTGTGTATGTATGTATCTACACACATACATAGATATATATTGTCACTAAGTACTGTCTGACTCTTTGCGACTCCATGGACTGTAGCCCACCAGGCTCTTCTCTCCATGGGATTTCCCAGGCAAGAATACTGGACTGGGTTGCCATTTCCTTTTTCAGGGCATCTTCCTAACCGAGGGATCAGATCCACGCACATCTCCTGCATTGGCAGGTGGATTCTTTGCCACTGAGCCATCTGGAAAGCCCATATATAAATATTGCACACATATATGTGTGATGTGTTTGTGTGTGTGTGTGTGTTACAAAGTTTGAAGGTTTTGAGTGGTTATCCCTACCACCAGTTTTTTTCTTATATTTTAGTGATTCCAGCTGTCCTTTGGTGAGTTAATTTAACAGGGAATAATCTTATAATAACTCACTGAGTGAGGGAAAGTCTGTCAGTCGTGTCTGAGTTTTTGCAACCCTGTGGTCTGTCCATGGAATTCTCTAGGCAAGAATACGTTCCCTTCTCCAGGAGATCTTCCTGACTCAGTGGTTGAACTGGGATCTCCTGCATTGCAGGCAGATTCTTTACAGTCTGAGTCACCAGGGAAGTCTTTGTAACTCACTGCTAGGACTCATTTATATATTGATGTACACCCAGTTGGGGCTTCCCACGTGGCTCAGTGGGTAAAGAATCTGCCCGTGATGCAGGAGACGTGGGTTCAGTTCCCTAAGTCAGGAAGATTCCCTGGAGGAGGGCATGTCAACCCACTCTAGTATTCTTGCCTGGAGAATCCCATGGACAGAGAAGTCTGGAGGGCTACAATCCATGGGGTTGCAAAAAGTCAGACACAACTGAGTGACTGAGCACACACGCATGCACATATGATACAGTTGGTGAAATAATTTCTTCAATGCATATCTTTGTGCCAGGTTGACTTCCTCAGGCTGAGACCTTCATTGTTTGATGTAGCAGCACGTACACTTAGGGTATATAAGGTTTTCACAAAACTGGTCAGGGTCCTTGGCTAAGAGGAGACTCTGCCTTGGGCCCGCTGGTGTGATAAACTGCACTCTACTATCTGCATTGTCCTTCTGAGTGAATTGATTAAATTTATATTGGAATGGCATTGAGATTCCCGAGGAGCGCAGACTGAGGAAACAAGAAGCCTCATCTTAGGCTGCAGTTTGTTGTCTTTGCTTCCAGTGACAAACAGTAGTGCGTTTTATGTTTAATGAGTCTGAAGAGTCTTGCGTGGGCATCAGGGTTCCTACTGAGTCTGATCTCCTTGAGATCAGGATATCAACATTTTATCAGCATTTTTTTGAATCATTCCTACCCATCATCTCAGCACAAGGTAGGACTGCTGCAAAACAAGGTTAATAGCTGATGAATATTTGCTACACATTTCTGCTAAAAACTTAGTGCATATATTCCTAGTTCTTCCCTGGCTCAGACGGTAAAAGCGTCTGCCTACAATGTGGGAGACCTGAGTTCGATCCCTGCATTGGGAAGATACCCCTGGAGAAGGAAATGGCAACCCACTCCAGTATTCTTGCCTGGAAAATCCCATGGGTGGATGGAGGAGCCTGGTAGGCTACAGTCCATGGGGTCGAAAACAGTTGGACACGACTGAGCAACGTCACTTTCATTTTTCTTTCTGTACATACAGCATAGCACGTGAAAACTCACAGGGCTGGTGGGAAACTAGCATGGCCACTGACCCATCATGACCTGTGCAGCTTTGTCAGCTGAGCTCTGCGGAGGCCCGTGGTTCATACCTGGGCGACTGAGCTGAGGCTGGAGGTGGCCGCCACTTCCGTGACCCGTGTGGAAAAGGAGCCACCCCAGGAAACGGGAAACCCCGTGGTGCTCTAAAACTTTAATTCACGCCTGTTTGTGGGGGCCAGGCGATGCCAGCGCAAAGCCGCCCCCTGAGCGGGGCTCTGGAAAGTTGGCAGGGGGGCCCCGCAACCTGCTGGCGGCCTGAAAACACCCGGGATCCCAGCACAGCCTCTGGGCAGAGAGCCCTGCATGCAGCCTCTCTTCATAAACCTCCTCCTCATGCGGCTCGATTGCCTGTTGTCCCTGTACCAGCTCAGTCTGAGCCGTTCTTTCTGGCTGAAGACTATAATTTTATTTACTGGCTCTTTGTACACGGGAAAAATGGCCGAAACTGGTGGTAGAGCAGACTGTTTTGTAGTGCCTTTTGTTTGAAGGGTTCAGATGGATTGCCAAGTAGAGGCAGAGAAAGGAGGCGCAAAACACAGGGCACATTTTCTGGAGTTGGAACCTTGATGCTTCGGGGGTGTAGGAGGAGCTTCCTGCAGGAGAAGGGGTTTGCTCTGTGCAGGGACCAGGCAAGGGGCAAGGGTTGCTCAGAACTCTCAGCCTGTATGTCGAAGGCTGTAGACTTCGGGAGCTGGTCCGGAGCATTGCGAGAGAACTCACTTGCTCCGGCCTCCTGGGGGGCCAAACTTGTTATCTTAGTACAAGAGCAGGGAGGGAGGGCTGGCCCCCGAGGAGATGTGGGTCTGTCCATTGGGATGTATCTCAGGTGTGCTGGGAGTTTAGTCACTAAGTCGTGTCCGACTCTTGAGACCCTGTGGAAGTAGCCCACTACTACTCTTTTTAAACAGAAGTTTCCTGGAGATGTAATTCATGTAGTATAAAATTCACCATTTTGAAGTACACAATTCAGGGATTTTCTGGATACTCCCAGAGTTGTACATATGTCACGCCTGTTCCAGTGCTAGAAGAGTTTTAGCTCCCTCCCAAACCCCAGTCCAGTAGCTGTCCCTGCTTACTCTTGCATGCCCCAGCCCCCTAGAGACCATCAGTCTGCTTTCTGTCTCTGGATTTGCCTGTTCCGGACATTTCATGTATACATTTTCTTGCATTTTGTAGCTTTTTTGCTTGACTTTCTTTTTTTTTTTTTACTTAGCATGATGCATTCATGTGTGTGTTTAGTTGCTAAGTCGTGCCCAACTCTTCGCAACCCTGTGGACTGGTCTGCCAGGCTCCTCATCTGTAGGATTTCCCAGGCAAGAACACTGGAGTGGGTTACCATTTCCTTCTCTAGGAGACCTTCCTGACCCAGAGATCGAACCCAGGTCTCCTGCATGGTAGGCAGATTCTTTACCGCTGAGCCACCTGGGATGCTCATAGTTCCTCCTTATTGTAGCATTCCAACTCCATGTGTGGACAAACCACATTCCCCAGTGTATGGACATTTGGGTTGTTTCCACTTATTGACTATTTTGAGTGATGCTGCTGTGAACGTTCACATACAGGTTTTTGTTGCGGACATTTGTTTTCCATCCTCTTGGGTGCATACCTAAGTGTGAAATTGCTGGCTTATACGTGACTCTGTGTTTCACCCTTTGACGAACTGCCAGTGTCTCAGAGTAGCTATACCACTAAGTTCCCAGTAGCAATGTGTAATGTAAGGGTTCAGAATTCACATTTGCACCTACACTTGTTGTCTTCTGTCTTTGATTCTAGTCATCCTAGTGGGTATGACATGATATCTCATTTGATTTGCCTTTCCTAAGCTGAATAATCATGTTGAGCATTTTTTAAATGTGCTTGTTGGCCAATTGGATATCTTGTTTTTGGAGAAATGTCTATTTACATCTTTTGCCCATTATTTATTTGGGTTATTTCTCTTTTTATTGTTGATTTGAATGTGTTCATTATATAATTTGAATACATCTTTATCAGGTATGTATAATATTTATATCAGATAGATGGATTTGTGTGTATTTTCTCCCCTTCTGTGGGTTGATTTTACTTTATTGATGGTTGTCAGTAGTACACAAAATTTTAAAATTTTGATTGAGTTCCAACTTACCGCTTTTTCTTTTGTTGTATGTGCTTTTGGAGATATATCTAAGAAACTAGTATGTAAAGATTACAAAGATTTACTGCTATGATTTCTTCCAGGAGTTTTGTAATTTTCGGTTCTTACATTTAGGTCTATAATCCATTTTGAGTTAATTTCTGTGGAAGGTATAAGGTCTGTGTAGAGATTCATTTTTTGAATGTCAGTACTATTTTTTGAAAAGCTCTCATTTACTCTCCGGATTGTCATGGCGCTCTTGTCAAAAATCAGTTAAACATAAATATGTGGGTTTATTTCTGAACGTCAGTTCTAAGCCATTTTCCTTTTCTGTGTGTCCTTATACCACTATTGCACTATCTTGATTATGGTAGCTTTTTTTTTTTTTTTGACATCAGTAAATGTGAATTCTCCAACTTTGCTTTTCCTTTTTAAGGTTGTTTTGTCTCTATGTGTCTTGGATTTCTATATGAATTTTAGGAACAACTTGTCAATTTTTGTGAAAAAGAAAGCTGAAATTTTAACAGAGATTGCATTGAACCTGAAGATCAATATGGGAAGTACTGCTGTCTTAACAGTATTGCCTTTCAGTCCTTGAGCACAGGATGTCTATTTACTTAGTTTTTAATTTCTTGTAATGATGTTTTGGTAATTTTCAACATATAAATATTGTATAGCTTATTGAATTTATAAGGGTTTTACTCTTTGATGCTGTTCTGAAGTGGGTCTCCTTTAACAGCATATGTTCTTTATCCATTGTACCCATTTCTGCCATTTGATTAGAGTGTTTAGACTATTTAGTACAATTACTGATGAGATAGAATTTATGTCTGCGGTTTTGCTGTTTTTCCCTATGGATCTGTGTCATTGGCGTTCCTTTATTCCTCTATTTTGCCTTCTTTAGTGTTAGTTTCTAATCTGCCTTTTTAATTCTGTAGTTCATTCTTCATTCATTTTTCAGTTATCTCCTTAGTAGTTACATTGGGGACTGCAGTTCATGCAATCTTGCTTTATGTTGCTATTCTATGGACCTAAACCTCTCCCTGTAGGAGTCCAGTTAGGGCAAACCTGTATAGCTGTGATTGGGGAAAGAGGGGGTGGAAAGGAAGACCAGGGACACTTAGTCATCTGAAAATTGTCTGTGTTGGCAAATGTATCTGTTAACCTCGTGGTGGAGTTTGGTTACTTACACCATAAGCCTCAGCTCCTCTTCCAGTGAACTGTAATACTTTCATAGATTAATCTGCCTAGACTTCAGTGGTTATTTCACAGGCTTTCCCTCTTGGGTTGGAGATTGGAAAGGCTGATGGTGGGAGGGTGCTGAGTGGGCATGTTCAAGTTTGCCGCCCCCCGCCCAGACCTGCTCACTAAGCTCCTGCACCCTTCTCCTGTCCCCAGGTGGTCAGCATTCGGCGGAGTCTGGTGGTGTCCCCATCCCCCAGGTCTGCAGGGACCCCAGTGCCAGAGACCTCCTCCCCCTTCTCCAGGAGGGCGTCCTGTCATGAGAGGGCGAGCCAGCTGAGCCTCCGAGGACCCTGGAATTTGACCGGAAGACCGTTCCTCTCCTCCCATCAGGACATTTCAGAGGTAACTTTGAATTTGGAAAAGGAAAGCTTGAAAACTTTGATTTATGTCTTTTAGGTGGAATCTCAGGCAGTTGTTGGGAAAGACCCTGAATGAGTTTTTCTAAACCTTTTAAACCACACCATGTAAGCTGTTGCCTAGTTTGCTTCCCCTTAATGAATTTTGAGGATGGTCCTTAGCATATTATGTTAAGTGATTATAGTAATTAATATTTTATGAAGATTTCCACCCAGGTCCTCATTTACTGCTTTTAACAACCTCATGAGGTTGATATTGCCAGTCTGGTTTTGTAGACTGGGAAACAGGTTTAGAAAATCAAAGTGGTGTCTCCAGGGTTTCCATGATTCATGGATTCACCTAGAAGAGATGCATTGAGCCACTTGCATTGTGCCCGGTGCTGCTCCAACCCTTCTGCTTTCTTGGAAGTTCCCGGATGGTGGGATGTGAGTGGAACGTGAGGGTGGGGACAGGCACCAAGAGACAGACCGTGTCTGCTCCACCGCGTGAGGGAGTGAATTTTATGTTTCATTCCCAGGCGTAAGTGTCATGGAGAAAATAAAAAGCTCCCAGCTCTAGAGGGGTGGAGTTTTAAATGGAGTGCTCTGGGAGGTCTCGTTAAAAAGCTGACATTTAAACAGGGATTTAAGGAACCGTGGGACTTTGCCAACGAAGGTCTGTCTGGTCAAGGCTATGGTTTTTCCAGTAGTCATGTATGGATATGAGAGTTGGACTATAAAGAAAGCTGAGCACCAAAGAATTGATGCTTTTGAACTGTGGTGTTGGAGAAGACTCTTGAGAGTCCCTTGGACTGCAAGGAGATCCAACCAGTCCATCCTAAAGAGATCAGTCCTGGGTGTTCATTGGAAGGACTGATGTTGAAGCTGAAGCTCCAATACTTTGGCCACCTGATGCGAAGAGCTGACCCATTTGAAAAGGAATAAGGTCAGGAGAAGGGGATGACAGAGGATGAGATGGTTGGATGGTATCACCGGCTCAATGGGCATGTGTTTGAGTAAACTCCGAGAGTTGGTGATGGACAGGGAGGCTTGACGTGGTATAGTCCATGGGGTCGCAAAGAGTCAGACATGACTGAGTGACTGAACTGAACTGGGAATTAGCCAGTTAGCATCTGGGACAAGAGAAATGGAGTTAGAAGAAGATGTATGTGTGAAGGCCCAGAGTCCAGGAACACCAAGAGGCAGTCAGGTGGTGTGGGGTGGTCAGGAGACAGTGGAGAACTGACCATGTTTTAGCATCGTGGACCGTTGGAGGAATTCTAGGTTTGAAAATCAGTGCAGGGTTTTAAGCAGAGAAGGGACAGGATCTGTTTTAATCGGCTCATTCTGGCACTGATGTTAGAGGATAGGGGAAGACCAGGAGGCCACTTAGAGGTCATTAGAGAAATCCACTTTAGTAATTCAGCAAGAGATAATTCAGTGGCCTGCTCCACTGGTAGTCATGAAAAGCAGGAAGTGGTCACATTCTGGATATATTTTGAAGAAAGAGCCCTTAAGGTGTCCTGGCAGAATGGATGTAGGGCTTGAGAAGAAGTGAAAGTCCATCATGATAGCAACAATTTTAGCTTGCATAACTGGAGAGTTGTCACCACCTGAGATGGGGAACTCCGCCAGGGTAGTGGCAAGGGTGTGGTGCCACAAGGGGTTCAATTTTGAACAGATTGCGTTTGAGATTATAAGACCCCCAAATGGAGAGGCTGAGTGACAGGTATATCCAGATCTGGTAGTTGAAGACGGTGGTCTGAGCTGGAGATACAACGGAGATCTTTGGTCTGTGGTTATTAAAGGAATAAGGTCAGATAAGATCCTGGGGATAGAAGAGTTTTCAAGATTGGGTCCTGGGACTTTCCAGCTTTCGGAGCACCAAGAAGCAAGCCCCAGGCAGAAAGGGGGAAATCCAGGGGGGAGTCTGCCTGAAAGCCACATGCAGTCATTTCAGAAGGAGGGAATGATGAGCTGTGCCCAGTGTGTGCACAGGCCAAGTGAGGTGGAAACGGAGAACTGACTCTTGAACCAGTGCCATTCGGGTCATTGGTGGCTTCAGTAAAAACAGCAAAATGTCATGTGGGTCTGGTGGCTATGGCAACCAAGGCCAAGGAGAATGGGTTTGGAGGGAAAGATGGAGGGAAGAATCTGAGACAGAGATTGTTGACAACAATTTGGAGGAGGTTTGCTGCCAAGGGGAGCAGAATATGGGGTGGTAGCTGGTGGGGTAAGTCAGGCTGAGAGAATTTGTTTTTAGTTAGATGCATTAGCTTTGTTTATACATCCGTGGGGATGGTCTAGTAGAGAGGAAAAAATATTACTATAGGACAGAGGGTTGCTGGGACTGTGTCTTGAGTAGGTGAGGGAGAGGTGTTTGTGTACAGCTGGGGTTGTTTAGAGAGGAACACAGATAGTTACTGGTGGGGATGGACTACATGACAGACACGTGTGGTGCTCAGAAGAGGCATTTTCTTGTGATTGCTTCTATTTTCTTTGTGAAATTGGAAGTGAAGTCTTCAGGTGAGACTTCCGTGGTGCAGGAGGTCTTGTTAGTTTGGGGAAAAAGAGAAAGAGTGAGGAGACCTCCAGGGAGAGACAGATGCGGCGTGATCCCCTGGTGTGAATCCACGTGGAGCTCATGGCCACAGATGGAAAGACCCCCATCCGTGTGATTGTGTGTTTATCTAGACAGTTCAGCTGGGGACTTGAAAGCATGCATGGTAGCTTCCCTGGTAGCTGAGTTGGTAAAGAATCCACCTGCAATGTAGGAGACCCGGTTTGATTCCTGGGTCGGGAAGATCCTCTGGAGAAGGGATAGGCCACCCGCTCCAGTCTTCTTGGGCTTCCCTGGTGGCTCAGACGGTAAGGAATCCGCCTTACCGTCTGAGGAAGACCTGGGTTCGATCCCTGGTTTGGGAAGATCCCCTGGAGGAGCTTATGGCAGCCGACTCCAGTCTTCTTGCCTGGAGAATCCCATGGACAGAAAAGCCTGGCAGGCTACAGTCCATGGGGCCGCAAAGAGTCGGACATGACTGAGCAACTACGCACACAGTAGCTCAAGACTTAAAATATCAAGATCTGTGAGTCTGTTTCTCTTTGTAAAAAGGTTCATTTGTATCATTTTAAAATTAGATCCCACATATAAGTGATATCATGTGCTATTTGTCTTTTTGTGACTCACTCCACTTAGTATTATAATTTCTAGGTTCATACACACTACTATAAATAAAATAGATAATGAAAAAGGGCCTACTATATAGCAAAGGGAACTCTACTCAATATTTTCTAATAAGCTATATAGGAAAAGACTCTGAAAAAGAATGGATATATATATATATATATATATATATATATAACTGATTCATTTTGCTGTGCACCTTAAACTAATATAACACTGTAAATTAACTATACTCCAATGAAAATTTAAAAAAAAACAGAATATTGTTTGGCTGAGCAGAAGGGAAAAATGAAAGGACATCCTGAACAACAGTGTCTGCAGGAGAGAGATGACCCAGGTCACTGGGAGGTTACCATGGTGACTTGAGGAGAGAGCACGTGGGTTGTGAGGAGAAGGTCAGGCTGGGTGATGGGTGGCCTGGAGGGGCAGGGGAAGGGCCAGTGCTGTCTGTACCGGGACACTGGAGGGCTTGGCTGGGAAGACAGGAGCAGTGGGTTGTCATTGTGCCTGGACCTGGGGATATGGGGCACTTTCAGTTCCATTCAGTAGCTCAATCGTGTCTGACTCGGCTACAGCATGAATGGCAGCACGCCAGGCTTCCCTGTCCATCACCAAGTCCCTGAGTTGTTCAAACTCTTGCCCACTGAGTCTGCAATGCCATCCAACCATCTCATCCTCTGTCGTCCCCTTTTCCTCCCTCCCTCAGTCTTTCTCAGCATCAAGGTTTTTTCCAATGAGTCAGTTCTTCACATCAGGTGGCCAAACTATTGGAGCTTCAGCTTCAGCATCAGTCTTTCCAATGAATACTCAGGACTGATTTCCTTTAGGATGGACTGGTTGGATCTCCTTGTAGTCCAAGGGACTCTCAAGAGTCTTCTCCCACACCACAGTTAAAAAGCATCAATTCTTTGGCACTTAGCTTTCTTTATGGTCCAACTCTCACATCCATATACGACTACTAGAAAAACCATAGCTTTGACTAGACAGACCTTTGTCAGCAAAGTAATGTCTCTGCTTTTTAATATGCTGTCTAAGTTGGTCATAACTTTTCTTCCAGGGAGCAAGTGTCTTTTAATTTCATGGCTGCAGTCACCATCTACAGTGATTTTGGAGACCAAGAAAATAAAGTCTCTCACTGTATCCATTCTTTCTCCATCTATTTGCCATGAAGTGATGGGACTGCATGTCATGATCTTCGTTTTTTAAATGTTGAGTTTTAAGCCAGCTTTTTCACTCTCCTCTTTCACTTTCATCAAGAGACTCTTTAATTCTGCTATAAGGGTGGTGTCATTTGCATATCTGAGGTTATTGATATTTCTCCCAGCATTCTTGATTCCGGCTTGTACTTTATCTAGCCCAGCATTTCCCATGATGTACTCTACATATATATTAAATGAGGAGGGTGACAATATCCATCCTTGATATACTTCTTTCCCAATTTGGAACCAGTCCGTTGTTCCATGTCCAGTTCTAACTGTTGCTTCTTGACCTGCATATAGATTTCTCAGGAATACCTGGTATTCTCATCTCTTTAAGATTTTTCTAGTTAGTTGTGATCCACACAGTCAAAGCCTTTAACATAGTCAATAAAGCAGAAGTAGATGATTTTATGGAACTCTCTTGGTTTTTCTATAACTCAACAGATGTTGGCAATTTGATCTCTGGTTCCTCTGCCTTTTCTAAATCCAGCTTGAACATCTGGAAGTTCTCAGTTCATGTATTGCTGAAGCCTGACTGGGAAAATTTTGAGCATTACTTTGCTAGCATGTGAGATGAGTGCAATTGTGAGGTAGTCTGAGTATTCTTTGGCATTGCCTTTCTTTGAGATTGGAATGAAAACTGACCTTTTCCAGTCCTGTAGCCGCTGCTGAATTTTCCAAATTTGCTGGCATATTGAATGCAGCACTTTCACAGCATCTTCTTTTAGGATTTGAAATAGCTTGGCTGGAATTCCATCACCTCCCCTAGCTTTGTTCATAGTGATGCTTACTAAGGCCCACTTGATTTCTCATTCCAGGATGTCTGGCTCTAGGTGAGTGATCACACCATTGTGGTTATGTGGTTCATGAAGATCTTCTTTGTATAGTTCTTCTGTGAATTCTTGCCACCTGTTCTTAGTATCTTCTACTTCTGTTAGGTCCATACCGTTTCTGTCTTTTGTTGTGCCCATCTTTGCATGAAATGTTCCTTTGATATCTAATTTTCTTGAAGAGATCTCAAGAGTCTTTCCCTTTTATTGTTTTCCTCTGTTTCTTTGCATTGGTCACTTATAAAAGTTTTCTTATCTCTCCTTCTTATTCTTTGGAACTCTGCATGCAGATGGATACAGCTTTCCTTTTCTCCTTTGCCTTTTGCTTCTCTTCTCTTCTCAGCTATTTTTGAGGCCTCCTCAGACAACCATTTTGCCTTTTTGCATTTCTTTTTCATGAGGATGGTTTTGATCACCACCTCCTGTACAGTGTTACATACCTATGTCCCTAGGTTTTCAGGCACTCTGTCTATCAAATCTAATTCCTTGAACCTATTTGTCACTTCTACTGTATAATCATAAGGGCTTTGATTTAGGTCATATCCTGGGCTTCCCTTGTGGCTCAGCCGGTGAAGAATCCACCTGCAATGCGGGAGACCGGGGTTTGATCCCTGGGTTGGGAAGATTCCCTTAAGAAGGGAAAGGCTACCTACTCTACTGTTCTGACCTGGAGAATTCCATGGACTATATAGTCCATGGGGTCGCAGAGAGTCAGACACGACTGAGCGACTTTTCACTCACACTCATGATTGATCTATTGGTTTTCCCTACTTTCTTCATTTTAAGTCTAAAATTTGCAATAAGGTGTTCATGATCTGAGCCACAGTCAACTCCCGGTCTTGTTTTTGCTGACTGTATAGAACTTCTCCATCTTCGGCTGCAAAGAATATAATCAATCTGAATTTGGCGATCTGGTGATGCCCATGTGTAGAGTCATCTCTTGTGTTGTTGGGTCAGTTTAGGGAAGCTAAATTCCAACATTCCCTCCCCAACAGCCTCAAGTCCTCATTAGCTGGCCTTGCCTTTTCACCACCTGCACTTTATTTTTAAATTTTTTTGGCAAGTAGCATGTTTGTTCCCTGACCAGGGATTGAACCCTCAGTGGGAGTGTGGAGTCCTAACCACTAGGCCAGCCTTGTCGCTTGCACTCTCAAAGGGCCTGCTTGAGAATCCCTGTGGAATCCCTGACAGTGTACCATGTACTGACATTACCAGCGTTTCTCCAGTAATCCTGGGAATCTGTTGCTAATTTCTCACTGACACATTTTTTTTTGCTGAGGCCAAGGGAGGTCTCCAGCTGGCTCATCAGCACTGCAAGGAAACAGGAAGTGTGACCTTTCAAGCATGGCCCCCTACTTCTTCACAGGCCTTGGGTACTGAGTGACTGCGTGTGTGTATTTTGACCTCAGCTGCAATGATTTAGGGTTTTTGCAGCTATCTCTGCAGTACCCTGACTGGTTCAGACACAGTTTCCCCGGGTATGAGGGGAACGTGAAAGCACCCTGGGAAAGAAGGCGTTGTGAAGCAGAGTGGAATTGTGTTTTCTCCCTGCATTGACCCACTCCCACCTCCCAGGACGCTGTGTTTGGGAATCGGTCTCCAGCAAATTCCAAGAACTGAAATGGCTTCATAGTCACAAAAAGATTCGTGTGGAAGAAGCCCAAATACCAGAAAATGACATTCCAGCACAGGCAAAGCTATTTTTAAATGTTTAGGATTTATAAAGAGAAACAGCCTCCAGAGGATATAAGCCACCCCCAGGTCTCACTTCTGTGATTGAAGTAGCTAAATCTGAAACAAGAGTTTTTTTCCTTTTCCTTCCCCCCTCCCCGCCAATTGGAGAATGTCATCGATAAGAAAAGAAATCTTCTGTAAAGAAAGTTTAGCTGAGCCTTGGCCTTAGCACGGCCTTGGGAACGGCCGGCATTCTGAGAGCTGCAGCTGGGACACGGGGCTCAGTCTTGGCTGGTGAAGCTTTAAGGCAAAGGTCGCTTAAAAGATTAACTAGAATCGAAAATATCAATACCTGGCTTTAGTTCTCTTGGTTTCAGAGTGGCTGAGGCGGTTAGGCCAGCAGTATTTTTGGAAACAGAAACACGTAAAGATGCTCTTCTGAGATCCCGTGGCTGAGGGTCTCGGTAAAAGAAATGGTGATGGTGTCACATTTTCCACATTTGTCTCCATTGCAGTTTCTTGAGCTTTTGCTGTTGTTGTTCTGTTTGTTTTGAGAGCTACATGTGCTGTGGTCTAGGCTGTGCTGTCAAGTCAGCATTTGCTGGGCAAGTCTGCTAATCATTCTCACTGTCTGCATGTCCCAGGGCCCAGCGGCAGCGAGGACCTCTGGTCAGAGACAAGCAAGTGCCAGGATGCTGTGAGTTTCTCTGGACATCCAGGCAGCAGACAGTTGATGAGCATCTATTGTGTGCAAAGTCCCAGAGGGATGGAGGAGGAGCCGTGGGTGGGTTTTCTGCTCTGACGTTTTCCTCTGATGCACGTTGGCCAGCAGGTGTGGGATGCCAGTTCCCAAAACTTGAGTGCAGGATGGAGCAGAACTGAGACTGAGAAAGAGGTGCTGAGTACTAGGTCCCTTCACGGCTGAAGGGATGTGTCTTGAGTGGAGAGAAGGGAGGGACAGAGGGTGGAAGGCAATAGGGCCCCTTGGGCTGGACCCTGCAGGTCTGGATTAGACCCCCTCCTGTGGCTGGTCGGGAACCATCAGGATTTGTTAGCATAGTGATAGAATTTTTTTAAAGTAATTTGGACAGATTCATTGGGCACTGTTGCAAAGAAAAGATGGAAAACAGGGAATAATGGAAATTTTTTCCCCTTCTCAATTTAAAAAATGCACAGTGAGTGCGTGCTCAGTCGTTCAGCTGTGTCCAGCCCTTTGTGGCCCTGTGGACAGCAGCCTGCCAGGCTCCCTAGTCCATGGGATTTTCCAGGCAAGGAAAGTGGAGTGGGTTGCCATTTCCTCCTGCATACAGTACTTTTTTTTTCTTTTTTTAATTACCCAAAGCTTAACAACCGAGCTTCACAAACACATGCAAGCCCTTTTACCAAAGAAATACCATCCTTTATGATACTTAATGGTTTCTGCTACAGTTAACATGCTTGATTAATGTCAGTGAGTAAATCTTTAGTATCTGGTCATTATCATTTATTGAAAACTGCATAACATAATTGACTTACCTCAATCTCATTTTAGTCCTGAATTTACTTATTTTAATGGCTTATTTTATAAGCATATTCCATAATTTATTCTATGTATCAACTGTGTATAAACACACTTATCTGAATTTAAAATAAGGTAAAATCTTCCTGATAGAAAGGAATTCTTATCGGTTCATTGGCTTAACAGTGAAAACTGTTCTCATCTGTTAAACTATTGGAAGGAGATAAATATGCAAATAATATGGACAAACATAAAATTGAAACATGGTTATGATAAAATCATGTATTAAGGTATTTTCTGTGGAGAGGTGTATTGAAGTGAATATATTTTTTCTGAAATTTTTTCTGAATGTATTGGTTTAAACCAGAGGCCTGTATAGTCACCATTTATAGGTTAGATCCTTAGATCTTATTCATCGTATAACTGAAAGTTTTCACACTTTTACCAACCGCTCCCTATTTCCCCCACCCCCCCACCCCCGCACTTGACAGCCACCTTTCTTCTCTCTGTTTCTATGAGTTTTCCTTTGTTTGTTTTTTTTTTAGATTTCAATATAAATGATACCATGTGGTCTGGTTTATTTCACCTGCATAATGCCACCAGTTCATCCATGTCAGGACTTCGTCTTTTTTTAAAGCTGAATAATAATCCATTGTATTTATACCATATATATGCCATATGTATATATATTTATCCATTCATCTGTCAACAGACACTGAGATTGTTTCTAACATCTTGCCTGCGGAGGGTAGAGCTGAACATGGGACTTCAGTCATCTCTTTGAGTTAATGATTTTGTTTCCTCCAGATGTATACCCAGAAATGGGACTGCTGGATCGTGTGTTATATTTTTAATAATCTGAGGACCCTCCATACTGTTTTCCACAGGGCTGTTCCAGTTTACACTTTCCATCATCAGTGTCTACCGGTACCCTCTTCTCCACCCCCGTCAGCATTTATCTCTGGTCTCCTTGATAACAGACATTCTAACAGGTGTGAGGTGACATCTTGCGGTTTGATTTGCCTTTCCATGATGTGTAGTGATGTTGAGCATATATCTTCATCTACCTGTTGGCCATTTGTACATCTCCTTTGGAAAAATATCTGTTTAAGTTCTTTGCCCATTTCAAAATTGGATTATTTGTACTTTTACTATTGAGTGATATGAGTTCTTTCTATATTTTGAATGTTAACCCCTTCCTTATCAGATAGGGGGTTTACAAATATTTTTTTCCCATACTACAAGTTGCCTTTTCATTTTGTTGATGATCTCTTTGCCATGCAGAAACTTTTAGGATTTTTATTATGTTCTATTGATTGGTGTGTCTGTTTCATGCCAATACTATACTGTTTTGATTATTGTAGCTTCATCATATAGTGTGAAATCAGGACGTGTTCAGCTTTGTTCTTCTTTCTCAGGATTGCTTTAGCTATTCATGGATATTTAAAAGAATAAATGATATACTAGAAATTACACTTCTTTCAACTGTTGCTACTTTATTTTAAAAAGACAATATTTCCAGTATGCCAGAAGTTGTATCTTCTGCAACTATTTAAAATTCTTCTGTAATTTTATGACAACCGAGGAATGTGCTAAAGTCCTGTGTACTTGTAAAATGTTATTGTTGGCTGTAGCTCAGTTCCTCCCTACGAAAACCAGAAAATCTCTCCTTTGGGGCACATAGAGCAGATTCAAAGCTCTGTGTTGTGGTGGGAAGAGGTGGACACAGGGAGTCAGAAGGCAGGTCCAGGCCCAGCTTCACCCCTTCCTGCCCAGGAGCTGGGGAAAGTGAAGGTGAAGTTGCTCAATCCTGTCCTTCTCTTTGCAATCCCATAGACTGTAGCCCACCAGGCTTCTCCATCCATGGAATTTTCCAGGCAAGAATACTGGAGTGGGTTGCTAGGGGATCTTCCTGACCCAGGGATTGAACCTGGGTCTCCTGCATTGCAGGCAGATGCTTTACCATCTGAGCCACCCAGAAATCGGAGCTGGAGAAAGTCACTGGCATCTCTGAGCCTGGATTTCTTCTTTGTTAAAATGGGAATGACAGCAGTGCCTCCCTACCTACCCGGAAGTCCCAGCTGTGCCAGAAGGGTGGGCACGATTCTCATGATGTGTAAACAACATTCAGCTATTCGTTACTGATCAGAAACCAAATGCAAATAGAATGACCACCTGCAGCCTCCTCTGGGACCTGAGGGTGGGGTGGAGAGGGCAGACCTTGGGAGCACAGAAGATGCAAACAAGATGACAGGAAGCACCCTGTGCACAGCTGTGAGGAGGGCTAAGCATTCCCATGGTCATGTGTGTTTTGTGTTCAGGGGAGGGATGGTCCGGTTACTAGGGAGGGCTGTAGGAATTTGGAGGATGGGACTGAGGGATGCCTTCCAGCACAGCAGGAAGAAGCCATAATCTTGATTTATTCTCGGGCTCCTGAAGCCACTGTCCACGTGCCTAGGGAGAGATTAAATAACAAAGGATGTCTGCTCACAGCTGTAGTTGGTGTAGGCCTTGGAGTTTATACTTGAACCTCCATGTGTGCTCTGCACTGTTCGCTTACACAGCTCTCCTGTGATGATAGCTACTGTTGTTCCCACGGTCCAGCTGAGAAAACTAAGACCAAAAGCGATTTCAGGATGATGCAGCTGGGAAATGGTGGAGCCCAGCTAACCCAGCACACCCAGCTTCCACATCTCACTTGACCTTCTGCCTGTAAAGAAGGTTTTGGATGGACTTACAGCACCAGGAAAGCAGGGAGGAATAGGAAGTCTTGGAAAAGAGCTTGGTTAAAAATGGACATTATTTAGGTTTGCGAGATGTCTACAAGCAAGAAGTTGGTGGCAGTGGGATGGTGTCCTCTCTGGGCTGGAATTTTGAAAGAGCCTCTTTAATGAAGAGGGGTTGGCCTGTGCTTTATGGAAATATAAAGATATCCTGAGTAGTCACTACCCAGCTGAGGGAGGGGCCATATATATTGAACTTGATGAATTATTTGCAGAGTTCAGGAGCATCACTTTAAATCCATTAATGGGCAGGATTGGTGTGGGGAGAGACGAGGCTGACATGAGGCCAGCGGGCTCTGGGGCAGCCATCCCTAGATGTGTTAGGAAGTGTCGGCCCTACCAGATACTTTGCAAGTAGTGTCAGCCCTACAAGATACTTTGCAATTTTGTTCTAGATCCTCTCTGCCCAATTCAAGTTCAACATTGTGGGGCAAGCTGAAGTGAACATCAGAGAGTGTAATCTTATCACCAGCACCCCCTAGAAAGAAAATCAGATGCACTGTGGGGTTTTGAAACATCAGAATGAAGAGCATACTGTGTGAGTGAGTGAACTGAATGTGAGAACTAACAAGAAGCAGGATGTTTCATGTATAAATTGTTCCAAGCTGGGGGTGAAAAATCATATTTCACAATCTCTGAAGAGGGGCCTAGCCAAGGGAAAGCATTTCATAGTCCTTTTTTTTTTTTTTTTTTTTTTAAGAGAATCGAAAAGTTTCCATTGGAATAGAGAAGAAATTATAAGTACATGACCCTGTTCTTTTATAGGACAGGACCTAAAGGACGTCTTGTTAATTAAAAAGGATCATGAAATCCATAGACCTTAAGACCTGGTATTGGAGTTGAATCTGACTTCTTGATTCCTTGAACTTCTTGACTTCTTGAACCCAGAGCTGTCTCCCTGGCCAGGGAGATGGATGGAGGCTTTGGGTGGGGGTGGCATGTGGACATGGTCTAAGACATCCATTCAGAGATCTGGCTACCAGCTTAGCCCGGACATCCCTGTTTTCTTTAAATTCATTGACAGTAAATTAACAGTGGTCCATTGGAATCCTCTGAGGAGCTCTTGTTGCTCTCAGCCTCTGTGTTTCTGAAGGTCACCAATTTAAGCTGGTTACTTAATATTTTTAATACATATATGAATGTAGTGGGCTTCCCTTGTGGCTCAGCTGGTGAAGAATCCGCTTGCAAAGTGGGAGACCTGGGTTCAATCCCTGGGTTGGGAAGATCCCCTGGAGAAGGAAAAGGCTACCCACTCCAGTATTCTGGCCTGGAGAATCCCATGGACTACCATCCATGGGGTCGCAGAGTCAGACACAACTAAGCGAGTTTAACTTTCACTTCACATGAATGTAGTAAAATTATTAAAATACAGAAAAATCATTAAACACAAGTGTAAATGCTTCATCTCTTTGTCCTCCCCAGAAAAATAACACTAATAATTTTTAGTTTGTTTTTTAGTTTCACCATCTAAAGATGGTGAGATACCATTTCACTGGAGAGAGACCCATTTTAAATCTGAACCAGATTAGACAATACCATTCTAATCATATCTTTTAAAAAACATCTGATAGGTTGGATCTGATATATATAACACTTTATATACGTGAGTTATGAAGTATAATTAATGAACCTGTCTCAAACAAATCATCGCCGACACGGTGACCCCGATGTGGACATTTTCATCTATCTGACTGCCCTTCCCTGCGCTATCCTTTCATCTTTCCTTGCTGTTTTTGGTAGTCTGTATCCCTAAAAATATATATAATACTACTCATTAAAAGTTGTGTCATGATGTTGTTCAGTGTTTTGTTTCTAGGATTTAACAGCCTTGTTCTGTGCAGCTATATTTATTCATCTCACTTATATAATATCTGATAAGGTTAACATCCATGCTTCCTCCTGTCAGTGGGTGTTTGAGTTATTTTCAGTCTTTTGCTGTCACAAAATACCCTGCTATTTATATTCTTGCACATATCTCTGCTGCACATATGCCATTTCTTTTTCTTTTGGTTACGTACCAGGGAGGAGAGTTTGGGACTAAAGAAAGGCTAATTTATGACCAACTTTACAAGAAAACGCCTTGTTAATTTACCAACACACATTGTTATCAGCAGTGAATAAAAGTGTCCTTTAAGATTCATGCTTGTCTTATCCCAACACTTGGTGTCATTGGCCTTCTTAATTTTTGACAAATTAATAGTAGAGTGAACTTAATGTACCAGCAGTTTTGAGCTTCTTTCACATTTTTAGTTATCATCTGTTTCATTTACTGTAAAAAGACTGTTCATCTCCTTGACGTCGGTTCTCGTTGGGTTATGTTTTTTCATCGACTTGAAAGCATTCTTTACATATTCAGAAGACTCACAATGGTGGTTTCATGTGTTAAAAAAGATCACCTTCTAGTTTGTGCTGTATGTTTTCACAAGGTGCTTTTCTTGATTTTAGTGTATTTTATGTAGACAACCTTGCCCATTTATGGTTAGAGCTTTTCCTTCAAGATTTTCTTCTGTGTCCCAAGGTTATAAGTTACTCCCTTATCTTCTTTTACCTATTTTAAAATTCAGTTTAGTTCAGTTCAGTTCAGTCGCTCAGTTGTGTCCGACTCTTTGCGACCCCATGAATCACAGCACACCAGGCCTCCCTGTCCATCACCAACTCCCGGAGCTCACTCAAACTCATGTCCATTGAGTCAGTGATGCCATCCATCCGTCTCATCCTCTGTCGTCCCCTTCTCCTCCTGCCCCCAGTCCCTCCCAGCATCAGAGTCTTTTCAATGAGTCAACTCTTCGCATGAGGTAGCCAAAGTACTGGAGTTTCAGCTTTAGCATCATTCCTTCCAAAGAAATCCCAGGGCTGATCTCCTTCAGAATTTTAAAACTACTTGGAGTTAATTTTTGTGTGTGATATAGGAATCCAGTGTTGGTTTTATGCATAATGAATAGTGATTCTTCTAGTACCATTTATTGAACAGTCCGTTTTTCCCATGTATCTGGGACACGCAGCCTGTGACGTCTTGTTTCCCCAGGTACATGGGTTTGTTTCTGCGTCTTTTCTCTCTGTCTTGCTTAATTTGCCCACTTCTGAATCAGTGTTGCCTGCTCTTAATTACCGTAATTCTCTGTGACACCTTCATATTTGGTCTTTCACCTTTTTGCTCTTACGGGGTGATATTTGGCTGTCCTTGACTTTTGCCATTCTATAGAAATTTTAGAGTTAATTTATGAAACAGGAAGAACAATGACAAAGACAACAACAAAACCAGTGGGGGATTTGCCAGGATTGCTTTCAATCTATAGGTCAGTTGAGAAAGGATTGAGTTTATTGTTTATGTTGAGTTCTCCTATGCATGAACATTGTATCACTATCCATATATTTGTGTTCTATCCATATATTTGGGGAAAGTTGTATACTTTTGTGACTAGGTCTTACTCATTTTCTGTATGCTCCTAGGTACATGTACATGTTTGTTTCCAGCCACTTTAGTTTCAGGATGCCTTAAGAGATGTCATATTTGCAAAGGATAAAAGTCTAATTGATGTTTATACATATCTTGCATCCAGACACTTTATTAAACTTTTAGTAATTCTAATATTTTTGTCTACAGATCCTCCTAGAAGTAAAGTCATTTGTGAATAATTGAAATATGGTTTATTTCTTTTCATTTCTGGCGTTTTCTTTTTCCTGTCTTCTTTGTTTGAGTTAGAGCTCTAATATAATAGTGAACTGAAGCAATAAAGGATAGCCCTTCATTGTTTCTCATCTTTATAAGAAATGTTCTTATTTGATTAAGACTGATGTTTGCTGTCACTTTTTTCCAAATACCCTTTATTAGGTTAAGGAGGTTCCCTTATGGTTCTGTTTTGCAGAGTTTTGTTTTCTGCTTTAATCACAAGTGTATGTTGAGTTTTATCAAAGACTGCTCTGTATCTATTAGGATGAACGTATGATTTCCCCAGTTTTCTTCTTACTATGTTATCTGACACATATGACTTATTTCAATGGTAAACCCCCTTCTATGCCTACAATAAATCTAGCTTGTTTAACTTTACTTTCCCCCCTAAATACGTGCCTGATGCACATCTGGATTCTATTTGCTTTTATTTTGTTTTAAATTTTTGTTTCTTTGCTCATGAGTGACTTTGGCCTATATTTTTCCTTTCCTTAACTGCTTTTGTCTGATTTAGAGAGAGGTTTTTATTTCCTATTTTCCCTTTTTTCCCCCCTATTTTTTGCAAGAATTTGTGTATGATTTGAATTAATCTGCTCGTGAAATTTTGGTAGTACTCAACTAAAAACAAGAACTCGTGGTTTCCTTGTTGCTAGATTTTTATCTAATTTTTTCAAGCTGTTTAAAATGATCTGAACTCCTATTTCTTTTTAAACTGGACTTCTTTCAGTTTTCTTATATTTTTCTAGGAGTATATTCATAGTTACCTGTTTTTCAGGTTAAATTAGCATAAAATTCATTTTGCTTGAAATCCCTGCTTTTTTCATTATGAATATGTTAATTGGGCTATATTTTTCATTTTTTTCTTGACCAACCTGCCAGACAGTGTATGTTTTATTATTATTTTAAAAGAAAAATACTTTTGACTCTGTGACTGTCTTTAATTTTGCATTTTATTTTTGTTTTTATCTGTTAATAGATCTTTCCTTCTACTTACTGTGTGTTCATTCTGCAAGTTGCTCTTTAACTTCTTAGACTAGAGACAGCTTAGTGATTTTCAGATTTCTTTTTAAGTAAATGCATTTAAGATGACAAATTTCTCTATAGCTGCCAGGCTTCTCTGTCCATGGGATTTCCCAGGCAAGAACACTGGGGTGGGTTGCCATTTCCTTCTCTGGGTGATCTTTCCCACCCAGGAATTGAACCGGGGTCTCCTGCATTGCAGGCGGATTCTTTACCAACTGACTCCTGCATAGATGGGCAGTGAAATGGGAGCAACAAGTGTTAGTGTAAAGAAATATTTGTTGGTCAGTTTGGATTAGATGACTGGTCCAGATTTAATCTGTATGTAACACAGGGGCTTCTTTCATCCATTATAGAGAAAGAACACAAAAGCATTAACATTAGTTATCAACATGATGTTCTGCTGCTGCTGCTAAGTCGCGTCAGTCGTGTCCGACTCTGTGCGACCCCATAGATGGCAGCCCACCAGGCTCCCCTGTCTTTGGGATTCTCCAAGCAAGAACACTGGAGTGGGTTGCCATTTCCTTCTCCAATGCAGGAAAGTGAAAAGTGAAAGTGAAGTCGCTCAGTTGTGCCTGACCCTCAGCGACCCCATGGACTGCAGCCTTCCAGGCTCCTCCATCCATGGGATTTTCCAGGCAAGAGTACTGGAGTGGGTTGCCATTGCCTTCTCCAACATGATGTTCTAGATTTTCTTATCGTATAATTTCATTTTGCCCTTACTTTCTAATGTATTTATAAAGAAACTCACACCATCTTCTCTCAAAAAAAAAAAAAGAAAAAGGCCAGGCAGGAGTGTATTTGTTTGAAAAGAAACCTGTCTGTCCCACATTTTTCTCAATGACTTGAAATTCTGGGACATACGAGGGTTTCATTGTCAAAAGCGTGTATTAGGTGGCCGGTGCCATGCCAGATCCTATGGGGCAAGATCTCCATGCCCTCTTCTCCTGCACACATTCCTGCCAGGCAGCACCCATGAGTCTGGATGTAGAATTGAAGAGTGCTTAAAGGAAGTCATGTTGCTAACATCGCATGGATTTCCAGACTTATTTTGGGGAGGTAGTTGAGTTACCAGTTCTTCAAAGAAGTCTTCTGAAAGCCTGATGTCTTAAAAATAAATAGGCTCACACTGGAATAAACTTGGGGCACTTGTGGCCCATACCAGCTAAGATCTCCCCACTCTGAAGCCCTGGGAGAGAACAGGGGATGTGCAAGAACTCCAAGGTTAAAGGCCATTCCTTTGAAACCCTAGTTCAGCAGAGGAGAACCTGGTGACCTCAGAGCATCCCCAGGATGCTGGCAGCTGGACCCGAGTTCAGATTTTGCAGTCTTTTCTAAGCCCTTCTGCCACCAGGAGTTCACTCCACAAGCAGGAGAGCAAAGCCCGTTAGAAAGCGATTTCCATGTTTCCACTTTCATCATTTTCTTCGTATTCAGATCATGTCTAGATGTGTTGCTTGGGTGACCCCAGTTCACCAGCTAGACTTGCTGTGTCCTAGGTCTTCTTAAACCCCGGCCCTGGGGCTGCTGCCTGCTTCTTCGGGGGTCTCTCCCAGACTATAGTAACAGGGTGTGCTGTGTACTAAGTCACTTCAGTTGTGTCTGACTCTTTGAGACCCTATTGACTGTAGCCCACCAGGCTCCTCTGTCCATGGGATTCTCCAGGCAAGAATACTGGAGTGGGTTGCCAATTCCTCCTCCAGAGGATCTTCCCGACCCAGGGATTGAACCTACGTCTCTTAGGTCTCCTTTTTTGGCAGGCGGCTTCTTTACCGCTAGCGCCACTTGGGAAGCCCCTGGTAACAGGGATATGGTGACAAAAAGCCTCATTTCATTGTCTTGTCTTTGCTTCAGGCCCTTTGCTGGCCTTCTCGTTGACGCTCATGGAAGGATTGGTTCCTTCAAGCGGACAGACCACATGCTATTTCTGTGCTGTAAATTTCCAAGGCTTCTTCCCCGGCCACCTCTCCAACCACAAACTGGAATAAAAAGTGTATTTGCAGCTATAATCAGCACACTTAAATACTAGTTAAATTCAGAATGAGTATAAAATCTGCACTGCTCTTGACTCCAAGAGAGGCTATAAAAATATCCCATGGCCACGAGCACTCTAAGACCTTGACAATGAGGTGGTCCCTCTGAATCTTCTTAAGGCTGTTCCAAAATAGCCCAGATTACATGGTAAGGGGGTCTGATTCATGGAGGATTGCATGTTGGCTGTGGATTGGCAAACTCCTTTCTTGTTTCTGTTTTCCTAGGACAAGATGCCCAGTCACGGCCATTTATTTTCTTATACACTCTTTGAGGATGGCACTTTCCTTAACTGCCTTGTTAACTTTGGTGTCTGGCATACGGGTATACCTGAAATAGTTGTGAAGTGGCTGAACTAGAGAGTCAGAGGTGCCGAGAGCAGAAGGGGCCAGCAGCTCCCTGTCTTCATGCTCCTGTGTGAACACCCCTGATGCTTTCCTGTTTCATTTATGCCATCTCCATGACCCCCCCTCAAGAAGCAGGGCATTTATTATTTACCTCAAATTATAGATGATGGTGCTTAGGTTTCCAAGGGGTTGTGGAAGTGTCTAAGAGCTCGTGAATTTAAGGTGCAATCGAGTCTTAAGTCTGGGTCTCCTGAACCTTAGAGAAGTGTTCTTTCTGTTACACTACTGGTATGTATTCAAAGATGGTATGTTTTAATCTGATGGCACGTGGGCTTACTGCACAGCTTTAGCACCATGTTCTGGAAGGCTTGCTGGTTTAGGGTCCATGCCCTCACACCTGATAGCCTTTCGCTGCGGATATACACTATGAAAAACAGGGAGGCCACTTCCAAATCGTTAGTGGTCTTCAGCTATGTTCTCACTGGTTTCTCCACCCCTAGCTATCTTAGCCGGAGAAGGCAATGGCACCCCACTCCAGTACTCTTGCCTGGAAAATCCCATGGACGGAGGAGCCTGGTAGGCTGCAGTCCGTGGGGTCGCGCAGAGTCGGACACGACTGAAGCGACTTAGCAGCAGCAGCAGCAGCAGCTATCTTAGCAAAGCTCTCACTGGTTTCTCTAACCTAACTGGATCTCTGCAATGGAGTGATTGTTCTAAAGTGATAAACATGCTCTGATCAAAGCTCCATCACTGGAGCTCCAAAGACCAAGTTCTGAGGCTTTATCTGAACCTGCAAGGTCAGCTTCTGGCCTCCCTGCAGCCTGGTGCACTCTGAGGTCCCCATGCATGCCTGACTGGTGTCTGAGGAGGGAGTTCTCCGTGGTTGTTCCCTCCCCTCGGTCAGGTGTCTGCAGGAAGCTGGTCCTAAGATCCAGGTCCGTGGAGATGGATGCCCCTCCCCATCCCCGCACTAGCCCCTTCGGAGACCGCATCCCTCCTCCCCGTGATTACTGGGGTTTACCCAGCTGAGTCACAGTGAGCTTGGCAGGGAGGGCTGTGGATCTCCTGGACTCTGACATCCCCTGGAGGGCCATGCCCTTAGTCAGTCAATGAAGGAGCTGCATTTACAAAAATTCCCTTTTGAATTCCCTGACGTGTGCGCATGCTCTGTGGGTGTTTAGAGGCTGTGATGGTTGGGAGGGAGCTGGCTGCGGGGTCCTTCAGAGGGACCCGGCTCGACCTGATGTCCAGCTTGGTCTTGGTCCTGAGCTCATGGTGTCTGATGTATGGAGATCACTGTGATCTCTGCCAGGGAGGGTCCCCCCGCCCCCGGGGTGGGGTCTCCGTGCGCTCCCAGGCAGCTCTGCACGGCACTGGCTCTCAGCGTGCTTGTGGGATAGAGCAGCAGTGTAACTCCTCTTAATGTTTAGACTTTTTGAACCTTTTTCAGTTCTGGGCCTCCATAGATCCCAGAGAACACTAGAAGGGTGCTCAGAGAGCTGGTTCTGCCAATGCTTTCCATGAAAGCAGAGTCCCTTCTCCCACCCTTAACACTCTTTGAGCTGTGTTGCCCTGTGTGTTACCTTGTAGGCACCCCCGTGTGTCACCCCGTAGGCACCCCGTGTGTCACCCTGGAGGACCCTGGGGATCTGGCACCCACTCCCTTCTCAGCATCCAGCCTCGACTTGTCTGTTTTGAGATGCCCACTCTGGCTTCTCAGCTTTTCTCCTGGACTGAGGCCACATAATCTTGGATGAGCCTGCCAGGCACCGACACGCTGGTGGGGCTGCAGGGGCCACTGCGCCCGTGGTGGACACCGTGCCCGTGATGGATGCCCACGGAGGGCCGGCCCGCGGGCTGTGGCCTGGCTGCAGTGCGGCTCTTGGGCCCTCGTTCCCGGGATGCGCAGCCGGTTCCGTCAGCTTCGCCCTGTGCAGGCCCCCTGCCCTGGATGGATGCTCCCGTAGATTCAGGAAAGGCTCAGAAAGCACAAAAGGCAGGATGGAAAGCTGAAGCCGAGCCAGCTCACTCGCTGCTGTGATGGACATAATGCACACAGACAGACGGACACAAAACGGACAAGCCCTGCTTGCTCTCCTTCCATCACTCAGTGGGAGGAAATAGGGAGAAAGAAAAAGAAAAAGTAGAAAGTCCTGGCTCAGGTAGAGCAGCCTGCCGAGATGCCGAGAAGGAAGGTCCTGAGTTCCCTGCAGACTGCTCAGCACATACCTTGAGAAAGTGGTCAGGGCACCCGTCGGAGGTGCTGAGGGAGCCCCCAGCTCCTTTGGGCATCGCACAGACGGGCCAAGACCCACACCTTCAGCTGATGGCGTGGCGGCCTTTCCTCAGTCACAGTGGCGAGTTCCCAGGCCTGTGATGTGGCTTTTGGGGCCAGGCCAAGGCCTCCGCGTCCACTCTTCTGGGATCATCCGTGTGACCACAGTGGACTTCCCAGAAGGTCCGTGCTGGCCGATCGATGTTCCTGAGTCTCGGCAGAGGGTGGCAGGGGCTTGGCCCACACGCGGGCACAGGTGTCCTTGACCCTGGGTTCCCCGTGGTAGTGCCTGACAACGTGGGAGTCAAAGGAAGATGGGGCCTTTCAGTCTTTGCTTTTGTTGTCAGGCCTAAAGCCTGTCCACAGCTGGGGTTTAAGTCTGAAGATCTCAGACCTGCGGGGCCTTGGCAGGGAGTACAGGCCACATGCTGACAAAGTGCTTTCGTTCTGGCAGGGAGACTTTCCTCTGAATCAGCTGTTGTGTGTGATCTGTGCTGGGGTGGAGAGTGCACAACCCCCTCCCTACTACCCGGAGGGAGTGAGGCCCTTCCTGGAGGCCCTCCTGGTTCTAGGCCAGTCCACTTGCCTTACAGATGCAGAGACACGCAGGTGGACAGACACACAGGCACACAGATGCACAAACGCACAGATACATAGGTGGACAGACGCACACACACACAGTGGACAGACACAGATGCACAGACGCACGGACACACAGATGGACAGACACACAAATGCACAGATAGATGGACAGACGCACAGACACACCGGTGGACAGACACACAGACACACAAATGCATAGACACACAGACGACAGACACACAGATACACAGGTGGACAGACGCATAGACACACAGGTGGACAGACACACAAACGCACAGATACACAGATGGACAGACGCACAGACACACAGGTGGACAGACTCACAGATACACAGATGCATAGACACACAGATGGACAGACACACAAACGCACAGACACACAGGTGGACAGACACACAGACACACAGATACATAGGTGGACAGACACACACACGGGGGACAGACACACAAATGCACAGATACACAGACGGACAGACACACAGGTGGACAGACACACAGATGCACAGACACACAGACAGTCGGGTTTGAGAGGCCTGGCTGGCTGTCCAGGCACAGATGGCTGTCGGGCAGAGAGAGGAGGAAGGCCAAGGTGCTGTCTCCCTGCCCTGATCCTGGCGCTCGGCTTCACTGTGAGCACTCAGCACCCCCACGCCTCTTACTGAGCTCGGCTCAGGTGGCAGAGGCAGCAGGGGCGGGCTGTCTGGGGGCTGTGGCTTCACCTTTGTCCTTCTGGACTGCGGCCGCCGTGGGTGCCGAGGAGGACTCACTTGGTCAGCACCGGGGACAGTGCAGCACGTGGCCACCCCCTCCCCCTGACCACTTCTTAAAAACACTTGCAGTTAGGATGTGGTGCATTTATATTAAACATCAGGGAGCTCAGGGTTTTGTTTTATTTTCTCTAAGAGTCACTTCAAAGCCAGGTTGCCTTCAGTTGGGTGTTGACCGTGTCATGAAGCATCCGATCCAGGCAGTGGTCATTTGCAGGTTTCCTCTGTCCAGGCCCCGATGGGCTTGTGCACAGAGAGCCTGGTTCACCCCTCGTGGAAACCTCACGAGATAGGCCTTATCGCCCTGATCCTGACGAAACAGAGACCCAGGGAGGTCAGGCCGTGCTCCAGGCCTCCAGTGCTGACCCCACCTCAGTGGCTGGCTTTGCCCGGCTCCACGGCTGCCCCCTTTGCCTTGCCCACCGCACTCCACTCATTCCGCTGTCTGGGCGCATTGTCTTTTATTTCTGTATATTTTTGTACACCTGTGCCCATTCTCTTGCAACCAGTTCAACTCAGCATACACATCCCAAGCTTGTACTTGGGGGAAGGCAAATGTTATAACACCTAAAAGATGAAAACACTATGTAGAAACAGCCACGTGTCTCCCAAAACCTTAACGAGAGAAGTGGAGGGGAGGACGGGGGTCATGACATGGGTTGAGTGTCCAGGGTTCAGGGTGACACTGGGGTGAGTTGTGCAAAGATCAAGGTCTGGAGTGGGGTCCGGGGGCATCTCAGAGGCCCTTGGACACTAAACGAAGAATTATACTTTACCCAGTGGGCAGCCTCCCTAAATACTACTAAAATTTATTTTTTAATCTATGTATATTTTTTGATGTGGGCCATTTAAAAACTCTTCACTGAATTTGTTAAGATACTGATTCTGTTGTTTATGTGCTGTTTTTTTTTTTTTTTGGCTATGAGGCATGTGCAATCTTAGCTCCCCTAGTGGGGATTGAACCTGCAATCCCTGCAGTGGAAGGCAAAGGCTTAACCACTGGACCACCACGGAAGTCCTCCTAAATTCTACTTTAGATGAGCCAGAGCAGGGCTCCCGGTCCCCATGGGGCAGGGCTGGCTTCTCCTCTGATCGCTCTTTCCTCCCCATAGAGCAGGGATGTGGAAGTCCCCAGAGACTTATCACTTCTTCCTACACACATCACAGACCACACAGACTTCCTAGACTACATACCTCTTCCTCCCCACCCTATCCCTGTAAAATGTGCTGTCGCATTCGAGTCATAGCCTGGGGCCAGGTTGGCCATTTATACAGCACAGGTACCCCAGGCTGAAACCTGGGGGATGCTCAAAGTCCACATCCCTGGAGTAAGTCTACATCTTAGGACACCCTGAGATATTCCCAACATGCTCTCCTCGTGAGAGGGCTGGGGTTGCCAGGAGTTGGGAAAGGTGAGGGGAAGTAGTTGAGAGCTGGTAAGCACAGAACCTCTGCACAGTCTGATGGTTAATTATGAGGCCTGGGTCCCTTTGAACACTCAGATGCAGGCAGGAGAATTGCAGTCGCAACAGCTCATGGAGCCCCAAGCCCGTGGGTCCCCAGAGACTTTTGTGGCACCAAATAGGACTTTGATCTCACCTTCCCGCAGGTTCCGAGACACAGTTTTCTGCTCTCAGCCACTTCCTCTCTTGGCTTTTCATGGCACCCTCGTCCCCGGCCCCCACATTCTGTGATTCTAATAATTAGTTTTTCTTTGGAAACATACAGACTGCCTCTGCTACTTGAGAGGATGCTTTATGACAGTGAAGGCCTTTGGAAAACTACGTGGAAACATGGGAGGAGGAAAAGTTAACTGTGTGTTGTTTTGGTTTCTTGCTCATTGAAACCTTTTAATTTAATTTAATTTTTTTTTCTGTTTCTCCCCTGGGATGGGCTTGGGAAGATGTTCAGCGTAGATGGTGACGTTTGTATCTTTGGAATACAGTCTTTATAGCAGAGCCAAAGCCTCTGAGGTTTCCAGATAAATGCTGGCCTGTGTTCTTATTTTTTGAAGCTTAGTCTAGCGAGAGTCTGCTCCGATGCTCGGAAGACAGAGTGGGAAGAGGGAGCCTTTGCTTCTGTGCTGTTAGTGGGTCGCATGGGGGCGAGTCCACCCAGATCCCTGCGTTCTCTGGTGACCGCTCCTCGAGGGGAGCTGCCAGGCGCGCGTGACAGAGTGGTGATCAAACCGTAACCAGACATTTAACCCAGTCTTGAATATGAAGACAAAGCGTTCGTAGCTCAGACTTGTCGCGTGCAGGGAGAGAACTCCTGAAGTCAGAGGAACCACAGGCGTGCTCTCTGCTGGGTGTTTTTCATACCCCTGCCCTCCGCCTCCTCGCCTGTAAGAGGCAGAGGGGTTGGCAGTCGTGCCTGCCGATCACCCACTGTGTGTCTGTGTGTACTCGCCCCCCTTGGCCTGGAAGGACGAGGAGCTGCAGGCAGGGTGTCGGGATCTCCGCTGTGTTCACATTCACAAGTGGTTTGTTTACTTCCTTCAGCGTGAAGGGAAGAACAGAGGAAAGTACTGTCTGCCTTTGCTTTTGAACTTGGCAGTATGGGATTGTGTGAAGCCATTGGTCAGTATAACGCCACTTTGGGGGGTGTGTGTGTATATGTGTGTGTGCACGCACACGTGCATGTGTGTGCATGTGTGTGGTGGGGAGGAGGGCTTTTGGAGAGAGCTTTAAAACAGGCTGCCTAGATGTTTGGGATAAACTTGGCCCCCTTCATTTTTTCCTTTGTTTGTAGATGTATCACTTGTGTGCTTTATGCCTTTTCTTGCATTTTTCTCTTTAAGATGTCCAGCCACTCTTTTGTAATTGGAAAAAGAAGTAAGAAATGCATTTCTCTCTTTATGTCTGATGTTAAAACATTCTGTGAATTTCTTACTGCCTCTTATTGCGTTACAGAGAGGTTGGTTGCTTCATAGGTATTTGATATATATTTAGATTACGTTTTATTTCTGTCATTGTACTCAGATGTTCAAATGATAATGCTCAGCACAGATCAGACCAGGAAAAAAAACCCGAAGTATTTCTAAGGGGTGGGGGTATGTCATTTTTGCGGTTGAATTCCTGTAAAAGTACACTGTGTCTCAGGATGCTATCTGTTCCTGTAAGCGCCGACTTTACGCGCTGTTGAGCACTTACCACGCTGTGGTAAGCGTCGACTACACTGGCGGCTCTGTGAGTAGAGCTTCTGGGGATCCGAAGATGTTAGGCAGAGATCCAGCCTTCACGGAGACGTCAGCACGTTTGGAGAGATGAGGTGTGCGTGATAAGAAGCTGGTTAATACTTTGTTTCAAAAGACACATGTCACTAAGAAATGGGAGTTCCAACTAGGGTGGTCTTCCACGTGAAGTGGCTCCTTCTCACAACCTAGTGAGGTCAGGCTTTCCTTTCCAGCACCTGGTTTGTGACCTCCCATCACTCCCTGGTCCCTCTGCCCGGCACCTCTTTCCTGTCACTTAACAGCATCCCACCAGTCTCTCAGAGCCACACAAACAGCTCCTCTGTTGTGAAGCATGATTGATGAGTTCACCAGGAAATCTGGATCTCTTCTGGGAACTGCGAGCAGTGGACGGCATTAGCTCTGGCGTCTGGTTGGCATTTGGAAATCTCCCATCAGTCACCAAATACACATAAGATTTTGTGAGAACTCCTTAACCCACTAATGATCGGTTTCCTCATATGTAAGGTTAGGATAAAAATATCCCATTGGACTACAGTCATGGCTAAATGCATGTAAACAGATAAAACTCTGAACACTTACTGGGCAGCCCATAAAACCTCACGTCTTTTCCTTTCTGTGGTGTAGTTATTTGTACATATGTCTGCGTTGATCACCTGCATCGCAAACCTCCAGAGGGTGAACCCCCCAGTGCCTGGCACAGACCCTCTCACACAGCCTGGACAATCCTCTGCCTTCATCATGGTCTGTGCCATTGTGAGGCCAATGCTGGACCTTTGGGGTCTTTGGTTGGTCTTGGCCTTGGGAGACCTCCTAATCATAATGGTGATTTTGATAGATGGATGAATAAGGAGGCCGTCTCCAACACAGAGTCACAGAAGACAGGGGAACAGGTACATGGGATCTGGAATCAGGCAGCAAGTTTGAGGGCAGCAGGTTGATTGGGGAGATCCAGGACCATAAGAAGGTTGAACTGATAATTGATGCTTTTGTGTTGTGGTGCTGGAGAAGACTCTCGAGAGTCCCTTAGACTGCAAAGTGATCAAATCAGTCAATCCTAAAGGAAATAAGTCCTGAATATTCATTGGAAGGACTGATGCTGAAGCTGAAGCTCTAATACTTTGGCCACCTGACGCAAAGAGCTGACTCATTGGAAAAGACCCTGATGTTGGGAAAGATTGAAGGCAGGAGGAGAAGGGGACGACAGAGGATGAGATGGTTGGATGGCATCACTGACTCAATGGACATGAGTTTGAGCAAATTCCAGGAGATAGTGAGGGACAGATGAGCCTGGTGTGCTGCAGTCTGTGGGCTCACAAAGAGTCGGACATGATTGAGCCGTTGAACAGCAATGAATGAGCTTTCTATGTCTGAGGTCTGCAAGGATGTTTCTCCTGAGCCATCCCTTCCACAGAGCATCCCTGGGGCCTGGAGAGGCGGGGTCAAAGGGCACTGGGGTTTTCCGATGACACAGACTCTAAATATCTGACAAGGCGAGCCCGACTAATTGCATGAGTGTATTTTTCACCTTCACTGGCCAAGCAAGGGGTCTTTGGGTCGAAATATGTCCATGCATTTTACAGAAGAAAGAATTTCTCCAGAGTTAGCATGCAGCACATTCTGATCAGATGCATCGCCCTGTTGGTTTTGTCCTGTTCCCGGAGGCGTTGACTGAGCTCAGCACCCTCCACACCCCACCTTCCTCCTCCCATCTTACACAGCTCCTCAGCGCCTTGTTCTCCTGTTAAGCCTTTTGTTTTGCGTCCTTTCCTTCTCAGAATCTGTAGAGTTGAACATGTGATGTCCACTTAGGTGTCAACTGCCTGAACCCCATGTCCGAAGAGAAAATGACAGAATGAAAGAACATTAGAAGCTGCTGCTGCTGCTAAGTCGCTTCAGTCGTGTCAGACTCTGTGCGACCCCATAGACGGCAGCCCGCCAGGCTCCCCCGTCCCTGGGATTCTCCAGGCAGGAACACTGGAGTGGGTTGCCATTGCCTTCTCCAAACATTAGAAGAGGATCAGATAAACCACGTGGTTTCAACAACTCCCTCTCCTCTTCCTTCCTTTTCTTCCTCCCCTTCTCTTCTTTTTTCCATTTTCCCTTCTTTTCCCCCTCCTTCCCTCCCTCCCTTCCTTCCCTTCTTTTGATGGGTAAAAGTCTTCCAACTGGTTCTTGACACATCTAGGGTGAGACTCAGGGTTTTTGGCTCATGCCTTCATACCACCATAAGTTCTAGTCCCTGGGTGAGGAAGCGGGGTCACTGGGATGCATTTGATCCAGGCCCTGGTCCCCACCAGGAGGAGGGCATGGGGTACACAGTTCGCATCCAGTGAGGGGGTTTGTCCCTGGAGCAGGATCTCTCAGGTAGCTGTGCTAACACGTGGTTGGTCTAGTCTAGAACTGTCCTTGTTCACCGACTGGCCCACCAGCTCAAATAGTACAGTAGAAGAATGAGTGAAGTGGCCCAGAAAAAAGGAATAACGTTAAAGAAGAACCTTTGAGAGAGGAGCGGAGGTGGAAAGGAAGAACACCACCACCAACAACAAAAACTGGGACAAAGAACACATTAGTTCTGGTCTGAATTCTCCTTCATTGGAGCCAGGCTCACAGTTTGAGATCAAGGAGGCAGTGAAGAGAGATTAGGTAGAAAAGCTGTGTTTCTGCCTAGGAAGGAGTCCCGCGTGCGTGCTTCTGCAGGGCACTCGTTTAGAGTTGCACGTAGACACGTGGGTTCCTTCACCTCGGCTAGTGAGGCTGCCCTGAGGATGTTATTAATGCAAGAAGCGTACCTACTCTGCAGACAGATGGGTTGTGATGGGGCCGTTGGGGGAATGGGACGTGTCCGTGGTTGTTGGAGACAGTTGTCTGAGGCAATGACACGAGACAGGTTTCTGACCCTCTTGGAGAGGCTGAGGCTCTCAGAGGGTTCTGCAGGTTCCCTGCTGGCCCTCCCTGCCCCCCACTATGACTGTCAAGGCTAACAGGAGCCCTGGGGTCTGCGGGTGGGCAGCACCAGGCTCCCTTCCATGGGGAAGCTAGGTTTCTCTAGATTATAGAAAGGTCTGTACATCATAGCTCAGTAGGTAAAGAATCTGCCTCCAATGCAGGAGACCTGGCTTCAACCCCTGGGTCTGGAAGATCCCCTGGAGAAGCAAATGGCAACCCACTCCAGTATTCTTGCCTGGAGAATCCCATGGACGGAGGAGCCTGGTGGGCTACAGTCCATGGGGTCACAAAGAGTCGGACACGACTGAGTGACTTCACTTTCACTTTCTGTACATTTAGGACCTTGATAAAGTTTTGGGGTCCAGTGTCTTGTAAGAGAGAGAATCTCCCAAAGTCTTGGACAAGGATGTGAGATGTAAGCACAGGTGGCTGATCCATACGCCTGACTTCCTTGGATGCACAAGGCTGACAGGCCAGTGGCCCTGCTTCTTGGAAAATACGTTAGAATTCTATCGTTAGGGTTTCCTGTATGAAGCCTTTTCCCTTTGCTCTCCAGATCAACAGTGAAATAGACACAGCCTTTTTCTTTTTGTGCAAGTAATTCTGTAATTGTAGAAGAGAATCTTTAAACTACCAGGTATATGTTTATTGGAGTTTCCATTTATTACATTTCCAGTTTTTAAACAGGATTTGCATTTTAGCTTTAAGAGAATTGAAGCTTTAGTGTTAACTTTAAAAAGGAAAACAAAGAAAAGGGAAGAAAACAGAAAATTCCCCCCAAACCCAAACTCCAAGATCAGAATTAGGAGAGTCTCCATCACTAAGCACTTGCTGTGCCTAGTCTCGTGTGGCCATGAGTTTACCTTGTTTTTATTTCATGTATAGTAAGAAAAGAGGAGATTTATTATAACTGACGGTGTGAGTCTCATGGTGACAAATTGGCCAGAAGCATTCTGGAATATTTTAAACTTAGGGGCATCTTCTCAAAGTGTGTTTTCTCTCCTTGCTGGGGTACAGGATCCAGCCAGCAAGCACAGTGGTCAGATTACAAGGTCTCCAGTCAACATCCCTCCTCCCCGCCCCGCCCCGTCTTCCCAGAGCCTGGAAGGGCTGTGCTTTGAGGTTTGTTTTGGGAGAAGGGTAAATTGCCACTGGAGAAATCCCCAATCCCCAAAATATCCCAAAGAGTCTATTATGAAAAGATTTTTTTTCAGATAGAGGCTAATAGTAGCTAAATTCCTTTCCCATAACAGGCCTCTTCCCTTGCATTTGGGAGGTACAGTCAATATTGGGCTGAAAGGGTGAGTGAGCGGAGGCTATTTTGGGGTGGTCTGAAGAACCTCAAGGTTGTCTTGTAGAATAACAACTGAGGAGCTTGTTCTGTGAACAGGATAGTTGGGAGGTGAGTGGTGGGGCCGCTGAGCAGCTTGCAGCATGGCACGGGCTCCTTGGACCGTGGGTGCCCAGATGTGTATATGAGCTACCCAGTTCCCTATTGATAGACCTCAGTTGCCTCTCCCGGGGTTTGTGTCCACTTGGAAGTTCATTTGTCCTTGAAATGTCCATGCTTCTGCTCTGCACAGACTCATGTTCTCAAATCAACCCTGATTTCTTAACTTCTGTTACTGCGTCATGAGTTTCTTCAGGACCTTCTAGGGGGCTGTAGGAGGACACTTTCTGGCTCCTCCCCTGCCCCCCACCCTTCCACCATTCCTGTAGCATCTTCTCTCACCGACTGTCCCGTCTACCCTCTACTCCTTCATTTTGCCATCAGCTTTCATCAGTTCATACACATGGACTAATAAATTCCAACCCATCTCTGTGCATTTAGGTTGTTCCGCCTCCAATTAGAGTTTAATTTACCTGACAGATCATCCCAAATCAAGCTTTGAAAATGTTATATGAAACATGGAATTCCTCATGTTCAGGAAGACACAGCCATTTGTCATCTGCCCCAGGGAATCTTCCTGAAGCGTCGAGCCGGGCTGTCACAACGAGGGGGTGAGACAGATACCCCCAGGGAGTGGTGCCTCCTATGGTCTGTGCCTGTCCCCATCCTGAAGTGCCCACCCCCGGGTGCCTGCTTCTCCCCACCTGAGACATTCCTCGGAGGAGCCTGCAGGTGTAGAGATGAGCCCTATCTCCTTCTGGGTGGGAGCCTCCCTGGCCAGCGAGTGACCTAAGAGGGGCAGCTGTCCCAGCGCCTGCCTCCAGGATGGGGGCACACTGAGGGGGTGTGACAGCGGCCCCTCACTTTCCCCGAGGCATAGGGCTCCCGTGAACCCCAGTGTCAACCCCTCAGTGATGAATCCCTCGCTTCCCGCCTCCCTCTGCTCCTTTACAACTGTGTCTCCGGGATCACTACCCCAGTAGACTGCCTCTCAGGGAGGCCAAGCTAAAATGTTCTCATTGGCGGTTTCCCTGCGAGCTGGGAGAATCAGATGGATTAAAAGCCAGGAATGTACTTTTAAACTCAAAGCTCTAACTTATTTGACTTTGGCCTCTTGTGTGTTGATGGACCTCCTGTGAGCGTTTCAGGGGAACCCTGATGCTTTGCAGAGTCGGGTCATGTCTGCAGAGAGTCGTGTGGGGTCTGAGAAACGATTCCTCTTGAAAAGAGTGAGTTCTGTGGGATTTGCTGTTAGGTTTTTTTTTCTAATTTTTTAATTTTTTTTTCTAATTTTTTTATTTGTTTTTGGCTGTGCTGGAATTTTGTTGCTGCCTGTGGGCTTTTTTCTAGTTGTGGTGAGCAGGGGGTGGGTGGGCTACTCTCCTGTTGCCGTGCGTGGGCTTCTCATTGCGGTGACTTGTCTTGCTGCAAAGCCCAGACTCTAGGCACGTGGGGCTCAGTAGTTGTGGCTCTGAGGCTCTAGAACACAGACTCTTAGCACAGCAGTTGTGACTTAGCTGCTCCGAGGCACGTGGGATCTTCCCGGACCAGCAATGGAACCCGTGTCTCGCACTGGCAGGTGGGTTCTTTACCACTCAGCCACCAGGGCAAGCCCCTGCTGGTTGCTGTTAAACTGTGTCTCCTCCCGCACCTCCCTGCTGTTCCCTGGGTATTGCAGCTGGGGCAGGGATCGAAGGGAACTTCTGTGTGAAGACAGGATGTTACAGCCTGGGACGGGGTGGTGCACAGACAGACAGCAGGCGGGGCAGATGCGCTGGACTTGCAGTCTGCAGACAGCGTGGCCCTGCCAACCCCCAGGCTGTGCTTTGTGTAGTCCCTTCCGCTCTCCGGGCCACTGTCCTGAAGGCTGGCACAGAGACGCTCCTGGGCCCTCCCGCTCTCCTTATTTGCGGGAGAAAATACAGGATCACAAGATCCTCCAGGATGATTCACAAGTTGAAATATGTTGGCAGAGTGCATTTCATTTTATTTTGGTTGAAGGAGGAGTGTGGGGGAACTTTCGGGGCACTGAAGGAAGCCAGGTTGGAATTAAGGCTTGCTCCTGGCTGGCAGGACCTGCCGTGCCAGTTGCTATTCCCTCCTCGGTTGGACACACATTGGTTTATTCTGGGAACACACCAGCCTGGCCAGTAATTCAAACGTGTCCTATGGCAGCGGCTGGAAGGGGGGGCCTCCTGACCTTGAAGACCCGTCTCAAGTTCTCCAGTTTAGCCTGCTCTCATCACCAAAAATGAACACGCTTGACAAAAAAGTCATTCTCTCCCACCATGCAAAATAACATCCAGAATTCCTTGCACGTTTGTTCGTTACAAGTCAGCTGAGCCGTAATGTCTAGAAAAATTAATTCACACTTCTTCAAGACTAAGGAGGCACTTTGAACTTGGGGGGCCATGGGCAACACCTCCACGAGTCTTCCTCCTTCCAGCATCAGAAGGGGTGATGGTGGCCATGCTATGTCTCTGAGCCTGGCCTTTCCAGGCCAGCCTGTCCCCTGCAGAGAAAGTGTGAGGCTGGCAGAGCATGACTCACCCTGTCGGACAGATGGGGTCCTCTGGTCCAGGGGGTGGACATGGCCATGGTGACAGCCTGTCACCAGGGATGGAGCTCTGGGCATGATGATGACAATGACAATCATTCTATATAGAACCCTAGCTGAGTTCAGGCCCCTCAGCAGAATCAAGCCATGACAAACCTTGACAGCGTATGAAAAAGCAGAGACATCACTTTGCCGACAAGGGTCCGTGTAGTCAAAGCTGTGGTTCTTCCGTAGTCAGGTACAGATGTGAGACTTGACCATAAAGAAGGCTGAGCCCGGAAGAATTGATGCTTTTGAACCGTGGTGTTGGAGAAGGCTCTTTTGAGAGTCCTTGGACCGCAAGGAGATCAAACCAGTCAAGTCAATCCTAAGAGAAACCAATCCTGAATATTCATTGAAAGAACTGATGCCGAAGCTGAAGCTCCAGTGCTTTGGCTACTTTCCCTGATTCTGGGAAAGATTAAGGACAGGAGGAGAAGGGGATGGCAGAGGATGAGATGGTGGGATGGCATCACCGACTCTATGGACATGAGTTTGAGCAAACTCCAGGAGAGAGTGAAAGACAGGGGAGCCTAGCGTGCTACAGTCCAGGATTGCAAAGAGTTGGACACAACTCTTAGCGACTGAACAATAACAACAGCAATCGTCATACTGATGACTTGACGTGATTCTTTAGGCTTCTTAAAAACTCTTGTTTTCTAAACATGAGGGTTCTTTAAGAGTTCCCAGACCTTTAACAACAATAGCAAAGCTCTGACATAAGTATTGTGGGGGCTGAAGTGTGTCCCCAGAGCCAAGTGTCGGATCCCTAAACTCCAGTACCACAGAATTGCACCTGTTTGGATTTGGTCTCTACAGATGGAATTAGGTTGAAATGAGGTCCTTATGGTGGACCTTAACCCAGTATCATGAATGTCCTCATCCAAAGGGGAAATGGAGACAAATAAATACCTCGAAAGGGAAGAAACACAGGGAGAAGGCAACTATCAACAAGCTGAGGATGGAGGCTGCAGAGGAACCAGCCTGGCACCACTTCATCCTTGACTTCCAGCCCCCAGACTGTGACACAAAGAATTGCTTTTGTGGGGCTTCCCAGGTGGTTTAGTGGTAAAGAAGCTGCCTGAAAGGCAGGAGATGCGGGTTCGATCCCTGGGTTGGGGAAGTCCACTGGAGAAGGGAATGGCAACTTCCTCCAGTAATCTTGCCTGGGAAATTCCATGGACAGAGGTGCCTGGTGGGCTACAGTCCATGGGGTCGCACAGAGTCAGACACGACGGAGCCACTAACACTTTTCAAGCTGCAGTCTGTGGTGTGGTGTTAAGGCAGCCTTAGCTAACTAATGCAAGTCTCATTATCCTCCTTCTGAAGATGGGAAAACTGAGGCTGGGTGGATTAAGTAGCTTGGTCAAGGTCCCCGGAGAGCAGGGGCTGCAGGTGGGTGTGACCCAAGGTCATCTGGTTCCAGCCTGTGTTCTCAGCCTGCAGGTTCCGGGGACAGGTGACGTGACCTCCATGTAACCTCAGGGGCTGAGTTTTGTCATGCTGCAGTGACTTCTCAAGTGGCCCTGGGCTCTCTCCCTTCCTTCCAAGATCTTGTTTCTGTTTGAACTTTTGAGCCAAATGTATTGCCCCTGAAGCATGGCCTGCAGAAAACCTACTGCACAGCAACATTTGTGAAAAACAAACAAACAAAAAACCAGAAAGACAAGCAGAAGCCTTGAGGCCATGAATTCTGTGCTCACTCCTGAACTTTTTTGTCTTTGCCGCGTTTCTTGTTTTTCTTCCCACATGACATGACACGCACTTTGTGAAGTATCTGGCAGGCCTAGAGAAAGGATCACTGATTCGCACCTCATTCGACTTTGTTGCTGGTGTCACTGGATTTCCCACCATCCTTGTCTGTCGTCCTGGCCACAGAAGCTGCAGCTGGTTTGAGGTTCACGGTGACCCGCAAGTATCCGGGGGCCCCTGGGAGGGCTGTGCAGTGTTCTCTCAACTCCCCGATTTCAGTTTGTGAACTGGTCTGAATATTCCTCCAGTTTTCTGGTTTCCCCAGTTGGCCTCATTTCTTTGGTTCTGTGAGCCTGGGACGGGTGGGTGGTGGGGGTGGCTGGAAAGCAGGTCCCACTGGTTGGCATCCGGTACACATGGTAATTCTTATCTTGTTCCATGTAAATGCCGGGAAGATGGTGAATGTTGCAAAATGAAACCACCTCTGAGATGTGATGCTGAAGACTGGAAAACAAACAGAGATCTTGGGTGGGTCTGGTTAAGACAAGATACAGTGTCAGGGTTACTGAGCATTTCCCTGACCCTTCTCTGGGAGACCCCGAGCCTTCGACTCACTGCAGCCCTGCGGAGAGCTCGCTGTAAGTGGTAACAGCCCTCCAGTCTGTCCTGGCACCTACGCTGACCTGGGGATTAGGAGTGAGTCTGGTCTTCTGATTAGATTCTGCCACTCTGTGGCCTTGGAGGTCACTTGTCCCTGAAAAGGGCTTGGACACTGGGATTCCCAAAGCTCTCCCTGTTCTTTTATGGTGTTTACATCATGGACTCAGCTCTACTTGACTGCAGCTTTGCTTTTGAATGAGGCCTAGCATGTTCTCTGGAGGTTAAGACAGTGCAGAATGGTTCGCATCCACCCAACCCCAAACTCCCAGTCCCTCTCCTTCTCCCCTCCCCTCTGGCAACCACAAGTCTGTTGTCTATGTCTGTGAGTGTATTTCTGTTTTGTAGACAGTTTCGTTTGTGTCATATTTTAGATTCCACATATGAGTGATGCAAGCTATGACATTTAGAATGGATAAACAAGGAGGTCTTACTGCATAGCACAGGGAACTATACACAGTAGCCTGTGATAAACCATATAGAAAAGAATTTAAGCAAGGAATATATATATGTATGTGTGTGTATAAATGTATAACTGAGTCACATTGCTGTATACAGCAGAGATTGGCACCACTGTGAATCAACTCTGTGTATGTGAGTGCTTAGTCCCTTCAGCCGTGTCTGACTCTTTGTCACCCCATGGACTGTAGCCTGCCAGGCTCCTCTTTCCATGGAACTTTTCAGGCAAGAATATTGGAGTGGGTTTTCATTTCCTCCTCCAGGGGATCTTCCCCACCCAGAGATCGAACCTGTGTCTCTTGCATCTCCTGTATTGCAGGCAGATTCTTTACCCACTACTTTAATAAAAAAAGAAATATATATATATGAAAAGAAAAAGTACAGAAAGTATATTTCTAGATTCCTCATTTGCTTCTTTTGAACTTAATGCAGTTTTCTTTCTGGTCTGTTCTTACTTGTTTGTGCCCAAGAGAGACTGCAGCCTGGTTCATGAGCCCTGGGTCCTGGAGGAGGAGTCTCATTTCTTTGTGTCCGGGCACCTGGGGAGGAATGGCTCCCACCCCCAGCCCACAGCCTTATGCAATAACCGCAAATCAGGCTGGAGCCGCTGCACCCACCCACTCTCCTGGAAGGCCCAGCATGGCACACCGCTGACAGGATGCTAAATTTACGTGGTCTGCCTCCCCCGCCCCGCCACCCCCTCCTCTTCATCCCAAGGCCGGGTTTGGGCTGAGCTTGCTCGTGGGCACGTCAGCTCCGCAGCAAGACTGGGTGGCAGTCTCAAATGCTGCCCTGTTTCTTTGTTCACTTGTCAAACTCTGGGAGACAGCTTTCCCAGCCTACAGAAGTGATGTTATGTAACTTCTGACATTCACCCCACCCCTCACCTTCTTCAGCTGCACGTCTTCCTATGTGTGTAACTGATTTTTCCCTTTTAGACAAGCTCCTATGTGTGTGGCTGATTTTTCCCTTTTAGACAAGCTCCTATGTTTGTAGCTGATTTTTCCCTTTAGACAAGTTCCGAGTGGGTCGGGCTAAGCGGACACAGCCCCAGGTGGTTTCTTCTGTGGGCTGATTGCTCTTTCTTGGGACGAGAATGTGGGATCAGGCTCCTTGGCAACGCTTTCCCGCTCTGTGCCCCCTCCTGCCACTTGCTGGCCTTTCTAGCTTACCCACCATCTTACCATATTGCTGTGCCCTTGGTTGAAAAGGCAGCCAGCTGTGTCTCTGGGCATGTCTGACTCTCCGTGGGGGTGCTGTCCACATCTCCCTGGCTGAAGGGGTCCCGTCCCTGGGCTATGTCCAGGCCCAGACTCCCAGAGGAAGACCTCTCGTAGATGCTTGTGGCTGGCAGAGCAGATGATAGGGCAGAAAAGAGATGGTGGGGTCGGTTCTCCAAGTGGGGTCGGTTCTCCAACCGCCCTTGGCTAGAGTGATGTGTCTCCTGAACCAGTCCAGAGAGAACAATCATAATAACAGCATCTGTTTTTTTGTTGTTGTTGTTTTTTTGAGGGCTATCAGTTCAGTTCAGTCACTCAGTCATGTCTGACTCTTTGTGACCCCATGAATTGCAGCACGCCAGGCCTCCCTGTCCATCACCAACTCCCGAAGTTTACCCGAACTCATTTCCATCCAGTCGGTGATGCCATCCAGCCATTGCATCCTCTGTCATCCCCTTCTCCTCCTGTCCCCAATCCCTCCCAGCATCAGGGTCTTTTCCAATGAGTCAACTCTTCCCATGAGGTGGCCAAAGTATTGGAGTTGAGGGCTATACTTATTATTAAATCTACTTATTTTTAATTGGAGGATAGCTGCTTTACAATATTGTGTTGGTTTCTGCCGTATATCAGCATGAAGCAGCGTATGCTGAATAACCAGTGACCGCAGACACCATTGCTGGCAGTGCTCATAGGACCCTAGAGTTTATGGGTTGGAAGAGTGGGGTTCTGGAGCCAGGGTACCTCGGTTTGGAACTAGGCTCTGACCCTTAATATTGAACCGGTTGTGGAGCGTCAGTGCCTCAGTTTCCTTTTCTGTAAAATGGGAAGAAGAGTGCATGTACGTCACGGTTGGTGGAAGTACTGAGTGAAGCAATATGCATATTATGTAGCCTAAGATCGTGCCCTGGGAACTGTGAACTGATGTTCAGCTTCACTGATTTGCCGCCATCCCGTGGTTGGGGGGCTGAACTGGGATTCAAACCTGATGGCCTCGGGTCCTGGACACTGTCTGCTTTCCAGGAAAGGCTGCTGTCTGGCATAAGAGGTGCCCATGGTCCCTCGGGCCCCTTGGATAAAGAGACTTGGGATCTTTTCTTAGAAGTGCCACCAGCTGTTCAACCACAGCCTGCCGGGTCTTCGGGCTGCACTTGCTTAGCTCATCCCACGTGTACGGGACCCAGCACATCCAAAAATAAGTAAATAAATAAAATGATAAAAAAAGAGGGAGGGGTTATAGGCATAATTATGGCTGATTAGAGTTGTATGACAGAGACCAACACAATATTGTAAAAATGAAAAAAGCAAAGTAAAACCATGACAGCTTTGTTACAATCTTTAACCATGTTTAGAGAAGGCCAGGGGTCAGAAACGGGGGAGGAGGGGACAGGATGCTCCCATAGGTGCCTGCACCAGGGCCAGGATATAGTCCTTGGTCTCCCTGATGCCCGGCCCGCCCATGGGTGAGGAGCTGCTTCTGTCTGATTTGGGGATGTAGCAGTGGAGTCTAGCCTTTGCTGTGGAGACACTTGAAACAAAACCCAGAGCAGGAACTGTCTGATCCCCTGTGGGGAACATCTTCCGGCATCTGGTCTACACCTTTGCTGGGCTTTTGTAGCATGCCATTAGTTAGTAGAAGGGAGGATGTCGGACTTAGCTGTGTGAGAACCTTGATCCCACAGCTTCCAGGCCACTGTCATGCTCCTGTGTTGAGGGCAGCCTGGAGTCTGCTCATTTGTCAGCTCCATCTCATTGACACTCTGTGGGATGGCCTGGCACAGTTCACTCACCCCTGTTCACCAGGAGTGTCTTAACTGAACACACAGGGTTCGTAAGAAGCAAGAACGGCGGTTGGAGTGTGGCCTTCGTGCCGCTGAGGTTATAGCTGCCTCAGGACAACCTGAGCTACACTCAGTCCAGTTTTGTTCAGAAAATAAGGAAGTGGACCCTTATAGTTAGAGAGCAGGATTGAGGCCACCCCTGCCTCCGTCACTCAGCCTCCTGGACCCCAGCCCTCCTGCAAAGGAGGCGCAGTGTTTCTTGGAGCTGTTGTATGATTAAGTGGCGCATGAATGTGTACACCTCGGAAGTTCTCAGTCGGTGTTAGCTGTTATTGGTATTTCTTAATCTTTGTTTGGGACTTCCCAGGTGACACAGTGGTAAAGAATCTACCTGCCAATGCAGGAGACACACATTTGATCCCTGGGTCTGCGAGATCCCCCGGAGGAGGAAATGGCAACCCACTCCAGGATTCTTGCTTGGGAAATCCCACGGACAGAGGAGCCTGGCAGGCTACAGTCCCAAAGAGTCTGACACGACTGAACAGGCACACGCACAATCTTTGTTTGATGTTGCTTTGTTTTCTTTATGGGAAAAATAAGAGCCTTCCCCAGGGGCTGACTGTGAACACTGTGAAAGTCCTGTTCCTCTGTGAGCTGACAGGTCTCTGTCTAAAACCTTAGCTCTGACAGGCAGAGGATCAGAGAATGTTGACAATAAGTGGCAGATTTTAAATTTGGAGTAGAGCAGATATACACTGACATTTTGGGAACTCTGAGCTAGCTCAGAGAAGAAAAACACTCTTAAAACCATTTGAAACTTTTCTCTTATATAATTTTAAAATGCATCCCCTGACCTTGACATCCCCAATGTGTAGAATGAACAAGCTTTATCCCTTGATTGAATTAACACTGAGCAAGAGATCCTCTGTTTATGCTAAATGACTATGATAGTTCAGTCTGTTTTATTAAAGTCTCTGTAAGCTTATCCATGTAGTTCACAGCCAGTTCTATTTAAAGGTAATAATTGAGGAGTCTTGTTTGCCAGCTGGGCCTTTTCAGTCTCTCCACCCTCTGCCCAGTCCACCCTGTTTGGTAACTGTTTTAATTAGGATTTGGGTATTCCTAAGGAGTTCTTTTTTTTTTTTAATTGAAGTATAGTTGAGTTACAGTGTTATGTTAGTTTCAGGTGTATAGCAAAGTGATTCAGTTACACACACACACACACACACACACACACATTCTATATCAGATTCTTTTCCCATTATAGGTTAAGAAATTGAGTATAGGTCCGAGTGCTATACAATAGCTCCTTGTTGATTATCTATTAATATTTTATATATAGTAGTGTATATGTGTTAATCCCAAACTCCTAGTTTTCCCTTTTTCCCCTTTGATAACCGTACGTTCTTTTTCTATGTCTGTGAGTCTGTATGTTTTGTAAGTAAGTTCATTTGTATAATTTTTTTTTTTTTAGATTGCACATATAATCGATATCTTGTAAGAGTTGTCCTCAATCTGGCTTAACTTCATTTATTATGACAGAATTTAGGTCTATTCATGCTGCTGCAAATGGCATTACTTCATTTTTTATGGCTGAGCAATATTCCATTGTATACATATAAGGTGTCTTCTTTATCCAGTCATCTGCTGATGGACATTTAAGTTGCTTCCATGTCTTGGCTAATTTTGAAGAGTGCTGTGGAGAACACTGGGGTGCTTGTATCTTTTCAAATTGTAAATTTTTCTCTGTATATACCCAAGAGTGGGATATGGTAGCTCTATTTTAATTTTTTTAAGGGACCTTTATACTGTTCTCCATGGTGGCTACACCTGTACATCTAGTGTTTCTTTATGCAAATATAAATAAGTGCAAATATACAGAAAATTCAGCATATAATATACATATTCTATACTTCGCATTTTTAATTTACTGCATCATGCAGATCTTCCCTTTTTAACTTGTAGAATATTTCTCCTCCTTTCTGCTATCACCTAGTACTGCATTCCAGGGTTGTTTTCCTTGGTTTATTTAACCTGTCTCCTACCTGGAATGTTTTCCATCTTTCGGTATTTCAAACAACACCACAGTGACAAACTTCATACTCTGGTCACATGCCCTAGAAGTAGGATTTCTGGATCAATGGGCAAATATAGATAAAGTGTTGGTAAATTTTAAAAACAAAACAAAACAAAAAAACCTTTTGATGTGTTGTATCATTTTGAACTCCAGTGGATCAGGAGAGCAGTTATTGACCTACAGCCTCATGGATGAGTGTTTTGCAAAACGTTTGAATGTTTGCTGGGTAGAAAATTGAGAAATGGCATCTTATGTCGTGAATTTGCATGTCTTCTTAGGACTGGGTCCCTCTGGAGGATACTTGTCTTTCTTGCCTGTGAACTGTCTCTTGTTCTTTGATCATTTTCTATTACTGTTGTTCTTTCATCTCTCAGTTTCTAAAACTCTGTATAAAGGAGATTAACTGTTTGGGATAAGTTTTGCAACTGTTCACTGAAACAATTTATTTTGACTTGCCTTGGGCTTGTAGAAGTTTTTGAGATCATATAATTATATGTATGACTTTCCGGGTGGCTCAACACTTAAGAATCTACCTGCCAATGCAGCAGAAACAGGTTTGATCCCTGGGTCGGGAAGATCCCCTGGAGGAGGAAATGGCAGCCCACTCCAATATGCTTGCCTGGAGAATCCCACGGACAGAGGAGCCTGGAGGGCTACAGACCATGGGGTTGTAAAGGTTTCCTCAGTGTCTCATTGGTAAAGACTCCACCTGCAATGCAGGAACCACAGGAGATGTGGGATCAGTCCCTGTGTCTGGAAGATCCCCTGGAGGAGGGCATGCATGGCAACCCACTCCAGTATTCTTGCCTGGAGAATCCCATGGACAGAGAAATCTGGCAGGCTATGGTCCATGGAGTCACAAAGCGTCAGACATGACTGAGTGACTAACACTTCACACTTCACTTCATCTTCACTTTGGTGGCTCAGTGGTAAAGAATCTGTCGGCCAATGCACGAGACACAGGAGATAATGGGTTTGATCCTTGCGTCCTGAAGATCCCCTGGAGAAGGAAATGGCAGCCCACTACAGTGTTCTTGCCTGGAGAATCACATGGACAGAGGAGCCTGGTGGGACTATTTCAGGAAGAGCAGAATGTCTCCTCATTGTAATGATGCAATGACTCCACCTGTGTGAGTGTGTATCCTTTCTTTGTCTCTAGAGGCTCACACAGCATATGATTTTTATACTCCTTTTCCACTCACCAAAATTACATTAAGGCATTGGTTAAGACTGCAGAATATCATCCTGTGGCTCATAGTCTTACACTCTTCTGCTTTTACTGGTTTGATATTTCTTTTTAAAAATTACATTTATGGGAAATGCTATGACAAATATTTTCATGCCCATAGTTTATTTTCATGCTTTATGGATGGATTCCCAGAAATGGGATTACTTGATCAAAGGGGTTGAATGTTTTTAAGGTCCTTAATAAACACTGCCTGCTGCCTCTCAGTAGCATGCTATCATTGTGTGTTACATTAGTCACGTGTGTTTTACTGTTGGCTCCATGACTGTAGAGTTTGGGCTTCCCGGGTGGCTCAGTGGTAAAGAATCTTCCTGCCAATATAGGAGACATGGGTTTGATCCCCTGGTTGGGAAGATCCTCTGGAGAAGGAAATGGCAACCCACTGCAGTAGTCCAACTTGGGAAATCCCGTGGACAGAGGAGCCTGGTGGGCTACAGTCCGGGAGGTCTCAAAAGAGTTGGACATGGATGAGCAGCTCAACGACAACCATGACTGTAATCAGATTATTATAGTTAAAAACAATGCAGTTGATTTCATAGGTGGAAAATCCACCGTTATCATTTTCCATGTGAGTAACAAGCTGCAGAGAGCTTAGCAGATGTGCCAGAGTTGCAGAGCTGGCTATTGCCCGTGTCCTGGTCCCCAGGAAGAAAGAGAAAGCTGGCACATTTCTACATGAATTCACACCAAAGCACAGGTGACTAGAATTGGTTCTTTGGACAGTTTTCACATACATTGAGTTGGGCCAAAACGAGAAATTTTATTTCCCAGAAGAGAATATCACACCTAATTGCTAATAGTAGTTACTGATACATCCACTCAGTAAATATTTCCTTTCCACATACAGCCTGTAATACCAGGCAGTGATACGATGTGGACATAGCATCCTGCCTGTCCTGGTGACATCTCTGGTAGAGCAGTGATCCTTCCCACATGCCCACCCCCTGCCCCCAGCCCCCTCCCCGCTGGCTTTCTCCCAGGGGTGAGTTCATCAGATAGATTGTGCCTACCCATTTTTATGGAGCACCTCCTTTGTGCCAGGGCCGTGGAACCTGAGAGAGAGCAAAGCCAGTGAAAATCAGTTTCCTCGAGGAATGTGTCTTCCCGACAGGGTGACAGAATAAACGAGATAAGCAAATTACGCTGCAGACACTGATGGGCGCTGGCAGGAAGAGAAGATGGAAGCGTGTGTGTGCAGGTGGGCTTGAGGGGCTCGTATGTCTCCTGCACCGCTGGGGTCGTCAGAAGTTTTCAAGCAGGAGAGCGAGACCTGATGAAGCAGCGTCCTGTAGACACAAGGTTGCTGCGGAGCCCAGAAAAACAGTCCCCCCGCCCCAGCCCCTCATCCCTCAGCATCTCTGGATAAGTGGTGAGCAGACCCAGAAAGAAGACCTGGGTGCCTGCGGGTGAGGGTGTCAGTGGTCTTCCACGGCCCCGGGGTCACCCGGACCTGCTCATTCCTGGATTGTCAGGAAGCTGACAGGTGGCCCTGGATGCCAGGCCCTGGAGTCCTGTGATAACCTAAGAAAGAGGAAAACATTGGCTGGACCTGGTGGGTCTTATTATTGTTGGTGCTGTAGTTCTATACTAACGATTCTCAAGTGGCCAAAGTTTTACATCCTTGAGAGAACGTAGTCCCTTTAGACCCATTATCATGTCAACGACTTGGTCCTTCCCTGAAACAGACTCCTCCACGTCTGTTCTCCATGAAGGAAGGCTCCACGCACAGGGACACTGGGCGCCGGTCCTGGGAGTCCAAGTCAGGCTTCCACCCAGGGCTGGAAGTAAATACACTGTTTAGACTTGCTCTATTGTGGGTATTCCCAGCAGGAATGCTCCCCACCTTGGAAGCTGGTGTTTTCTTGGGAATAATTGGAAGTTTGCATCTGTTTCCCCGCAGGGAAGGTTGCATCAGTTTATTTGATTATCTCCTATTCCCTCACGGGTGGGCTTCCAACAAAGCTTCGTGTTCGGGAGACAGTGAGCTAGGTCTGCAGGCAGAGCCCTGGCCCTGTTGGTCTGGGGCCTTCTCTCTGCGTGAATCTTCTCTAAATGAAAACTCTTGTGTCTGCACCTGCGGGGGATCTTTGTTGCCATGTCAGAACTAATATTGAGTAAGTTTTGTGGCTTTTCTATCTAACGGAGCCCCCAGTGGTGTCTCGTTATTGGGCTGGAGAGAGGGGATGGGCGAACTGTTGGAACAAGGGAACGAAAAGGGGTTTGTGGCATTGCCTTGATCCCGTCTCTGTCATGACTTGGGTTTCTCTCTCCATCAAGTAAGCCCATCGGCGCGTGGGGTCTGCTTATAGCCAGAGTCAGAAAAGTGAGACTAGAGCGGTCGTGGTGTGCTCTGAGTCCCTGCTGGAATGTGAACTCTAGGCTGGTGGGTGAGGGCTGAGAAGGCGGCTTGACGTGGGGGAGTGAGGGGGCTCAGGGCTGGGTGGGATGGAGCACGACCCTTCCTGACCTCCTAATCTTGGCCACACCCCTCGACGCCCTGGACCCCGGGTTTTCAGTCCTGTCCAAGTCCAAGGACATACCGATGACCCAGCCTTCCTTACAGAGACGTTGGGAGACCGGGAGGATGATAGACTTTTTTTCCCCAATTATTAGAAAGTACACTGTCTCGGCACTCAGCCCGGGGAGGACAGAGAAGGTTGTGAGATTGTGACTCGTTGTCTCATCAAGGAAGTTGAGCTCTGGATTGATTTCGGCGTCTCGGCCAACTCGATAGACTGTCCTTCCCCTCGTGGGGGCCAGACACCTCATTTCGTAACCAGAGGACTCTCATTGATGAAAAACATGTTTTTAGGTAAAAAATACGACATTTTCAACATTCTTAGGTTAAAACATCAGTGGCTTCCCTCCCGCCCCCAGACAGTGGCTGGCCTCTTTTGTCATAAGAAGGTGGAAGAGCCAGGTTAGCAATTGGCTTTTTAAAAACCACTTTATTTTTGTTTTGTTTATTCATTTTTGGCTGCACTGGTCTTCGTTGCTGCACGCACAGACTGTCTCCAGTTGCGGCGAGTGGAGACACACTTTGTTGTGGTGCGGGCTTCTTTCTCGTTGTGGAGGCTTCTCTTGTTTCGGACTGCAGGGCTCTAGACTGCGGGCTTCAGTAGTTTCGATGCACGGGCTTAGTTGCCCACGGCACTTGGGATCTTCCTGGACCGGGAAGCGAACCTGTGTCCCCTGCATTGGCAGGTGGACTCTTAACCACTGGACCACCAGGGAAGCCCCTGGCATTTGGCGTTTCTGTGCAGCAGACAAAGGCTCTTGGGAGCCCCCACCAGCCCATCAACTGTCCAAGCCATGGGCATGTGAGAGCCTTCGGTGGACCCGAGGGCAGTGTGGATGTTGGTGCAGGAAGAGAACATGGCTCGGGAAGTCAGGAGACTGGGTGTGAAGCCTGGATTTACCATTTGAGACTTTGGGCAAATGGTCTTACCCTTCTTGAGCCTCTTCTCTTCATCTGTTACGTGAAGATAATTGAGCTGACTTCCTGTCTCTGATATGTTGGTTACTAGCTACAAAATAGAAAGCAGTTTTGAATAGATATTCAGAAACATCGCAGTTAATCACAAGGTTATCCGGAGATGCTAGTCAGCCTTGTTTGATCAGAAAATAGGTCTATCCTCTTCTCCCCAGTGAAATAGATAACGCCCCACAGAAGCTAGTATTTTTGTTTTTGTTTTTTCTACGTAGTTAAGTTGGCAGTAAAGGAAAGAACAAAATGCAGCCATATATTTCTTTGGGTAGGTATTTTAAACTCTAGCTTGATAGTAACCCACTGTTCTCATGCAACTTATGTTCTAGGGGGAAGGAAATGATAAATAAATGAAGAAGTGCTTGTAGACAGTTCCTGGGGTAACATCAAGAGGGGCAGGGGACCAGAGGGGATGGGAGGCAGGCAGTTTTACGTAGGTGATCAGATGACTGAAAGATGGTGAACGATGTGTTGATCTATAGGTCATGGGTTTTGGAAAACAAAGATTTGTGATATTAGTGTCATAATTGTCATACAGATGAACTGACATGGGATTCTTTAGGCTTGTTACAAGTTCTTGTTTTCTAAACACAGGGGCCCTTTAAGAGTTCCCAGACCTTTAGTAGCTCCCAGTGATGAAAAAGATGTTTTTAGGTGCAAAAAATGACACTTTCAACATTCTTAGGTTGAAACATCAGTTTTACATTACTCAATTATTACACTGAGAGTGTAGCTGAGCCCACATGGAATAGAATGACGTGGATTCTGCCTGTCTCGGGGCACAGCGGGTTATAATTTACTCGTGATTAAGAGTGAACTCTGAGTATACCCAAAGGTATAAATGAGAGTGTGGGGACAGCCTAGGGAGGATACTTGTCATCAGCATGTTACAGTGGCCCCTGCAGTGAGGACCACTCCAGCTCTTCCCATGGGAGGTATGTGTCTCTCCCACGTCTGTGCTGCTAGATGTCAGAGGTCACTTCTTCCAGATCTAAGGACACAGAGGCTCAGACCATGAGCTGATTGCACTTGTGTATGTCTGGTCCTTGTGTGAGCTACTTGCTTGGCATGCTTCTAACAGGAGAGGTGGAATTTAAAGCTTCCTGTTTACTTTCCCACAAGAAGTCTCCTGGACACTGAGGGTGTGTTGCTGGGCCCCCTCACTTGCTCCTGCTACCGTCTTTCTAGAAGAAATCCTTAGAAGCCCGTGGGTGTCCATGAGCTGGAACACCAAGGACGGGGCACTCAGAGCTGACTTGTCCAGGCAGCGCCCAGCCTCTGGACATCATATGTTGCTGTCACGTGTGAAGGCAGAGACAGGGCCCAAACCTCTAGTTCTGTCTCTTCCTGTCTTTGAATCTCAGGAGGTTTTGGAGGGCTGCTCGTGGTTACGCATGTTTGAAGTGACATTTCCAAGATGTGGTTGTCAGGTCCTGGCCTTGGTCCTGACCTTGAACCCGCTCTCCTGGATGATACTGGCAGGGATTTCCTGTTTCTGAGCCTCACCCAGGAGTCCTCACTGGCATGTCACCAGTCATCCTGGTTTTGTCTTTAGAGAACCTGGCAGATATTTGTCCTCACTGTCATCAACTCTTACCACCTGTGTGGAGTTTATTGTATCCACTTCTGTGTTTTTAGAAATACTCCCTTCTCTCATCTGGTCTTAAAAAGCAAAGACCTTAAAAAGCAAATAAATCTGTTAGAAGAAACTTAGATCTTGGAGTGGTGCAGTAAGAAATCTGCTGTATGTATTTGGAAGTCCCAGATTTTGCTTAATTTTCTGACTAAAGTATGTCAGGGAAGCTAAAGCCATCTGCAACTCAGTATTGATAAAAGGGTGATTCCACTTGTCTTTAAACAGATTCCCTGTCATTTTATACCTTTTGCATGCGTGCTGTGCTAAGTCGCTTCAGTTGTGTCCAACTCTTTGCAACCCCATGGAGTGTAGCCCGCCAGGTTCCTCTGTCCATGGGATTCTTCAGGCAGGAATACTAGAGTGGGTAGCCATGCCCTCCTTCAGGGGATCTTCCCCACCCAGGGATTGAACCCATATGTCTCCTGCATTGACAGGTGAGTTCTTCACCACTAGCACCAGCTTTATTGAATCTTTTTCCTTTCATGATGAGATCCTTAAAGGCAGGTGCTTGCCCAGAGAAAAGGCTCTGGTTGTTTTCCAACATGCTGTGTGGGTAGTGCCTCTGACTCTTGTAATCCGGAGTCTAGAGCAGTCTTTAGAGCCTTAGGGGAACCTAATGCCAGCTGGCTCACTGCTGCTCCTGAGTAGGTGGAGGGATTTGAGTGTAAACAGGCGTGGCCATGGGAAGGACTGGAGGTGGAATTGCGGGGAGTTCTTAGAAAGGGAGGGCGGAGAGTGTTTAGATGGTTTCATGGACAGACAGGGCTCCCAGCCACAGGCATGCCTGAGCTCCCAGGTGGATCTGTGGCTTCAGGGCTGCTCCTTCAAGAGATTATTTTATCCTCTAGCTCGCTCTCTGAGATGTATCCTCACTGCCCTGAAGCCCCTCTCTGCCGCTGTAGACACGGAAGCCAGGCTTCTCACTGAGAGCTGGGTGACACCTTCCCGGGTGGGTGGAGAAGGGAGGGGTAAAAGCTTGGGGAATCCTGGGGCCAGGTCCCAGCCAGAGCTCAGATGAGGATTGTTGGCCCGGGAAGTTCCAGAACAGGCCCTGGGGTGGGTGGGGGGGGGTCCAGTGGTCAGTGGGCAGTGGTGCTGACATCAGAGCCCTGGCTTCTAGAATCTTCCCAGAGGCCTGTGTCCATGCCACCGCACAGTCCCTACTCCGTGATGTCCTGCTCTGTTAAACCAAAGGATTGACAAGCTCCACACCCAGGACTTTCCCAGGCTCGTTGTCATAGCAACAAGAACTCCGCCTGGCCGCCTGCAAGGAAACAGCCCTGTGTCTTTCCTCCTCCCATCTGAACTGGCCAGAGCTGCTCCCCGACCACCTGCCATCACCCGGGACTGACTAAAGGGGCCAGAGGACGCAGGTGACACGCCTGTGCCCCGAAGACTGCCCTTTGATTGGCAGAAGGTGCTGGGGATGCGTAAGAGCAGGGGGCGGCCCATGCTGGTCATGCTCTATCATACATGCATTGACATGTGCTGTTGCTCTTGTCTGTGTGTCCTTGTCTGAAAAACAGGAGTGGAGACAAGGGGTCCCTGTGTCCCTGGCAAAATGCGGTGCACTCAGGGTGGTATATGACCACGTAGAAGGTTCTGGGTGGGGTGGGGTGGGGTGGGGTGGCCACTCGACCTCTGAGCAGACCCCTAAGCAGCGGGGAGTAAGGAAATCATCCCTAACAGGACACATGATGCTGACCCCCATCAGCCTTGAAACGCAGTGACTTTGTGTCTGGCTTTTAAAGCGTTGCTTGCTGCTGGCCAGAGTGTGCCATCCGCAGTGGGGGTGATCGTTTCTTTGGGTGTGCCGCTGCACCCCGTTCCGGGACGGAGGTCAGAAGGGCAGAGTGTTTGCGGAAACAGACTATGAGCAGGAAGCCGCGGGGACCCTTTGAGCTCTCCTGCAGAGGGTTTGTCCGACTTAGAAGGGAAAGATTGTGCTCATGGCCACTTATTTCCAAAGACGAGCCTCTGGTGAAAGAGATACAGCTCCCGGGAGCAAGTCCGCAGGTCTGCCCAGGCTTGGAGGGAGGGTGTCCAGGCCCAAGCCTGGCTGGTGTTGGAAATGTTCCTGAGGCCTTCTTCAGCCGGATTTCTGTCGTGTCCGTGAGGGGCTCCCTCTCTGTCACAGCCCCGGCGGCGGCAGGAAGGTGCGCTCTGTTGGCTTCAGACCAGCCCAGACTTTTTCTGTCAGGAGAGGTGCAGACTCAGGGCCCTGAGAGGGGCTGGAGGAGGGGCGGGCTGCTCTGTGGAAGGAAGCGGCTCCTTCAAGTCCCCTTTTCTGCTCACCCCCGAGCCTTTACCCTTCCCCTGCCCGCCCCCACCCCACGCCGTGAACTTCGGTGCCCAGTAATAGATGCTCCAGGAAGGGACTCCTCTCCCCATCACCTGTGCAGGGGCCTTTGAAAGGGACAGAGCTCCCATTCCTGGGTCGGCTTTTTAAACCCACTTTGGTCACTTTTATTAATTAATTGTAAGTAATACAGATACTTTAAAAACATAGTTCAGTTCAGTCACTCAGTCCTGTCCAACTCTTTGTGACCCCATGGACTGCAGCACACTAGACTTCCCTGTCCATCACCAACTCCCAGAGTTTACTCAGACTTATCTCTATCGCATCAGTGAGGCCATCCAACCATCTCATCCTCTGCCGTCCCCTTCTCCTGCCTTGAATCTTTCCCAGCATCAGGGTCAATTTCCCAGGAAATGAGTCAGTTCTTCACATCAGGTGGCCAAAGTATTGGAGTTTCAGCTTCAGCATCAGTCCTTCCAATGAATATTCAGGATTGATTTCCTTTAGGATGGACTGGTTGGATCTCCTTGCAGTCCCAGGGACTCTCAAGAGTCTTCTCCAACCTTACCTTCCTCAAACACAGGGTCTTGCAGGGACATGGGTAATGGGGCAGCCTGGCAAGAGAGTGGCCCCACCGGGTGAGGCTTCAGGACAGGGTTGGGGCAGCGAATGAAGTGGGAGGGGCTCTGCTTCCCGGGGAATGACTGGCTCCCTTCAGCCATCCACGCTTTAGCACAAAGAAGCTTCTGAGCCGCTGTTAACAGAGGTGAATTCATAGTGCTTGTAAAATGGTCAGAATCTCTCAGAGGCAGGAGGGAGCTAGACAGAAGATCCCAGGGTAGATGAAGGCAAGTGTCCTCACCCTGAGTGCAGTGAGGGACCCGTGGACCATGGAGTGTCCCCTCAGCAGTGTGCAGCCTGGACACCCTTCCCTGCGCAGGACAGTCTGCGGCTGTTTCTTCAATGAATCTAATACCTCGTTCTGTGCCGAGTGCACTTGGACAGGCCAGCACGCTCCCTGCTCCATGGGCCCCTTGTCCTTTGTCTGAATACTGGGGAGCCTGTGACAGTGAAATGATTTAAAAGTTGTTTTTATTTTCTTTTTAACCTTGATGCTGTGTGGTTGTGCTTATGATGTGTGGACAAAACAAAACGTGGCTTGTGTTTTGTCCAGTGGAGACAGCCTGTAGTACAGCTTCTTGGAGTGTTACTGCGTTCATTAGCATCTCAAGACCCACATGGGGTTGGATGGTTAAAAATATACACACTAATCTGCCCAGTTAATCCCATGGCCTCTGATTTTTAGTATCACAATTAATTGTACTGTTGGAGGTAGAGTCTTAAAAGAAAAAGATACAAATGAATTTATTTACAAAACAGAAATAGGCTCACAGACATAGAAAACAAACTATGGTTACCAAAGAGAAAAGGGGGTGGAGAAGGATAATTTAGGAGTTTGGGATTAACATACACACACTTGTCATAATAGATAACCAGCAAGGAGCTACTGCATAGCACAGGTTACTAGACTCAATGTCTTATAATAACCTGTAATGGAAAAGAATTTGAAAAAAGAATATATATCCATATATATGAATCACTTTGCTGCAGACCCAAAACCTACACAACATTGTAGATCAACTGTATTCCAATTAAAAAAAAAAAGTTGAAAACAAAAATATTGCTGCTTGGGGAAAATACAATCTTAAAACAGATTAAAATTTTAGACTCTTGAAATATTCCCAGTTGACTCTGCATTTTACTAATAATAGGGTTGTCGTGTCTGACTCTTGCAACCCCATGGACTGTAGCCCTTCAGTCTCTTCTGTGCATGGATTTCCCAGGCAAGAATTTTACTGGACTGGATTGCCATTTCCTCCCCAGGGGATCTTCCCAACCCAGGGATCGAACCTACATCTCTCTTATCTCTGGCATTGGCAGGCAGATTCTTTACCAACTGTACCACCAGGGAAACCCTTTAATTCTATTAAAGGGCTGCTGCTGCTGCTGCTAAGTCGCTTCAGTAGTGTCTGACTCTGTGCGACCCCATAGACAGAAGCCCACCAGGCTCCCCTGTCCCTGGGATTCTCCAGGCAAGAACACTGGAGTGGGTTGCCATTTCCTTCTCCAATGCATGAAAGTGAAAAGTGAAAGGGAAGTTGCTCAGTCGTGTTCGACTCTTAGCAACCCCATGGACTACAGCCTACCAGGCTCCTCCATCCATGGGATTTTCCAGGCAAGAGTACTGGAGTGGGGTGCCATTGCCTTCTCCGTTAATAGGGTTATTTGGGTTTAAATAAAAACAAATTTTTAAAATAAATGTTTTATTTTAGGGCAAGTCAGATGAACACATTCGGTTTTTAAATTTAGATTTAGATTAACAGATTTGACTTTTTAGATTTATAAAACTGATACAGATCTCTAGGGACTTACCATACAGAAAAGTTTTAGGTTCACAGCAAAATCGAGATAAAAATGCAGAGTTCCTGCATAGCCCTCGCCCTCCCCTCCTCCCCCAACGCACAGCCTCCACCAGTGCTGACTTCCGGCCCCCACCAGAGGCACCTGTGTTACACCTACGAACTGACACATCATCTTTGTGGCTTTCAGAGGGGGCTCCTCCTCTCTGATCCTCGATTGCCTCCCCAGAGAGGGTGATGGCAAAGAATAAAGGCAGGTCCGTACACGGAGTCTAACCTAGTGCCTGGCAGACACAGATTGCCCAGTGCCACGGTTTTCAGAGTCGATCGTGTGTTAAGCTTCTACCTCCATGGACTTCTGGCTGGGAGGTGCCTGAGGCGATGCCATCCTGTGGAACCTCAGCCCAGTGCTTCTCAGATTCACTGCGATGGGAACTCCCTGGAAGACTCAGGTTGCTATGTCTTCTCCTGCTCCCTCTGCCGGGGAAGAACATGGACACACCCCAGTCGGCTTTAGGGCAGCAGGGCTTGTTGGAGGGGGTCCTGAGAGTAAAGGGTGGGTGTGACTGGCTGGCTACTGGTTTGGTTTCCCTTTCACTGCTGTGCTTTGAAGGGGTGACAGAGGGTAAAGAGGGACGTGCAGAATCCATAGCCCCAAAGCCTGAGGCTGGGATGTGTGTTAGTCGCTCAGTCATGTCAGACTCTTTGGGACCCCTTGGACTGTAGCCTGCCAGGCTCCTCTGTCCATGGGATTCTCCAGGCAAGAATACTGCAGTGGTTTGCCATTTCCTCCTCCAGGGGATATTCCCAACCCAGGGATCGAACCTGAGACTCTTTTGTCTCCTGCATTGGCAGGCAGATTCTTAACCACTGAGTCACCTGGAATGCCCCAGGGCTAGGAAGGTTCTGGCCAAAAAACCACATCATACCTTTACAACTGTCTCCCTCAAGAGGGGTTCTTTTCCCTTCTGGCTGTTTCTCATCCTTGTAGACCTCACCATGTACCCTCTTTGCATAACCCCATGGTGCTTAATGAGTGACTTGCCTTATAAACATTTTGAGTTGCTCAGATTGAATAATACTTATAATCGACCAGATGTTCTTAAAATAGTTTGTTGTTTCATTCGACTTGACATTCACATTAGGAAAACAAAGACTGTTTTTTTCTCGCATTGTGCATTGTGAGTTTCTTTGCCAACTCCTGTTTCAAGTTTGCAGCTGCTCAATGTTTGCAAGGTCATATTCAGCCCATCCTGAGGTCGTGATGGGCTTAGACAATGTAACTTTTTTTTTTTTTTTGGTAAAATATGCCCAATTGTTGTTCCCTCTTAATCGTTATGATGAGCTCACCTCAGAGAGGGTCTACTCTGGAGGAAAGAGTACTGATCAGGTACCAGGAAATCATGTCTGACCTGCTCCAAGGCTAAATTGGAAGACACGGAGGTGAGGGGCGGCAGCTGACCTGTGCCCAGGGCAGCAGAAGGCCGTGCTGTCTCAGGTCAAGTGGAAATCGTGGTCCAGGAAGAAAGGAAGCAAGAGGTCAAGCCCTGCAGGCTGGACTGAGAGGCATATATTTGGCCAGGCTGTAAACAGGAAAGGCACCAAGCTGCAGGAGAGTGAGTCGTCTAGGAAGGGACCAGTTAGGGGCAACCTGCAGTCCAGGGTGAGAGGCAGTGTGTGGGGCCGGGGCTGTGGGCTTCAAGACAGTGTACAAGGGTTAAGCTCCCGATTTCTGCCCGTTGGGGTGATCTCCAGCCTTACCGCAGCCTGCGCAGCAGATGATAAAGCTGGAGGCTTCTGAGGTTGGGTTGTTTCCTTCTTCCAAAGTAATCTGGGCCCATCAGCGTGAACTTCCTGACCCTGAGTCAATCTTATTTTTCGGTTCAGCTTCTCTCCTCATTTTCGTTCGCATCGGTTAATGTTCAGGCTCTTCAGTCTGACGTAGCACGATGACCTCTGCTTTCCAAGGAGGTACTGCTGCTGCTGCTGCTAAGTCGCTTCAGTCGTGTCCGACTCTGTGCGACCCCATGGACGGCCTCCTACCAGGCTCCTCTGTCCCTGGGATTCTCCAGGCACTATGTCCCAGGAATTTTAAATATATTATTTCTCACTCACTCTTCACAGCTGTACATGGGAGGTGATGATGTATAGGTTTTACAGAGAGAGAAAAAAAAAAAAAAACTTAGCTAAAGTTCATAGCGGTTGAGTAATTTCTCCAAAATCACATGACCAAGTGGCAGGACAGGAATTTGAACCCGGGTCTCTGGGTGACATACCGTGTCATCTGATGCTTGGCAGGTGACATCTCTGCAGAATCTGGGCCCCAGACCTCGCAGACAGTGTCCACTGCTGCCTGTCCGCAGCTCTCCAGGACAGAAAAGCCAATTAAACAATCTTTGCCCCCTTGGGGACACTTCCAGTCTTAAGTGATTTCTCAATGCTTCCAATAAAGTTTTGTGATCCCTATTAGGGCCTAGCTAAACATTCTTACACCAAATAATTGATGCCTTTGAACTGTGGTGTTAGAGAAGACTCTTGAGAGTCCCTTGGACAGCAAGGTGATCAAACCCATCAATCCTAAAGGAAATTAATCCTGAATATTCATTGGAAGGACTGATGCTGAAGCTGAAGCTCCAGTACTTTGGCCACCGGATGCGAATAGCCGACTCATTAGAAAAGACCCTGATGCTGAGAAAGATTGAAGACAGGAGGAGAAGGGGACAACAGAGGATGAGATAGTTGGATGGCATCACTGATTCAATGGACATTAAGCAAGCCTCGGGAGATGGTGAAGGACAGGGAGGCCTGGCATGCTGCAGTCCATGGGGTCACAAAGAGTCAGACACAACTGAGCAACTGAGCTACTGGACAACAACTTAATCAAAATATAGTTGGTGCTCCATCCTGTGAGCTTTAAGAGACATTACAGAAGAAGCTACTGGGAAATATAAACAAAATAATCTTGGCCCATGATCCCGGGATCCAAATAACAGTGGACATTTAAAATAATAATAATCGTAGATTCAAGGTTCAGGGAAATGTTACAAAAGAAAATAGACTCAGGGAGTGGGGAGTCTTGACTCTGGTACCCTCTGCACCCTCCAGATTGCTGAATGACCCCTCAAATCAACTAAATGTTCTGGCGCCTTTGACTTAAGTTCAAATTATCATGTTTGTTTTAATTATCTGGAAGACTCCAACCCTTCCAAAAGCTACTTGAATTTGTATCAGAGTTCTCTTCTTCTTCTACTTTTTAATGTTTTCTTCTACAATTTTATTTATTTATGTTTGGCTGCACTGGGTCTTCATAGCTGCATGCGGCTTTCCTCTCCTTACGGGGAAGGAGGGGCACTGCTCTGGGGTCGCGGTGTGCGGGCTCCTCGGGCAGTGGCTTCTCTTGTTGCACAGCAGGGGCACGTGCACTCAGCAGTCGCAGCCCCGGCTCTAGAGCACCGGCTCTGTAGTTGTGGTGCACGGGCTTGGTTGCTCTGTGGCATGTGGGATCTTCCCTGATCAGGGATCAAACCCGTGTCCCCTGGATCAGCAGGCAGATTCTTAGCCACAGACCACCTCAGAGTTCTCGTCTAACAATGGAAGTTACACTTCACACTAAGTTGCTCTCGGATATTAACTGACCTGGGAAGAGGCCACTGCTCTGAATTCTAATTTCTGTCCTCCCCGCCAAGCCCATTCCAGCTGGGATTCGGTAATTCCCCTTGCCTGTCTGAGCTCTCACAGGTCAGGGTCCCCTCTGCTGCTCCGTCAGCCTGACGTCACTCACACCCTGGGTCTTGTGTCCTTGTGTCTTATCTCCTCTGAGTTTCCAAGATCATCCTGTGGTCTCTTCCCGAGTCCCAGTGCCTTCCGTCCACCAGTGCCCTGCCTGGAACCCACAGTGCTTCATCCTAACTAAATATTTGCTTAGTGATACCCAGTGAACTATGACTGTCAAAACACAAGAAGAGGAAGTGTTTTTTTTTGTTTTTGTTTTTTTTTTTAAGAAAAGTATCGTAACCCTTGGACTTACCACATGGCACAGTGGTAAAGAATCTGCCTGCCCGTGCAGGAGATGCAAAAGACGTGGGTTTGGTCCCTGGGTCAGGAAGATCCTGAGAGAGTCAATTCCTAGGCAGGTTGATAAGAAGTCCAGGGTCCCCAAGGAGGACAAAGCAGTATGAAGCTCCCCGAGGAGGAGAAAACTACAAATGTTTTTTTTTTTTTTTCCTTCCTACATTGCTTTGCCTTAGTCAGTATAACAAAGTACCTTGCTCTAGGACATGTTTCTCCTTAACAAGAACCTTCTGACTAATCCTGTTATCTTAAAATGTATATTATGGGAGTGGGTCTGGTAAGACCTTTCTATTGTTAGTTCTAGTCCCGTTAAGATGTAGGTTGTGGAGTGAGTCTGGTGAGACCTTTCTACTGTTAGTTCTAATCTGGTTATTTAAGATGTATGTTGTGGGAATGGGTCTGGCAAAAGTATATAAGGCCTTGATAAGACTAGCTAGCGGGGCACTCTCTGTCCGCCTTCTGATGTCTTTGTCAGAAGCTTTCTCTGTTATCTTTCACTCTAATAAAACTCTGCTACATAAAAGCTCTTGAGTGATCAAGCCTGGTCCCTGGTCCTGAATCTAAATCTTCTTCTTCGGAGATCACAAATCTGACCTCGTTCATCATGAACTCTCAGTCTCGTGGAGGGGGAAATGGCAACCCACTCCACTATTCTTCCCTTGAAACTCCCACGGACAGAGGAGGTTGGCAGGCCACAGTTTATCGGATTGCAGAGTCAGACATGACTGAGCCACCGAACATACGCATGCACACATCGTGACCTTGAGAATGACTCACACAGGTGGTGGTCACGCCCAGCCCCTGACTGTAGGAAGGACTGGTGTTACCAGTGTTTCTCACAGGTGGGTGAGCTGTGACTACATGAGGCATCATGGGGGAAGGGGAGAGGGCTTTACTGAGCCTTGCCAGGTGTGCCAGTTCTTTTATACGCTCTCTCCTAATGCTGCACCAGCCCTGGGAGATGGAGATTATGGCCCCATCACACAGATGGGCAGACTGAGGCTGACTGTGGTCAGGTAACCCAGCACCCAACTAGCTATGGGTGTTCTATTGGCCCCGGAAGCATAGAGTCCCTGTGGTTTCACCTCTGTTGTCTGGTGAAAGATGCTCAGACACTTCTCTCTCCTATTTTGATATCCACCCCCTTTTCACAACTATAGGTAATGGAACTCGGCCTTAAAACTCAAGCCTCTCCCCTGCAAAGTTCTCCTCTTCTGAGAATTCTAACCCAGGCTGGTTTCTAGTTTTTCCAAAGTTCCTGAGCACTGATTTCACACGTAATCCTAAACTCTCCCTTGTGTTATCAGTTAGCTTTTTATTTGGCCGATAATGTTCCTGAGTTGAAACTGAATACCCCAAGGTGGAGAACTCTGTCTCATATACCTTTGAGACTTTCTAAGATCCAAGAGCCGTCCTGCGTACATTCGGGCCATTGGTTGGTGCTGTTTTGTCTTCTTCTCTCCCCGGATGTGCTGTGTTTTTGTCACTATGCACACAGTCTTCTGGCTTCCCAGGCGGTGCTAGTGGTAAAGAACTCAGCTGCCAATGCAGGAGACACAAGGGATGTGGGTTCGATCCCTGGATCCAGAAGATCCTCTGGAGAAGGGAAATGACAGCCCACTCCAGTATTCTTGCCTGGAGAATCCCATGAACAGAGGAGCTTGGTGGGCTACAGTCTGTGGGGTTGCAAAGAGTCAGACACGACTGATGCAACTTAGCATGCACACATGCAAACAGTCTTCTGCGTATGTGTGGAGTTAAATGAGACAAACCCTCTTTTCATGACCTCACAGACTGGGGGCAATGCAGATGTATCTTGCTCTCCAAATCTTTTCGTTCCTCACTTCAGACAGTGAGGTTCCGTAGGAAAGGATGCCAGCTGTCTAAATCAATTTAGGTCTTAAGATTAGGATAGCAAGTGGTAAGAGTTCAGATGGCCAGGAATTTTATGTGAAATTTATATGAGTCTTTCTCGGTTCTGAATTTGGGGAGCAAGGGGTGCTGGTAGAATAAAGCACATACTTACCAACGCAGGTACAAAATAAATGTCTTTAAGGCTTAAATCCAGTGCCAGGGGCAGGATGAGAGAAGCCACATCCCTGGATGCAAGCATCTGATCCATCAGCAGGCAGTTATGGAGGCCACGTGGGTCAGAGCTGAGCTGAGAGCTGGAGGCTGACCCTTTCTCTGCCCCCTCTAGCCATAGACAGTGGAGATCAGTGTGTGAACATATTAATAGGAAGATGCATACTGTCAGGGGAGCACAGACCAGGGGGGACATGGCCGGAGAATGTCAGGGAGGCTGGGGAGGTGAGGACTGTTCATCCATGTCTCTGTGTAGTGTCCACTTCACCCAAGACACTGCTGGATGCACTTGACCCACAGAAGTGAATAAGGCTGCCCAAGGTCCCGCCTCCCTGAAGCTCACGGTTTAGACAATCTTCCAGGATTTTCTTAGGAGGCAGTGGTGCATGTTTCGGGAAGGTCAGTTGACACCTGGGCAGTGAGGACAGAGACGGTGTGGGAAGACCATTCCACCTGGAGGACACAGAGCACTGAGGCCAGAGCTTCACACACTGGCTTCCCTGTGATGTTCCTACAGCAGAGAACAGCGTGACCCAATCAACAACTATGTTAACAAAAGCTTCTCTCACTGGCTTGCTAAGGTCCTGCCCTCCTGGGCTGGGTGCTTGATTGGTGGGGTTGTGTCTTCCTCAAGACCCATTGGAGGGATGGAAGGAAGGATGCGGGTGGGTGGATCCCTCAGTACCCGTCAATACGGGGAAGGAATATTACTATCAATACGAGAAAGGAATACTACCATCAATACAGGGAAGGTATATTACCATCAATACAGGAAAGGAATATTACCATCAATACGGGAAAGGAATATTACCATCAATATGGGGAAGGAATATTACTATCATTATGGGGAAGGTATATTACCATCAATATGGGGAAGGAATATTACTATCAATATGGGCAAGGTATATTACCATCAATATGGGAAAGGAATGTTACCATCAATATGGGGAAGGAATATTAATATCAATATGGGGAAGGTATATTACCATCAATACGGGAAAGGAATGTTACCATCAATATGGGAAACAAATATTACCGTCAATACAGGAGAGGAAGCATCACCCACAGACCAGGTCAGGGGCCTCTGGCTAAAACTTCTCGGAGAACCCAATGAGGCCTATGAAATTCTGGCCCCTCAGCGGTCACTCAGCCAGCCCCGGGACCCCAGGTTCAGCCAGGAGTGGCCCTGCCTGGGTTCCGTGGAGGCCATGCGGATCTGACGGCCTGTGCTTCTCTCGTTTCAGACTGCTCTGCCATGAGCGCTGCGCGCGCGTGCCGGCCGTCCTGGGACTTGGCCCTGGACCCACTGGTGTCCTGCAAGCTGTGTCTGGGGGAGTACCCCGTGGAGCAGATGACGACCATCGCCCAGTGCCAGTGCGTCTTCTGCACCCTGGTTGGTCTCGCCGGGAACGCCGGCTTAAAAGGATTTCGGGATGAGCCTTTTGCTTTTGTTTTAGAGACAGCATGCAGGGTCACCCTCACTTTTACGCAGCTTTATTGGAAGGATTCTCTTCTGAGTCCATCGGGCTCCCCAGGCAGGTTCCTTTGCAGGTGCTCGTGGTGCAGAAGCGATCAGTTACACAGAGGCTTGGAAGCTGGGAACGCAGCTGAAACCCTGCCATGGTGTGCACACTCCTTTCTGGAAAAGAAATCTCCGCCGTAGCTTGTGTCCAATTTAATTAAACAGTGGTGTGCCTGAGATGGCCAGGGTGCCATCCTGGCGAGTGTGCACACAGCAGAGTTGGCTCTGTGTGTCAGCTGGCACTGCCTTAGCGCTAAACTGGAGAGGATGTATTTTTTTTTAACTGAGTGATGTATAGTCTATTAACAATGTTGTGATAGTTATACATGTCAGTATACTTAGTCACTCAGTCGTGTCTGACACTTTGCGACTCTTTGGAATGTAGCCCCTCTGTCCATGGGATTTTTCAGACAGGAACACTGGAGTGGGTCACTGTTTTCTTCTCCAGGGGATCTTCCTGACCCAGAGATAGAATCCACGTCTCCCGCATTGTCGGTAGATTCTTTCCCCGCTGAGCCATCAGGGAAGCCTCTGTGATAAGATTCAGGTGCACAGCCAAGCAGCCCATCCATACCTGCACGTGTATCCATTCTCCCCCGAACTCCCCTCCATAGAGAGTGTTGAAATCACACCTGAATCTCCTGAAGACGCCACCAGCATCATTCTGAGCCAAAGGCTATACGGGACTTAACGGCTGCAGGTCTTCTGTTCCCATCAGGCCTCACTCAGACCCAACATTTTACTCATCAGAAAAGAAAAATGAGGGTGTAGGATTTATTTTGTTTGTCTCATTGAATTTTATTTTTTTTTCCCATTCAAGGAATTCCAAAATTTTAAAAAGTCCAGAAAAAATATTTTTCTTTAAACTGTGAAAAACTAAAAAAGTTTCTGTTACAAGTAAACTCTCCGGACGGCCTGCCTGTGTGTTGCTCAGATGTCCTGGTTAGCTTCTGCCGCCTCACAGCCACCTCCCCAGAGGCTTCTTCCTTCCTGCCCCTTGCTCTGTTTATCTCTTGATCTCCTTGAAATGTAGGCTTATTTGGTAGCGTCATCTCCATTTTACGGATAAGGAAACGGAGGTTGCAGTCATTTAAGTCTGTGTATCCAACTTCCTTTTATGTTCGACCCGGCTTCTTGAGGGCACGGTTCTGCCCCCAAGTACCTGGTTTACAGCAGTACCTGTGACTGCTGTTGTTCAGGCGCCCAGTCATGTCCCACTTTCTGCAACCTCACGGACCTCAGCGTGCCAGGCTCTTCTGTTCTCTTAGCATCTCCCAGACTGCTCATATTCATGTCCATTGAGTCAGTGATGCTATCTAATCATCCTGATAGATGGATTGAACCGCAGAGAGTCGGCCTCAGCTGCATGGTTGGTGGCAAGCAATGTTGCCTCACTGAGGCCCCAAGAAAGGAAATTCAGCCTGGACCACGGGAAGCTGTTTTGGGACATTTTCTGAGCTGGGGAAGGACGAGAGGCAGAGGGTAACTGGGGGAGGTGGATGGACAGACAGACCTCCAGCCCAAGAAGAACACAGAGCGTTTTCATTTCTGAAGGGTGAACTGGAATGGTCCAGACGCGTCTGGCTGGATTAAAGAATCCCCTTTATGCAAAATCGCCTCTTTTCTTGCCCGAAGGGAAGTTTTCCAGCCTCAGCTAACTGGCTGGCTTCCCTGTGCAGCTGTGCCCGGGAGCGAGCTCCCAGCCCCTCCCTGTCGCCTCCATGTGCCATCGCGGGGAGGGCCTCCCAAGACCACAGCTCTCCTCCCCTGTAAGGTCGCTCGTTCACCCCACCGTGGCTTCACCCCGCCTTGCGTTTGTCGTCCTTGCCGTTTTAGTTTCCTATTTCTCCCGGAGAGCAGCTCTAATTCAGATCAGACACTTAATTCAAGTCAGGGCTTGTGAACAGAGGAAAAGAGCACTGTTTTCTCGCAGGGGGCTTGCTGGGAGCAGGAAGAAACAGGGGATGGTTGTGATTTTTTTTTTTTAACACCATTTATTAAAAATTAAGATGTTGAGACCAGGCCTGCTTGTGTCTGCAGCTCCGTGAGGCTTGAAGCACAGGAAACACCTGCGTGTCCACAGACTGGGTGGGCGGGGGAAGGCCCCGTCCCCTCGTGGAGGCCCCAGGGCCCCCCACCAGCAGAAGTGCCTGTGTCTTTTTCTTGGGGACAGACCTGAGAAGAGAAGAGCGAAGAGAGGAAGTTGTGCAAGGCTGCAGGAAGGCTCTCTTCAGATAAAAAAAATGGCCAGAGAATTACAGGCTTTGGGTCAGATGAAGAAGATTGACCTCGAGGAGGAAGGGGGCCCAGAGAAAGCCTGGAGCTGGGCTCGGGCATCAGCGCCCTGAAATGCAGGCTGTTTCTGACCCCGCCGCCCTTGTGGGCCTCACCCGTGTAATGGAGATGAACAGAGTTCACCCCGAGGCTCAGGGCACGTGTGTGGAGGAGCTGCTCTGTGGCAGGCTGTCTGCACGCTCTTAACCCCTTCAGCTCACTTCTGAGTTCGGGGTTAGAATTGCAGGAATCCAAAAGAGCAGCTTTCCCCAGCTGTGCGTCCCAGGGAATATCTGTCCTAAAAGATGCACTCAGATGACCATCGCGGTTTGGTGGATTTGCTGAGCACCACGTACCATGTCCCTCTCTGTACCCTCCCTGGGACACTCTGGGTGCCCAAGAACACAGAGGAAGCCCCAGAAATCCACATGAGGGACAACTGTTGATTTAACTTGCAGCTCCCTGAATTATTGTATGTTAACCCCTCCTACTTGTGGCTCAGACGGCAAAGCATCTGTCCGCCATGTGAGAGATCTGGGTTTGATCCCTGGGTCAGGAAGATTCCCTGGAGAAGGAAATGGCAACCTGCTCCAGTACTCTTGCCTGGGAAATTTCATGGACAGAGGAGCCTGGCGGGCAACAGTCCGAAGGATCTCAAAGAGTTGGACATGACCGAGCAACTTCACTTTCTCACAACCCCTCCTGTCTTCCCTTCCCCCGGGAGGTCTTCATGATGAAGATGTAGTCAGGTTACCTGCTCATTCTTGATCCTGCACGACTCTGGAGCAGACAGACAGTGTCCTGCATGCAGGGCTTCTCCTGCAGCTTTGTCAGAAGCCCCAGGAGAGCACCCTCCCTGCGGAGGTGGGGGGCGGATGGCACCTGCCCACTAGGAGCACCGCCTCTCAGCCGGCACACTGGGGACGGGCAGCGTCGGACGGGCGTTGGTCTCTGCGGATGAGCAGAAGGTGTAGCTTCAGCTTCATGTTCTTCTGTGAGGCTGGGGGAGCAAGGGGAAGGCCCGGCTCAGTCCCGGAGTGCTCCCCGGTCATCAGAGCTAGCCTGAGTCATCCATAGAACATCCCTGCTGTCACCTCCTGGTCACCTCCCAACATCACCCTGAGTCCGGCCCCCAGGGTCAGGCATCACCCGTCCTCTGGGTCCCTGTGGCCACGGCCCAGTTCTCAGAACAGGGCAGTTCTTTCCAGAACAAAGGGCATCCTCCTGCGTTTTTATCAGCAGGTGTGTGACCGCACCAGCAGGGCTTCCCAAGGCAGGTCCACGTTTGATGGCTGGTTTTTCAGATCCTGGTAGCTGTAGGATAGGCGGAGGCTGGGCCCGATTCCCTACCCACAGCCAGGGCCACTCCGGTGCCCTGATTGGCGCTGGTCATCCTGCCCGTCATGTTCATCTTCACACATGGAGAGCAGGTTCTTATAGAACATCTTTTGGTGATAAGGATCGACTCTGGGCACCCTGGAACCCACGGCCTCCATAGACCACACCTGCTACTCGGCTCAGCTCTGGGGCGCTTTTGCGTCTCCCCTGCCCCCCGGGCTTCGTAGTCCCCCAGGACCACCTGCTCTATTTCTCGACTCCACGTGCTATCACACCTGTGCACCATCTCCTGGAGTTTCTCTGCCGTGGGTGGACCCAGCCCTGGGATGGACAACTTCCTCTCTGGGCGGCGATATTGAATGAGCAGCATCCGCACCTCAGGCCGGCCAGTCTGCCTCTTTGCGCTCATTGTGGTGAGGCGGGGACGGCCACCCAGGTCCTCCTGCCACCATCACAGCTCCCCGCGCTGCCCTCTGGAGAAGCGAGTGTCCAATGCCTGCTAGTTTAGCTGACCTGGAAAATCCCAGCAAGTGACAGACTCGCAGCTGAGAACTGTCAACTCCGTGCTCTTGAAGGAGAGCATTGCCCATCAGACGGGCTCAGCCCGTATCTTTCTCTGCACCTGTGGTCACACGCTCTCCCACAAGGGTGGGGGCATTTCAGGGTGACAGGGACTCAGAAGGGGTCGCGTCTGCCCCCGCCGGCTGTGGGGTCAGCTGTGCATGGACACCAGGCTGCAGGTCGGGGGGCCAGTGGAAAGGATGGGCACCCCAGTATGGACTGGTGGGCTGGCAGGGTTTTGGTGGGAAGACATCCATGTGGACAGAGAGGGGCTGGTGGGTGCAGGCTAGCAGGGTCAGAGTAGCAGGAACTGGTGTTACTGAGGCCTTCTTTGTGTGTCCTTCACCAGGGGTACTGCCTGCAGGGAAAGTCATTTTCCTGGTCCAGTTGTTGACTGGGTTTTGACTCAGAATCCCTGAGGGACCCTGAGGGAAAGGCCCAGGGGACACACGGGGGACTGAGCATCGACATTACCCAGTGCCCCCCAACGGTGGGGCCCACCTGGGCTTTCAGCGCCCGAGGGGTCAGAGATCTCAGGGGAGATGAGTCCAGGAGACAGCTTGCTGGTGGTTTGGCAAGACCCCTGGACCAAGAGTACCCGTAGATGAGAGGTTTTCATTTTTTCAGTAGAAAGTAAATCTGATTTTTTTTTTTCCTCTAAACATTTTATTAATACAAAAGCAGCCTTCATCTCTTGGAGTCCCTGGTTTGGGTGAAGTCAATCCCTGCAGCCTGGAGTGGTGTTGCTGCCAGAACATACACGGCGGGGCTTGCTGGGTGGTCTGCTCAGGTTTCCAGCCCCTGGCAGCAGTTGGGGGGTGGGGGGGCAGTTTGCATGAAGCATCCTCGTCTCGCCCGCTGTGCCAGGCGGTGGCTCCAGCTGCCTGAGGACAGCCCTGTAGGAAGTGTCTGCCCTCCTTGCCTGCCAAGGGGCCCGGGGTGCCCGTCCAGCTAGCTCTCTGGCAGTGACCTGAGGTCCCTACCCCAGGTCTCCCCTCTTCTGCATGGATGCGTGTCTGTGTTCACATCTGTGTGGGTGTTGGCTTGGTCTGTGTGCGGACCACTCACTCCCCTAGCTGTCGGCCTCTGTCTCTCCTGCCGAGTTGTTAAGGCTCTGCTTTTCAGCAGCACTCCATCAGGCCCAGGGCCTGGGAGGATAAACAGTCTGGGTTTCAAAGAGCCTGCCTCCTAGCAGAGGAGCGGGTAAGCAGACCCTCCCTGAGTGAGGCCGTGGGGGCTGGGCAGAACTCGTGGTACACGTGCAGGCACCTAGCCACCGAAGCATCCTCTTTTGTCCTTGGGGTTTGTTCCTTCCACACTATGGGGCGCCGGGGGCCTCAGAGGGGTGCAGGCTCACATCTGGCACGTCGGTTCGCTGGCATTCCCACCAGGGCGGTGGTCCCAGGGTCTTGGCTGCCTGAACCCGGTCCACGGGAGTCCCACGGCCGTCGTTCAGATCTGCCTGTGTGGGCCATTTGTAAACATGGACCCCTGATAAGCAGAAGCCACTCAGGCACCTTTGAGCACGGTTTCTGGGGGTTTCTCCCAGCTGTTAGCATCATCAGTAACTAATGGGCCTCCCAGGGAGAAAGCAGACCAAGTTATGGCTTGTTGCAGACTCTGCACCAGGCGGCCGTCTGTCTGCAGCCCCTTCTCCTTAGCGAAGGATTCCAAAGCAACGGGGGTCCCAGCAGATCAGCAGCCCCCCCTCCGCATCTTTGGACCCGGGTTTCAAAGGGTTGGGCGAGAAAGTGGAGAATAAACAGTCTGGAACTTTCTGCAGCTCTCCATACATTGCCTCTCGGCTCCCAGACCCTCCTGTGTTTTATGCAGTGGACGCCCCTTTCCAGAGAGGCCTTGTCCCTCTGGCCAGCTTTCCATCTCTGGTACTTTCCTGACCCCCCTCCCCAGGATGGGACCCCCCCCACCCCGAAACCTCAGCATGGTACATCTTTGGGGGTGGGGGTTGGGGGTCTTGATGGACAGGGAGGCCTGGCATGCTACAGTCCATGGGGTTGCAAAGAGTCGGACATGACTGAACTACTGAATTGAACTGGATGTCTTGATGTCCTGGAGGGTCCCAGCACCCAAGCATCAGGGACACACTGTGGGGTGACTCAGACTTTGCTGGTCTGAAATGCATATGATTCTTTGTACTCATTAGAAAACTTACGCGGTAACAGAAAATAAGTAAGCAATGATTGCTTATGGAAGAGTTCTTGACTGGGGAGGAAGGAGGCGAGAGTTTAAAAAACAATACCGCCACCTCTTTGGAGTCAGGCACGCATGGGTTTGAGCCAAGCTCCTCCACTTGCGGACCCCGACTTTGTCCTGTTTCTGACTTCCCTGAGCTTTGTCCTCTCCTCTGTCTAAGGGAGCGATTAACACCTCCTAAGAGTCTTGTTTGTTTAGTTGGCTGACACAGGTGGTGATTAACGCGGAGTCCTGAGGCCTTTGGTTACGGAGAGCTGTAATTAATACAATAGTCGGGAATACATCAGTGTCTGCCTCTGTCCTGTATATTTATTTTCACCGAGGTTTCTGTGGCATTTTCGGGTGCTCATTTCAAGACATCTTTTTGCTATTAGATTGAAAAACACAGCTTGTGAGTCATGGCCCGGTTTCTATCTGGAAGAAGACTGGACTTGTTTTCCGTGGATGTTTGGTCAGATACAGATCCTCATTGCTCTCGCCTTTAAAGGGGCTTTCATGCTCTGCTAGTCTCTGTTTTTTTTTTTTTTTCAATTTAACTAATTAATCGATTTTTAACTGTGCTGAGTCTTTGTTGCTGCACAAGCTTTTCTCTAGTTGTGGTGTCCCAGCTTCTTGCTGTGGTCACTTCTGTTGTTGTGGAGCACGACCAGAGGGCACGTGGGCTTCAGGAGTTACAGCCCCCAGCCTCTAGAGCACAAGCTCAGGAGTGTGGCTCACTGGCTTAGCTGCTCCGTGGCACGTGGGGTCTTCCCGGATCAGGAATCGGACTGGTGTCTCCTGCGTTGGTCGTCGGGTTCTTCTCCACTGAGCCACCAGGGAAGTCCCCATCCCTTTTATATAGTATGCAAATAAGTTGCTTCCAGAAACAGTCATTTTGCAGATTGTGCAGAGCCTGCTGGCGGCATAGAATGTTCACCCCCCAGGTAGCCCTCCCCAGGTGTGACGCACTGCTTGTTGAAATGTGCAAGTCCTTGCACAACGATGTTTAGAGTCAGAAATGTCCCTTGAGTGTACCTATCACACCAGCTTTAACTGTTGTATTTTGTCCGCTTTCTCTCATTGTGTACTTCTCTGCACAATATTGTGAAAGTTTTCAGCGTTTTATCACTTTATGGCATTCTAGTATCCCCCAGAGACTTGATTTGCTGCTGCTGCTAAGTCGTTTCAGTCATGTCCAACCCTGTGCGACCCCATAGATGGCGGCCCACCAGGCTCCGCCACACCTGGGATTCTCCAGGCAAGAACACTGGAGTGGGTTGCCACTTCCTTCTCCAGTGCATGAAACTGAAGTCAAAGTGAAGTCGCTCAGTCGTGTCCGACTCTTAGCGACCTCATGGACTACAGCCTACCAGGCTCCTCCGTCCATGGGATTTTCCAGGCAAAAGTACTGGAGTGGGGTGCCATTGCCTTCTCCACACATTGTACTTCTCTGCACAATATTCTGAGAGTTTTCAGCGTTTAATCACTTTATGGCATTCTAGTGTCCCCCCAGAGACTCGGTTTAGACAGACTTAATTATAAAAAAGTAAAAGAATGATCTTGCTGCTAAGGTTGTGATATTTTTTACACCCATGACTGTAAGACACCAATCACCAAGATACACATGCATCGGATACCAGCTACCACTCTTACTTAGCTGGTCGGTGAATCAGGAATCACGCCAGGTGACTTTCCATACTTTCTTTCTTACTGTCTCAGAAGCCCAGCAGGATGGGCATCTCCGGTCTCTTGTCCAGAGAGCTGTGGCCCGAGGCCATCATGAGACCGATCCTCAGCTCTGCCTGGATGGACCCGGGTTCCAGGTGTCTCTGTAGCTCTGCAGCCTGGGCTGTGACAGGAAGTGGACTTGGAGATGATGCTGAGACATTTAACTTTGTGCTCCCATCACTGAGAGGTCCGGTTTCTTATCCTCTTTGAGTTCTGATGTCTGATGTAAGTGCTTCAGTGTCTGTCTCAGTCACATCGGGCAGGGACCTTGCCTAGAGAAGGCCATCACTTTTCTTCTACTTGTTGTTTAAAAAGTGCTTTTCAGGGAGCATTGGATTTTCAAGACCAGCAGACAGTAATGCACGAGTGGACCGGTCCTGGGAAAGGCCGCTTCACTTTGGCATGAGCTCTGGGTTGCATCTCCTACTTACTTTTCTGACTTACTTCGGATGTTCAGCCAGACGGCCAAGTCGAGGGGTGGGGAGTGGCGGCCAGTCATTGCCCGTTGTGTGAGAGGTCACTGAAGGAGGATGGGCAGCTCGACCTGGGTTCTCGGTCAGGGCGCAGGGGCGGCCTAGAGGCAGGTGAGGCTGTTCTGGAGTCTGGGCTCTGCCCTTGCTGTCTGGGGAAGCTGGCGGTTGCTTGTTTGGGTCTCAGTTTTCACACCTGATTGATGGCATGGTCATAACTTTCCTGCGAAAACAGTCTAAGTGCCACGTGAAACAGTGGCATACAGGGGACTGAGCAGAACCCTGATGTCTGCTGTGTTTTTGAGGCGTGGGGGTCCTCAGCCTCCCTTGCCTCCCTGCTCCTCCCACCGAGCACACTGGCGTGGTGTTTGCTGAGGTCGGGCACAGGGACCCAACCGCATCCTCAGCCCTGGTGCAGCAGAGGTACCCCACAAATATTTGTCGAGTGAATATAACCTCTAATTTGGTCGTTGCTATGGACTACAGGGCAAAAATACAAAAAAAAACTGTACTGGAACAATGTGCTTGATTTGTCTTTTTTTTTTATTTATTTTTAATGCGTCACTGCTCCTTCAGCCTTAAGGAAGATGTTTACAGATACTTTTCTGTGTTTTATTTTTTTCAGTGCCTGAAACAGTATGTGGAGCTCTTGATCAAAGAAGGATTAGAAACTGCGATTAGCTGTCCAGATGCTGCCTGCCCCAAACAGGGCCACCTGCAGGAGAATGAGGCACGTACGGCTGGGGAAATCGAGGTGCACGTGCGGGGGCTCCCCAGTGAGTCGGGGGTCACAGGCTCTGTCCAGGATGACCCGGCACTGTGTGCTAGCCCTCAGATGGTTAGACTCCTTTTTCTTCTGTTTCTTCCCTTAGATTGAGTGCATGGTGGCGGCTGAAATTATGCAAAGATACAAGAAGCTACAGTTTGAAAGAGGTAGGTGCCCCAGTGTCCCAGCCGCTTACGACTCCTGTGATTGAATCCAGTGTATAAACTGGGTGGGGGGGGGTGCTTCGGGTGGGTGCCACTCTGCATCATTTGGATACAGTGGACCTGAAAACATTGATGTAAATTAGCCTTCTGAAGTTTGGCTGTCCTTTGAGTTTTCTGCAGAGCTCACAGTTGAATGGCCTCTGTTGAGGGGGGTCTAGTTGGTAGCAGGAAAGATCCATGGAACAGCTTGCTTCTAGGGATCTGGAATTATGGGAGTGGTTTAAAGAGACCCTCATGGGACATTGTTCTCCAGCCCGGTTAAGGCCTAACAGTCTGAGGACTAATTCTTAGGTTGTCCCAGAATTTAAAAGATAGGAATCCTTGGAAAGAAGGTTGGAAGGAAGTCCCGAGGTTGGACAGGGTGGAATGGTGATGGTCACCACCCTGACCACAGGTGTGTTGCCCACATTGTCTACTGCACGCCGACGGGGCCAGTGGGTGCTGGGGACTTGTCTCACTAAGCCTCACAGCAGCCCAACAGGGTTGCCTGTTAGCTGACACCCGCAGAGGCTAACTAATGTGCCCTGGTTTCCGTCTCTGGTGGGTGGAAGGGCATGGACCAGGTCCCCCCTCGCCCCTGCAGGGTCCCACCTACTCTTCCTGGCTGCAGCCAGGCCGCTCCAGTGTTAAGACACGTTGATTGTCCGGGATGGATCTTTGTCTTTGCTGTCTGAAATATGCTATGTTCATGTGTGTGTGGTCAATCAGTCATGTCTGACTCTTTGTGACCCCTATGGACTGTAGCCCTCCAGGCTCCTCTGTCTATGGGATTCTCTAGGTAAGAATACTGGAGTGGGTCGCCATTGCCATCTCCAGGGGATCGTCCCAACCCAGGGATTGAACCCAGGTCTTCCACATTGCAGGCAGATTCTTTACTTGTCTGAGCCACCAGGGAAGCCCCATGCTGGATTCATAAGATGGTATTATACCGTGGAGTTTGTTTGATCTTATTTTCATATCTCTTCTGGACCTTGGGCTCATCTGAAAAGAAGCAGAACAGACGTGTGTAGATGGCACTCTGTATGTAAAACTTTATTGTGAAGATGCTGTATCTGGATTCTGTAATTTCCGGGTGGGTTATTGAGCAACTGCTGTCTGCTCCCCACTCTTCCTGGATGGGTTCTTAGTGGTCTCCTGAATCAGGCATTCATGAGAAATGAGCATAACCCCGGGCTTCGTGTTTACAGGAAAACACTGTCAGGATGGGAATGGAATGCGGAATAGACCAGAGCAGTGTGTCCAGAGACTCCTTGTTTAGCTGAATGTGGAAAGTTTTTTTCTCCTTTTTTTTTTTTTTTTAAGAAATACTAAAGATAGCTGCATTTCCTCTTGAGACTCACTTTTCAAGGCAAAAAAAAAAAAAAGGTAATGTGTGGCCAACCTAAAAAATATCATACAGGAGTTCTGATGACATTGAAATTTGTTTTCAAGAGCTTATTTATTGAAATGCCATATAGTCTTTGGTTTGGGGCAGTTTATAGCTTAAATATATGGCCATGTGACACAAGAGTTGGTATGTAGAGCTATAAATTTGATTAATTTGGATTTCTGAGGCTGTGAGCCTCTTCTGAAAACATTTTCCAGAGGGAATCTCGACAGAAACTGGCAGTTATTTGGGTTAGAAGAAAATGGACTTTCTATGACATTGAATTTTAAAATGCAGCTGGGTAAATGTTCCTACCTAATAATTTTAACTGTTGCTATTTCTTCTGTACTTTGACTTAGTCAAAGAAGATTTTTTTTTTTTTTTATAGTAATGAACCCAACTTGACTTAGGTTAAAAAAATATCTCTCAAAACTATCACTTTAGAATATTTTGCTAGCGTTGTGTTCAAAGCAGCAAAAAAATAAAAAAAAGGACTCAGACTTAATAGGAGCAGAGACCTGTCTGAATGGAATATGAAAATGTTAGACCTGAAACACAGCTATTAATTATAGCCAGTCACTGAGCAAATGCTGGGAGGGATTGGGGGCAGGAGGAGAAGGGGACGACAGAGGATGAGATGCCTGGATGGCATCACTGACTAGATGGACATGAGTCTGAGTGAACTCTGGGAGTTGGTGATGGACAGGGAGGCCTGGAGTGCTGGGATTCATGGGTTGCAAAGAGTCGGACATGACTGAGCAACTGAACTGAACTGAGCAAATGCACTGGTCATAGAAAACACCCTCTTCCAACAACACAAGAGAAGACTCTACACATGGACATCACCAGATGGGCAATACTGAAATCAGATTGATTATATTCTTTGCAGCCAAAGATGGAGAAGCTCTATACAGTCAGCAAAAACAAGACTGGGAGCTGACTATGGCTCAGATCGTGAACTCCGTATTGCCAAATTCAACTTAAATTGAAGAAAGTAGGGAAAACCACTAGACCATTCAGGTATGACCTGAATCAAATCCCTTATGATTATACGGTGGAAGTGACAAATAGATTAAAGGGATTAGATCTGATTGAGTGCCTGAAGATCTATGGACGGAGGCTTGTGACATTGTACAGGAGGCAGTGATCAAGACCATTCCCAAGAAAAAGAAATGCAAAAAGGCAAAATGGTTGCCTGAGGAGGCCTTACAAATAGCTGTGAAAAGAAGAGAAGCGAAAGACAAAGGAGAAAAGGAAAGAGATACCCATTTGAATGCAGAGTTCCAAAGAATAGCAAGGAGAGATAAGAAAGCCTTCCTCTTTGATCAATGCAAAGAAATAGAGGAAAGCAATAGAATGGGAAAGACTACAGATCTTTTCAAGAAAATTAGAGATAGCAAGGGAAAATTTCATACAAAGATGGGCACAATAAAGGACAGAAATGGTATGGACCTAACAGAAGCAGAAGATATTAAGAAGAGATGGCAAGAATACAGAAGAACTATACAAAAAAGATCTTCATGACCCAGATAATCACAATGGTGCGATCACTCACCTAGAGCCAGACATCCTGGAATGTGAAGTCAAGTGGGCCTTAGGAAGCATCACTATGAACAAAGCTAGTGAGCTATTGAGCTATTTCAGATCCTAAAAGATGATGCTGTGAAAGTGCAGCACTCAATATGCCAGCAAATTTGGAAAACTCAGCAGTGGCCACAGGACTGGAAAAGGTCACTTTCCATTCCAATCCCAAAGAAAGGCAATGCCAAGGAATGCTCAAACTACTGCACAACTGCACTCATTTCACACACTAGCAATGTAATCCTCATAAATATCCAAGCTAGGCTTCAACACTACACGAACAGTGAACTTCGAGATGTTCATGCTGGATTTAGAAAAGGCAGAAGATCAGAGATCAAGTTGCCAACACCCGTTGGGTCATCGAAAAAGTGAGAGACTTCCAGAAAAACATCTATTTCTGCTTTATTGACTATGTCAAAGCCTTTGACTGAGTGTATCACAACAAACTGTGGAAAATTGTTAAAGAGATGGAAATACCAGACCACCTGACCTGCCTCTTGAGAAATCTGTATGCAGGTCAGAAAGCAACAGTTAGAACTAGACATGGAACAACAGACAGGTTCCAAATAGGAAAAGGAGTACGTCAAGGCTGCATATTGTCACCGTGCTTACTTAACTTATATGCAGAGTCCATCATGTGAAATGCTAGACTGGATGAAGCACAAACTGGAATCAAGATTGCTGGGAGAAATATCAATAATCTCAGATATGCAGATGACACCACACTTATGGCAGAAAGTGAAGAAGAACTAAAGAGCCTCTTGATGAAAGTGAAAGAGGAGAGTGCAAAAGTTGGCTTAAAGCTCAACATTCAGAAAACTATGATCATAGCATCTGGTCCCATCATTTCATGGGAAGTAGATGGGGAAACAGTGAAATACTTTATTATTGGGGGCCCAAAATCACTGCAGATAGTGACTGCAGCCATGAAATTAAAAGATGCTTGCTCCTTGGATGAAAAGTTATGACCAAACTAGACAGCATATTAAAAAGCAGAGATATTACTTTGCCAACAAAGGTCCATCTAGTCAAGGCTATGGTTTTTCCAGTGTCATGTATGGATGTGAGAGTTGGACTATAAAGAAAGCTGAGCGCAGAATTGATGCTTTTGAACTGTGGTGTTGGAGAAGACTCTTGAGAGTGCCTTGGACTGCAAGGAGATCCAACCAGTACATTCTGAAGGAGATCAGTCCTTAATATTCATTGGAAGGACTGATGCTGAAGCTGAAACTGCAGTACTTTGGCCACCTGATGCAAAGAACTGACTCATTTGAAAAGAGCCTGATACTGGAAAAGATTGAAGGCAGGAGAAGGGGATGACAGAGGATGAGATGGTTGGATGGCATCACCAACTCATCAGATATGAGTTTGAATAAACTCTGGGAGTTAGTGATGGACACGGAGGCCTGGCGTGCTACATACAGTCCATGAGGTTGCTAAGAGTTGGACTCGACTGAGTGACTAAATTGAACTGAACTGAGCAAATTCTAGATGAGATCAGTGAAGCAGGTTTCAATTTGCTCTCTCCCTTCGAAGTCACCTTCAAATGAAGATGGTGACTGGTGGAAAAGTGGCAGTCTACATCATCTTCTGACAGCATTTAGTTACTAAAAAGTGCTATGGTCACAGTTCCAATACTCTCTCCATTTGCACCTCTCATATCAGAGCCTTATTTTAACCTGAGCGTCCCCAGTCTTCCAGCCAGGGTCCTTGGGGATCAGGACGCTGGGAGGGAGGTTCTGGGAGGAGGTCTCTTCTGAGCACTTCGTTTGCCAGCTGTAAGACCCCCAAAGCTGGGAGCTACAGGCTTCCCAGGAAGGTCACGCCCTGTGGCGTTACACACGAGTTCCTTTTTGGGCACTGACCGGGCCATGCTACAGTGCTTGCTTACATTTCTGGGTCAGTGGGAGCTGGAGCAGCATAAGGGACGAGGACCCACCGCCCTGCACAGCATGTTTCTCAAAGGACAATTTTGCACAGCATGTTTCTCAAAGGACAATTGTGTTTAAGAAAGAAGAACACCTTTTACAAAGTCTTGGGCTTTTTGATAAGTATGGCTGTTAGGGACTTACTTTATTTCTCTTTATGTATCTATCTCGGGGAGATAGATACGTAAGGTACATAGAGGTAGATTTGTTTCTTCATCTTGTGCCAGAAAATACACTTCTTGCTTTGTTTGAAAATATATTAGGTACAAATATGTTCATGTATACATACTAGATACAATGTGTATAATATTTATAACATATCGGCTATAATGTATCTAATGTATAGTATATAGATGTGATAGTATGGTATATATAGTATATATAAATATATAGATGTGATGGATAGATAAATAGGTAGATAGGCAGATAGACATCAATATATATGCATAAACACATTCTGGAAAGAAAAGCTGTGCTGGTGCCCAGTGTGGATCTTCCTGTTGGTTGTGTCCCACCTTGCACACCCAGCAGGCAGACTCCAGCAGCAGAGGGATCTTGTAGAATTTTAATAGACGTCCGAGAGCAGAGCTGGGTTGTGCTCTTGGGGTGGGGGGTGCTGGCAGCACTGAGAGAAGGGGGCTCTGAGCTGGCAGCTCAGTGGGGCGGGGTGTTTGCCCTCCGTCTGCCACAGGGAGTCTCTTCCATGGGGATGGGCAGTGCCCTCTCACAGCTCCAAGAGGACACAAGTCACACGATGCAAGTAGTTACCATGGAAACACTAACTAGGTCTCCTCTGCTGCGCACCGCATCCTATAATCAGGGCTACATGTGCGGTGCTGAGAGGAGTGACCGGGAGATGCCGCCCAATGGTGAGAGGCAGGAAGAGACCTTGGAAAAGCCGGTCCCCTCCTCATGTCACAGGCTGCTGAGAGCAGGAAGGGAGCGCCGTGGAGACTGGAAGGACCTGAACTGGGCAGTGGTGTCTCCTTAGGGGCTCAGGTGGACCCGCACTGAGCACTGTCAAGTCAGCCAGGAAGCTGACTCAGAGGAGGATGTAGCTTATCTGCACGTGTCCTGCAGTCTTTGCAGGCTGAGTGCCCACATCCTGCAATGCCGTCCTTGGGGGGGCCGTGCCTGTGGGGGGCCCTGTGATGTAGGTGAGGCAGGTCCGGGCCCACCCAGCCTGGAGCCAGAACTGCTGGTAGAGAAATCCAGATGGGGGCAGGGGAGGGCCGCCAGGTAAAAGGCACAGCACTCTGGGAGAACAGCCTTTGGCATTTCCTCCCCCCTCCCCACTGTGCCCCAGGGCACCGTTCATCCCTCCGTCCTTCTTTCTCCTGCCCCCTCAGCATGGGAACCCGCAGACCGCTGTCCCCACATGCGTGCATTTTCCCCACAAAACCACCTCCTCGGATCTGGCAGCCAGAAACAGTCTTACAAAAGCAAACACTCTCAGCTGATGACAAGACCTCGTTTTACACATTCACTCACCACTGAGGCCTCAGGAAATTTTACCTTATTATCATAAACATCGATGAGAAAGTATCACATTTTCCTGGATGCCAGAGTTCCTTTGTATTAGCAAGTCTTCTAAACCTTCTGCTGGACCTACCGGTTTGATAGTTTTTGTGCTATTGATTGTGTTCAGCTGCTTTAGTCGTATCTAACTCTTTGCGACCCTAGGGACCATAGCCCACCAGGCTCCTCTGTCCATGGGATTCTCCAGGCAAGAATACTGGAGTGGGTTGCCATACCCTCCTCTGGGTGCTCTTCCTGACTCAGGGATCAAATTTGCATCTGCTTGTATCTCCTGCATTGCAGGCAGATTCTTTACCCACTGAGCCACCTGGGAAGCCCCTAGGTGCTATTGATTAATTCACCTTTTTAAAATAGTTAGGGTAGGAGTCAGCTAACCATGGCTGTTGGGCCAAATCTGCCCGGCCCCTGGCTTGGTGTTGTAAATAAAGTTTTATTGAAACACTCCTTTACAGATCAACACAGCTGCCTTTGTCCTTCCGAAGTAGAGCTGAGTAGTTGGATAGAGACCTCATGGCCCTTAAAGACTGAAATACTCACCATCAGAATTAGATGATAAGGTGGTTTTCAGTCTGTTGGTACCCGACAGGAACTTGAGGGCTGAATCTGGCTTCCAGTTCAGGGAACGTGGCAAACACATGCCTGTTGAGGGGCAGCCCAGCCCGCCTGCAGCCCATGACAGCTGCAGCCTGCTGGGGGTCCCGGTGTCTACATATTCCGTCTCTGATGTGGGTGAACCAGCCCACTCCGGCATTGGCCAGTCATATGGCCTAGAAGAGCCTTTCATTGCTTCTAGGTTCACAGCGAAATACAGTCCGTTCCTTCTCAAGAGTGACCCTGGGAACAGCTTGCAAATCAGTGGCCAACTTGGAGCCCTTTGCAAACACCCTGTAATCCTTTGGCCTCCTCGCCTTTTGGCCTGGCATCAGCATCCGTGTGGGTTCTGGTTGGGTGCTCCCTCCCGCGGCCCAGCACTGAGAGTCCAGTCACACTTGACAGAGGGCCCATAGGACCCATCATCAGGCTCACTGTGGTGGTGGTGGGGTAGCTCTGGACCCTTTATTTAAAGAAACGTGAGATGTGGATGCAGATGTGAAGGCATGTGACTGTCACGGGTCCTGTTTTTCAAAATTAGCTTTCTCACTAATTTCATTAAATCAGGCTCCACTTCAGAGGGAAAACCGGCTGTCGAAGAATGAATTTCACACAGTCCTTAGCTCAGGGTTTTGATGTGAATTTGGGATGGAAACCATTGTAGGCGGATACGCCCTTTGATGAAAAGAAGAGCCAGCCATCTCCTTTTCATCTTATCCTTCCATCCTTACCCAACGTTTCAGGGTGCCCACAGCACACCCCGCCCAAGGCTGTGAGCCTTCAGACGGGTTGCTGTGGCAACCCCGTGTCTCAGGGCAGGCAGGTGGGGGCAGGAGGTGCTGGCTGGACCACGGGGTTTCCAGGATGGGGCTCTTGAGCCTTGAGGACTCGGGGGGTAATTGGGGATTTGCTCTCCTACCATGCGAGTGGGCTAGGGAGTGGGGAGTGGCTGGAGGGAGGAGGCACCCCCAGGTGGGTCCCAGATCCTAAAGGGCATGTTATATCTGACCTTGATTTTCTTTTCTCCCTTAAATATGAAAAACTGTGTGCTGGTGTGTCCGTCTGTCCTAAGCCCTGTCAGTTTCCTGGTCCTGCAGACCCTGACTCGCCCGTTTTTTCTCTTTGTGTCAGAGGTGCTCCTGGACCCCTGTCGGACTTGGTGCCCGGCGTCTACGTGCCAGGCGGTGTGCCAACTCCAGGAGATGGGGCTGCACACCCCCCAGCTGGTCCAGTGCAAAGCCTGTGACACGGAGTTCTGTTCTGCCTGCAAAGCCAGCTGGCACCCTGGCCAGGGTTGCCCGGAGACCATGCCCATCACCTTCCTTCCCGGGGAGACCAGGTACCTTCCAGTGTGTCTTTCCTGGTCACCTTGTATTAATGAATGAAACAGAACCTGTTAAACTGGTGCACACCTCACAGTGGAAGAGTCTCGAGCTTAGGAAGACCCCAAGGGTGTAATCGTTTGTTGTTGGTGGTGGTTTAGTCACTGTGTCTGACTCTTTTGTGACCCCATGGACTGTATTCCGCCAGGCTCCTCTGTCCATGGGATTTCCCAGGCAAGAATCCTGGAGTAGGTTGCCATTTCCTTTTTCAGGGGATCTTCCCGACCCAGGGATCAAACCTGCGTCTCCTGCATTGCAGGTGGTCTCCTGTCTTGCAGGCAGATGCTTTACTGTTACGCCACCAGGGAAACCTGTGTAATTGTTTGGAAGCTCACCGGTCCTCAGATAACCATGTAAAGTGATGACATATTTAACCCTTACAGTCATTATGATGCTCGTGGAAGGTCCTGCAGTCAGAATGTATTCAAAATGCCAGAATTGGCTCTCAATTTCAGTGAATCTCTACTCATAAATTCTTTAGGTTCTGCACAATCTGCTCAGTTCTGTGGAGAATCATGTTCCCCTTGGTAAATGCCATGAGTTCATAACGATATAGCAAATTCACCCCATGATCAGTGAATTTGAACCACTTCTTCAGATGACTCTGCATTTTCAGCTGACATAAAATTTAACAGCATGGGCTGGGCGTCCTTCTACAGTTAAACCTAGAAAGATACCTAGGTTGTCATTTTGTGAGCAGCATAGAACCCTCGCTGCCACTTACTGGGCACTTCACCCAGGCTTGCCCTGCCCAGTGCCCTTCATGCATAATCCCGTCTGCCATACTCACACCAACCAGAAGCTGGGGCTCAGAGAGGTTGCCACCCAGCCCATGTGCAGAAGAGCTGCACTTGAACTTGGGCTTCAGTCCGTCTATGCTCACCCCTGTGGCCTGCCCAGACCTCTCAGGAAAACAATTTTGTACAGACACCAAATAGATCTAAGTAAATGATTAGCATGTGTGTGTTTTTAACATTTTTTTCCTTGATAATAACAAAGAGCATACTATGTATTATCAACCTTTTGGAAAGTATATGAATATATGAATAAAGATATAAAATTAGACCTCCCTTCTAAGCCTCTGCCCTGTTTTCTTTGGTTTGTCTGTACACATCTAAATTTAGATCTGTGCTGACCTTGCTCATTTTTTTCCCCCATAGTTGCTGATTCAGTTTTTTCTTTTTTTTTTGGTGATTATTTTCCAGAGTTTGAGATTCTTTGGTTTTGACTTATTTCACTTAATAACAAGTGACTTCATAACAACCCACTCCAGTATCCTTGTTTGGGAAATCCCCTGGACAGAGGGGCCTGGTGGGTGACAGTCCCTGGGGTCTTAGAGGGTCAGACACGACTGAGCACACACACAACCTCAGCCCCTCAGCTACTTGAGCTCATGATTCCGGGGTGGCCCCTGCTGGCAGGTCACCCCGGAGCCTCCGAGCACAGCCTGACAGGGTCTCTCCTGCTTCAGCTCTGCTTTCAAGCTGGACGAGGACGACGCACCAATCAAGCGCTGCCCCAAGTGCAAGGTCTACATCGAGCGGGACGAAGGCTGTGCCCAGATGATGTGTAAGAACTGCAAACACGCCTTCTGCTGGTACTGCCTCGAGTCCCTGGATGTGAGTACCAGTTGGGTGGTGGGGTGCTTCGTGGGGCAGGCTGAGCAGGAGGCATGGCCCAGCCACTGCACGGTGACTAAGGGGGCGCTCCTGGGCCATGGAAGTCATGCCGTCAGGTGCTTATTCTGTGCCTGTGAAAATACAAGCTCATGAGATGCAGTGGTGTCAGAAGACGGGAGTTGGTGCAGGAGCTCCAAGAGGGCAGGGTGGGCTTCAGCCTGGGTTTTCAGGGAGTGGGTAGATCTCAGCATCTTAGGTTTCTGCCTGTGGGGCTGTCTTAGCTCAGGCTTGAAACCGAATCATCCCCACCACCAGGGAGCTTAAACTGGTTGCTGATCTCTTGCTTGTGGGGGCTGGATGTCTGAGAGCCGGCGGGCTTGGGTTCGGGACCCTCTTCCTGGTGTGCGGGCGGCCACCTTCTTCCCGTGGCCTCACCTGGCAGAGAGAGGACCCTCTGGACCCTTTCCTATTCCTCCAAGGACACGAATTCCATCAAGGGGGCTGCAGCTCATGACCTCATCTGAACCTGATCACCTCCCAGAGGCCCTGCTTCCAAATCCCATCACACTGGACATTAGGGCTTCCCCATAGGAGTTTTGGATAGGGGGGAACACAAGCAGTCCATCGCAGGGACCATTCCTGGAAGAGCAAGGATGAGAGGGCCATGGATGCCAGGGACAGAGCAGTTGCTTCAGTGACAGTCGTGTCGCCTGCAGGGCCGAGGAACATATGGATCCTCTGCCATCTGGCCTCATACGGCCTCTTCTCCCAGATGTACCTTGTGCTGTCTGTCTCACAGGGAGATCCTGCCAGGGGTGCCAGGCCCACCCCATCTCAAGTCCCTGCCTTTTCTGGAGTTCCCAGGCCTAAGGCAGACCATACTTCTTTCCAGCTTCCTGTTCACTTTCTCATCTGTATTGGGAGTGGGCATCTTGCCAACATGATGACATTATGACTCCAATTTTATAAGAGTTTATTTGTACATCTGTTTCTACAGTGTGTTAGTGGCTTAGTCACGTCCGACTCTTTGTGACCACATGGACTGTGGCTTCTGGAGAATGGGATTCTCCATGCCAGAATACTGGAGTGGGTTTCCATTCCCTTCTCCAGGGGATCTTCCTGACCCAGGGATCAAACTCCAGTCTCCCGCATTGCAGGCAGATCCTTTACCGTCTGAGCCACCTATGATCAAACAGAACTAATCATCTATTAAAATCGTTATAGTTGGTGACAGTCAAAGCCTATTGAGTCATATGTCATAAAGGGATGGCTTTATATTTATCTGTCCTTTGCAGCAAAGGTGTGTCCTGGATGGATCCAGCCCACCCCATAATAGTATTAAGATTTAATTAGAATAAAAGGAGGTCAGAACGGCCCCATGTTTACCTTAATGGGAGCTCACCTGTCTGACAGCTGCTCCTTCTCATCCCGACCACCTGCAGTCAGAGCACCGTGTTTGGGTGAGTCTCCTGTTGAGAGGTTATTGCAAGTGATTCAGCTTTATACATACTTGCAGAGAAGGGTCAACTCAGGCCGCACAGGTGAAGGAAAAAGCATTCTTAACAGTGTGCAAAGTGGCAGAACTTTGAAAGCTTGCCTGTCCCAAGATGGACAGGTCTAGAGACTGTCGAGAAGAAAATTAATGTCTGTTTGAGATGGACGCTTGAATAAGCTAACAGGTCTGTAATTCAAAGGCCACCTATAAAAATATTACACAGATTGCTTCTTTCTGTTTTTTTCTTTCGAAAAGCCTGTTGTCCCTTTGTTAACTTAAAATCACTAAATGTATAGGAGATCTTTGTGTAACTGAACAAATCTGGGGAGTATATTGCCGTCTTTCTGTCTTGGAGGTTTCCTTTTCCTTTCCTAAGCAAGTTGAATAAATCACTTTGGCAAGGTTAATTTTCTTTAACTTAAAACCAATAATAGGTTTGTTCACTGACTTTGTGCAATGGGAAGGGGATATTTAGAATGATATCTGAAGCATTACCAAGTCCGTATGGTCTTCAAAGTCTATATGTATATGGTTTCTCTATGTATCATGTATATATACATACATACATACATACATACATATACATATACATATATATATATGTATATGGGGCTTCCCTAATGTCTCAGTTGTGGAGAATCTGCCTGCAATGCAGAACTGGGTTTGATCCCTGGGTCAGGAAGATCCTCTGGGGAACGGAATGGATACCCATTCCAGTATTCTTCCCTGGAGAATTCCATGGACAGAGGAGCCTGAAATGCTTCCAGTCCATGGGGTTGCAAAAAGCCAGAAATGCCTTAGCGACTAACACTTTTCAGTCTATACACAGTCTTTCTGTATATCGGAAAGATCCCCGGGAGGAAGACATGGCAACCAACTCCAGTATTCTGGCCTGGAGAATCCTATGGACAAAGGAGCCTGTCGGGCTACAGTCCATGGCATTGCAAAGACTCAGACACGACTGAAGCGACTTAGCACATAGTCTTCTGTATTATATAATCCTATATATCATACATAGTCTCTCTATATTATATAAATATATATAATTTTACACTTCACTGTATTTTTTTTTGAAAACTGATCATTAATTTATATTATATTATCTATTCTCTGTCCCGCAATTTCCCATTCCTTATCAACTTTTCCTAAAAGGGAAAGGAAGTGAAACACCGGTTTTAACTACATGTTATCAAACTTCCCAGTGGATTCTGGGGGGAAGTATTAGACGTGGACAGACACAGAGCCTGACTTCCAGAGAGACCATAGCTTTGCTGTGACCTCTCCTGCGACCTTGACATCCCTTTGACCTATCTCCTTTGAGCCCAAGGTTGTTCTCTCTCTGCTCTGGTCTCTGGAGAGACACCCTGTCTGTACGTCCCTGTGTCTGTCTGACTCAGTTCTAAAGCACACTTCCTGCCAGCAAGAGACCCCATTGTTTCCAGGCTCCAAGGGACCAAGGCAGCAATTTCCTCCTTGAAAGCCGGCATCCTTGGGGCCAGGAGTGTCCTGTTTTTCTCTGTAGATGAGCAGTTGCTGCCTAGTGACCCTGTGGCCACAGAAAGCAGACCCTGAAGGACAGGGAGTCTGCTCTGGGACGGTCAATCAAGGACAGTAGCCATGACTCAAAGTAAGTGTGTGAACCAGGTCTGGAAGCAACAGCGTGTCCGGAGTGGAGACAGAGCTGGTAGGTCTTCCATCTCTCCCCGGGGAATTTTCCTTCCCCGCACCAGCTCCTGAGCGCCCCTGCGCCTCACGGAGTTAGCCCTCATCTTCTGGCGCTGCCTTCCATCTTGGTCCTCAACCGCCCACCCAGCTGGGCCCGGCCCCCAGTCCTCACAGGGGAGGCCCTGGACCGCACCCGCTCATCTGCTGCACTGCTGGCCCCACAGTCACTACTTACAATCAGGGGGGACCCACTCACTCTCTTTCTTTTGGGGTGAGTGAATAGTTACTACGTATGAAGTGATGGTCATATGCAGCCTCTGTGCCTTGCTCTGCATACCTGTTACTTCATCCAGCCATCCCCAACCTTTTTGGCTCCAGGGACCAGTTCCATGCACTGTGGTGGGAGGGTGGATGGTTTGGGGATGATTCAAGGGCATTATATTTGTCGTGCATCTTACGGTTATTGCATCAGCTCCCCCGTAGATCATCAGGCATCAGATTCCGGCGTGAGAGGTATTTCCTGTTTTTAAGAAGCCCACGAAGGTTAGGGATCTTTTCCCAAAGCCCCAAAGGAGTGAGGAACAGACCCGGCATCCATTCTCCAGTCTTTCAGACTCCAAACCCCACCACGTGGGTTAGACCAGCCTCCGTCAGGCAGATCCGACTCAGAGTGGGACAGGAAGTCTCAGGCCTTCCGTGGTGGGGCTGCTCTGAGTTCATTCATTCGTCTCTGAGCATCTGGCCGCCCGAGCTCTGTAGCCAGCTCCATTGTTTCTGTGTCCACCCAGGAGCTTGGTGTGGCTCCTCTGAACAATGTGAAGGAAACGTTCATGCTCACCGTCCACCTGGGTTCCTGGCAGGCTCTGCGGTGGTTATTCCCCAGGCCTTCATTCAGGAACTTAAGGTCACAATGAAATCACTGTTACATTGTGAAAGCATCTTCCAGCGCTTTTGTCAGGGGGAAAACTTTCGTTTTGTTCAGGAAATGTGCCGTGAGTGTCAGCAGCTCTGCTCTGCATGAAGAGGGGCACTGCCAAGTTGAGGCCGGCAGAGTCTGTGACCCCGAGGAGCTGGTGACCCCGCAATCAAGAAGCCCCTGGTAGCACTAGGTCCCTGTGGGCGGAGCCACAAGCCGGTGCGTGTGGGGTCTCCGGCAGCCCCTCCAGGGGTGGGGTTGGTCCCTGGGTCCAGGGGCGTCAACGGTGTGGGCATAGCTGATGGAGAGTTCACTGACTAGGCAGAGGGCAGAGTGTGGGAGGCGGGCCACCTCCAAAGAACAGGATGTGGTGAGGAAGCTGTGAGCTGTTCGTGGCCTGGGCCTGGCCGAGGTGCGGGCCGTGACTGGGGTCTCTGGGCCGAGATGGAGGTTGACCTCCATCACAGGGGCTCATAGCCCCCAAGCACTGGTCCACGGCAGGTTGATGACAGCCACGTGGGGCATCTGGACCCCGAGTCAGGAGCTGCAGTCCCAAAGGCTCCCAGTGACTGTAACGAGTAACAGGGTTTGTGCAGCTTTGCTGGAGGAGATCCCTGCAGACTTCATAGCTGGGCGAGATAGCACAGTTAGCCTTGTGTTTCAGAAGACAAATCCAGAGAGTATCCGTGAGCCTCCGGAGCAAGACTTTGTGAAGAGCAGCCTGGCAAAACGAGACCCTGGATGAAAAGTTAACCTCCATGGTATGTGAGTGAAAGAACATAGAATGAGGAGTTCAAGGAAGAGAGAGTGCCCAGTGGACACAAGTCATCAGAAACGGCTTTGAGAAGACATCCCCGGCCGGCTGAGCTGTGTGTTCATCTCTGCCCGTGTTCTCCTGGACAGCTGAGGGGCTGGTACTGGGGGGTGAAGTGAGAGGTGGCAGGCTGGGACCGCCCACCTCCCTGGAAGGCAGCTCACTACCACCCCCCAAAACCAGAATTTCCTGCTGTTCCAGGACCCAGTCAGGCTCCAGGAGGCTGACCTGTGAGGTCATCAGACCAGAGGCTGGCGGTTCCCAGGACCAGAGGAGGGCTCCCAGGCAGTGCCACCTGTGGGGATGCTAAGGGACATCACCATGACCAGCTCTGCCCGGCTCCAAGAGGAATGGCCTCCTGTCTCAGACACGCTGGGCTGGGCTTATTTCCTCTTCTCTCTGAAAGAGGCTCTGTTCATACTCTCGGTTACATGAAGAAACAGCATGGGCCTCCCTTCTGTGCTGCTTGCTGAGCTGGTTCTCTTTGTGGGTGATAGGAGAGAAAACAGCCCCTCCTGTTAATGGAGGAGCAGAGGGGTTTGTACAGAAGATGCCCTCCTGCACCTCAGTTCCTGCTTGCTGAGGTCTGGGTGCCAAGCTCCGAGCTGGTGATGTAGTTACCAAGGCTGACATTGCTTCAGGGGTCCAACTCCAGGAGCCCCTGCCAGTCTGGTGAAGACTCCCAGGTGATGGAGGTGAAGGTGGGGGTGTGGTGGGGGGGGTGGGCAGGACGTTTCCGCCAAATCGGAAGGGAGTCGCCTCTCCGTTCTAGACAGTCGGGTGAACTGTGGACGGAAGACTGGTCTCCTGCCAGCTCTTGAGCCATGAGAACGTTTTCTGGTCTGAGCAGAGAAGAAGCACTTTCCGGGCAAGAAGGCTGGTGCTACAGGCCGAGGATGGACAGTACACACACCGGAAGTCATCTCATCTGGGAGTGATTCTGCCAGGGCAGCAGGAAGCCGGGAAGGCAGGGACTCCGGGGAAGAAAGCTCAGCCCCAGGGCTGCTGGCGGCTCCCAGAGCGGCCCAGCCTCTGACCTACTTCTTCAGAAGCCCTGCATCAGCGCGGATTCCTGGAGCCGGAGCCAGGCTTGGACGGGGGCCGAAGTGGGAGCAGGGCTCCCTCTCGTGGCCTGTGAGCCTTCGGTCACGGAGAAGGGAGGCAGGCCAGGAGGCTGGGTTGACTGCAGCCCCTTCCCATGAACTCGCTTCCTCTGCTGTTGTCCGTGTTCCCTCGTTTTGAGTGTTTTTTTCTTTTTTTCATTTAAAAATACGGTTTATTTGGAATGCTGCTGCTGTTGCTGCTGCTAAGTCACTTCAGTCGTGTCCGACTCTGTGCGACCCCATAGACGGCAGCCCACCAGGCTGCTCTGTCCCTGGGATTCTCCAGGCAAGAATACTAAAGTGGGTTGCCATTTCCCCCTCCATTATTTGGAATAACTTTCTTTAATAATTCTACATTTTTATTCTGGGGAATACACAGGTATAGACGACACTGTCTGCACCATTTATTGAAAAGGTTTAGTCTTTGTAGTAATTTTTGTATTAATTAGTTTTTTGTATTAGTTTTTGTATTAATTAATTCTTTGTTTTAATAATTCTACATTTTTATTCTGGGGAATGCACAGGTATAAACAACATGGTCTTTACCATTTATTGAAAAAGTGTAGTTTTTGTATTTTTGTATTAATTATTTTTTGTATTTTTGTATTAATTAGTTGTATTCATTTTTGTATTAAGTAATTTTTTGTATTAATTAGTCTTTGTATTAATTCAAAAAGATAAGCAGCTTCTTTCCTGTAAAGAATTCTCACCGCACTTGAACTCAGACTCTGGAGCACTTAGCAGAGAGGAGTCTGGGATGGCCAGCCAGAATCAGTCAGTAGGTTTTCTTTCTTCTCAATCGGATATGTGAGATAGGAACTCTAGTTCTAAATATTAGGAAAGGAAAGAGGGAATATGACAGTCTGCTGCAAACCTCAGGAGCAGGCAGGACGCACTGAGTGGAGCGTGCCATCCCATCCACCTCTGTTCTTTCTCTCCCTCTGCAGGACGACTTCCTCCTGATCCATTATGATAAAGGGCCCTGCAGGAACAAGCTGGGCCACTCCAGGGCGTCTGTCATCTGGCATCGGACACAGGTAGGAGGCGGCGCACCTGGGGTTTTGATCTTGGGGACAGAGACAGAGAGAGAGAGAGAGAAACAGGACCTGTGTGTGTCATTTCCAGAAGACTTGCCAGCTGATCAAAGATCTCCCATATAGAAAAACAGCTAGTAAATGCGGTAGCTGCCAGAGTTTTTCCTGGACTGAGATTATGCTTTTGATAGGCCTGCCTAACATGAATGGTGGTGGTGGTGGTTTAGTCGCTAAGTCATGTCCAACTCTTGCAACCCCATGGACTATAGCCTGCCAGGCTCCTCTGTTCATAGGATTCTCCAGGCAGGAATACCGGAGTGGGTTGCTATTTCCTTCTCTAGGGGATCTTCCTGGTTGAGGAATCAAACCCAGGTCTCCTGCATTGCAGGTAGATTCTTTACCTAACATGAATACGCCCCACATTTTAACACACGGTGGTTCTTCAACATCAGACATCCGATTGCTTGTGCCTACTCCTGGCCTTGGTCATGACCTACTGCGCATGGTCCGTCCTTGCTGGCTCTTATTGAAGAGCTTCCCATAGAGGCCCCCGGGTGAGTGCGTTAGCCATAGGGAGGGATGAGAGGGAAGGGATGGAAAGGTCCCCGCACGGTGATGTCTAGGCAGCTGGTCGGTGGGGTTATTCATACTTTCAGCAGATGTTTACTTCCTCCTGTGTGCCTGGAGCTGTTCTAAGAGTTGGAAACACGCTGGTGAAGGAGATCAATGGAGCTTTCCCTTATGGCTGCACATCTCCTGTAGGGACAGTGAGCCAAGAGCAGTATAGGGTGTGAATTGAGCTGTAGGGGAGGGGTGATTGGGAGGGATCTTTAGATGGTGCGGCCCGGAAGGCTTCTTGGAGGTGGTGCCTATGGCCAAGGACTGAGTGATGGGGAGCTGGTGGTGGGAGTAGGTGGGACAGGGGAGAGGGGACTGTTCAGCCAGAGGAGGGACAGTTCATACAGGGGGACAGTCTAGGCAGAGGGGATAGCGTTGGGCCGAAGGGCAGAAGTGTGGCATGGAGGTCCATGCGGACAGAGCAGGAGGAGGTAGCAGTGGTCAGAGATGATCAGGGTGGACCCCATGGGCATTGCAGGCCATGGTGTGCTGTGGGCGTGGAGGGAAGCCCCTGAGGGGACTGGCAGGCAGGCGTCAGTGTAGGCCAGCTCCTGGGGTAGGGAAGAGCCTCAGTGGGCTCCAGCCTTGTTCTCAGCACGTCTCAGCACAGCCCCGAGGCAGGCCATCTAGGAGTCGCAGGAACCGAGTCTCAGGGGTTTCCTAGGAACAGAGACAGGCTGCCTGTAACTGTGCTTCTCCCGTGATCTCCACTGCAGACCCCCTGGCAGGGCCAACGGGTCTCTGGCCGGCCAATGGTAGAACGTCCGGCTTTGCAGCTGTCCTCTCCGCCTAGTAGCGAGGCCGGTGCTACAGACAGTGTGTCAAAAAGGCCCGTGGCTGCATTCCAGGAAATCGCTTTTAAAAAGCAGCAGGTGGCATTGACTGGGGTGCAAGTTGGGCAGTTCTGAGTGCACTAAAACCCATAAATTGGGCATTAAGTGGCTGAGTTGTAAGGTATGTAAGTTATAGCTCCATAAAGTTGTAAGAACAAAAAAAAGCACAATGAACTGTGAACTCCATCCAGCCCGAGGGCCAGTCTGTTGACCTCTACGTGAGAGCGGATTTGAGCTGCATTTTATTTTGCCTTCCGGGCCAGCACGGCCAGCTCCAGGGCTCCCCCGCCCCCTCTACACTGGAATAAGACACCGAACAACAGAAACAGACTCTCGCAGTTCTAAAGGCCAGGAGGCTGAAGTCGAGGTGTGGGCAGGGCCTCTCTCCCTTGGAACCTGCAGGAGGGTCCCCCTGCCTCTTCCAGCTCCAGGTGGCGCCCTGCGATCCTGGCTCCTTGGTTCACAGGTGTGTCCCTCCAGCACTTCACCTTGTCTCTGTGTCCAGACGTCCCTCTTAGTGAAGACACCGGTTGTAATGGATTAGGGTCCCTCCTGGGAATGTCATCTTAACCTGATTCCTTCTGTAAAGAACTGAAGAGCCTCTTGATGAAAGTGAAAGAGGGGCGTGAAAAAGCTGGCTTCAAACTCAACTGTCAAAAAACTAAGATCATGGCATCCAATCCCCTCCCTTCATGGCAAATAGATGGGGAGAAAGTGGAAACAGTGATAGATTTTATTTTCTTGGGCTCCAAAATCACTTTAGAGACTGTTGGACAGAAAGGAGATCCAGCCAGTCAATCCTAAAGGAAATCAACCCTGAATATTCATTGGAAGGACTGATGCTGAAGTCCCAATACTTTGGCCACCTGATGTGAAGAGCTGACTCATTTTAAAAGACCCTGATGCTGGGAAAGATTGAAGGCAGGAGGAGAAGGAGACGACAGAGGATGAGATGGTTGGATGGCATCACTGACTCTAAAGACATGAGTTTGAACAAGCTCCAGGAGTTGGTGATGGACAGGAAAGCCTGCTGTGCTGCAGTTCATGGGGTCGCAAAGAGTCAGACTGAACAACAACAACAGCAATCTCTGTAAAGACCCTGTTTCTGAACAAGGAGCTGTTTTCTCTCCTTCCCGTGTCTCCACGTGGCTGGAGTCACAGCGAGCTTCCCAGGAGCGCCTGAGTGCCGGTGGAAACTGTCACCCTGCCCGATAACAAGGCTAGGCTGTGTGGTCACACCTCAGCCCTCATGCCTTTTAATTCTCAGGAGTGAGTCTTGTGTTTCTGGGGTCGTGAGCGGAGGTGGTAACAGGTACTTGGATAACAGGCCCTGAAGAAATGCAGAAACCCGGACAGGGCTTCCCGGCCTCCATCATTGTTGAGGAAGAAACCTGTGGACACCTCCCACCAGCTCCTCTTGGCCTCATCAGTCAGCACCTTCTAGGGACAAATGCTCACTGCCAGCTCTGAGCAACCCCTGGAGCCACGGGGACGAGGGATGCGCCCCTGATCTCAGGCCCCTCTCAGGGCTGGTGAAATTGAGCAGAGGCACCTTCAGTGTAAAGCAGGCAGGCTGCTGGCCCTCTGAACTCATCCATCCCCTGCCTTGAAGCACACACACGTGCAGCCAGTGTTCTGAGAATTGTTATCAGTTGGCCATGGGGTGGGGGCAGTGGGCAGGCTACATTGTAGTTTTGGTCTCTTCTGCGGTGTCAACTCTCCTGGGATAGCGTTTCAAGCTGCCAAGGTGATGATGCCATTGCATGCAGAGCTGGGAAGAGACGTGGGAGCCACCCCTGTATCCCCAGACACAGCCTCTCTGACCTGACCTCCGAGCATTCAGGCTATGATGCGGCCGACATTCACGCCATGTTCAGTGCCCAGTTTCAATGAACATAATGTGTTCTGATTGTTCTACCATCGCTTTGACTTGGCTTACTGCTACCAAGCCCTGGAGTTGTGTTGAAGAACTCTCTCTAGGGGAGAGGACTCAGATCCTCCTGGACTCCACTGGCCCGGTTCATCCCATATGCCCATATTGGACATTTGTGAAGGCAGAGACCCCGGGCTGTGCTTGGGGGCTGGTGATGGTCACACAGACCAGGCTCTGCCCTGATGAGTGGGTGCCTTGAGAAACAGTCTGAGTGGTTAACCGCTCCTTTAAATCAGGGTTTGTCTGGGGTGAAGGGTCCTTGTTTCACGTGATTCCCTCTTTATCCTCTGTCCCCACAGTATATCATTTCTGTCTGACATGTTTATAAGATGCTCACTAAGTGGTGATTTTTGTTGTGAGATATTTGCTTCCTGTCTCATTCTTTTTTGACTTCCTTCTGACTATACCTGTTTCCTCCTTTTATAATGGAAGTGGATCCTGGCTGCTCGCTGCTCAAAAGCCGATAAAGAGGCCAGGTTGGTTGGAAAGAAAGTTTGCTTTATTTTGGAAGCTGGCAATAGGGTGGGGTGGGAGGGCGAAGGGTGAACACCTGTCCAAAAGCTGACTTTCCCCCCACCCTCGGCAATCAGGGGACAAGAGCTTTTATAGACAGAAGGAGGGGGCAAAAACAGCACAGTCAGCTCGGTCTGTCACCTTCACATTGGTCATCGGTGGTCTGACCAGCGTCATCTTGATTGTCCTAAGTACAGTTAATCTTTAGTTCCAGGGTTGGTTTGTTCCCATCTCCTTGAGGACAGTTGTCAGAACTGTGGCAGCTCATGTCGTGACTGCAGTCCAGTCATCATGCAATTAACTCCTCCACCAGGTAGGGGGTTCAGTATCTACAGGACAGCTCACAGGACTTGGCTCGGAATGTTATCCCTAGCCCTTGAGGAGGAACTGAAGGTCCTTGACTTTGCTTAATGACTTAAACTGTTGTTATTTGGTCTCCTTTGATTGTTTCCCTTTGTTTCTGTGTATTCTCACTTCTCTGATCAAACTTGTTCTTTGGCTAAAGTATTTCTGCAGACAAAAGGCAGACAAAGGACATAGGGCGGGGGCGAGGACCTTTAGGGTCCTGCTTTGTTTCACTATCACAATTGGAAACGAACGGGTAACCTAGCTGGTTCGACAGCACTCCAAGAAAGAGACAGGGTAGACTGAGTGAAAGCGAAGGCATCTTATTGACCAAGGATGTGAGCATCTGGTCAAGGGTTTTGGTCTGTTTTTAATTCAAGAGTCCTTGGCTCCCTGGAGAATGAGAGTGTGTTCCTAGTGGCTGAGGTGGTTCAAGGTGCCCTGCAGATCAGCAATGCCTTCCTGTGGGTTTTACGTATTCTGAAATAGCCGTGTGTGTGATTTTATGAGTGTGATCTGAATTCAGACCTCACAATTGCACTACTGACGTTAAGTTCAGACAAATGGACATAGCCAGCTCGTCAGAAAGCATGGACTCTTAGCATAAGCACAGTCTAATTTATAAACACCATGTGATGTGTGTGTGTGTGTGTGTGTGTGTGTGTGTGTGTGTGCAGCTGTGTGCATGCGCCTGTGATAGTTTTCAGGTAAAATCAGAAGTCAAGGGACACTTTCGTTCACCCCGCTGTGATGCTGTAGCATATTATCATATTTCAGAGCTGATACTAACCCTCAGAGATGTTTTACTTCATTTGTTTATCATTGAGAAAGCTGCTTCCTAGGTGGCGCTAGTAGTAAAGAACCTGCCTGCCAAGGCAGGAGACATAAGAGACACAGGTTCGATTCCTGGGTCGGGAAGATCCCCCAGAGGAGGAAATGGCAGCCCACTCCAGTATTCTTGCCTGGAGAATCTCCACGGACAGCGGAGCCTCACGGGCTTCAGTCCATGGGGTCGCAAAGAGTCCGACATGACTGAAGTGACTTAGCACGAAGCCCAGAGATGTGAACACAGAGTCAGAATTAGAACCACAAGCCCCTGGGTTTGCGTACTTACCACTCTGAACACTAGGTGGCAGATGAACTCCACCTTCAGTTCAGATTCCTGCTGTAGCAGCTGATGGAGGGAGCCAGGTAAGGGGTAGCCTCCCAGCTTCTTTGTCCAGCTTCCCTCCCTGATTTGAATGACAGCATATGTACACTTGAGGCTTATTTCCTTTGCTATGTACTCAACTCTCGGGGTAAACGTATGTTTTAAACCAAATCAAAATTTCTAACAGTACATGTTGGACTTTAAACTCCAGGAATAACACAAGTCTTGTTGTTCAGTCACTGTTGTCTGACTCTTGGCGACCCCATGGACTGCCGCACGCCAGGCTCCCCTGTCCTTCACCATCTACTGGAGTTTGTTCAAACTCACGTCCACTGGGTCAGTGATGCCGCACCATATCTGGTCCCTCCCTAATGCACCTGTGTATGCCTTTCTGCTCTCCCACATGGAGTGCCTTATCCCAGTCATTCCTGTTACCACCCGTCTCCTCGTAAGCCTTATAATCTCAGCCGTTTCCTGTTGCACATTCTCCTGCCCATGGCTCATGTATGTGTCCGGCTGTGGGTCTCCTTTACACCTGGAACCTGATAGCAGTTTTTGTAAACTATATTATTATCAGCTGTAATCATGCTGTCTTTCCCCCAGACTGGGTGGTAGCTGAGAACCAAGGTCTTATGTGCCTCTGTGTTCGCAGCACCTAATACAGTGCTGGGCTCAGAGGATGCTTGATGGCTAACTGAATCTATAATTGAATGGATGTTTGGTTACTTTGATGAAAGGAGGGAAAGGGAAAGGAAGAAGAAAAGGGGGAAAGAGAGGGAGAATGAAAGGAAGGAAGTGAAGGGAAATAACTATGGGCAGATGGATGGATGGGTGAGTGGATGATGAGTGGGTGAATGAATGGGTTGATGGATGAATGGATGGATGATACAGGTTGTAGATAGATGGATAGATGGATGGACAAGTGGAAGGAGAGATGATGGATGTATGGAAAGATGGATGGATGTTGTGCGTATAATGCATGGATGGATGAGTGGATGCATGGATGGATGGCTGGATAGATGGTGGATATACGTGGGTGGATAATGGATAGATGGGTGGGTGTAGGTGAATGTATACATGGATGGATGATGGATGGATGGATGGATAGATGAATGGATATAGGTGGATATAGGTGGATGGATGGATATAGGTGGGTGGATGGATGGCTGGGTAGGTGGATGATGGCTGAATGGGTGGTTGTGTGGCTCATACTTACACTGTGGAACCTATGGACCAGCCCCCTTACCCTCTGCTCCTGTTTCCTTCTTGCAGGTCGTGGGCATCTTTGCTGGATTTGGGCTCCTGCTCCTGGTGGCCTCCCCTTTCCTGCTCCTGGCCACTCCGTTTGTACTTTGCTGCAAGTGCAAGTGCAGTAAAGGTGATGACGACCCTCTGCCCACCTAGAGAATGGTGCGATGCTGGAGCAGGACCCCCACCTGCGGGAAGCGTGGTTCCCCCACCCCACCCCGCTGTCCCCCTCTCACTAAACATCTCTCTTGCCTTATGTGCCCCATTGAGCTTCACAGTGTCACGCCAGGACGCCGTGATTCCAGGGACTGATGTCAGGTCGTCGGCCGAGGCCCCAGGTGTGGTCACCCCCGGCATGGGGGAGGCAAGGCTGGCGTGGGTGGGGCGCGTCGCACAGGGTGGGTCTCTGCAGACTCACCGAGGGAGGTGCTGTGCGGAGCGCCCCCCACCCCGGCGACGTTCTCCCTGTCCCGCTGGACCGGGACCCTCCGATGTTGCCGAGGGGACTCTCTCATGCAGAGTGCAGTCTGTCTCCTCCCTGGCTTCGAGCTGGCTCCTCCTCGTGGCTGAGAGAAGTCCTTTAAGGATCGCGTTCCACTTCAGACAGAATCCGAGTGTTCTGACTTGAGAAAAGCACTCTGTTTATGACAACTCTTTTTATTACTAATGGCATTTAGTAAAATCCTTTTTAGAAGGCGTTTCCCCACACCGCCCCCCCACCCCCAACCGAGTAGTGAAAAATCAACACGGTGCATCAAAACCATTGTATGCCTTCTCTTGAGATGTGCGATTTTAAGAAGTTATGGTTAAATGGCCTTTCTGGCTCGGCCACTTTGCAGGAGATTTAGGAAGCCTTGTGTGCTCTTTGTGTCTTTTCTTGACGCTTGTGGAGACTTTTGGGATTGCTGTACGCTGTATACTGTTATCAGCATGTTTCCCGTGTCTTTAAACAGTTGCATTTCTTTAAACATACTGATGCATTTAAAGGAACATCTCCCCCCTAGGTTTGCCTTTTGTTTTCCTCTCTCTGGTGATTCAACTCGACTCACAGGGCTCCTCTCTGTTCACCCAAGGATCAGCAAATATTTTTTCATGTCTTCAGAAACCAAATGTTTTACTTGGTAATAGTTTTGTCGAGAATCCCTGTGGTTTGGCTGCAGCGTCAGTCCCCTCAAGCAGATGAAACCAATCAAATAGTGACCCTGAAGTCCGGGGGAAGGGCTTACTGGCAGGGGGCTGGGGCACAAGCTTCTGGATGTTCAGTTTTTGAAATGACTGAGTTATTCTGGAGAAATCATCTCTCTTACACAGTTCCAAGTCTCGCTGCTTACCCTACTGCCCCTGCTGAAAAAAATCTTCCGCTTCACTGAGTTGTTTTGATTGAGGGGGTATTACCACTCGATCTTTTACAGCTGTGTGTGACCGTGACCAGGGCAGGCGGATGCCCGGATCAGTAACACATACCGGGCTCCATAAGTTAACTCTGGGCAATGTGTGCTTTACAGACAGTGGACTTTACTGTGGCTTTTAAAGAGCACGCTGATTTCATCCAGCTTAGGACTTCTAAACACAGTAGGCGATCGTTGTGGATTTATCATGGTGGAACTTTTTAAAACTTATTAAGCATTCCACGAAAGAGTAAAATGAAAATGAAGTCTTTTATCTCTGCTGTTTGCCTATGTCAGGCACATTTGTACAGCGTGGTAGTGTTTTGTATCCTTGACTTCTGCGTTTGTGTATCCATCTCAGGTCCTCGATTACCTTCTGGTAGAGAAATGACTTTTATTTGTTAACATTTAATCAGCTTAGGAGAAACAGGATCACTCTTTCGCTCTAGGATTCATTTTCTTTTTGAAACTGAAGCCATTTTAAGGAGCCAGTCTGTGTCAAAATTATGTGCAGAACAGCCTCCAATATAACTACAGTTTGAAAACTCACTAACGATAAGAACATGCCCGGGGCCATCTGCCTGGATGAAGCCGGGGCACTGAGTCTCTGTAGCTGGAGGTGCTGCCATCAGGGTCAGGCCTGGGGGTGGGGAATGGCTTTTCTGGAGAGAGCGACAGCGCCCTGGGCCTGAAGATGAGCTTGGTGGCCCAGGCTTGAGAGCTCACTGCAATTTGTGAATGCCCTTTAAAGTCCTCATGGAAGACAGCAGGCTCGCGGCCTGTGTCCAGTGGTCCACGGGGCAGAGCTCCCCATCCCAGGTCAGCCTGTCTGTACTTGCTGCTGCCCGTCGCCTCCAGGGGTCCAGGCAGTAGTGCCCCTTCCTTCAAGGTGGGGACCAGAGCTGTTGGAAACGCCGCCTTCCCTGGGCCAGAGCTCAGGCCCTTTCATTCCTAGCAGGCTGGGCCGCCTGTTCTCCTGGGGGAGTCCACGGGTAGACCGTGCACACCCAGAGCCCCTGCCAGCCCTGTGCCTTTAGCCCTGATAGTTCAACGCACATGGTGCGACCCAGGTAGGACACACCAGGATTCTGGGGTCACCCAGGGTCTGAGTCACATCTGCTTGCTCTGAGTTTTTACATCAAGCCTGCCTGAGAGTGGTCGGTGTGATTAGGAAAAGCAAAAATAAAGCTGTCTGTTCGCTAGAAAGACACCGGCAGGGTCTCGTTGAGATCCTTTCGGAGACATGCAGCATCACCATCCGACTCCTCTCCTTTCAGCGAGGAACGCCATCCCTGTTGTTCGTGGGGACGCAGGATGGACTGGGCCTGATGTCAGGTGTGCACAGGACGTGGGAAGATGGCCCGTGTTGTGGGTTCTGACCTTGCCGTCACTCCCAGGAAAGCCTGGGTGTTTGACACTGTGGATGTGGCTGTAATTGAAGATGACCTTTGACAGGTGGTGTTCACACTGACCCTGTGGAAGCACACGTCTGTTGATTCATTTAGAGGCCTTTAATTCTGGAGGGGGTGGGGAGGGGAAGGAGAACACAGAGATGGACCGTGGCTGAGTGCCCCTGGCCAGGTGGGGGTGACGGAGGGTGTGGTAATATGAGTCCTTTGGGAACGGACAGCGCAGTGAGGTTTCACTGGCCATGCCTGGGCTCTGAGCCTGGCTCCGCCCTGCGTCCTGTAGCCTGGCCAGCCCAGCTTTACCATCGTCACCGAGGACCAGCGCCTTCAGGGGCATCGTTGTAGATGATCACTCAGCAGAGACCGACCCAGGACCTGAGCATAAAGAGAACATTTTAAGGCCTGAATGCTGGCCCATCAGTGTTTCCTCCACCCCCGGGGGGAGCTAAGGAACCACGTCTGCTCCCTCTGGCATCTTTTTAAAGGGGAACAGATTCTCTTTACAGCATACTGTTTCTTAAAACCAGTTTAAGAACCAGACCAATTCCTGATTAGCACATAGGACCCGGGGAAAGGGGCTTATCAGATATGCAGAAATTACTCCAAGATGATTTTATCTTTCTCACCTGTTTTCCAAAAGTTACAAGTTATTTTGCAAATTAGAAGAGAGTATTTTCCCTTGGTTGTCTTTAAAAATGAGAGTACTGGAAAGAACCAGGGTGGGTTTTTTTTTTTTTTTGTCTATTTCTCAGATTCTCATTGATTAATAAATATCTGTCTATGTATATATAAATCACAGTGAAATCATCAAGGGAAAACATTTGCATGTATAAAGCTTCCTGAAGGTCTCTCAAAAGTACCAAAGCTTGTTTATTCCTTATCATTAACCCAAGCCCTTATGAAAGGAAACAAAATGAAGAGTTGTGACTGGTGTTATCAAAAAATGCCAGCTGGAAAGAAGGGGGTGCATGAAAGCAGAATGACTGCTGCGTCCCGACCCAGAGAGCCTGCTGTTTGGGGGCACCAAGCCCATGCTCACCCCTCCTTAGTTTGCACAATTCTGTCTTCCGAGATTCCAGCAGCCTTCAGGGAGGGGTAGGTACCCAACCTTTCCCTCATCTCGTGCTCATTTTACCATGGGTGTATTCTACTCTTGTGTAAGAACATGCATGAATGAGTCATGCACATGTATACATTATGCATTTGACAAGTGGTGGTAAAAACAAACAAAAAAAAGACCAAAACAAGTTTGGTTCGTGTTTCTGAAATATCAGTACATTTCGTGCCACTCACACTGTGATGTATAAAAGAGCTGTTCGAACGCCTTTTAATGTCGTGTTTTGTACTTTGGAATCGTATAGACAAGTTTGATTTGTAATTTCAATACATATTTTAAGTGTATTGTGTCTTATGTAGTTTGTCCCCCACCCCTTTCGAAGGGATTTCTTTTTAAAGATATTTTGGCTGGAATACAGGTTACTTTTGTAAATCCTGTCTGGCTCCATCTTTCTTACACTCTTAGTTGACTGCTGGCTTGAAGATTGAAAATATTGTGAGGATTGGAGGTGGACGGGAGAGGGTCCTTATGCCACTGGGAACACAGCTTTTAAAAAAATTGAGTTATAATTAACATGCAGTAGGATAATGTTATGGGTGTACTTCATTGTGGTTCAGTGTTTTTATACATTATGAAATGATCACCAACAGTAAGACCAGCAATCATTTGTCACATGGTAGCTGTGACTGTATAAAGGTGTTTCAGTCTTACTGACTATATTCTCTATGTTACATTACATCCCAGAACTTGTCTCACAGCTGGAAGTGTGTGCCTCTTCATCTCCTTCTCATGTTTTATCTATCCCCTAGCCCCCTCCCTCTGACAACCAAGATTGTTGTCTGTAACTATGTCTATTTCTGCTTTGTTTTCTTTGCTCATTGCTTTTGTTTCGTAGATTCCACGAGAAGTGAAATCACACAGTCTTTGGGTCTCAATGTCCATGACTCATTTCACTTAGCGTGATACCCTTGAGGCACATCTGTATATGCTGAGGTTTTCTCTCTTGGGAAGTTCTCAACTCTCTCGAAGCCAAAATCATGTTGGGTGCTGGGTAAGTGGGCCCCACACTTGTGCCTTCTCCAGGAAAATGACATCAGAAAGCACCTCAGCCTCCTTTCTCTGCCTCCATCCATGGAAACAAGTACTTAAAAAACTACCGAAGTTTATGGGAGCGTCATAAGAATCAGTGATCATCCTGTCATTGCTAGAAAAAAAGGAAACGTGGATGCTGAGTTTAATAGGCGAAAAAATTAGTAACTCTTGAGTATTCCACCTTGATTTTCATTTGCTTCATCTAAATTTCCTGGAAGAATATATATACTTCACTTATTAACATAAAATGAAAGTCTAGGAAAAGGCGGTTAATTACCTGTCCTGTGGCTACAGTTTAAAACCCATCCTCAGCTTCCCTGGTGGCTCAGTGATAAAGAATCCACCACCAATGCAGGAGATGCAGGTTCGATTCCTGGTCCGGGAGGATCCACATGCCGCGGAGCATCTAAGACACAACTGCTGAGCCTGAACTCTGAGCCGAGGAGACACGACGAATGAACCCAGGCGCCCTGGAGCCCATGTTCCACCACAAGAGGAGCCACCGTGATGAGCAGCCCTTCCACCACAGCCAGTCAGTGTCCCCCGCTTGCTGCTACCAGAAAAAAGCCAGCACAACAACGAAGACCCAGCACGACCAAAAATAAGTAATTAAAAAATAAATACTAGCCATCCTTAGACTCTGGGGATGCGGGTGCTGGCATTGCAGACACGGTGTCCCTGCTCACGGGGGCTCCTCGTCTGGAGGGAGGCCGATCTGAGGGTCAGAGACCAGGGCAAGGTGTGGCCAGGGTCCTGGCGGCTGCCCTGTGGCACTGGGGCCAGGACAGGTGGTCAGGGAGGGCTGTAGGGAGGGTGAGGTGTGTGGACTGGGTCTAGAGTTGAGGAAGCATCGGCCAAGCAGAAATGAGGGAGTGGCCCAGTCCAGCAAGCGCAAGGACTTTGATGGGCACGCTGGGGCTGGACAGCCACTCAGGGGTCCCCCCCTTGGGAGGCACAGCCCACAAAGTTCCGGGGCTTCATTCTGAAGCTGTGTGTGTCGGGGGTGCATCAGCTTTCTAGGGCTGCCACGACAGAGCCCCGCAAACGACTGAAGCAACGGGAATGTCTTCTCCCTTGCTTCTGGAGGCCAGGGGCCCATGGTCCACAGGAAGCAAGGTGGCTCCTGAGAACCCCGAGCGTGGGCCCGTGCCAGCCTCCCTCCCAGCTGGGCTTTGCCAGCATCCCGGGCAGCCCTGGGCTTGTGCGAGCCGCCCCTGGTCTCTGTCTTCATCTTCTCATGCTCTTTCCCCTGTCTGCCTCTCCGTCTCTGTGTCCACATTTGCTTCTGTGAAGACTCCAGCCATTGGATTAGCCCCCTCCCCAAGTCCAGGGTGACCTCAAGCTGACCATTTTCAAAAGCCCTGTTTCCAGATGAGATCACAGTCATGGGCACTAGGGATGCGGATTCCAGCATGTTCTGGGGTCAATAGCTCAGCAGGTCCGTGGGAGCAACCCACTCCTCCCTTTCTGGGAGCATGGTCCGTGGGTGGGACGATCCTGCCCGAGTGGAGGCCAATCCAAGGAGGCAGACAAGAGTCAAAGGCAGGGGTTGCCGAGCTTCCCCAACCCTGAAAACAGCCCTGCCCCACTCCGGTTGGACCTCAGGTCTTCAAGCTGACCTGGAAGGTGGGAATCACCCCAGAGGATACTCTGCTGAGGAGCAACTGCTTTTAAGCAAAATATCTCTGTATGTGTGTGTGTGTACACACATGGTGTGTGTGTATGTATACACATGATTTGTGTGCATGTACATGGTTTGTGTGTGTGTGTGTACACATTGGTGCATGGATTTGTTCTCCCCACAAAGAATACTCTTCTCTCTGCCTGCACTCTCCCACATCACAGACTCTTAGGGAACTCAAATTACGGGGAGTAGGCAGGTGTGCGTACTGACTGCAGGCTTGTGTGTCTGTGTGTGTGTGTGGAAGATTGCTGTGGCCGGGTCCTGGGAGAGAGAGTAGCTGTTGATGTGGCCAGACCCCAGACAGCATCAAATCCTCCTGTTTCCTGGGCTCTCAGTCATTTTTAAATGGCCATTCCCACTCATTACTGGAGCTTTCACAACCCACTCCTCCCTTTCTGGCATCACGCAGCCGTGTGTTTAGGGGTGAAGCTGACGTCCAGTGGGAAGCCGAGCATCATGGTCAGGAGTGTGGCCGCTGCCCACAGGGTGCCCTGGGCCCTGGTCTCCGGTGGGTGAATTCTTAGGCCTGTGTCTTACCAGGGCATCCTTTTCTTCATTTGAAAGGGAGGGTTAAAATCCTTCATGGGACTTTTTTATCTTGCTTTTTTAATATGTATTTATTTAAGATTTTTATACAAAAGAAATCAGTTTTGGAAGTTTCAGAAAAGTAGACTCAATTGTTTTACCCAGGAATTTTTATCTTGCCTTTTTCAGTATTTATCTAAACTTTTTATACAAAAGAAATCAGTTTTGGAAGTTTCAGAAGAGTAAACTCAATTGTTAGTTTTATCCAGGACTTTAGGACATTAATATTATAAATACAGATTTTTTTCTTGTTTGCATCAAGTCTGACATAGTAGAGACTGTTAGGAGCTTGTCAAATGGAGGAATAAATTGCCCTGTGTGTGTGTGTGTGTGTGTGTGTGTGTGTGTTTATTAGAGGAGTGTCAGTTGCTTGGGTCATTCAATTAAGAAATCAGCCATTAAATTTGAACTGGAGATGGACAGACCGTCTAGAGGCGGAAGTCTCACTCTAGATGTGCTATGAACTGGGCCCCTTGGGTTACGAATAGGCCAGGCAGTTTGCTCTCTCCATGCAGGCGTTGATTCGAGTGCTCCCAAGTCTGCCCGGACTGTGATCCCCACAGCGCAGTGGGAAAGGGGCTCTGGGAGAACTGGCCATCCCATAGGACGTGGCAGCCGGTGGGGGACGGGTCTGTCCTGCTGGACTCCTGTGTTGCCCATCACACCGTTTTTGTATATTTCCTTTCTTGATCCACTCTAAACAAAAGTATTATGTATATATTGTGTATTGTAACATACTGCAAATATATTACCATAAATCACACTGCATAGTTTATTATAATATACCTGGTAAAAGTGTTAGAAACAGTGCACATCAGATCCACAAAGTCAGTTACTTTCTAGGAAAGTGGGGGGCAGGGCGAGGGAAGGAAGGGGACACCCTTGGGAGATGCCTCAGCCCTGCCTGTGATGTTTATTTCGCACACTAGGTATATAACTGAGCTCTATAGCATTCAGGTTTTATTTTTATTTTTGACTTAGCTGAAAAGTGCGTGGGTGTTCATTACACTATCCTTTTTACTTTTTTTTTTGGATTTTTAATTTCTTAAGAGTTAGATTTTGACCCCAGCCCTCCCACACTGCTCCTTATTTATGCTTTTAAAATTCTAAGATATTATCATCTCCCAGGAGTGTGGATTGGTATAGCTTTAGGCAGAGACAGAAGAACTTGCCTTTGAAGGACTAACAGATTCTTGACTCCTCTGACCTCATGGGGGGAATCCCTAGGGTGGGGTGGGGCACTCCCAGCCTGCAGCATCTTCTCAGCAGATCTCTCTCTCTCCTCAGCACCTGAATTCTGCACACAGACCAAAGCACAGGAGCAGGTTTCTGTCCTCAGGGATTGCAGCCACGGGGTGCAGAGATGTGAAGGTTACACCTGCCCCAAAGCTCAGTGAGAGCAGAGAGTAGCAGCTTCCTGTTTGAGCAAACTCCTGGAAGAGATGGGATTGTGGGGGGCTAGGTCAGCACAGACAGGGAGAGAAGAGCCTCCTCCCATCCCCACGGTGATCAGAGCCACAGAAGCAGGCTTCTACTGAAACAGGTTACGTGCTGCATAAGGACCCACGCGTACCATTGTGTATGGAATATCTAGTTAGAGCTAGCACTTTTCTGTAATCTTCTCTTTCCAACATTTATTTCATCATTAGTCTTTTCATTTCTCCTGTAGGGCCTTAAGAATTTCTCGAAAATGACTTCTGTGAAATAATTCCATATGCCTTTAAACTTGTTCAGCATACTTTTTCAATGTTTAGTGAAATTGCAAAAGTCAGTTTAGATATTTGCAAACGGTGATAACTTCTTTTCTTTGATGCCCATGTGATTCTTTCCAGCTGGTATATTCCTGGAGTTGGAAGGAATCTCAGTAGGCGTCTATCTCCTTTACACTGAAAAGGTGGTTTTTTAGACCAGAGGCATGACAGGAGCTTGAGAACTGCTAGAAACAAAATCTCAGGCCTCACCCCAGATCTACTGAGTTAGGGTCTGGATTTTAGGGCGATTTCTAGATGACTCTTTAGGCGGGTAAATAATCCACCTGCAATGCAAGAGACACAGGAGATGCAGGTTCCATCTCTGAGTTAGGAAGATCCCCTGGAAAAGAGAATGGCAATCCACCCAGCATTCTTGCCTGGGAAATCCCATGGACAGAGGAGCCTGATGGACTATAGTCCATGGGGTCGCGAAGAGTTGGACATGACTTAGTGACTAAACAACAGCATATGTGTATAAATATATGTATGTGTGTGTGAGTTTGTGTGTGAGTGTATAGATTAATCATGGGAATGACGTCTTTGTCTTGGTTAGAAGCAAGTTCCAGGTGTTGAATTATACATGATGTGAGCATGAGCACTACCCTAGGGTAGTACTTTCTTCCATGTCAACAGAAACTTGAGCAGCAATGATCAGACCTCATCTGTGACCACATTCTCACAGATGCAAGGACCTAAAGCTTGGCACCTGAACCACTTCATAAGTGACAGAGCTGGGTCTCCAGTCCTCTCATCTGCTTTCACACCACACTCACCAGCTTCTGTACCCACTTGTTGTTCAGTCACTTTTCCTCTCCAACTCTTTGCAACCCCATGGACAGCAGCATGCCAGGCTTCCCTGTCCATTACCATCGCCAGAGCTTGCTTAAACTCATGTCCATTGAGTCAGTGATGTCATCCAACCATCTCATCCTCTATCATCCTCTTCTCCTCCTGCCTTCAATCTTTCCCAGCATCAGGGTCTTGTCCAAGGAGTTGGCTCTTTTCATTAGATGGTCAAAGTATAGGACCTTCAGCTTCAGCATCAGTCCTTCCAATGAATATTCAGGGTTGATTTCCTTTAGGGTGCACTGGTTTGATCTCCTTGATGTCCAAGTGACTCTCAAGAGTCTTCTCCAACACCACAGCTCAAAAGCATCAATTCTTTGGCACTCAGCTTTCTTTATGGTCCAACTCTCATATCCATACATGATTACTGGAAAAACCATAGCTTTGACTAGATGGACCTTTGTCAGCAAAGTAATGTCTCTGATTTTTTTCTGCTTTTTTTCAACACCCACTGCTCCATCCAAAAATATCTTGCTGAAGGCACCAGTAACCACTCAGTCCAGGCAGTCTCCACTTGGCCTTATGCTGGCATTCTGCTTTCCCAGACACAGGTCTGTCCCTGAAAGAGCTTCACAAAGGAAGCTTGGTGGTGTCCCCAGTGGATGCAGGGGTCTGTAGGACCTTCAGTTGCTAAGTCGTGTCTGAGTTTTGGAAAACCCATGGACTGCAGCATGTCAGACTTCCTTGTCTATCACCAATTCCTGGAGTTAACTCAAACTCATGTCCATTGAGTCGGTGATGCCATCCAGCCATTTCATCTTCTGTTGTCCCCTTCTCTTCCTGCCTTCAATCTTTCCCAGCATCAGGGTCTTTTCAAATGAGTCTGTTCTTCGCATCAGGTGGCCAAAGTATTGGAGTTTCTGCTTCAACATCAGTCCTTCCAATGAATATTCAGGACTGATTTCCTTTAGGATGGATTGGTTGGATCTCCTTGCAGTCCAAGGGACTCTCAAGAGTCTTCTCCAACACCACAGTTCAGAAGCATCAATTCTTTGGTGCTCAGCTTTCTTTATAGGACCTTCAGTCATTCTCAAAGCCCATGGTAAGCAAGGGTGCTGGATGACTCTTTTGTTCCCTGCAAATTACAAAGGATTCGGCCAAATACTCCAAGACCCTCCAGAGCCTTTCCCTTGTGTAGAAACTTCAGCCAGAATAAACCAACAGTGAGACAGAGGGAGAAAGGTCACAGCGTTTTTCTGGGACTCCAAATGGGTGCTACAGATTTAGCTCTGATTTTTCCAGCTCTCGCTCTCTAACCGCAACCTCCCTGTCCTTCACTGTTTCCCAAGCCACACCGGCGATGCCAGGAATCTCCTGCTCTGTCCTCTCACCTGGAAGAACTGTTGACCTCCTCTAGGCGACCATACTCAGAGGTCCCATCCTATATAAAGGCTTTCCGTCAATCCAGCTACCAGCCCATTCCCACACCCTTGACCAGCACCTGGAGCCCCTCCATGCCCCTGCCCTTTGTATTGGATCAAGATGGCACTTAAGATGCATTGCAATGGCCTATTTGGCCTGAATGAAGATTCCTTTCTGGGATGTAGTTTCCAGGGGAGAACTCAGGGCCTGAGTTTACACTTTGTTTTTCCTAATGTCTAGTATGTGGGCACCAAGTGATTTTTAAAAGAGTGGCTGCAAAAGAAAGAACCCAAAGACAAATAAAACAATATTTTGTTGACCCGGGCTCTACTAACATAGAGGCCTGAGTAGCCCTGTTCTATTCACCCCTGACAGCCATGTGAGCTGGTCACAGAAATAAAGAGGCTGCCAGCATTTCAGACCTCAGTTTCATCATCAGGTCCAAATAAATTCCCAATGTCCAGGCAAAAGCAGAGCGTGGTACTCTGACAAGTCATACCAGGCTCACTTATGTAAATATTTTTCTGCACAGTTTAATGTCTCTGAGTTGGGGGTCTGACTTCCAATGTCAGCACAGAGCCCTGGTGGGAGTATAACATTCCCACCAGGCTTCAGTTGAATATTTATGAATATTCTGTAGTAGTTGCCTTCTTTTGTTCCTGGAAGGCTTTTATTGTTTAGAGAGTAATTAATCATATTTTGAGGGAAAATGCAGGAGCCAAGTTCCATGGTGAGGTTTATGATGGCTTTTCCTCCCCAGATGAGCAAGATAATAACCTCAGCCAAAGTTTTCTCCCCAAGTTGCTTATCTCCTGTATGAATCTGTACCCATTTCCGTGGGCCAAGATGGGAACCCATGACCACTCAGCCAGCTGAAGAAGAGAGTTCAGGTGTGAGTGTTCTGTGGATTTTGTGAGCCTACTCTTCGGAGTTCATGTGTGTGCTAAGTCACTTCAGTCGTGTCTGACATTTTTTGACCCCATGGACTGTAGCCCGCCAGGTTCCTCTGTCCGTGGGATTCTCCAGGCAAGAATACTAGAGGGGGTTGCCATATCCTCCTCCAGGGGATCTTCTCAACCCAGGGATCGTACCGGGTCTCATGTTTCCTGCATTGGCAGGAGGATTCTTTACAGTAGCGCCACCTATAATTTCCCTGGTGGCTCAGATGGTAAAGAATCTGCCTGCGATGCAGGAGACCTGGGTTTGACCCCTGGGTCAAGAAGAGCCCCTGGAGGAGGAAATGGCAACCCACTCCAGTATTCTTGGCTGGAGAATTCCATGGACAGAGGAGCCTGGTGGGCTACAGTCCGGGGTCCCAAAGAGATAAACCTGAGTACTTTGGAGTTCATGATTTAGGCCAGATGCTGAACCTAGACTTGTATCTCACACTTATTTCTGGTTAGGCTGGTATAGCTCTTCATACATTACCCAACCCCAGAATGAGAACCGTTTATAGAGTTTCAAAGGCTGATATGGGGGAGTTCCCACTCTGTGCATTAGAGCTAGCATTTGGCAGGCATTATCCTGATGCTGGGGAAGATTGAAGGCAAAAGAAAAAGGGGATGGCAGAGGATGAGATGTTGGATCCCATCACAGACTCAATGGACATGAGTCTGAGCGAGCTCCAGGAGATGGTGTAGGACAGGGAAGCCTGGTGTGCTGTAGTCCATGGGGTCACAAAGAGTCAGACACAACTGAGTGACTGAACAACAAGAACCACCTATCAAATACATATTAAACAATAGGCTTTTTCTCCATTTGACTGTGTAACATAAAAAAGAGATACTGTATCTGTTTGCTATTGATAATCATTCCTGAATTTAGTGGTTTAAAACAAGGTACATTCATCTTTGTTGTGAGTCTAGTGGTCATGCAGGAGGCTCTTCTTCCTGTCTCTCCAGAGCTCAGTCAAGCGCTGTGATTGGCTCGGGTCACCTGGTACGAGGTTCTGCTGGTCGATGACCAGCTTGGCTGTGCCTCATGCAATCTTCCCATTTCTGCCAAGTTTGGCAAGTCTTGTCCTGAGGCCAACCTGAATAGAGGTTGAACAAAGAGAATAAACAGGCAGGGTGTCTGGAGGTCTAGGCTTGAAAGAATTTCACCTTAATTCTGCTGCATATTTTTGGTATTCTTTTTTATCCTTTTTGTTTTTTACCAGGGCAAATCTCAAAACTGTTCCAGAGTTAAGAAGTAGGGAAATATTTTCTGCTTCCTGGTGTCAGTGGCTGTAAAATCACATTGTAAAGGGGGATCAGGGGGCAGCCCCTGAGTAATCAGTCACAGATGTGTTCTTAGTTGATGACGTGGGAAACCCAGCAAAAAAAGAGATTAGCAAGGGGCTTTCACTTTCAAGGAAGAAAGGCCACGAAAGGCATTGCCTCCGTGGTAGGAAGGACATTATGGTCCCAAGTTCAAACAAGTTGATTACAGACAACTCAGGCAGAGAGTGAGATAAAGAGATGAAGTCACACTCACCGTGATGTCAGCCTGCAATGGTGTGCAGTGAGACGGACGGGAGGAGGGAGGAGAGGCGCACACCCACTTCCTTGGTCTGGATCTCTGCTAACCTGGAGGCGAACCCTGTCCTCTTGCCGAAGGACTGATTATGGTGAAGCCCCGTCAACAGCCTCCTCAATCCCAAACCAGCTCAGACATGGCGTTTCTGATCCCGCCACCTATCGAAGAGGTTATGATAGGGATGGGACAGTTTCTGGTAAATCCCTGTGTGTGTATGAATCCTCTCCTTTGTCTAGAAGTTCTTCTTTGGGGCTGGCAAAAATATACTCATATACTAATGAAAGTGAAAGTCGCTCAGTCATGTCTGACTCTTTGTGACCCCACAGACTATACAGTCCATGGAATTCTCCAGGCCAGAATACTGGAGTGGGTTGCTGTTCCCTTCTCCAGGGGAATCTCCCCAACCCAGGGATCGAACCGAGGTCTCCAGCATTGCAGGCAGATTCTTTACCAGCTGAGTCACCAGGGAAGCCCAATATACTAATTATATTTTAACAAATGAAAAAATTCAGTTGGAATTATTTGTAGTTCAAGTGCTGAGCAGAAAGAAAAGCTGAAAATGTTTGACATTTATTCTATGGTTAAGTTGTAAGCAGGAGAGAGGCCTGATCAGCTTTGTAGCTTAGGAAGGGCATTTCTATCTGTAGTGAATGCTCACAGGGGACTTGAGGACACAAACCTGGGTTTTTATTGTATTTCATTAAGCTCACAGAAAACACTTGAGAAATTAATTTAGAAATCCAGTGTAACAGCAGCAAAAATACAAAATACTTAGAAATATATTTCTCAAAATCTATGTAAGACACTTGACTCTGAAAACCTTAACTCGTTGGTAAGAGAAGTGGAAGGAGACTTGAATGAGAGGGAGATGTGCAGTGTTTGTGAATCAGGGAACTCAGCAGCGCTATGATGTCAATTCTCCCCAAATTGCTCCATAGATTCAGTGTTCTCAAAGTCCCATCAGATGTTTTATATAGAAATTGAAAGTTGGTTCAAAAATTTATACGGGAATGCAAGGAACCTAGAATAGCCAAAACAATCTTGAAAAAGAAAAAGCAAAGTTGGACTACTCACATCATGATTTCAAAATTTCTCATAAAACTACAGTAATCAAGACCCTGTGGTTTGGGAATAAGGCCGGACCAAAATGGGCTGACAAACCACAGCTGTGAGCCAAAAACAGCCTGCTGCCTGCTGTTGTACAGTTACAAGAGAGACTTTCACATTTTTAAAAGTTTGACAAAATCGAAAGAAGAATGGTATATTGTGACACACAGAAATAACATGAAATTCACCTTTCTGTGTCCATTACGGAAGTTTCAGAACACAGCCATACCCCACACCACATGGAGAGATGTGAGTCTTTGCAACCGAGACCACGTGGCCAGCAAAACCTAAAATACTCTCTGGCTGGCCCTTTACAGAGTAAGTTTATTCATCTTTGGACAAAGAGATCAGAAGAATGCAATAGAGAGCCTCCAGACTGTTGTTGTTGTTCAGCTGCTAAGTCACATCCAACTCGTTGCTACCTCTATGGACTGTAACCCGCCAGGCAACTCTGTCCATGGAGTTCTCCAGACAAGAATACTGGAGTGGGTTGCCATTTCCTCCTCCAAGGGATCTTCCTGACCCAAGGATCAAACCTGCATCTACTGCATTGCAGGTGGATTCTTCACCACTGAGCCGCCAGGGAAGCCCTAAATATGTTAATACACTGGCTTTTACTAAGAGTTCCCAGGCAATTTGATGGAGAGTTTTCCTAACAACTCCACATGGAAGCCCTGAGCCTCAGTACCAACCCCACAACCTGCACAAAAATGACCTGAGGTTGATCACAGATTGAACATTACAGTTATTGGAAGAAAACAGAGGCACATATCTTAGTGGCTCTGGGGTAAGCAAATACATTTTCTTTTTTTTGAGAGGACGCAAAAACTTTAATTGTAAGAGAACAAGATGGATAGACTGGTTTTATCGTAACTAAAGCTCAAGTGAGGAAGCTATGAAGAAAATGAAAAGACAAGCCACATGTTGGGAGAAAATAATCACGATATAGTATCTAACAAAGAACTTAAATCCAAAATATAGAAAGAACTCCTTTAGATCAATAACGAAAGGGGAAAATAATGAAAAACTCAGTTTTAAAGATGGACACAGACTTCTATAGCCATGTCACCAAAGAAAATACGTGATTAGTTAACAATCTCATGAAAAGGTGTTCAGCATCTCTGCTGCTGCTGCTGCTGCTAAGTCGCTTCAGTCGTGTCCGACTCTGTGCGACCCCATAGACGGCAGCCCACCAGGCTCCCCTGTCCCTGGGATTCTCCAGGCAAGAACACTGGAGTGGGTTGCCATTTCCTTCTCCAATGCATGAAAGTGAAAAGTCAAAGTGAAGTTGCTCAGTTGTGTCCAACTCTTAGCGACCCCATGGACTACAGGCTACCAGGCTCCTCTGTCCAAGGGATTTTCCAGGCAAGAGTACTGGAGTGGGGTGCCATTGCCTTCTCCAGTCATCAGGAAATTGCAAACCAAACCCACAATGGAATGTGATCACACACCCATTAGAAAAGCTAAAATTAAACACACTGACCACATCTTTCTCCTAACAAAAAGACTTCTCCTCATGATTAAGTCAGCTGAGGCAAAGATGCAATCCTTTTGAAGAAAGCAACATATATATTAATGACTATTGCCAAGAGTTTTGCTCCTGCACAGCTTTTGAAAGATTTAGAAACAGATATGGGTGGATATTTTTCAAGAGAAAGCTTTATGTCTCTAATTCCCAGATCTACTCTCAAATCTGATTCAATGGACATGAGTCTGAGTAAACTCTGGGAGTTGGTGATGGACAGGGAGGCCTGGCGTGCTGCAGTCCATGGGGTCGCAAAGAGTCAGACATGACTGAGTGACTGAACTGAACTGATTCTCAAATCATAGCCCCAGCCCTGAGTATGAACATTTTGTTTGCTTACATGACCATGCCTTAAAATGAGTGTATTTATTCTGGTTTGCAGAGTTTGGAAGGAGCGAGTCGGGCCAGTTGGATTTGAAGGTGTGTGGTCCATGCACTCAGACTGGATTCCAAACAGTGTGAGCATTTGGGGAGAGTGACAGGAACTTGTCTTTACTTGTTGGTCACTTATTCCCTGGCTCTGAGCACATGGGTGGGTGGAAGGGAGGCCGAAGGACTGACCACAGGCGCCCCTGTGAGGACATAGCTCAGTGGACTTTCCAAGCATCTACTCGAGGCCAAGGGCCTCTCCAGGGCTGCAGAGCGTGGCCAGCATCTTGTATCAAAAAGACATTCCACATCCTCCTGTCCACTTAAAATATGCGTGCAGTGGGTAGGAACCCATGGCAGGCCATTAAGAGTCTCAAGGAAGTCCCATGCCATACTAATGCTCATATGGCCAGACAGACTTGGGTATCCCCACCTGAGGAGCAGAGAGAGGGCTGGGGAGATGGGATCGAAGGACCAACCCACAGAAAATAGAGGAGAGGATGGAAGGGATGAGACCCAAATTTGCAGGGGCGTCTGGTCCTAGGGAGCTTCCTGCACTTGGACATTGAGGCCCTTTCTGGTTATGAAGTGGAATAACAAGGATCAAATGCTTTCAGGAGACTCCTTCTCTATGGAGCATTGCTATATTTTTTTTTAGAAAAATTGTCTTTGATGAACTTCTTTAAGGTACAAGCTGAAGATCAGACCTGGCTGCCCCTAACCCCAGAGGCCTGGAGAGGAGTGGCTGGTTCTTGCCAGAGACATGGAAGCAGAAAGATGAGAGAGAAGCAAGGACGTGGTCCTGGGGCATCTCCTTGATGTGCTTATTTCTGGGCCATTAATTAACTTCACAAAGTGTTTGCAGAAAGTGAAAGGTGTGCACGCGTGTACACATTCTCGGGACTTACCTGGTGCAGGGTCTGGACTGGATGGAGGGAAACACAAGGTAAATCTGAAGAGGAAGAACCACCGAGGACTATAGAAATTTTTCAGGGGAAAGAAAAGGTGGCAGAGAGCGTGGAGCTCACAGCCGGTGGAATTGAGGTTTGAGTCCCTAACTTCCAAGCCGACCAGCATGCAGTGCCAAGGGACAGCCAGGAGGTGGCGCTGCAGCGCTTCATTTATCCAGGTTCCTCCGAGGTCTGTGCTTTGAGGTCTTTTGTTATGTTTTATTTTGGTGTTTTGCTTGCCATGTGTGTGTGGATTTTGTGTCTGCACTCCAGTATTCTGGCTTGGAGAATCCCATGGACTGTCTAGTCCAAGGGGTCGCAAAGAGTCGCGGACTAGACTGAGCAACTTTCATTTTCACTTTCCTGTCCTTGAACAACCTGTACCCGCCTACCTTCTTTTCAGCTTCTTTTAGGACACTTTTCTTTTTTTCCTTTGAATTAATCAAAATAAGAAGGGCTGCAAGGAAAGAGTAAGCAAGTGCTAGGTTCAGGAAGGACAGGGTGGTATTGGGAGCAGCTGATCAGGCCCATGCTTGATGGAGACCTGGCGTCTGTGGCCACTGCCCCGCCTGGTCCCTGGGGGTCATCCTGCTGGCAGGAGAGACCTCAGGTGGGTGGAATCCCGGGGTCCAGAGGCTGGTGATGGACAGGTACCCCTTCCCCATGCACACAGCCTTCCTCATCCCTCGTCCCAGGTGGACACACCGTTTAAAGAGGTTTCCTTTCAAGACGATATAAAAATCCACCTTCTCCTGAGGAGTTCTCCAGTCACTTTCTCTCTGAGATCTTCAGGCAAGAGGTTTGTTCTTAACCCTGACAATGACTTCTCCCCATAGACCCCCTTCTTCCTTAAGAGACTGAGAGGGACCCCAAAGACACAGCCACTCAGCGGGATCTCACCCCTGGTCTGCCAGTCGTCTGGGGTCTGCCAGTCGCCACTCAACACCCCCATCCTCAGTGTGCCCTCGCCCCCAGGACGTGAGGATAAGAGCAAAATGCAGCAGGCTTTGCTGTCTCCCTTTGAAAGGGTTTTCAACCACATTTAACCCTTTGAAGTAGGCTTTGCCAGCCCATCTTCTCTGCCCCTTAATGCCTCGGACACCCGATGCTCTGTCTCTGAACTTCAGGTTCCACCTCTGTTCTCCATCAAGTGTGAACAAGAGTACAAACCCCCTAAAGGTCCCATTCATTGACATAAACATGTAAATGTTAACCGGGTTTAGTTATTGCACTGATCAGCCTTGTGTCTTGGGATCTCGCCTGATTACTCACCTGCCTGGACGACAAGGAGATCTATTTAAAACTTTAATGAAGGGACCTAAGATTTTTCATTCTACTGCTAGAATCTACTCCTAATATGGCGTCAGAAACATTGGCTCACCTGTCTTAAGGATGAGATGTTTGAGTCATGACGCAAGCTCTTTGTTTCACAAGTAAAAGGACCTCCTTGCGTAGCCAGGAGAGTGATTCCAGGTCTCCCTCGTTCACTCTGAACGGCTCCATCGAGTCTGGGTGCAGATGCAGTGTGTTGGCTTATTGCCAGCTGGACATTAGCAGGAGAAAGTCAGAGGACCCCACGTTCTGCTGCTGCATTGAAACCATTGACCCACTGTGTCTGGGGCCTCACTTCATGACTTTGGCCACCATTTCTTCACTTGAAATCAAGACTACCCCTTCATAAAACACCTCTGAAGGCTGTTGAGAAGACCAAACAGAGATGGGGGATTGTGAGAATACTTCTAAAACTACAGCGAGCTCTGTAGCTGGAGCTGCTAATAGTGGGTCATTTAATGTTCAGCCTGTTGAGAACCTTTGTATCCTGGTCGTGTGCCAGGGCGCCTGGCAGGAAGCAGCCTGCGATGGAGCCTTAGGAACGGACAAGGCGTGTTTTCCTCCCTCAACCCACTTCTGTGGAGCCCCTTGAACTTGAAAAATTTGAAGACCATTTATTTATTTTAAAAAAAGTGATTGGGCAGGGATTAAAGTTCTGTTTCCCAGAGGTAATTCCACCAAACAGGAGTGTGATTTCATTTTAAAGCTTTAAAAAAAAAAAAAGCATATTGATGACTCTCTCTGGGCTTCATTTTTCTAAATAAGTAGGTTTATTTGCCTTGAAAATCTCAATGAGTATTGCCGTGAACTTCTTTCTAGCTGCCAAAGTGAGTGTTTTCCCTATTTTTATCTCAGTGTTGTACTGATTTGAAAGAGTGCTGAGCCCATGAAATTATTTGTGATTTTTCAACTTTGGGAACATTCCTGGCCCTCTTCTGACACACGGCAGTCTAGAACATATACAAAGTTGGTGCTATTAATGTTTCCTAGTTGTTGTCCACTGACTAGGCATCTTTCAGGTTGGTTTGTTTTACTCTTTTGCCATGTCATGAAACACGTGGGATCTAAGTTCCCCGACCAGGGATTGAACCCATGCCTCCTGCATTGAAAGCTCAGAGTCCTAACCAATGTACTGCCAGGGAAGTCTCAAGACATCTTTAATATAGGTATTGTCCCTTCTTCATTTTTAAGAATCATTCCCCATTTATGTTTTCCTTCTATCTGTGTGCACAAATTTGCCGTTTTTCTCACAATTTCATTTTGAGTTACCTTTTCTTTCCCCCGCATCATAATTATGACTGTTTTTGTATCACTACCTTGGAAGCTCACCTTTCTTGCATTTATAAGGCCCAGTGAGGTTTGTTATACATTTATAAAGCGCTTCAAATCTGAGCACCTCACCACAGCCACACCTGCAATATGCAGCAGAGTGGAGGGAATTTTGTCCTAGAACATAACTCTCATCCAGTCTCAGAAAGGTCTTAAGTTTGTAAGCGGAAAAAGTTTTACACTCTTGCTCAATCTTATTTCGTTAAGAATTTTAAGTCAAGAATGGAATTTTAATTTTATCAAAAGCTCTTCCAAACTTATAGAAAAGATAATAAGCATTTTTTTCCTTTTGGTCTATTTAAACGGAAGATTGTGTGGCTGTTATTGTTCAGTCACTCAGTCGTGTCCGACTCTCTGTGACCCCATGGACTGCAACATGCCAGGTTCCCCTGTACTTCACTATCTCCCGGAGTTTGCTCAAATTCACATCCATTGAGTCAGTGATGCCATCCAACCATCTCATCCTCTGTCACCGCCTTCCCATCTACCCTCAAACTTTCCCAGCATCAGGGTCTTTCCCAATGAGTCGGATCTTGGCATCAGGTGGCCAAAGTATTGGAATTTCAGCATCAGTCTTTACAATGAATATTCAAGGTTGATTTCCTTTAGGATTGACTGGCTTGATCTTGAAGTCCAGGGGAATCTTAAGAGTCTTCTCCAGCACCACATATCAAAAGCATCAATTCTTTTCTGCTCAGCATTCTTTATAGTCCAACTCTCACATCTGTACATGACTACTGGGAAAACCATAGCTTTGACTCTACGGACCTTTGTTGGCATCTAGACAATACACTGTCTAGATTGTCATAGCTTTCCTTCCAAGGAACAAGAGTCTTGTAATTTCCTGGCTGCAGTCACTGTCCAAAGTGACTTGGGAGCCCAAGAAAATAAAATCTGTCACTGTTTCTACTTTTTTCCCATCTATTTGCCATAAATTGATGGGACCAGATACCACAATCCTAGTTCTTTGAATGTTGAGTTTTAAGCCAGCATTTTTACTTTCCTCTTTCACCCTCATCAAGAGGCTCTTTAGTTCCTCTTCGCTTTCTGCATTAAAGTGGTATCATCTGCTTATCTGAGGTTGTTGATATTTCTCCCAGCAATCTTAATTCCAGTTTGTGAGTCATCCAGCCAGGCATTTCGCATGATGTACTCTGCATGTAAGTTAAATAAGCAAGGTGACAATATATAGCCTTGGCGTACTCCTTTCCCAGTTTGGAACTAGTCTGTTGTTGCATGTCTCGTTCTAACTGTTGCTTCTTAACTCACATACAGGTTTCTCAGGAGACAGATAAGGTGATCTGGACATTCCCATCTCTAAGAATTTTCCACAGTTTGTTGTGATCCACACAGTAAAAGGCTTTAGTGTAGTTAATGAAGCAGAAGTAGATGTTTTCTGGAATTGCCTTGCTTTCTCTATGATCCAACAAATGTTGGCCATTTGATCTCTGGTTCTTCTGCATTTTCTAAATCCAGCTTGTACAGCTGGAAGTTCTCAGTTCATGTACTGCTGAAGCCTAGCTTGAAGGATTTTGAGCATTACTCTGTTAGCATGTGAAATGAGCGCAATTGTATGGTAGTTTGAACATTCTTTGTCATTTCCTTTCTATGGGATTGGAATGAAACTTGACTTTTTCCAGTCCTGTGGTCACTGCTAATTTTTCCAAAATTGCTGGCATGTTGCGTGCAGCCCTGTAACAGCATCTTCTTTTAGGATTTGAAATAGCTCAACTGGAATTCCATTACCTCCACTAGCTTTGTTCATAGTGATGTTTCCTAAGGCCCACTTGACTTCACATTCCAGGATGTCTGGCTCTAGATGAGTCACCATACCACTGCGGTTATCCAGGTCATTAAGACTTTTTTGTATAGTTCTTTTGTATATTCTTGCCACCTCTTCTTAATCTCTTCTGCTTCTGTTCAGTCCTTGCCGTTTTTGTCCTTTATCATGCCCATCTTTCATGAAACATTCCCTTGATAGCTCCAACTTTCTCGAAGAGATCTCTAGTCTTTCCCATCGTATTATTTCCTTCTATTTCTTTGTGTTGCTCACTTAAAAAGGCTTTCTTTCCTCTCCCTGCCCTTCTCTGGAGCTCTGCGTTCAGCTGCCTGTCATCCCCTTTCTCCCCTGTCTTCCACTTCTCTTCCTTCTTAGCTGTTTGTAAAGCCTCCTCAGAGGCTAAGCAAGTATAATGAGCAGCTTTACTCATGGAGGCGTGATGGGTGACGCACTTTTCTAGTGGTTTCTCTAGTTCTTTGGAAGTTGTTTATGTAAATACTTCCGTACAAAGGCAACTGTCAGTGTGACTCACACTGTTCGCTGCCGTTGCTCTCGTAGCTCTGCTGGTTCTTCAGCTCCTGGCGCCCTGTTCACGCCTGGGCTGCAGTTATTTCAGTGTTTCAGTGATTCGACCTCTGCTGCTGCTGCTGCTATGTGTATGTCTTCCAGTGCAACTGCTTCTCCCCATGTTATTACCATACCGGTGTTATCACCTCTACCGCTGTTTGGGATTTCAATGATTTTGGAGCATTTTAGAGTAAAAGAACCTCCAGGACAAGAAGCCAGAGGTCAAGGCGTGATTCTAGTTTGGCCGCAAATCCGGAGAAGCTCGCGCACAGTCTGAATAGATTTCTCCACCTGACAAATGCGGTGCCACCTTTTTCCAAGTCCCCTCAGAGAGTCACCCTGAGATTCAAAAGAGGTAATGCTCTGCAAAGACGCTGAGCCTTGAGAGGTTACTTGGGAAGTTCTGATGTCCTGGCTTCGTTCTTCATTTGTCCCAGAAAGACTCGGCCCTGTGTGTGTATGTGTCATGTGTTGTGTGTGTGTGTTATGTGTGTGTATGTGTTGTGTGTGTCCATGTGTTGTGTGTGTATGCGTTGTGTGTTGTGTGTATGTGTTGTGTGTTTTGTGTGTGTATGCGTTATGTGTGTGAGTTGTGTGTGTGGTGTGTTGTGTGTATGGGTTGTGTGTGTGTTGTGTGTGTGTGTTGTGTGTGTATGTGTTGCATGTGTATGTGTTGTGTGTTGTGTGTATATGTGTCATGTGTGTATGTGTTGTGTATGTATATGTATGTTGTGTGTGTTGTGTGTGTGTTGTGTGTGTTGTGTGTGTATGTGTTGTGTGTATATATGTTGTGTGTGTATGTGTTGTGTGTGTGTTGTGTGTGTATGTGTTGTGTGTGTGTGTTGTGTGTGTGTGTGTGGGATGTGTGTATGTATGTTGTGTGTGTGTTGTATGTGTGTTATGTGTGTGTGTTGTGTGTGTATATGGTGTGTGTGTATATGTTGTGTGTGTGTGTGCATTTGTATAAGAGCACAGGACCCAGTGCCTCAGTTTCCACATTTAGTCGCAGGTTGATTCTGGAACCACGTCGATTCTACGCGTTCCCAGAGAGAAGGAAGATGCTCAGGGGACACGATAAGTAACTTTGCCCTTCAGATGCGGAAACTCACATTTCTAGCATTTCTTCTCCTTCCAAGCTAAATGTATGTGCCCATAGATATAATAATCTAGTTTAAGGTCTCAAGGTTTATTATCTCCTAATGAGGCCAGAAAGAGTGCTGCTGTCGAGGTTCCCAGAGACTAGCCTACACGGCAGGATGAGGCTTTTCTGGAAGAAAGAACCCCGTGGGGATTTCACTGGGGCTGGAAGTTCCAAGGTCACAGACAAGCCTGTTGCATCTCAGAGAAAGATGCACTTAAAAAGCCTCCAGAATTCAAGCTGTGGCACATAGAATGGGTGAGTAACAAGGTCTATAGTCTATATATATACAGTAACAAGGTTTATAGTACAGGGAACTGTAGTCAGAATCTTGTGATAAACCTAATGGAAAAGAAGATAAAAAGAATGTATATATATGCATGTATAAGTGAGTCACTTTGCAATACAGCAGAAATTGGCACAACATTGTAAATCAACTAAACTTCAATTTTAAAAAATAATGAAAAAATTAAAAGCCCCCCAGGCCTTCCAAGCAGCAGGATAGGCGTGGTCTCAAGTCTGTGCCCTTCAGTGGCGGGATGTGATGTCATGCACAAGTTAGGCCCTCCAGGCCCTGCAGGATCCCTCCTACTTGAGCTGCTCTGGTGCCCTCAGTCCCTCTCTGAACGTCCATCAGTGGTATTTGTTCAAAGAGACCAGGCAGGCAGGCAAAGGTGTTTGAAATAGCGCGTGCTCACAGTAAACACTCAAGGGATGTTCTGATTACAATGAGGATCGCGATCTGTACCCTGCAAGGTCCACAGCTATAAAAGGGAGTGACCATATGCCTGCATATTTTGGGTGTTTTGTGAAATGTTCCCATTTCCCCTTAGGTGTTCTGTTAGGAGAGATAAGGATTGAGCACCAGAAGAGAAGATGATGAACCTGGAGCTGACAAGAACCAGACAGAGCACTGGAATTTTGGAGGACTGATCAAGAGAGAGCTGAACAGCTTTCATTTCACATAGACACTGACACAGGTGTGTGTACACAATCACACGCGCACGCACACACACACACACACACACACACAGTGTGATGGCTATCGTACTGAAGATGAAAGGTGAGCAGTTTGTGTACCTGGCTTGGATGAGAAGCCTGCTGGTTTCTGGAACAGCCATGCTCTCTCACAGAGCCAGGCTTCCCTGACTGCTGGCTGGGCCAGAGGAGCCTCGACTGGAGCTGGAGTCTGTGTGGGTGATGCTGGGTCACCTGCTTTGATGGTCTAGTCAAGGGAAGTGATCTAAGATGGCAGAGTTCAGAGAAGCCAGACCAGATGGGCAGATGGACTGTCCAGGCTGTCTGCAGTTGTAAGGATCAGAGTCCACTGGGGTGGAGGCGAGGTGAGCTAAAGAGAGTTGAAAGCACAAAGTGCAGGTGGGAGAACTCACCTGGGGAAACTATGAGCTCTGGTAGACGTTGCGAAGCCAGGTTTTTACCAGGAGCCCAGACATTGTGCAGGGTTTTGCACAATGGGAGGTGGTTCATGACCTCATGAGCAGTCTGGATACAGGCTAGGAGGCCACACAGACCAAAGTGAGAGGGAAGAGGCAAGGCTGGCTGGGGGAGGTGCCTTCCCCCTGAGTCTGAGGCCACCCGCTCCCCTTGCACGCCCTGGAGCACAGGTCAGTGCAGCCCTGCCCAGGCAGGAGCACCCTGGATCCACAAGGGTGACTCTGGAAAACTGATGAAGAACTAGGTATGGGTGCCTGAGGGCTCCCTTGTGAAAGGAGAAAACAGGCAATAAGATGGAAGAGAGAGAACTTTATCATGATTCATAAGCTCCTGGGTCACTTAAAAACCTTTCTTAGGGTTCACCTATTTTAAATGATGGCTTCCCTGGTGGCTCAGACAGTAAAGTGTCTGCCTGCAATGCGAGCAGACCCAGGTTTGATCCCTTGGTCAGGAAGATCCCCTAAAAGATGATGGTGTTTCACAGCTCAGCAATCCACAGGTTGAACTTTTTAGGTATTATAATATTTGCCCATCAAATTCCACACAAAAGATTAGAGCCTCGAGATAAATGATGCCTGGCCTTCTGCGGCTCACAACGTGGGGAGCCCAGGTGTGACTGACTGCAGACTTTGTTCTTTTCCTCGGGAACCCTTGACTGACTGCACACCATGTATCCAAGCTTCCAGTCTCAGTAGCGGGTTGGTTCCTTTTTGAAAGTCCTTCATGGCTCTGTGTTTATTTAACTGTCGCCTGCGGGCGGCCTGGGCCCTGGTTGGGTGCGCATGCACACATACAAGACAGGTGTGTATTTGTGAGTGTGTGAGGTTTGGCTGAGCAAGCTCTGGACGCAACCTAAGTGAGCCAGGGACCATTCGCACCCGGCCAGCGACATTGTTTGAGCGCTTTATGATGCATGCTGAGGCGGGGCTGGGTTCTGTCATACGACGATGGTGCGTGATTCCCCTTCATTAAGCCCTGGAAACATCTGCCTCTCTCCAGCCTGTGTACAGGTCTCATTGTATGAGATATTGGTTAGTGATCACAGAGTCATTGGCTGTAACACTTGTGCTCCTCTTTGTGATTAAGCCTGGTGTCTGGGTTCATGAGCAGGTGACTGTGTGTGTACACAAGGGTGAAATGTGGGAGTCCTCGAGAGAAACCCCAAAGCACACAAGCAGTAGAATGCTCCACTGACACCCCTGGGCTTGCACTATCTTATTACTAGTCCAGTGGACTCAGCATCATTATCGTCATTTCCTTGGGTGGGCACTGGGTCTGGCCTTGTGAGATGTCCTGTCCAGATGCATAAAAGCGCATGCACATGGGGGTCAGTCTGCAGACCTGCACTGTCGCGCTGACTGCTGTGTTGTGTGCCGTGTGCTCAGTCACTTCCACTGTATCCGACTCTGTGCGATTCTACATACCTTAGCCTATTAAGATTCTCTGTCCATGCAATTCTCCAGGCAAGAATACTGCAGTGGGTTGCCACTTCCTTCTCCAGGGGATCTTCCTGACCCAGGAATTGAACCTGTGTCTGTTAAGTCTCCTGTATTGGCAGGCAGGTTCTTTACCACTAGCACCACCTGGGAAGCTCATGATCTCCTTTATACCAACGCTGTTGATTGCCTGCCCTGGGATGCTGAGAAAATAGTGACTTTTGATAACTGCACGTCTGATTCTCCAGGAGCCCTAAACCCTTCCCTTGCTGGAGACAAACAATGGGAAGAGTCTCATAGCTAAACTGTGACTACCAAGCTCCCGAGCTGACCAGTGTGATTTTTTTTTTGAATTTTTTTTTTAATGGAAGTATTAAGGATATAGTCCGACAAAGGTCCATATAGTCAAAGCTATGGTTTTCTCAGTCATAGTGTACAGACATGAGAGTTGGACCATAAAGAAGGCTGGGCATTCAAGAATTGATACTTTCGGACTGTGGTATTGGAGAAGACTCTTGAGAGTCCATTGGACAGCAAGGAAATCAAACCAGTCAATCCTAAAGGAAATAAACCCTGAATATTCATTGGAAGGACTGATGCTAAAGCTGAAGCTCCAGTACTTTGGCCACCTGATGTGAAGAACTGACTCATTGGGAAAGACCCTGATTCTAGGAAAGATTGAGGGTAAGAGGAGAAGGGGGTGACAGAGAAAGAGATGGTTAGATAACATCACCAATTCAATGGACTTGAGTTTGCGCAAACTCTGTGAGATAGTGAAGGACAGAAAAGCCTGGCATGCTGCAGCCCATGGGTCAAAAAGAGTCGGACACAACTTAGAGACTGAGCAACATAGGTATAGTTGTTTAACAGTGTTGTATTAATTTCAGATGTAGAACACAGTGATTCAGTTATACATATATATATACATATCTATTCTTTTTCAACTTCTTTTCTCTTATAGATCGTTACAAAATATTATCATACTAAGTGAAGTAAGTCAGAGAAAGACAAATACTATACGATATCAGTTATATGTGGATGGGGTTCCCAGGTGGCGCTAGTGGTGAAGAATCCACCTGCCAATGCAGGAGACTTAAGAGGCAGGGGTTCAATCCTCGGATTGGGAAGATCCCCTGGAGGAGGGCATGGCAACTCATCCTAGTATTCTTGCCTAGAGAGTCCCATGGACAGAGGAGCCTGGTGGGCTACAGTCCATAGGGTCACAGTTGGACATGACTGAAGAGACTTAGCCTGCACATCAGGTTACATGTGGGATCTAAAAAATTGATACAGTGAGCTTATTTACAAAACAGACCCATGTGCATAGAAAATTAGCTTATGGTTACCAAAAGGGAAAGGTTGGGGGGAGGGATAAATTAAGAAGTTGGGATTAACACATACACACTACTCCAATACTTTGGCCACCTCATGCGAAGAGTTGACTCATTGGAAAAGACGCTGATGCTGGGAGGGATTGGGGGCAGGAGAAGAAGGGGATGACAGAGGATGAGATGGCTGGATGGCATCACTGACTAGATGGACATGAGTTTGGGTAAACTCTGCGAGTTGGTGATGGACAGGGAGGCTTGGCGTGCTGCAATTCATGGGGTCACAAAGAGTCGGACACGACTGAGTGACTGAACTGAACTACTGTATACAAGGTTAATTACCAACAACACCTACTGTATAGCACAGGGAACTCACCTAAGTAGGTCTTTATATCATGACTCTGGTCCATGGGTTCATATTAGGGAATTTGGGCTCTTATGCTGTATATATGACATATCATTATTTTTGAGGATTTTTGTTGTTGTTTAGTCACTCAGTCCTGTCTAGGTATTTTTGACAGTAGTTATCTTTAAAAACTAGATAAAGAGTAACGGTATTTATTGGGAGGTTGAGCTCTACTCTCTGCTCTCCCTCGAAGTCATTGGGTGAGGTTGGGCAGCTGTTGGAATCTCATGGCCTTGGTTTTCTCACCTGTGAAATGGAAGGGTGGAGTTCCACCCCAGACCTAGTTTGAGATTTTGAGCTTTATATCAGGTATAATGTGAAACCATAAAAAAATCCATCTAAGTCTCAGTGAAAGACAACTGAAGCATCAACAATTCAATGGCTTATTCTGAAGTCTTGTAAAGACGTTCTAGGACTCTAGAAAGTTCTAGAACTTTCTTTTCAAAACAAACTTGTGGTTACCAAATAGGAAAGGGGGGAGGGATGAATTAGGAGTTTGGGATTAACCCATACGTACTACTATATGTAAAACAGATAACCAACAAGGACTTACTGTATAGCAGTAAGTATAAAAGTATAAAAGCAGTAAGTATAAAAGCATATATAACCATAAAAAGCAGCTCTTAGATCCCAATGAGGAGCATCTCTGAGCTATATAAACCTGAGAGCAACCTCAGCGTTCCTTAATCTTTTATCTCCAAATATCACTTGGTGATTCAGTGTATTGTAGAAATCCATCAGCTCAGAGTGGGTACATGGTAAACGTGACTACTGTCTCCCAACTGTTCCTAGACCCCAGTGACGGGAAACTGTGAGGACTTGGACGTTCCTAACAGCATCTGCACACGATGCTGTCCCCTGGGTCCAAGGTGTTGGCTTCCTGATACCTGCAGGTGATGGGCATTTGCCTGTGTTAGTGGCTAAGAACAGTGCTAGGTGCGTTGGCTTTAAGAAAAAAAAGAAGAGCAGTTGCGCTTTTTGTCTTTAGCTTTTTTGGCTGGCTGCTTCCTGCTTCATAAATCTGGGGAGGGAGGTGGGGGAGCCTGGGGGTGGGTGCGAGCCCAGCACCTCTCCGGCCAGCTGCCGGGTCCATCTGCAGCTGGGGCTGGTGCCGTGATCTATGGCCAGAGAGCTGCATCAGGGGGCCTTTACTGCTGCTTCATGGCAGCTGGTGTGAATGGCAGTGGAAAAATAAGCCCTTCTTTTCCCTAACATCAGGAAAATGCTCCCCCGACCTCCCCACACACACACACCCCTCAGGTCTTCCATGCTGGTTGCAGTTCTCAGACTTGCGGCACCAGCCCCAAGATTTGAGATTTTTACTTGCAAAGATATGTCTTTTCATTTGGGAGCCTTTGAACCCCCATAATATATCAAAGTTGCTTGATATTCAAGTTTCCAGCTTCCAAGGGACTTAGAAGTCCCAAGAGAAAGAGCTAGGGTTTGAATTAAGAGGCAAAACACCTTCATTTCCACTTACATTAGATTTTAATTTCAAAAACATTCTTTGAAATGACAGATTAGAAGCAGTGCTTGTCAGTTATTGTAAACTCTGTGTTCTTCTGGCCCAGTGTGGTAACTCCAGAGGCTGGAAACGGACCTCAGCCCTTCACCTCGGCAGGGATTCTGATAGGAGCTGAGCTAATGGCCAGAACACGCTTGCATTTTCATTCAGCAAGTATTTTTAATAGAGGTTCATAAATGCCAAGCAGCCTTTAGTCTTTGGTTAAGACGAATCCCAACCCCTGAGGGACTCAGAGCCCGACAGTGCCATGGGTGTTTAGGTTACCTGCAGAGGGCACAGGGCTCAGGGCAGGGAGCTCACAGACCTGCCTTGGGGATGGGTGTCAGGACGAGACAGGATGGAGGCATTTCACGGTGTGGGAATTCAGGGACATGACTGAAACTGCCTGTTCAATAGAGCCCAGATTAAATGTTTCTCTTGCCATGGAGCCTTTTCTGAGGTTTCAGCCAAAAGGGATATTTCCTTCCATGCTCAGTTGCTCAGTCATGTCCAACTCTTTGTGACCCCAGGGTCTGTAGCCCACCAGGCTCCTCTGTCCATGAGAGTCTCTAGGCACGAATACTGGAGTGGGTTGCCATTTCCTTCTCCAAGGGATCTTCCCAAACCAGTGATCGAACCACATCTGTGTCTCTTGAATTATACGTAGCTTCTTTACCCACTGAGCCATCAGGAAAGCCCCTTTCCTTCTTCTGAGCACCACAGTTCTATCTTCTAAGATATGTTCTCACTAGCTCTCAATGGATGTCTAGTTTCTCCCGTTGGATGTCTTGAGGGCATGGATGGGACATGACTCACCTTGTACTCTCACTTTGTCTACTCAGCAGAGCAGAGGAAGAGGACCTGTGTCTTCTTTGCCTGAATAGACAACCTGGTGGGAATCAGGCTCACTCAAGGTCAGGCTCAGGACTGTGTGCCACTGGCCCCGCCTTCAGTCTCAGAACCTGGTCAGCCCAGGACCCCTCTGGACAGATGGAAGGTGGAGGTTGAGTTCATTGCCTGCAAAGCATCTTTGAGAACGCTGGCCATCCTGTTGAAGTTAGTATCTGCACATGTCCCTTATCCTCATACCGTGAAGTAGAGAAAGTGTGTGTAATGGGAGGAGAGCAAGCTCATAGGGATCAAGAGAAAGAGGTCTGTCTTGCTGCACAGAGCTCAGATCAAGGAGACCTGGATTGGCAGGACACCATACATCGTGCTAGAAGATCATGGGTCATTGGCTTCCTGATTCTACCACCTTGGATATCAGACCTCATTTCTCCAAACTTTGGTTTCTTCATCTTTAATTGGCATTGGCCAGCTACATTTTGTCAGTGTAGAGAGAAACATACGCATATGTATATAAATACCTAGCACAATTACTGTCATGTAGAAACTGGATTAGGCCTCTCTTTGTAGAGAGAAGGCCCATGGATTTTTTCCTTTTTTCAAAAAACTCATAGTAAAAAGTGTGTATGGCTTATAAAAATCAAAGTAATAAATACTTAGCAAAAACTGGGACCTGGGCCCCAGAACCAATTGCTTCAAATTCTCCTAGTTATTTCTTCTGGTTTCAAGATTCAGAATTCTACATCATACTTATTCTATTTTTAAAATCTAAAATCTTCTCTATTGATTTGAATCATGAAGGTGAGGGTTCAGGTGTCATAGTCTAAGCCTACCACATCCACCTTTGATTTTAAATCTTCTTCTTCTATTAAGCTATCAATAATTCTTTTTGAAAGGAGGGTTAGAATCCCACGCAGTGTCATCCAACATGTAGAAAATATATGGATTCCACTGTGGGATTGTTGTCGAGACGCCCTGTGAGAACTTTCATCTTCCTGCTCTAACACAGACAATTCTGCCTTCAGTCTGTGGCCCAGCTGTTGTTTTGGAACCTGCCTTCACCAATTTCCTGGGGTCTCATTTTTGTTACCCCTAATTCGGCTTACCTTCCTTCACTTCATGATTTCCTCTTTTTTGTTGTTTTTGTTTATTTTCTGAGTTTCCATCTTCATTTCAGTGTATCTTCCAGGATCTTCCCAAGAAAATGTGCAAGAAGAGATTCATCCAGTGAGATACTACATGCCAAAACATAATTAATGGGGACACTATTTTGTTTTAGTTGGATATAGAATTCTAGATCAGAAATTATTTTAATCTCAAAATGCTATATTCTGCAGGTATTGCTGCATTGGTTTGTAGTAATTATTAGGGTTCTTATCTGAGTCTTTTTCCTTTGAAGATATTTGTTCCTTCTCCCTGGAGGCTTTGACTCTTTAGTCTTTCAGCTTGCAGTTGCATCCCTCCAGTCTCTGCCTCTGTAGTCATAACACTTTTCTTCTGTGTGTGTCAGGCGTTCTGCCTCTCTCTGATAGATGCACAAGAGACAGCATTTAGGGCCACCTAGAAAATCCAGGATAATCTCCCCAACTCATGGTCCTTAACTCAGTCACATTTCAAACACTTAAAAGCAAAACAAACCAAAACATGTTTTAAGTATTGGGATACAGATACTGTTTGGGGAGTTCAGTTCTGTTCAGTTCAGTCACTCAGTCATGTCTGACTCTGCAACCCCATGGACTGAAGCACACCAGGCCTCCCTGTCCATCACCAACTCCTGGAGTTTACTCGAATTCATGTCCATTGAGTTGGTGATGCCATCCAACCATCTCATCCTCTGTCGTTCCCTTTTCCTCCTGCCTTCAATCTTTCCCAGTATTAGGGTCTTTTACAATGAGTCAGTTCTTCACATCAGGTAGCCAAAGTACTGTAGTTTCAGCTTCAGCATCAGTCCTTCCAATGAATATTCAGGACTGAGCTCCTTTAGGATGGACTGGTTGGATCTCCTTGCGGTCCAAGGGAATCTCAAGAGTCTTCTCCAACACCACAGTTCAAAAGCATCAATTCTTCAGCGCTCAGCTTTCTTTATGGTCCAACTCTCACATCCATATATGACTACTGGAAAAACCATAGCTTTGACTAGATGTACCTCTTGGCAAAGTAATGTCTCTGCTTTTTAATATGCTGTCTAGGTTGGTCATAACTTTTCTTCCAAGGAGCAAGAATCTTTTAATTTCATGGCTGTAGTCACCATCTGCAGTGATTTTGGGGCCCCCCCAAAATGAAGTCTCTCACTGTTTCCACTGTTTCCCCATCTATGGTTGGGGATGGGGGGTTGCTATTATCCATCCCACCACAGTCCACTCAACAGGAACTGAAGTTCTTTGGTTCTGAGACATTTTCTTTTATTATTTCTTTAATAATTCTTCTCTTCAATTTACTCTATTTGGATTTTCTGGAACTCCTGTTACTGAAAAATTTGGTTTCTCAGACAAATCTTCTTAATTTCTTATCTTCTATTTTCTATTTCCTGGAAGTTTTATTACATTTTTCTGGGAGATTTTCTCAAATTTTCCTTTTAATCATTTGTGTTTTTAATTTTATGAATTATTTTATTTTCTAAGAGCTCTATTCTCTGATCTTATTTAACAGCATTCTATTCTTGTTTCATTGTTGTAATATCTTATCTCTTTGAGAATATTAATTAAACATATTTTCTGCTCATTGCAGAAGAAACTTTAAAAATTTATTTAATATTTTTTCCCTTGTTCTTAAGCTTTGATTTGTCTCCAATTCCCCAAACATCTAGTGTTTCTTGGTTTTCTGCTTAGGTTTAAGAGTCATGTACTAAAGAGTTGGTCTGAAATTCTGAGTGTGTTGCTTAGTAATTAACAAGCTTCATTTAGAGCAATCAGTGCTAGAATTGTGTCCTTGGAGGTGTGTTTTTTCCCTCAGACACATCCATTCTCAAGAGGTTGTTTTCCCCATCTCCTCCTGTGCTATGCTGGGAGTCAAAGAGAGAAGGGTCTTGGGAGGACTTTCTCTTCAGTATGCAGGCTTCATTCTCTCTGTCTTCTGTCTCCTACGTTACCTTCGTATCTTCTTTACTCCTAGGTCTGGAGACTCTGGTTTGATTTCGCCATCAGATGAACACCCCGTATCCCACATGGATAGAGGAGTGTAGATGCCTCAGGCTTAGGGAGAGTGGATGGAGGTCTCTGTGTGGGTATCTAATCATTCTATTCTTAGCCTCTCTTCTTACTGTTGTTTCTTGAAGTAAGTGGAACTTCTGAGATTTTATGTGGTCTGTATCCTGTTGAGTTGCACACAATGCTTTTCCAGCTTTCTGTTTGGATGAACAGCAGACACACACGTACAAGTTGCAGTTACTACGCTGAGCATCATCTGGGGAGTGGGAATGGTTTGGAGACTTAGATCATCACTGAAGGAACATGTGGGGAATTATTAAAAGTTGAGTTGAGGGACTTCCCTGGTAGTCCAGTGGGTAAGAATGTGCCTTGCAACGCAGGGGATTTGCTCCGTGGTGGGGAGACAAGATCCTACATGCCATGGAGCAACAAAGCCCAGGCATGGCAACTAGAGGGTTCATCCTTGTGCCACAACCAAAGGTGCCACATGCCACAACTGAGACCCAACACAGCCAACTAAATTTTTTTAAATTTATTTGAGAGCTAGTGAGAACGAACACACTTTAGCAAAAATTTGAGCTGCACAAGGTTAGGGCAGACTAATTAGAAAAGTCACTGTGCGCTGTACCTTGGGAATTGAATGCATCTTATGGCCAGCAAGACACCTATGGAGGAGCTGAAACAGAGAAGTAAGATGTCCAGCAGCAAGTTCAGAGGACATGTTCACCAGGTTTTTCTCTCTTCTTGTCATTGCGTTTTCTCTTTGTACCCCTTTTTCTTCTCTCACAGTCTTCCTAATAAACACTTTGATTTATAAATCTCCCAAATGGATTTTCTTTCTTTGTAGTATTTTATCACCAAGTAATCCTTTGACTAATTTAGTTATGCTTGGTGTATGCCAATTTTCTTTAGTAACAGCACAAAGAGTATGATTTGTTTGAAGCAAATTTTTTTTTATTATTAAAATGAACAGTTCACACCAATCAAAAGAAGTCAGTGCTCAGAATAGCTGAAAATGGATAGACATCGAGATTTGGAACGTATTTTGATAACTGAACAGGAGGACAGCTTCAAGATTTGTTACTAAAGGTTGTCCAAGTTTCCCATATTTTAAAGATTTGCAGGCAAGCTCAAAACCTGTTTAAAATAAGGAACTCCTGTCTCAAATGCCGATCACACTTGTCCTATGTATAGATCGTGCTTATTTCATAAATGTCACCCAAGGGAAGGTCAGAACTACCCACCTGGTCCTTATCTTTACCAGCTGTGAAAGAGAAAGTTGTGAAAAGAGAGATTCCAAAAATTCACATCTCTGACCATGTGAAAAAAGGGAAAAAAATCCCAGTATATTATATTATGCGCTGGGCACTTTGACCTGCACTCACCTCCCTTCATGTAATATTGATGGGAGGCAGGTGTTTTTATTACCATCTTCACATGGCAAAACCGAGGCTCGGAGGTCAATGGGTCCACACTGCCAAGGTAGAACCGGGGGTAGTGTCATGTCGGCACCCAGGGTTGTCTTGGTCCCGGCGCCACATTTGCAGGTTCCCAGAGAGTGAGGATAAATCATATGGTTTCTTCTTGTCCTGCACCATCAAGAGAAAAAAGCTCTGAAATGCTGCTATGTTCGATTGGAAAGCAGGTCTCTGCATGCTTCCTTGTCAGCAGTGACAGTCTGTCTTCCCCTGCGTGGTGCAGAGGGTCAATTTAAATCCTCTGAAGTGCCAAGAGCCCCATCTGCTTCTCCATCTGAAACAGGAATATTTTGCTCTTTTTTTTTTTTTAAATCTTGATTTGGTCTTTGAGTGTTTGTGTTACAGCCATCAGCCCAGATGCCAATAACGAGGGAAATGTATTAAGTGATAAGGGGACAATCAGTGAAATTAACATGAATGAGAGAGGAAAACAGGAAACTGAAGTTGTGCTGTAATATCCAGTCCAGGTGTGATGAGGATTGAGAGCGTGTTCCCAAGAGATTTCAAAAGAATGGAGGAAGCCCCCCATGTCTGGAGTAGAGGGATCAAGAGGGCCCTGGAAGACGTGACAGAAACACCTTGAAGAGCCTGCCTGAAGATGCAGTCTGCTCTGGGGTCCAGCTGCCGTGTGTTAGGAATGCTCATATTTCATGTGTACGCGCCCAAGAAGGGCGTGCTGTGGTCACTCACAATATGTTGGAATCTGCAAATTATTGGTTTCACATCCGTGTGCAAAGCTGCAACTCTCCCTCATAAGAACGTGAGGACAATGTTTCAGAGAATCATAGAATTACAGAGCTTGAAGCTACCGTGCATGGTGGAGGGAAGAAGTATTTGGGAATGATAGATGAGCACTGGGTCAGGAATTACAGGAATGGGGGTTAGAACTACCTGGGAGTTGTTGCCAATCAACCTCCCCAATCCCTCAAGCTTGTCTCTTCAGCCAGAAAATGAAGCTAGGAACGGTACCATAGAGACGGAAAAAGCAAATGAAATTGTCATGTTTAATATGTTGTGCTAGAGGAACAAGATATTATTAATGATCACCTAATCTGATCTCTCATTTTAGAGTTGGGCAGAGGGAAGCCTAAGGAAATGAAATTCTTTCTAGTTTTATTTAAGAGCAAGAATAACTTACTCTTTCCCATTACTGCAAGTTTTCTTGGATGATCTGTCACCCTCGACTCTAATAATGACCAGGAGCACGTCCGCAGGCTGGTCACCCTCCTCTCTCAGAGGGGGATGCATACGCAGGGATCTGCAGCTGGTAGTTCTTGCAGGAATGTGGCCCCTGACCATGGACCGCAGACTCCCCGGGACCCACAAGAGGTCAAGGCAGCTACCCTGTGCTTGGCAAACTGCTACGTGGGGTCTTTCGACTGTCAAGGAGTCTTCAAGGCTTCTCTGGGAGAAAAAGTGAAGCCCCCAAAGTTCCTCATTTTAAAACTAGGCTTCTCTGCAGATATTTTGGTATATGCAAAAAGGGTTAAAGATTTCTTTGAAAGTTTGAAAACTCTTTGAGTTATGCTCTGATTCCCTGATTTAACACATAGAGAACTATGACTCAGAGAGGTAAATACATTTATCTGAGGAAGCCCAGCTCACTTATCCTCCCCAGACCACTTCTGCTAACTTCTATACCAGCACACCCCCTCACCCCCCTGCCAAGCCAAAACTCTTCCCTTTCAGGCATTAGTGATTCCCATTTGATGGATTTTCTCTGAATGTCAAAAGCTGAATTTTGTATCTGTATAGGTGAGAAAAAAGAATTTTAGGACCCCAAAATAATTATTTTGAAAGTACTTATGTAACTACTTGGAGAGCAGGTCACTTAAAACATGTGTCTACTTTAAAAAAAAAAACAAGGTAAGAATTTAATATGTCATCAATACTTCAAATCCTGCCTTAATTAAAAGTTAAAGTAAAAAGTGAGAGTGTATGTTGCTCAGTGGTGTCTAACTCTATGACTCCATGGACTGTAGCCCACCAGGCTCCAAGTCCATCAAATTCTCCAGGAAAGAATATGAGAGTGGGTCAAGCCAAATTAAAATCAGCAATAGTAGAATTATTTGCTAAGATTACTGGTACATATGAAATGGGCATTTATCATGTGTTTCCTGTTATAATTTCTAGGGTTTTAAAGAAATCAGGGGCCTGCGTATTTGAACATGAGGATACTGTAATGTAAACTTGACAGGCCTTCGACAGCAAGCATTCATTTTCCCAGGGCTGGGAGGACAGAAGAAAGAGGACACCCTCCTGAGGAGGGTGGCAGGGTGACTTTGGGCGCTTTGTTGCTTGGAGAAATTCATCAGCAGAAACCAGTCCCCTGGTGAACCCAGGTCTGCTCCGAGCGTGCTGGGCTTGGCTCTCAGGAGAGTCTGCTCCGTGTCCCCGAGGAGATGCTCCCTTCACTCTAACATCTCCGAATTCCCCAGGTGAGGGCCAGTTCTTATTCTGCTTTCCCTTGTCAGGAGGCTTTGTGCCAGGCCAGAGGGGTCTTTGATTTCTTTGCTTTTCAACACAGAAAACCTGTCTTCCCTCTTTGTTTCTGTCTTCTGGTCCCTGGCCTCTCATTTGATCTTGCTTGTTCAGTGCAGCGGTACCCATTCTACACAGTGAGCCCGCTTTTCCTTCCAGACGCTGGGAATCTGAAAGCCCTCTCTGCCCCCAAGGTCTTGTCCAGGAGAAATCCCTACCTTTGTCCTCAACAACAGGTGTCACCGGGACAGCAAAAGCCCTGCCACAGCCCAGGTCAGCCCAAGGATACTTATACCCCAGGGAGGAGAGGCCCTACCCGAGACACAGACTTGGCAAAAGGAACTCTGAGATGAGTTTGAAAGTGAAAGTGAAAGTCGCTCAGTCATGTTTGACCCTTTTCGACCCCATGGACTTAGTCCATGGAATTCTCCAGGCCAGGATACTAGAGTGGGTAGCCTTTCCCTTCTCCAGGGGTTCTTCCCAACCCAGGGATCAAACCCAGGTCTCCCACATTGCAGGCGGATTCTTTACCAGCTGAGCCACAAGGGAAGCCCAAAGATACTGGAGTGGGTAGCCTATCCCTTCTCCAGCGGATCTTCCCAACTGAGAAATCGAACTGGGGTCTCCTGCATTGCAGGTTGATTCTTTACCAACTGATCTATGAGGGAAGCCTAAAATGAGTATGAAACTTCGTAAGTGCTGTAAATCATCCACGTGTCTTGAAAGGCTGATTGCCCATCCTTCTGGAAGCTAGACAGAGGGGCTGGGCCACATGGGGAAACACCGATGAGCATCATTCAGCAATGGGCTGGCATGTCTTGGAGCCAGGGCTGCTTCCTCACCCTGGAGGGATGGAGAGGACCAGAGACAGAGCCCTCGTCTCCTGGACCACAGCCTGGAGGGAGTCATATGGGCCATGCTGAGCCTGGTGTTCAAGTCCTCAATGTTTCTGTGATGACCTCGTCAGAAGCTGTGCTCTGGAAGGCACGTGGTTCACTGGGCGTGCCCAGGGTCACCATGGAGAAGTGGAGCTGTGTGAGACCCTCCGATGTTGCATTCGTTTCTGGTGACAGCAAAGTGATTTAGTTACATGCATCCATGGGGCTTCCCCGATGGTCAGCGGGTAAAGAATTCTCCTACATTACAGGAGACGCAGGAGACCTGGGTTCGATGCCTGGGTCGGGAAGATTCCCTGGAGAAGGGAATGGCAACCCACTCCAGTATTCTTGCCTGGGAAACCCCGTGGACAGAGGAGCCTGGTGGGCTACAAGTTCAAAGGATAGCAAGGAGTTGGACACAGCTGAGCGACTAAGCACACATGCACATTACATACATATATATTCTTTTCTATGTTCTGTTCCATTACGGCTTATTATGGAGACTTAATATAGTTACCTGAGGTATAAGGTAGGACCTTATTGTTTATCTGTTCTATGCGCAGTGCTGCATATCTGCTAGACCCAAGCTTCTAATTTCTCTCTCCCCACTGCCTTTCCCCTTCAGTAACCACAAGTCTGTTCTCCATGTCTGTTTCTGTTTCATAGATAAGTTTACTTGTATCATGTTTTAGATTAAACATATGATGATTCCATAATGGTATCTGTCTTTGTCTTTCTGACTATTTAATGTAACAGTCTCTAGGGCTATCCATGTTGCTGCAAATGGTAACATTTCATTCTTTTTTATGACTGATAGACTGATAATATTCCAATGTGTATTCTTTACTACTGGGCCACCTGGGAAACCCTGGTAATATAAATTCCACATCTGCTTTATCCATTCATCTGTCGATGGACACTTAGGTTGTTTCCAAGTCTTGGTTATTATAAATATGAACAACACATTTTATTAATCCTATTTAGGTACAATTTCTGGTACAGCCATCTATACAGTGGTTCTAAAGTCAATTTCCTCTCTTAAGTGTGATTAAGACAAGCATCCCTGTGGAGGATTTTTCTCCAACGGCCCCTACTTGGCCTGTGGTAAACCTTCTGTTTACTATACTGTAAATATTGGAAGAGTTCTTTAAAATCTGTGAGATTTAACCTGTTTCTATGTGTTAGTGCTTGAAAAGTAAGTTCAGTTCTGAAATGATAAGGGAGCCCCATTTGGACATGAACCATCGTCCTTGGTGGAAGCAGCCCAGGGCTTCAATATTTAACCAGTCCATGTCTGTCGATAAATACCACAGGTGTCAACTGACTGGCTGTATCCTTTACTCCAGGATGGAGCAGTGTTTACCTCACTCCAAGTCCTGTATCGCCTCACCTCCTCATGTGCTGATCTTCACGAGGCTGAAGCTGAAGTTAGAGATGTTCACCTAACTGTGAGCCTCACTGACGGGGCTTGTTTTCACATTGGTTGCCAAACCATCCATGTGTTTTTTCAGTCACTCCTGTGGCAGGAATCCTTGAAAGAGGAGCAACCTGCTCAGGAGAAACTCTTCATCGAAAGTGAAAAGGAGGAGCAACCTGCTCAGGAGAAACCCCGCTTCATCGGACAGGGTCCCCGCCCGGGACTGGGGCCAAGAAAAAAAAAAAAAAAGAAAGTGAGAGGAAATGCACCCACCACATCGTCTTCTGGAAAAGGGTCAATATTATCAAAACCACCAAACATACATTTTGAATGGATAATCACTAACAGAAAATAAAAATAGACAATTATTTCAAATAAAAGGACTAGCACAGAGCTGCTGGGCTCAGATATTGCCTGGCCTGTGCCTTGTTCAGTATGGAGAAATTTAGGTGCCAAGAAACCTGGGTATACATTCTTTTTTCCATTTTAAAAACATTATTTATTTATATTTTCAAAACTTTCATTGAAGTATAGTTGATTAACAATATCATGTAAGTTTTAGGTGTACAGCAGAGTGATGTATATATATTTGATGTTGTTATTCAGTTACCCAGTCGTGTCCGACTCTTTGTGACCCCATGGACTGTAGCACACCAAGCCTCCCTTTCCCTCACCATCTTCCAGAGTTTGCTCAAGTTCATGTTCATTGCATCAGAGGTGCCGTCCAAACATCTCATCCTCTGACACCCTCTTCTCCTTCTGCCCTCAATCTTTCCCAGCTTCAGGGACTTTTCCAACGAGCCATCTGTTCGAATCAGGTGACCAAAATACTGGAGCTTCAGCTTCAGCATCAGTCTTTCCAGTGAATATTAAAGGTTGATCTCCCTTAAGATTGACTGGTTGGATCTCCTTGCTGTCCAAGGGACTTTCAAAAGTCTTCTCCGGAACCACAGTTTGAAGGCATCAATTCTTTGGTGATCTGCCTTCTTTATGGCATATATATATATATATATATATGTATATATACATACATACATACATTCTTTTTCACATTTTTTTCCCTTATAGATCATTGCATATATTGAGTCTAGGTTCTTGTGCTACAGATCATTTTTGGCTCCCTGTCTTATACACAGCAGCATGTGTATATTAATCCCAACCTTCTCATTTACGCTTCCTCCCATCTCCTTGTTCCTTTTGGTAACCAACAAATGGTTTTCTTTCTGTGTCTATGAGTCTACTTCTGTTTTGGAAATAAGTTTGTGTCTTTTTTTTTTTTTTTGCTTTTAGATTCCACATATGTGATAATATATGATTTTGTTTTGCTCTGTCTGGCTTGCTTCACTTAGTATGAGAATCTCTAGGTCCATCTATGTTGCTAGAAATGGTATTATTTCCTTCTTTGTTATGGTTGAGTGGCATTCCACTGTATATATGTGCCACACCTTCTCTATCCATTCATCTGTCAATGGACATTTAGGCTGCTTCCGTGTCCTGGCTATTGTCAACAGTCCAGTGGACACTGGGGTGCATGTATCTCTTCGAATTATGGTTTTCTCTGAACTTGGGTATCTGTTTCTAAGAACTGTATGAGGCAGGGGTCTGGGACACAGTCTCTTCTCTTTCTGCTGTTCTCTGCTACTGAGCAGAGAGACAACCAGCAAACTGCAGTTCTCAAGCTCCATTCTTTAGGCTTTCTGTTTGAAGTAAGTGCTGGGCATTCAGAAGAGAGTGAGGCAGAAAATGGAAAGGAGCTTGGAAAGAAAACATTTAAAGATATAGGATGAAAAAATGTCTAGCATAAAGTCCAAATATCCTAAAGTCTTGTGCTGGATTTGTATGGTGCTGAGTACAGCTTGCGGAGAAGGCAATGGCACCACACTCCAGTACTTTTGCCTGGAAAATCCCATGGATGGAGGAGCCTGGAAGGCTGCAGTCCATGGGGTCTCGAAGAGTCAGACACGACTGAGAGACTTCACTTTCACTTTTCACTTTCATTCATTGGAGAAGGAAATGGCAACCCACTCCAGTGTTCTTGCCTGGAGAATCCCAGGGATGGGGGAGCCTGGTAGGCTGCCATCTAAGGGGTTGCACAGAATCGGACACGACTGAAGCGACTTAGCAGTAGCAGCAGCAGAGGACAGCTTAAAAGGGGTAGGCTGAATTAAGACAAGAATGAGCTACTGTTTTCTTGTACTTCTGAACCTGATGGTGGTGAAACAGAATAAAAATATACTGTGTCGAAGAGGGTGAGGAGGGATGGCATGCTTGCACACAGATTGTATGAAAATAATTTGTTGTAACCTGTCTACAGATTGCATTAAAAGCTTTAAAAATGTTTGTTGCCTTGACCTGACTCTAGGGATTTATACTAAAAAAATTATTAGAAGTGCCAAAATATGTATACACAAAGATGTTCATTGAAGTGTTTCTTAAAAACAACAACAAAAATTAATCAACTGCAATCTTATTTAAGGCTATATCAAGAAAAATATGACACCCATTTGATGGAATGGCCCAGCCATTGAAATAACAATGAACATTATCTAAATGCTGTAAGACACATATAGTGAACATGATAATGAAATTGTTAATACAAAAGCCTGATAAGACTTTACAGATAATATATACAGTGCAATGTCATTGTGTAATACAAACATGCTTATTATGAGTCTATAGGGTGTAAAAGAGACATGCTCCAAGAAGGTTATGCGGAAATTAAAAAATATATCTCCTCCCCACAGTTGGGTTAACATGAGTCAAATCAAGTTGATAGTAATGTTCCCTTATTTCTAAAGATATTATACATATTTTTTTCTTTCTTTTCCTTTTTTTATTCTCTGTACTTTCCATTTGTCCAAATAAGCATTCATTATTTGTACACCGGGGTTTCCCTGGTGGCTTAGTGGTAAAGGACCTGTTTGCCAATGCAGGAGACCCAGGTTCGATCCCTGGGTTGGGAACATCCCTTGGAGAAGGGAATGGCAACCTGCTGTAGTATTCTGCCAGGAGAATTCCATGGACAGAGGAGGAGCCTGGCAGGCAGTCCATGGGTCACAAAGAGTCGGATGTGACCAAGAGACTAACACTTTCACACACTAAAAGTAAAAGTAAGAATGAATAAAACGTCTCTCTGAATTTGAACATCCTTTCGTTAAAAGAAGAAATCAACACTTATTTGACCTTTGTTTTAAAGGTGATTTCTTTATAAATTTTAGGTTTTTCAGTTTAGGACCCTTCAAGTCTTTCTCCCAAATCTTTCCAAAAAGTAACAGTTTGGAAATGCCAGCTGCCATCTGTTCAAGTCCTAACTTCGGTCATCAGCGAAGTAAAATTGTGCTTAGAAAAGAAACACTAAGGAGAATCCTGAGACTTCAACTACAGTCAAGGCCCCAAACAAATAGCCCTTCCTGGGAGTAAACTCAGGTGGCTTGGCTTGCCTGTTGGTTCCCACTGCCCTCCAGTGTGATTTTACTTTTGTTAGCTCTTCCTGCAAAGATGTAGTCCATAAAATAGAGTAATAGGTTCATTTATCATCAACTATATTCTCTTACTATTAAGAAAACCGTTCTGGTCTTCATGAAGAAACACATGAAGATACAGTTTCTGTTCTTCTGGAATGTGATTCAAATATATATAATGGCTGGTTCAGCTCTGAGTATAAACTTATCAAAATGAATGCTTTTTTTTTTAAAATGGTACTTGGGATCATATTTGCATGCTAGAGGAATACCTGGGGATCTCAGGTGTATTCAGATAACTCCCAATTAGGTCATTTGGTTTGGAAGAGCATTTTCTCTTTGTTGCAGCTAGAAGATCTATAGTAGCGCAGGACACCTGCTAAGATGAGGCTTCAACTTGCAATTTTGATTGATTTCTGCTTCCCTTTTGAGTGGACCTTCTTTAGTTTGATGATGATGGTCTGGTCCAGGTAGGAGCATCTTTGGATTCTGACAGAAAGGGATTTGAATCTCCTTGCAGTCCTCATCAACTGCATGTGCTTGCACAAATTAGTTTCCTAAGCCATGAAATGGAGGTAATGTTATTTATCTTGCCCACTTTAGTGCACTGGAAGTCATATAGGTAATCAAGATGTCTGCAAGGCCAGTGAAAACCCATCTCATCCACAGTAATTGTTTTTGTTGCCATTCAGCTGCTAAGTTGTTTGCAACTCTTTGCAGCTCCATGGACTGCAGCACGCCAGACTCCTCTGTCCTCCACCATCTCCTGGAGTTTGCCCAAATTCATGTCCATTGAGTCAGTGATGCCATCTAACCATCTCATCCTCTGTCATCCCCTGCTCCTTTTGCCTTCAATCTTTCCCAACATCAGGGTCTTTTCCAATGAGTTGGCTCTTTGCATCAGGTGGCCAAAGTATCGGAGCCTCAGCATCAGTCCTTCCAGTGCATATTCAGGGTTGATTTCCTTTAGGATGGACTGGTTTGTTCTTGTAAATATCACTAATAAAACAAAATGAAAACAAAGTTGGCTTCCAGATGAAAACCTGCTTCACATGAAGGCAGATTTCAAGTGTAAAATAATCTAAAAAACAAGCTAATTCTGTAGCCAGGGCAAATATTAATTCTTTGTCTAGCAAGAAGCAGGTCACGATGCTGAATGTCAATGTGATAAAATGTCTTTCAGTTACAATACAGTAACACCTTGCTAATTTGTCATTAAGGGGCCCCTGGAGCTAAGTGAGATAACAAAAATCCGTGTGAAGAAGAAATTCTCACTGATTAAATCAAGCTTCTGCAGTTTTGTGAAAATGTGCTACCTTTGTTAGCTCTGTTTTGGGTTCTAATGATATCCATATAATTGACAGGGTCTCCTACAGCTGAAAATTTACCACCTCAAATCAAATTTGGCAAACATTTTTTTCATCTAAATGACAAAGTGTTCTCATTTAAACCAGAGACTAGAGACTTGGTTAAAGAAAAAAAAAATTTTTTTTCCTGAATTTTAGTTCAACTACCTAGAAATTTTGCAACTGGTTCTGTCTTCAAAATTAACCGTTTATATTTGCATTACCATGGGGAAAATGCCAAAATTATTTAGTATTTCCATATGAATATGGGACATTTTAACAGGCTAAATCCTGTGAGAAGGAGTAAGGATTATATGTTGAAAAAGTCAACATTTTTGGACTCTGTAGGAGAGGGAGAGGGTGGGATGATTTGGGAGAATGGCATTGAAACATGTATAATATCATATATGAAATGAGTCTCCAGTCCAGGTTCGATGCACGACACTGGATGCTTGGGGCTGGTGCACTGGGACGACCAGAGGGGTGGTAAGGGGAGAGAGGAGGGAGGAAGGTTCAGGATGGGGAACATGTGTATACCTGTGGCAGATTTATGTTGATATATGGCAAAACCAATCACTATTGTAAAGTTAAAAAATTTTTTTAAAATTCAATTAAGTCTGTATTTGATTTCTAGTTTCAAACTGAATATGTGACCTTGGGCCCTATGGGTAAAACTGTTTTTCCTGAGTGACAGTCTATAAAGTATGTGATGAGCTTGAATAAACCAGATTCTCAATACAGCATGGTGGCAACACTTCTTTTATATTATTTAAGTAAATATCATTGAAAGAAAAAAAGCTCAGTGACCAATTCTATTTTCAATTTCACCTTTATACTCATAACAAATATTTTGAGAGAATTAGAGCTATCAAATGTTTCCCCTGGGGACCTGCTAAAGACAGAGGTAATCATTGTCAAAACGGTGACTGAGTGAGTACCAGTTCACTAACAATTCGTGCAACAGCCCTTCCACGTGGCCTGGTGTGCAAGTCTCATTGTAATGTTATCTTCCACAGTAGAGTTTTTGAACTGGAATTTCTTCAGTGTCTGGCCACTCCATGTGTACTTCACAATCCAGAATGGATGCCCCACAGCACTGAACAGGGTCTTCAGCTCAGTTCAGTTCAGTAGCTCAGTCCTGTCCAACGTTTTGTGATCCCATAAATTGCAGCATGCTAGGCCTCCCTGTCCATCACCAACTCCCGGAGTTCACTCAAACTCATGTCCATCAAGTCGGTGATGCCATTCAGCCATCTTATCCTCTGTCGTCCCCTTCTTTTCCTGCCCTCAATCCCTCCCAGCATCAGGGTCTTTTCCAATGAGTCAACTCTTCGCATGAGGTGGCCAAAGTGTTGGAGTGTCAGCTTTAGCATCAGTCCTTCCAATGAACACCCAGGACTGATCTCCTTTAGGATGGACTGGTTGGATCTCCTTGCAGTCCAAGGGACTCTCAAGAGTCTTCTCCAACACCACAGTTCAAAAGCATCAATTCTTTGGTGCTCAGCTTTCTTCACAGTTCAACTCTCACATCCATACATGACCACTGGAAAAACCATAGCCTTGACTAGATGGACCTTTGTTGGCAAGGTAATATCTCTGCTTTTTAATATGCTATCTAGGTTGGTCATAACTTTCCTTCCAAGGAGTAAGTGTCTTTTAATTTCATGGCTGCAATCACCATCTGCAGTGATCTGGGAGCCGCCCCAAAAAAGTATGACACTGTTTGCACTGTTCCCCCATCTATTTCCCATGAAGTGATGGGACCAGATGCCATGATCTTAGTTTTCTGAATGTTGAGCTTTAAGCCAACTTTTTCACTCTCCTCTTTCACTTTCATCAAGAGGCTTTTGGTTCCTCTTCACTTGTTGCCGTAAGGGTGGTATCATCTGCATATCTGAGGTTATTGATATTTCTCCCGATGATCTTGATTCCAGCTTGTGCTTCTTCCAGCCCAGTGCTTCTCATGATGTACTCTGCATGGAAGTTAAATAAGCAGAGTGACAATATACAGCCTTGATGAACTCCTTTTCCTATTTGGAACCAGTCTGTCGTTCCATGTCCAGTTCTAACTGTTGCTTCCTGACCTGCATATAGGTTTCTCAAGAGGCAGGTCAAGTGGTTTGGTATTCCCATCTCTTTAAGAATTTTCCACAGTTTATTGTGATCCACACAGTCAAAGGCTTTGGCATAGTCAATAAAACAGAAATAGATGTTTTTCTGGAACTCTCTTGCTTTTTCAATGATCCAGAGGATGTTGGCAATTTGATCTCTGGTTCCTCTGCCTTTTCTAAAACCAGCTTGAATATCTGGAAGTTCACGGTTCACGTACTGCTGAAGACTGGCTTGGAGAATTTTGAGCATTACTTTACTTGCCTGTGAGATGAGTGCAATTGTGCGGTAGTTTGAGCATTCTTTGGCATTGCCTTTCTTTGGGATTGGAATGAAAACTGACCTTTTCCAGTCCTGTGTCCACTGCTGAGTTTTCCAAATTTGCTGGCATATTGAGTGCAGTGCTTTCACAGCATCATCTTTTAAGACTTGAAATAGCTCAACTGGAATTCCGACACCTCCACTAGCTTTGTTCGTAGTGATGCTTTCTAAGGCCCACTTGACTTCACATTCCAGGATGTCTGGCTCTAGGTGAGTGATCACACCGTTGTGATTATCTGGGTTGTGAAGCTCTTTTTTGTACAGTTCTTCTGAGTATTACTGCCACATTTTATTAATATCTTCTGCTTCTGTTAGATCCATACCATTTCTGTGCTTTATCGAGCCCATCTTGCATGAAATGTTCCCTTGGTATTTCTAATTTTCTTGAAGAGATCTCTAGTCTTTCCCTTTCTGTTGTTTTCCTCTTCTTTGCATTGATTGCTGAGGAAGGCTTTCTTATCTCTCCTTGCTATTCTTTGGAACTCTACATTCAGATGCTTTTATCTTTCCTTTTCTCCTTTGCTTTTCGCTTCTCTTCTTTTCACAGCTATTTGTAAGGGCTCCCCAGACAGCCATTTTGCTTTTTTGCATTTCTTTTCCACGGGATGGTCTTTATCCCTGTCTCCTGTACAATGTCATGAACCTCCGTCCATATTTCATCAGGCACTCTGTCTATCAGATCTAGTCCCTTAAATCTATTTCTCACTTCCACTGTATAATCATAAGGGATTTGATTTAGGTCATACCTGAATGGTCTAGTGGTTTTCCCTACTTTCTTCAGTTTAAGTCTGAATTTGGCAAAAAGGAGTTCATGATCTGAGCCACAGTCAGCTCCTGGTCTTGTTTTTGCTGACTATATAGAGCTTATCCATCTTTGGCTGCAAAGAATATAATCAATTTGATTTCGGTGTTGACCATCTGGTGATGTCCATGTGTAGAGTCTTCTCTTGTGTTGTTGGAAGAGTGTGTTTGCTATGACCAGTGTGTTCTCTTGGCAAAACTTTATTAGCCTTTGCCCTGCTTCATTCTGTACTCCAAGGCCAAATTTGCCTGTTACTCCAGGTGTTTCTTGACTTCCTACTTTTGCATTCCAGTCCCCTATAATGAAAAGGACATCTTTTTTGGGTGTTGGTTCTAAAAGGTCTTGTAGGTCTTCATAGAACCGCTCAACTTCAGCTTCTTCAGCGCTACTGGTTGGGGCATAGGCTTGGATTACCATGATATTGAATGGTTTGCCTTGGAAACGAACAGAGATCATTCTGTTATTTCTGAGATCACATCCAAGTACTGCATTTCAGACTCTTTTGTTGACCATGATGGCTACTTCATTTCTTCTAAGGGATTCCTGCCAACAGTAGTAGATATAATGGTCATCTGAGTTAAATTCACCCATTCTAGTCCATTTTAGTTCGCTGATTCCTAGAATGTCGACATTCACTCTTGCCATCTCCTATTTGACCACTTCCAATTTGCCTTGATTCATGGACCTAACATTCCAGGTTCCTATGCAATGTTGCTCTTTACAGCATTGAACCTTGCTTCTATCACCAGTCACATCCACAACTGGGTATTGTTTTTGCTTTGGCTCCATCCCTACATTCTTTCTGGAGTTATTTCTCCACTGATCTCCTGCAGCATATTGGGCACCTACTGACCTGGAGAGTTCATCTTTCAGTGTCCTACCTTTTTGCCTTTTCATACTGTTCATGGGGTCTTACCCCTTTGCTTAAATATCACTCTATTTGAGAGACCCATCCTCAGGCACTCTAAAAATAGGGACCCCCTCTCTCACCTCCCCTGGTAATTTCTTTCCCTCACCTTGCTTTATTGTTCTTCATCACATTCAACACCATCTAATGCCCCATGGGACTTCTCTGGTGGTTCAGTGGTAAAGAATCCACATGAAAGCAGGAGATGTGGGTTCAATCCCTGGGTGGGGAAGATCCCCTAAAGAAGGGAATGGAAACCTACTCCAGTATTCTTGCCTGGGAAATCCCATGGATAGAGGAGCCTGGTGGGCTACAGTCCATGGGATCGAAAATGAGTGGGACACATCTCCCAAGGACAGGGGTTTTATTTTTGTTAGTGCTGTAGAATCTCCAGGCTTCCCTGGTGGGCTCAGGCAGTAAGGAATCCATAGGGCCTGTAGTAGTCAAGTAATACATATTTGTAGAATAAAATAATGAATGGCTTTCCTAGAAACTTCCATGTTTCATGGAGCAGAATCACCTGGGTTCAGCAACAGGGATGAAAAACTAATGGTGACCTGAGCTAAGACATTAGGAAAGAAAGCTGGAGCCAGGTCAGACCTGGTGCTGAGCTGGCTTCAGACCCTGAGACCCAGAGCCTGAGTAACAGTGTTCCAACATTACAATAACACTGTAGTAAGTGGGGATTGGGGTGGAACAAACTTTTGTTTGATCCAGGCCAGTGTCAGCATCCAGGGCGACCTACTCTGAAAGCCAGATGCAGGAGGTGACATCTGCAGTGAAGATATCAAAGAGTTGAGTTGAGTTGGAGCAGCGTGAGGTGAGTCTAGGAGCTACAAGTGCAGGATGGGGTCATGAAGGAGCGGCCAGGCGGGAAGACCATCGAGGCAGCAGGGATGCGGAGAGTCTGGCACTGCTGGGTCCACATGAAACAGGGAACGATGGCAGAGGGCAGACAGGACTCTATCCACACAGATTAGACTCTGGTCTGGGCAAACACCTCTTCGGCTAAATGCAGACTTCCGTATTCCTACGAGCCAGGTCCTATAGGTTCTCCCCTCTGGTATTGGGATTCTTTCTCTCTCTCTCTTTTATTTTTTTTGATGTGGACCATTTTTAAAGTCTTTATTGCGTTTGTTATAATATTGCTTCTGTTTTATGTTTTGGTTTTGGGGCACAAAGCATGTGGAATCTCATCTCCCCAACCAGGGATAGAACCAGGACCTCCAGCATTGGAAGGCAAAGTCTTAACCACTGGACCACAGGCAAGTGCCGGGGGCTGGGACTCTGCAGGTGCTGAAAGGCAGCACCCATAGCCAGAGAAGCTGGGGGAGGCAGGGCTGACGCTCATCGCTACAGCCTAACAGATTACCTTTCCGGAGGTTCCTCCAGCTTATGTTTATGGTATTCCCCTTCTGTTCTTTTTGGGTTGTTTGTTTGTTTAGAGAAAGATTAAATAACCTCACATAACATCATGCCACTCGAACATAACATGAATCTGAGATTGTTTACCTCATTATCTCCTTGTGAAAACAAACACCGCTGTCTCCTGCACACCCCTCTCAGGTGGGCCTGCTGTCAGAATTCTCCGTTTTAGAGCAACCTTACCACTCAGCACACATCATTCTTTCTCACTTGCAAATATTTCTCATAAGTCTCCATGGCTCCCACAGCCCTTCTCTTCCAGGAAGCCTTCCTTGTGAATTTCAGCTAGCATTCATTCTCCCCTAAGACCAGCCAGCTGCCCTGTCTACTGAAAATGTGAAATACTGTTTCTTCCTAATGTTGCCCCAAATCACTCCATGTTTACGTCTCCAGCCCAGATTTCTGCTCTGAGCCCGGACCAGTAGCATAGCTGACATTGCCACTGGGAAACCTCAAGAGAAAACATCTCACACTTCACTCTTGAAGTTTTCCCTCTTCAATCCAGCTGTATTTCAGTGTATGACATGGGTATCCATCCCGAGGGATCTCATTTGGGTTAGCAACTCTTTCACCTTGGAAACTTCATACAAACTAGATATGACTTTATTCCTGTTTGCCTAACATATGCAAGTACATGGCATAGACTCAACCTGACAAGTTAAGTGAAAAGATATAAAATGCCACATCATCCTAGCCCTGGGTATAAGGACCATGGAAGCCCCACCCCTTTGCTGGGCCACCTTCCTGCCTTGTACGTAACGTGTTGTCTAGCCGGGTGACTGGAAAATTGTGTTTATAGCAGCACAATAAAACAAGCTCTTCAAATGACTTTATTGATGAAAACATTCAAAATGCCATCACTTTACAATCCTTAGAGATATTTTTCTGTGCTCGGTGGCTCAGTCGTGTCTGACTCTTTGTGACCCTATGGATTGTAGCCTGCCAGGCTCTTATGTCTATGGGATTGTCCATGGAGTCGGTTGTTATTTCCTACTCCAGGGGGTCTTCCCTACCCAGGGATGGAACCCATGTCTCTTGTGTCTTCTGCAATGGCAGGTGGATTCTTTACCACTGTGTCACCTAGGGAGGCCTTTTTTTTTTTTTTCCTATAAATATATAGAAATCATCTTTTTTAATGGTGTCGATGATCCCTTAAGAAATTCTTTCTGACCTTCTCAGAGGCCAAATAGAGTGTGAAAGATAAAGCTCAGAAAAGTCAGTGGATTGGAACAGTAAAGCAAAGGTGCCCTTTGTTAGCAGGGTAATTAGAAGACTCCATATTCAAGGCCACACTGACCATAGGGTCCTACAGAGTCAAAGTCCTGCCCATGCTGGGAGGGCCAATAGATCTCACCACCTAACCTGTGATTCTGAGTAGCCTCGACTTTAGCTTATGAATGAACTAGAATAAAATCCCTGCCCAGTCCCCTAAATGGAGAATTACATTTTGTTCTAGGCTGAAGGTCAAAGACATATTACCCCCTGAGAATCAAAACCAGAAGCTGAAGCTGACAGAGGTCTATAGGTCAAACTCACCTCCTTGTGAAGGTGAAAGATGTGAGCCAGAGCTGAGGGTCCCAGGGCACCAGATGAGAACAGATACAATTTCTTTCTGAAGGAACTTCCTGGTTAGTAATGTAGATACTCCCAATCCATCCCAGATCCACTCAGTTATGAATTGGTCAACATATGCATATATGGAAATCCCATAGATACAATTTCAATCATTGGGATGTGCAGTAAGTCATAAAATACAAAGGATCCAGGCACCATGAGCAGAAAAAAACCCCAAAAAACAAGACTCACCACAAAGACCTTGATGTTGATATAACCAGATACTGGATGTCTTAGAACACTGCTTCTGGGCATTTATGAGTCATCTGCATGCTAAGTCGCTTCAGTTGTGTCCAACTCTTTGCAACTGTGTAGAATGTAGCCTGCCAAGCTCTTCTGTCCATGGGATTCTCCAGGCAAGAATACTGGAGTGGGTTGTCATGCCCTCCTCCAGGGGATCTTCTCAACCCAGTGATCGAACTGGGGTCTCTTATGTCTCCTTCATTGGAAGGTAGGTTCTTTACTACTAGCGGCCACCTGGGGAGTCACCTAGTTATATTTCGATTAGAATGCTAACTCAGTAACTCTGAGAGTTGGCCCTGGTATCCTGCATTTCTAATAAACTCCCAGGGGGTTGCTGTTGTTGCCAGTCTTTGGATCACACATTAAGTGGTAAAGTTTTGATATGTCGTTTAATGTGTTGTATCATTTTTCTATTGTTGCTATAAAAATTACCACAATTTGGGTCTTGAAACAACAGAGTTTATTATCTCGCTCTGGGAGTTAGCTCAGCCAAGATCTCTGCTCCAGGTTTAGGAATGCAAAATGTAGGTGTTTCTGGCAGAAGAGAAGGTTTTGGGGAGAATTCACTTCCAAGCTCACAGGGTTATTGGTAGAATCTGGGTTTTGGCAGTTGTAAGATTAAGGTCCATTTTATTCCTGACTCTTGTCTGGGGGTCTCTTTTTGGTCGTTTTTTTGGGAGTACCTACATCTCAGAGCCAGGAAAGGTATACTGAACCCTTCTCCCACTTGGGGTCTCCCTGCTTTCCCCTCCACTATGTTCTTCTTCTTTACTTTTTATGGGAAGAAATTCTCCCCTCTTAAGGCTGCATGTGATTAGATTGGATCAGCCTGGATAATCGAGGCTAATCAGGCTTATGGGCTTCTCTGGAGGCTCAGACGGTAGTGTCTGCCTACAATGTGGAAGACCCAGGTTCGATTCTCTGGGTCAGGAAGATCCCCTGGAGAAGGAAACGGCAACTCACTCCAGAATTCTTGCCTGGAAAATCCCATGGATGGAGGAGCCTGGTAGGCTATGCTCCATGTGTCACATGGATTGTGTCACTCGGACACAACTGAGTGACTTCACTTTCACTTTCTTTTTCAATCTCAGTCACATCTGCAAAGTCACTTTTGCCATTTGAAGTGATATATTTGTAAGTTCCACGGATTAGGGCATAGGCATCTTTGGGAGGGGCTTTCTCTACATTATGTGTAGTAAGACATTAGGAAAACTTGATAACATCTTCAAAAACAAGAGAGTGAAAAATAATAAATAATAAATAAAGTTAATGAGAGAACTAAAGTAATTAAAAATTAAAGCACTATGACAATTAAGATTAAAATCTGTTGGAGAGAATAAACGGAAGGTCAGACAGCTGCAGGATGGCGACATCATGTGGAATATGATTGAGAAAATGAACGGATGTCACACAGGAGAGTGAATTTGAAACACACGCAGGGGAGACTGAAGTTGTTAACTTGCATCAAATTGGAGTTCCTGAAGGAGATAATAGAGAGAATGAAAGAAGAATCAATATTAAAGGACTTAATGACTTACGATTTCCTAGGATTTTTTAAAGAAATCAATCCTTAGATCCAGAAATCCCAATAAATCTCAAGCAGGGTGAGTAAAAAGAAATCCTTACATGCACTCATTACAATAAAACTGGAAAAAAACAAAGGTAAAAAGAGTATCTCTAAAACAGAAAAAGAAATATTACATTTACAAGTATGACAGTTTGATCAATATTTGACTTCTCGAAAGCCACAATGAAAGCCAAAAAAATATTAAAATTTTCAATATTCTAAGAGGAAATAAATGACAAGGCAAATGGTAAAGAATCCGCCTGCAATGCAAGAGACCCGGCTTTAATCTCTGGGTCGGGAAGATCCCCTGGAGAAGGAAATGGCAACCCACACCAGTACTCTTGCCTGGAGAATTCCATGGATGGAGGAACCTGGTGGCTACAGTCCATGGGATCGCAAAGAGTCGGACACAACTGTGTGACTAACTTCCACTTTCATGATTATAATCATTATGTAATTATATGTATTATATAATTATTTTTATATAGTAATTATAATTGCATATATTATGAAATATATTTTAAAATGAGGACAAAATAAATATTTCCTATTAGTAGATACTCTTAAATTTCCTCCAGACAATATTAGAGGAATTTCTAAAGGATATATTTTGGGCAGAAGGAAAACTATCACCCATGGAATTTCTGAGAATCGTGAAGTGTTGAGTGAAGTGTTGGGCAAAGAGAGTAATAAATATGCAAAATAATCTAAACTATGATCAAAAATCATCAAAACTCATCTAAAAATCATCAAACTATCATCACTGCAGATGGTGACTGCAGCCTTGAAATTAAAAGACACTTACTCCTTGGAGGAAGAGTTATGACCAACCTAGATAGCATATTCAAAAGCAGAGACATTACTTTGCCAACAAAGGTCCATCTAGTCAAGGCTATGGTTTTTCCTGTGGTCATGTATGGATGTGAGAGTTGGACTGTGAAGAACGTTGAGTGCTGAAGAGTTAATGCTTTTAAACTGTAGTGTTGGAGAAGACTCTTGAGAGTCCCTTGGACTGCAAGGAGATCCAACCAGTCCATTCTAAAGGAGATCAGCCCTGGGTGTTCTTTGGAAGGAACGATGCTAAAGCTGAAACTCCAGTACTTTGGCCACCTCATGCGAAGAGTTGACTCATTGGAAAAGACTCTGATGCTGGGAAGGATTGGGGGCAGGAGGAGAAGGGGATGACAGAGGATGAGATGGCTGGATGGTATCACTGACTCAATGGACATGATTTTGAGTGAACTCTGGGAGTTGGTGATGGACAGGGAGGCCTGGCATGCTGTGATTCGTGGGGTTACAAAGAGTCGGACATGACTGAGCGACTAAACTGATACTGATCATCAATTGTATCCTACAGTAATAAAGAAGTCTGTGATGTAAAAGGAAAAAAAAACTAAAATCAATGAGAATGATATGGCTTAGAAGTCGGAAGACAGGCAGTGGAAAATAAATGTTTTAAGATCTCTGTATTGTTCATGGGGAAGGTAACATTATTTTAGGTGCAGAGAGGTTAAGTGTGAATGTTAAATAAATAAGACCCTGTAATTCTTCTAAATAATCGATATCAAATTATGGATATTCGATTTTAAAGGATGGCTATCACCCTCACATATTAATAAAAATGCAGTGTATCATCTGAATAGAGTATGAAACAACGTAGGGACATCATGGATTTGAAAGGCTCTTTTGGAGAGGACTTTCATAAGCTCGGGGATCCCCAGGTAGCACAGTGATAAAGAACCTGCCTTCCAGTGCAGGAGATACAGGAGACATGGGTTCAATCCCTGGATCAGGAAGATACCCTGGAGGAGGAAACCACAACCCACTCTGGTAGTCTTGCCTGGAAAATTCCATGGACAGAGGAGCCTGGTAATTTCAAAGAATTGCAATAAGTCGGACATGACTGAGCATGCACACACACTCATAAGCTTAAATCCCCTTCTTGAGTGTAATTCTGGAAAAGAAATGAGCATGTGAATAGAATCCTTTTTTTGTTGTTGTTGTTTGTTTTTTTTTTTAACACAACCTGATCTATTTCCTTCAATGTTTCTGCCCACTGTCTTTATTTCTGCTGCAGGCTCATCACCTTTAATTGAGACACTAACTTAGGCAGTTGCTCAAGACGCAATCCCAAACTCTCTCCTCTTTTCCATCTAACTTTTCCTCAGTCATTTTTATCCATATCTCCGCCTTTATTATCACAGTCCTAGATGGTGCTGAATGGTGTGTTTGCTCAGATTTCTCCTTTGAGCATCAATTCTGTATACCCAAGTGATTTCTTGATATCTCCATGTGGTACCTCAAAAGCAGCTCAAGATCAACATTTTAAAATGTAATCCCGATGGATTTACTCTGAACCACATCACCTGCTCCACAGAAGGGACTAGTACCTACTGTCATATGAAAGCCAGAATCTCCCACATTATGAGTCAGATCCAGCCTGTGGCTAGTTCTGTGTTGTTCATGAGCTAAGGATGAGCCAAACATTTTAAATATCTTTACTAAAAAGTAAGAAGCAGAATAAAATCAACCAAGACCAAAAATATGCAAGAGTCCACGTGTGGCCTTCAAAGCTTGAAATGTTAAGATGTTTAGGGACTCCAGATTTAGACTGATATTTGACACTTTGCAGTCATGTGCCATATCCAAGCCAATGAGAAATCTCATCCATTAGTTGAATGGATGTTCCAGAATCTTTTCAGTTCTGCTTATCACCACTGCAACACTACAGGTGGGAATCTGATGGTCTCTTGTCTCAAGTAGCACCATAGGCTCCTAATTATGGTTTGTTTCTCCAAATCCATTCTGAGACAGAGGAACTTTGTTCTATGTGTGCTAAACATTATTCAGTGGCTTTGCACTGGTCCTCAAATAAAGACCAAATTCTTCGTGTCGTTTATAAGAGACACTGAGGTCACTAATGTTTTCCACACTGGGAAAGGGCCACAGTGTGGCCTTTTCACACTGAAGGGCCTGCAATTGCTCATAAAATTCCATTATTCTCCTTCTAAACTCTTGAGGGTCTCTAGTTATGTTTCCTCTTTGATTCTGGATTTAGGCAGTTTGCATCTTCTCTCTTTTTTCATGGGCATTTTGGGGAATGCTTTATCCATTTCATCACACTTTGGAATAATGAGCTTTTGATTTTATTGATATTTTTCTCTGCTGCTTTTGCAGTTGGTGACTGCTGCATAGTCACAATAGTCTGCATAGTTTTGCAATTTGGGAGCAGTTCCACCCTTGAGAATACAAAAGAGGGGGAAAAAAAATCTATGAAAGTCACTCTGGTTGTAAGTTGTTATACTTCAGTTCCCAGTTCATCTGATATACCTTACTTTTCAGAGATCTCAAGTACCTTTTTTGTTGTATTCTGTCCAGTTTCAGCTGTCATCAGCGGGAGAGGGGCTGTAGTCAGTTCCTCAGGGCTGGCAGTGGAAATCTCTGTGGTGCCTTGTTCCTGTTAATGTCTCTTTCATCCACGAAGAGAGAACCATCCAGTGAACTGTGGGTTCATTGAAGCCAGAAAGCTTGCGTCCTTTTTCTATTAGTTCATCCTCTGTGTTTAGCAAAGCATCTGGGACACCAATATATGGTATTACAAGTAGTTAAATTCCTCTTTTTCAATATATATTTGATGCAATCATCCTCGTTTCCTAATAGTAAATATTATTACTACATTGGTTTTAAATCTCATAGGATGAAGTCTCGGAAACAAGGGTGTATTAGTTTTCTCTTGCTCTACAACAAATTATCACCAACATCCAGTTTCTGGCCAGTTTCCGTGGGTCAGGAGTCCAGGCACAGCTTAACTGAGTCTTCTGCTCAGGGTCTTACCAGGCTGTGACTGAGGTGTCAGCTGGTCTGTGCTCTGACTCAGAGGCTCATTAGGGGAGAATCCATTTTCATGTTCTTTCAGGTTGTTGGTCAAATTTTTCTCCTCGTGGTTTGATGACAGAGACCCTTGGCTTCCCACTGGCTGCCCTCAGGTCTTAGAGCACTGTGGCTCCCTGACACTTGGCCTTCTCCATGGCACTTCACTGCAGGCTTGTTTGCTTCTTCAAAGCCATCACGAAAAACCCTCTCTTTGCCAAGTCATAGTCTTAAATAATGTAATGTCATCCTGGAGTGATAGCATCCACCTTTGTTGTGTAACATAACCCAATCAATAAAGTACCATCTTTATCTTATTCTATCTATTAGACCAGAGAAGGCAATGGCAACCCACTCCACTACTCTTGCCTGGAAAATCCCATGGACGGAGGAGCCTGGTAGGCTGCAGTCCATGGGCTCGCGAAGAGTCTGACACGACTGAGTGACTTCACTTTCACTTTTCACTTTCATGCATTGGGGAAGGAAATGGCAACCCACTCCAGTGTTCTTGCCTGGAGAATCCCAGGGATGGGGGAGCCTGGTGGGCTGCCCTCTGGGGTCCCACAGAGTCGGACACGACTGGAGTGACTTAGCTTAGCAAGAGGTATTAGACACAAGTCACAGGACCTGTCCACATTCCAGGGAAGGACAGTCATCACATTAGGCATCACCTCTCAGGCTATCTACCTCAAAGGAGGTATGATATTTATTTATTTCATCTGAGAATTTAGAAAACATTACTCAAGTGGACTTGGGTCAAGATTGAGTAGGGAAATGTCCTCATTTCACTTGCTGTCACCTGTTTTGGTCGATGTTCATGTAAAACAGAATTGATCTATGGGAGTTGTCCTTTGAACTAATAGAAGGATTAATGAGAAAGTTAAGTTGGGACTTCACTTTTGATAGAATGTAGTTCTGCTGCTAGCCTCTGGCCAAAGAAGAGAGCTTGCTTTTGTTGAATATACAAAGTGAAACATCCCTGGAAGCTTAGAAAAAAACCTGGGGTAAAAGTGAGAAGCTCTTTTATAAAAAGAGGAAAGAATGAACACGTGGCACTTGGGACATAAAGTTTCTGACTAGGGTTAATTTCAGAAAGCTTTAAGTGCTTGCTAAAGTTTTAAGTGATCTGGTAACAACAAGAGCATTAATGGCTTCAGAACAGAAAAACAAAATGATGAAGGAGGTACACCAAGGTCCCAATTCGGAGGTTAGGACATTCATCCCATTATTGACGGTTCCTAAGATAAGACAACCAGACAGAGGATCTGAATGCATTCCGCTGTGATTACCTCTGACAAAACGGAGTGCATTGGTAGTAAAATTGTTTAGGAACATGTTCATCACATTATACTCAGAGAAATCTTAACTCACCTTTGCTTTTTGGCAAGAGATAATAATATTTATGCAATAGAAAATGCAATTTGGTATTCTTGATTAATTAGCACAGGTAATGTTTGAACACCTCTTACGTACTTGGCACTGTCCCAGTTGCTCCAGATGCCACAATGAACAACACAAGAAAGCTTTAATGGAGCTTCTATTCTGGCATTAAAGGTGTCCCCAGTACAGATATCAGGAGCTTAATGAGAAATAGCCACTGTTTCATTGTGGGGGTGGAGAGGGGTGGATGCTGTGAAGGGCAAAGAGAAGCCGGCTGTGGAAAGAAAATGCCTCATTTTAGGAGTTTATTACTGAGTGAACTGGGATGAAGCTAGAAAAGGCTTTATTTGAAACCGCTTGAAGAAGTTCACTTGAATGAAAAACAAAATCTGTTCCTGTGGGCAGCTGGATGAGAAGTTTGAGGCTTTGTTGTTGTCAGAACACTGGTCATTCTCATCAAGCTATTCAGAATATTCTGGTCCCCAAGGCAATGCCTAAGCAGGAAGCAGGTACTGGAACAATTTTTTTTTTCTAAATTTAAAATAAATCCAGAGGGTTTTGTGCCAAATAATCACCAGCTGCTGTGAGATCAATGTGCGTGGAATTATTAACAGGAAGCAAATTACTAACTACAACCTATGGAGAAAATTTGTCTCAGGCAAGAACTTTCTTTGAAGGATTGCACCCAGCGTGAAAACATTTAATTTCCCCACAGTCACTCCACAGGGACTCACCAAGGGCGCCATTGGTAATAAGCAAGAAGATGCTGGCTGTAAAGCATTGGAATCACGAACCTGAAATACAGAGAGAGAAGTGTAGCAGGGGAAGATTCTGTTCTATCAAAAACACCTCCAGAGCTTAGTATAAAAACTCTTCATTAGTGAACAGGTCCCTGCTCCTGATCCAAGACCTTGTGCTTGGAATGTCCTCAGTAAATGTTGTCCGTTACTGGTTGGGTGAAGCACACCTTCACACTCGTGAGATGTTACCCTACAAGAAACCTTGTTGTTGTGTTAGTAGCTCAGTTGTGTCTGACTCCATGCAACCCCATGGACTGTAGCCCACCAGGCTCCTTTATCCATGGAATTCTCCAGACAAGAAATACTGGAGTGGGTAGCCATTCCCTTTTCCAAGGGATCTTCCTGATCCAGGGACTGAACTTGGGTCTCCTGCATTGCAGGGAGATTCTTTACAGTCTGGGCCACCAGTGAATCCCTTAAGAGACCTTGGGGATCATCTAAATGAGGTTCATTTTTTAAAAATCCTTAGACAAAAAAAAAAAAAAATCCTTAGACATGTGGCCTTAATCCCAAGCCAAAACATATAATCTCCATAGAAAATTCTGTAGCTCAATCTATCCCATCAAAGAGTTTAAGAGCCCTGCTGACACTCCAAATCGAACTTTAATAAACTACAGAATTAGAACAGAAAATCACAAAAGTCTTACTGAAGAGCAGTGGGAAGGACAGGCTAGAAATGCATAGTCCTTTTCTGATATCTCCCTGGTTCTGCAGATCATGTGGAACCTGTCAGAGAGTCATCAGGTAAAAAATGAAGAGCCATTGAGAAAGAGGAAGAATACTTAATCCTGCTGCTGCTGCTGCTAAGTCGCTTCAGTCGTGTCTGACCCTCAGCGACCCCACGGACTGCAGCCTACCAGGCTCCTCTGTCCATGGGATTTTCCAGGCAAGAGTACTGGAGTGGGGTGCCAGTGCCTTCTCCGGATACTTAGTCCTAACATGTCTCAAATACCTCAACATTGCTGAGAAAGTCCACTTTGACACATAGTTCACAGAGCGAGGACTAAAACACAGTTCTTCTGCCTTCAGTAGGTGGAAGGCAGCACTTACAGGAAAGGGCATGAATTATAGTCGCAGGTTTACCCTGCAGCTCTGTGTGTGTGCCTGTGCCCTCAGCCATGTCTGATTCTTAGCAATCTCATGGACTATAGCCCACCAGGCTCCTCTGTCCGTAGGATTTCCCAGGCAAGAATACTGGATTGGGTTGCCATTTCCTCCTCCAGTGGATCTTCCCGAGCCAGGGAACAAACCTGCATCTTCTGTGCCCCCTGTATTGGCTGGTGGATTCTTTACCACTGGCACTGTCTGGAAAGCCCTATCTTGCTACCACCAACACTGTCACGCTCTCCTAAATATAGCTCTAACCTTGGATTTAGTATGTGGCTTTGTAGTTGTTTGTGTACTTATCTATTTAAATGTGAATTCCTCAAAGGCATTTAGAACTACTTCATCTTAAGCAAGTTCCTTAATATTTGAGCTTTTGGAAAAAATGCCTTTGAGGGATTCATATTAGATAGAGAGATAAGTACACACTTACAAAGCCAAATATACTAAATCCAGTGTTAAAGTTATGTTTAGGAGATGGTGACAGTATTAGTGGTGCTTGTAGGGTTAATACCAGGGAGAGCTTCATAGGTTCGGAGCTCTCTGAGCTGAATTTTGAAGAATAGGTGAGCTTTTATCGGAGAGCTGGCAAAGTTCTGTCCTCTGCGTAGGGGACATTTTATGAGCAAATTCAGAAATAGAAATGAGTATCAGCAATCCGAGCACTGTAGGAAGCTTCATGGGAGAGCTGATGGTGTAAGGAGAAGAGTGGGAAGGAATCTGATAGGAGGTGGCAGGTCATAGGTGACTTTGGTTATACACTTTGGGTTTTACCTTTAGACTGTATTTCACAGAAGGATTGTAATAAGGCATGAATGCACTTGGATTTCATAAGGCCTACACCAGCAGCAATGTAGATGATGGCTCTGACAAAGGAATGGGAGAAGCAGGACAAATAGCTGGATGATTGTAGCAGCCTTCTTCAGTTCAGTTGCTCAGTCGTGTCCGACTCTTTGTGACCCCTTGGACCACAGCATGCCAGACCTCTCCGTCCATCACCAACGCCCGGAGTTTACTCAAACTCATGTCCATTGAGTCAATGATGCCATCCAACCATCTCATTCTCTGTTGTCCCCTTCTCCCACCTTCAATCTTCCCCAGCATGAGGGTCTTTTCCAATGAGTCAGTTCTTCACATCAGGAGGCCAAAGTATTAGAGTTTCAGCTTCAGTATCAGTCCTTCCAATGAATATTCAGGAATGATTTCCTTTAGGATGCACTGATTGGATATTCTTGCAGTCCAAGGGACTCTCAAGAGTCTTCTTCAACACCACAGTTCAAGAGCATCAATTCTTCATCACTCAGTTTTCTTTATAGTACAACTCTCACATATATACATGATTACTGGAAAAACCATAGCTTTGACTAGACGGACCTTTGTTGGCAAAGTGATGTCTCTGCTTTTTAATAAGCAGTCTAGGTTGGTCATAACTTTTCTTCCAAGGAGCAAGTGTCTTTTAATTTCACGGCTGCAGTCACCATCTTCAGTGATTTTGGAGCCCCACAAAATAAAGTCTGTCACTGTTTCCACTGTTTCCCCATCTATTTGCCATGAAGTGATGGAACCAGATGCCATGATCTTAGTTATCTGAATGCTGAGTTTTAAGCCAAGTTTTCACTCTCCTCTTTGACTTTTATCAAGAGGCTCCTTAGTTCCTCTTCACTTTCTGCCATAAGGGTGGTGTTATCTGCATATCTGAAGTTATTGATATTTCTCCAGGCAATCTTGATTCCAGCTTGTGCTTCTTCCAGATCAGTGTTTCTCATGATGTACTCTGCGTAGAAGTTAAATAAGCAGGGTGACAACATACAGCCTTGGCGTACTCCTTTCCCAATTTGGAACCAGTCTGTTGTTTCATATCCAGTTCTAACTGTTGCTTCCTGACCTACATACAGATTTCTCAAGAGGCAGGTCCAGTGGTCTGGTATTCCCATCTCTGTAAGAATTTTCCACAGTTTGTTGTGATCCACACAGTCAAAGGCTTTGGCATAGTCAGTAAAGCAGACGTGGACATTTTCCTGGAACTCTCTTGTGTTTTCGATGATGCATTGAATGTTGGCAATTTGATCTCTGGTTCCTCTGCCTTTTCTAAAACCAGCTTGAACATCTGGAAGTTCATGGTTCATGTACTGTTGAAGCCTGGCTTGGAGAATTTTGAGCATTACTTTACTAGCGTGTGAGATGAGTGCAATTGTGCAATAGTTTGAGAATTATTTGGCATTGCCTTTCTTAGGGATTGGAATGAAAACTGACCTTTTCCAGTCCTGTGGCCACTGCTGAGTTTTCCAAATTTGCTGGCACATTGAGTGCAGCACTTTCACAGCATCATCTTTTAAGATTTGAAATAGCTCAACTGGAATTCCATTGCCTCCACTAGCTTTGTTCGTAGTGATGCTTTCTAAGGCCCACTTGACTTCACAGTCCAGGATATCTGGCTCTAGGTCAGTGATCACACCATCATGATTATCTGGGTCATGAAGATCTTTTTTGTATATTTCTTCTGTGTGTTCTTGCCACCTCTTCTTAATATCTTCTGCATCTGTTAGGTCCATACCATTTCTCTCCTTTATTGTGCCCATCCTTGCCTGAAATGTTCCCTTGGTATCTCTAATTTTTTTGAAGAGATCTCTAGTCTTTCCCATTCTATTCTTTTCCTACATTTCTCTGCATTAATCACTGAGGAAGCCTTTCTTATTTCTCCTTGATATTCTTTAGAACTGCAATCAAATGGGTATATCTTTCCTTTTCTCCTTTGCCTTTCCCTTCTCTTCTATTCACAGCTATTTGGAAGGCCTCCTGAGACAACCATTTGGCCTTTTTTCATTTCTTTTTCTTGTGGATGGTCTTGATCCCTGCCTCCTGTACAATGTCACAAACCTCTGTCCATAGTTCTTCAGGCACTCTGTCTATCAGATCTAATTCCTTGAGTCTATTTGTCACTTCCACTGTATAATCATAAGGGATTTGACTTAGATCATATCTGAATGAATGGTCTGTGGTTTTCCCTACTTTCTTCAATTTAAGTCCAAACTGGGCTTTCTTCTTGGGTAGATATAAAGTTCAGAAGTCAAGGATGTCAGGCAGACCATCTGGCCTCTGTCATGGTAACAGAGGAACCATACATTCCAGGGGTGTAAAACACCAAAGATTTCTATGTTGCTCGTCCTAGCTATTCATCTCAGGTCAGCTGGCATCTCTGGTCTATCTACAGGCTGTCATATCTACCTCTGTCTGTAATATTCTTAAAAGCCACAGTAGCAATAAAAGAAGCCTGACAAAGTGCGCTCAATTCTTACAGCTTATACCGTTGATACATGTCATTTTGCACCCTTCATTGGCTGAAAGAAGACATTGGACCACCCCTGGATGGTAGGGAGACACCATTCTCCAATTAGAATGGGAGCTGGATACTCTTGGGGAAGGATACATCTACTGATAATATGATGACACTGAGGATACTTTTTTGGGGGAAATCTCACATACCTTGTGTGTTGCTTTAGCTTTTCATTTGTTTGGATAAACTTTACAATAAAATCACAAGGTGGTGTTTGCAGGTCCAAACCTGTTATGGATGTTAAAAACAAATGACCAAAAGTTGATTTTCTTATTTTTATCCATCAACATTTCTGTCGTATTCCAATTAAGAAGAAAGCTGGCAATAGATACTGATTGTCTTTATTAAATAAGGACTTCATACCCATTCTGCTGGTGGCAGATTTTTTTTTTTTTTTTTACTTCACACTATATTACTGCCTGATAAGTTTGGCCTCCATCACTGGATTGGGCTTTGTAGTTTTCTGGCTATTTAACAAAATCTATAGTTGAAAAACAGGCTTCCCATGTGGCTCAGTGGGTAGAGAATTGGCCTGCAATGCAGGAGATATGCATTTGATCCCTGGGAAGATCCCCTGGAGGAGGGCATGGCAATCCACTCCAGTATTCTTGCCTGGAGAGTCCCACGGACAGAGGAGCCTGGTGGGCTACAGTCCATGGGGTGGCAAAGAGTCAGACATGACTGAAGTGACTGAGCATGTGCACACAGTTGAAAAAGATCTGGACAGCAAGGTCACAGGGTGCCTCTTCTGGTGTCTTTGGAGGCTTCTGTGGACAAGTTTTACCCATACAGATCAAAAAGGAAAATGGTTTTCAGAAGGTTAATGTCTGTGTTACCTGGTCTATGGACCAGATGAGACGGAAGCAGTATTTTTCCATCTTTCCTCAGCTGAGAATTATGTACTGAAATATGAGTTAGGACAGAGCTGTACCCCACTCCCCCACTTCCCCTGGGACACATACAGTTTTGATCAGCAGTTGACCCACTGGGTACCACGTGCTTCTTTTATACTTGCATATAGAAATGAAGAGTCGCCAATTTGAGCAGTGGTTATGATAGTCTATGGGATCTTTATTAGGCTATTGTTTTCCTACAACGATTGCGAGCCTATTCAGTCTTATTTTATGTATTTATTTGTTTTTGGCTGCGCTGGGCCTTCCTTGCTGCGTGGGGCTTCCTCTAGCTGCGCTGAGCAGGGCTACTCCCTCGTTGTCTTGCACTGTATCCTTGAGGTGGTGGCTTCTCTTGTTGCAGAGCACGGGCTTAGCTGCTCTGCAGCACGTGAAATCTTCCCCGAGCAGCGATCGAACCCATGTTTCTGCATTGGCAGGTGGATTCTTAATCCCTGGACTACCAGATGAGAAAAGGAGAGGACCGTTTTACACCAGGAATTTAGGACAGAGATGGTTGGAGATTTCAATCAACTCCTCCTCCACCCCCCACAAAAAAAATACTGACGAAAGAAGTAGACATAAAGTCAGCAAGAATATGTCCATCTCCCTACACACCTGCTTTTGTGGAAGGAATTATATGGAGATTAGGATTTTCTCAATCAAATGACCTTTCCTTTCACTTTGGAGGCATCAGAGCAATTTGTTTCCTTGTCTGATTCCAACGAGTTGCAGAAGAAGAGTACGCAGAGAACGGATTTGGAACCAAGCCTCCCCAGGAGCGTGTGAGGCTCACTGACCTGTGAAATAGCCCAGGGGTTGCATTCTGTCCTCACACAAAGAACCTGTTGCTAATTAAAGATTTAGGAAATACAGCTGGATAAGTAACATCAGCCCAGATGGCATTGCAAGAAGCCTCTGGTGAGGTTTGAGGTAGACAGTAATTCTGCATGATTTATTAGCCGAGTGGGGGTCCTTCATGATCCGCCCAATACACTCCAGGTGGAAATTACCTTCAAGGACTGGGGGCTCAGGGCCAGGTAGAGAGGGCTTACTTCTCTTGTCTTATAAGATTTTTGTTCAGTTCAGTAACCTTGGAATAGAGAGATTATTACTCATTAAGCTTCATAGAGATGTCTGTCTACCTTCCCTGTCTGTTTACAGGTCCCAATAATCACATAGGACTCAATAATCACATTTAGTTTGATGTGTCCTTTAAGTCCTGCTGTGTAAAGAGCATTCATGTTAGATCTTTAGGGAATGCAGTAGTGGAGTACTGTCCAGAATGTCTTCCTCAGGCCCTAAGTCCTTTAGTGAAATGGGGGGTAATGTATTAAGAAGAGAAAAAGCTGTGTTTGTAGTCAAATAAAATCAGGAAGTACTGGTACAGCAACTAGAGATTTTAAGTGTTTTACTTATTTATTTTAAATTTTTGGCTGTGCTGGGTCTTTGTTGCTGCACAGTGTTTCTCTAGCTGTGGCAAGCAGAGGCTCCTCTCTAGTTGTGCCGTGCGGGCTTCTCATTGCAGCGGCTTCTCTCGTTGTTGAGCACGGGCTCTAGAAGCGTGGGCTCGGTAGTCGTGGTTCCTGGGCTCTAGAGCACAGGCTCAGTAGTTGTGGCACATGGGCTTAATTGCTTCACCGCATGTGGGATCTTCGTGGACCACGGATTGAACCCGTGTCCCCTGCATTGCAAGGCAGACTCAACCACTGGACCACCGGAGAAGCCCCAAGATTTTGGTTTTTTTAAAGCTTAAAGTTGCAGAAGTTATCAGGGCTCATAATGATTTAGGAAATAAAATGATTCTCCCGCCAAACTTGGATGAACTGACTTATCACTGGATCCCTCAAGGGTACCTTTGGATCGTGTCCGGTCACTTGGCAGAGGGAGAGGAATAGAACAGACCACCTGTGCTCACCTTCGTCAGTGCCTGGGACCTGCAGCATCGCTGGTTCAGCCAAGGTGGGTTCACAGTGATGTGAGCTAAAACCTAGACAATTTGAGTGGTCTTTGTTGAGAAAAATTGACAAAATTACTCATATAAATACAGTAGGAAAGCAGTGCCTATTTAGAATGAAAATATGCATCATAACAAATTGCGGGAACCTTAGAAATTTAGGTTCCAATCTTTGTGAGCTGCCTGTGGGCAGTGGGCCTGCCATGCTGACATGGAAATGCTTCCCCATTGCAAATTGTCCACCACCTCACACAACTGAGATCATTACCAGCAACTCTGAGTGCTAACGGAGGGAAGAAGGGTGTCTTAGCTTGGGCTGCTGCAACAATTTACTACAGACTGGGCAGTTAATAAACAACACACTTATTTCTTTCAGTTCTGGAGATTAGGAAGTTCAAAATTAAGGTGCCAGCAGATTTGGTATCTGCTGAGAACCTGATTTCTGGTTCATAGGTGGCTGTCTTCTCTGTGTTCTCACAGGGAGGAAGGGGTGAAAGGAGGCTTTCTCAAGTGGTTTTTACAAGACTCTGAGCCCATTCACAAAGGCTCCACACTTGTGACATAATCACCTCTCAAAGACCCTACCTCCTAATAGCAGCTCCTTGGAGACCAGGTTTCAACATACGGATTTTAGAAGGAACCGAACATTCAGAACATGGCAGAGGAAAGAAAATTGAGGGGCCCTGAAGCTTCAACTGCTTCAGGCTAAATGTTCCTTGGGATTCCCTGGTGACTTAGCAGTAAAGAACCCATCTGCCAATGCAGGAGACGTGAGTTTGATCCCTGGGTCACAAAGATCCCCTGGAGAAAGAAATGGTAACCCACTCCAGTATTCTTACCTGGCAAATTGCATGGGCAGAGGAGCCTGGGGGGCTACAGTCTATGGGGTCGCAAAGAGTCGGACACAACTGAGCGACCGAATGCCAAGAATAAGTGCCCCTTGGTCTCTTCCTCTGATCCTGTGTTTCTTTCCACAGGGCTGAGGACAGGACCCTAATTCCCATGTTACAAATATAAACAGTATCACAATCTAGTAAATTTTTCTTTTTAAGTTGTCTAATATCAAAAGATGAATTTTTAAAATTATTAAAATATATCTTTGTAACAGTTGTTAGCATATACTTTCTTTGAAATAAACCACTAATTTTATTATAATTTTACAAATCTCCTAGAAAAATATGGAAGCATATGAATCAATAAAAAATTGGTTCACCTCTACTCAGCCCATATTTGGATTTGGGGTTTAAATCCATGGGAAGTAATGGGCCATTCTCCTTTGCACAGTGTTTAATGCACTGTGGCACTAAAGTGTTAAAAAAAAGATTACAGAAGAGCTTGCTGTTGATCCAAGAATATATCAAACACATGTTATAGAGTTCTGGAATAAACAGAGTACTTATAATTTAGTTATATTCTGCTGAAACCGATCTGGTGTGAACTGACAACCAATCAGATGTCTCCAAAGAAAGTCAATGAGACCAGTTAAAGGAGACCTAGCATTGGGCTTCTGAGTGGAGATTAAAAGGACTAAATTCATGCCTTAGATGACTAGCAGATGGGAGCTCCTCTGACACTGGGGATGGGAAGAGAACATTCAGAGAAGTATAACCGGGAAAGACAGAATAAAATTAAGCAAAGGAAAATTGAGCGAAGGAAAATTAAAGCAATCTTAACAGTGAGGGCTATTAAGCCATTGAAAAGTCTCCCAAGGGAAGTGATGAAAACCTCCTTGCTTGAGTCATTTCAGAATCGACAAAGCAACGGAAAACGTACTGCAGGGAGCAATCCTGTGCCGGCAGGGAGCGGACACAATGATTTAATAGCTCTTTTCTGTCTCTCATTTCCACGTTCTGTGAAATTGTATCACAGTTAAGAAACAAGATATCTTTCACTCCGACACTGTGTTTACAGAGGCTTCAATCTGAGGCATGGAGTTGAAAAGAGAAAAAAAAATGCACTTAAAAATTCTGTGTTCCTATTCTTTTTATGAACTTGGGTTTCAGACAGGGTGTAGCATTGGGATTTAAGTTGAACTTTGTGTTCCTTTGACTTAACATGTAAGAACTTCTACAACTTTAATAAATGAATAATTCTAAAGCTCAGCTTGTATTTGTCCCCATGTGAAATGTAATACTAGACAAAGATGAATATTTTTTGGAATTGCCCATGTCAGTGGGTATAACCAGGAAATAAGCAATAGCCAAAATCTAAGTTTAGCACAAAAGGAAAAGAAGACGATGAAGATATCAGTGTCTTCTTTGCACCTGAAAATCTAAAGATAAATATATTGTTTAAAAAGGTGCTCTTGAATTTCATTGCTGGGTACTTCTTGCTTGGCAGAAAGCAAATAAGAACTAAAGAGCATACTCTTATGTATGTGTATGTGAAGTCGCTTAGTCATGTCTGACTCTTTGTGACCCCAGTAGCCTACCAGGCTCCTCCATCCATTGAATTTTCCAGGCAAGAGTACTGGAGTGGGGTGCCATTTCCTTCTCCAGGGGATCTTCCTGACCCAGTGATGGAACCCAGGTCTCCCGCATTGCAGGCAGATGCTTTACTGTCTGAGCCACCAAGGAAGCCCCTTAAAGATGAAGGGGAAAGAGGAGATTGAAAAAGTTGGCTAAAAACTCAACATTCAAAAAACTAAGATCATGGCATACAGTCTCATCATTTCATGGCAGATAGATGTGGAAACAATGGAAACAGTGGCAGATTTTATTTTGGGGGGCTCCAAAATCACTACAGATGGTGACTGCAGCCATGAAATTAAAAGATACTTGCTCCTTGGAAGAAAAGTTATGACCAACCTAGACAGCATATTAAAAAGCAGAGACATTACTTTGCCAACAAAGGCCCATCTAGTCAAAGCTATGGTTTTTCCAGTAGTCAGGTATGGATGGGAGAGTTGGACTATGAAGAAAGCTGAGCATCAAAGATTTGATGCTTTTGAGCTGTGGTGTTGGAGAAGACTCTTGAGAATCCCTTGGATTGCAAGGAGATCAAACCAGTCAATATTAAAGGAAATCAGTCCTGAATATTCATGGAAGTATTCACGCATCAGTGGATATTCATTTACTGATGGGGAAGCTCCAATACTTTGGCCACCTCATGGGCAGAACTGGCTCATTGGAAAATATCTTGATGCTGGGAAAGATTGAAGGCAGGAGAAGAAGGGGATGACAGAGAATGAGATGGTTGGATGGAATCACTGCCTAGATGGACATGAGTTTGGGTAAGCTCTGGGACTTGGTGATGGACCAGGAAGCCTGGTACGCTGCAATCCATGGGATCACAAAGACTCAGACATGACTGACTGAAGTGAACTGAATTCTTGCTTACAGACATTAGAGCTGATCTTATGGGCCAAGAGAATATTGTAGAAGGAAACCAGCATATGACCCATACATTGAAAACATAAACAAACTTCATTAAAATCAGTATTTGGTTTTATCTTTAAAGCATTTACTTGGTGTGATTCCTAATCAAGGGCAAATTATGATGTCTTTTTAATTTTTACGTTGAGCTATCATAGTACTGATTACTTACTGTGTTCCAGACATGCCAAGCCATTTACTGATATAATTCTTTCATTCAGTGGTATTGAATTCCTATGCTGCACTAAACATGGCACCATGAGAATTTTTAAAGTAAACTTTCTATTTGAGTAATTTCTGATTTGCAGGTTCACAGAAGTAGGACAGAGAATGCCCCTACATTCTCCATCCACTTTCACTCTCCCTTAATGGTATCCTCTTACATTTCTGTGTTCTGCTTGTCTGGTCTGTGAGTATCTCAGATTGTCCTGGTTTTGATGATCTCGATGGCTTTAAGGCATCCTCACCAGGTGTTTTGCAGAATGTGGGTGCATTTTTTCCTTAATAGACTTTTTTTTTTTTTTTAAAAGAATAGGACATGGGCAACGAGCCCCTCTTGTTACATCATATTTAGGTACCTGACCTCCTCATAGCCATCAGTGCCATATCTACTGGAGCCTCTGGTGAAGGAGTGATGGCCGGTTCTTCCAGGGAAAGTTATTATTTTTCCTCTCCATTCTCCACACTGTGGAGTGAGTTGCAAAACTCAGAGCATTCTCAGGGGGGTGGGAGGTGGATTATCTGGACCGTCTAAGGGGGAAAGTGTTTATATATGTTTGAGGTTTTGTGTAACAGAGATTTTGCCTCCTTGCCTTCATTTACTTGTATATTCAACCACTTATGTATATGACTATGGATTTATTTTACCCTGTGGATGATAATCCAGTGTTACCTTATTTATATTGTTGCTCAAGTAGTTCTGGCCATTGGTAAGTCTTTCAGGTTGGCTCCTGTGTTCCCTTTTTTTTTTTTAAAAAAGGCTGTCTTCCATTTATAACTACTATACTATACTGACTATATTCCTTGATTGTATAATACATTCGTGTAACTTATTTATTTTATACATGGTACTTTGTACATCTTAATCTCCTACCCCTGTTCATGTGTACCTTTGCTATGTCTCCATCACTTCATTTTTTTTTTTAACATTTCCTTACTTTCTGGAATGATAAGATGCTCCAAGTTCATCTTATATATTCCCTGTCACTGTTCTAGAACCAGACACTTCTACAGGGAGCCCTGGTGTATTTTCCAGGAGACTGTTGTTGCCGTTTTTCAGGCACTAAGTTGTGTCTCACTCTTTGCAACCCCATGGACTGCACCTTGCCAGGCTTCCCTATCCTCCACTATCTCCCAGAGTTTGCTCAAATTCATGTCCATTGAGTTGGTGATGCCATCTAACCCTCTCATCCTCTGCCACCCCCTCTCCTTTAGCCTTCAATCGTTCCCAACATCAGGGTCTTTTCCAATGAGTCAGTTCTTCACATCAGGTGGCCAAAGTATTGGCGTTTCAGCTTCAGCATCAATTCTTCCAATGAATATTCAGGGTTCTTGGACAATAATATTTATTTGTTTGCAGTTGTGCTGGGTCTTCATTGCTTTGTGCAGACTTTCTCAAGTTGCAGCGAGCAGGGGCCACTCTTGCACGGGCTCCTCACTGCAGTGGCCTCTCTTGTTGAGGAGCGTGGGGTTTAGAGCACGCAGGTCCAACAGTTGTGTCACACAGGTTCCACTGCCCTGCCACGTTGGCAGGTGTATTCTTACCCACTGTACCACCAGGGAAGTCCTTAGTCATGTCCGACTCTGTGACCCCATGGACGGTAGCCCTCCAGGCTTCTCTGTCCATGGGATTCTCCAGGCAAGAATACTAGAGTGGATTGCCACTCCCTTCTCCAGAGGAACTTCCCAACCCAGGGATTGAACACTGGTCTCCTGAATCGCAGGTGGATTCTTTATCACTTGAGCTACAGGGAAATCTAAGGAAGTCCTAGGAGAATAATTTTTAAAAATAAAAATCTGGATGTTAGCATTCAGGTGTCAAGGCCGTCTCAGTGCACAAGTTAGAGAACACATGTATGTGTACAAACTGATGTATGTGGGATGACATATTGCCTCTGTATAAACATGTTAGTATATGTATATGCACACACCCAAGCAAAGATGGGTTCATACTGAAATCTCGGACTCATACACTTACTACAGGGTTCATCCCAGCCTTCCCTTCTTGCTTACCTGGAATTTTCCTTTCCAACAACGAGAAGCTTCATTGTAGCCATCTACCATCTGTTTCTTATTTGTCCAACACCAGTGTACATGTGAAGAAGTTTAACAATCGTTAACCTACTTTGCCATGAAAAGCAAATTGACAGCTAGAGAACGATTCCTTTATCTCTAGTTTCACAGTCACCAGTTTGAACAATAGTTTCGAGGCTATCTTAGGTCCTCTGCCCCTGTCCCCTTCAGTGAAGTTATGTCACATATCCCTGAGACTTTGATTCACTTAGCGTCCCATCCTTAGATTCCCGGGCCTCCTGGTTTAATTTGTACTTTTTATCTTTCATGCATTAACGTTCTCTGCTTGGCATGTACAGCAATATGGGTTTTGACAAGTGCGTAGACTCATGTATGCCTCACCCCAGCACCACACAGAATGGTTCCTTCACTCCACTGTCAGATACCTACCGAGGCTCTGTTCTCCTAGCCCATGGTTTGTTTTTTCTTTTTCTTTTTCATTTTCTTAGTTGTAGCTTCTGAAGAGTAGAGGATCTAAATTATCATCAGTTCCAGTTCGCCTTTCTTCTTTTATGATTATGATGTATGTGTGTCTTTTTAAAATCTACCTGAAAGTTATTCTCCTATGACTTCTTATAGAACTTTAATGAATTTAGCTCTTAGGTTTAGGGCTATGGTCCATCTCAAATTAAATTTTGTGCAAAATGTGAGTTAGGGGTCTGTAATTAGTTTTTTACTTCCCAGGTGTTTAGTAAATTATTGAAGTGTTATTTTCTTTCAACAGATTTTCTCTACTGAGAGGCCTCAGATCCTTAGTAAAAAATGATTGAACGTACATATGTGGGTATATTTCTGGTCTCTATTCTGTTCCAGTAATCTGTATCCACAAACCAATAACTGTATTTCAAAGTAAGTCTTAGCATCAGTTAGTGCACATCCTCCAACTTTGTTCTTTTTTGTCTCTTTTAATTTCTTTGTATTTCCATATACATTTTTTTTCCCATATACATTTTAGAATTCACTTCAAGCTGAACTCTGTTGGGGCTTTGAATCCATAGGTCAGCTTGGGGGAAATACATGTCCTGAAATATTTAGCTTTCTAATTTATGAATGTGATATATCTCTACATTTAAATTTCCTTTAAATTACCTCAATAGTGCTTTTTATTTCTTAGAAAGAGGTTTTGCATGTCATTTGTTATTTTTATATTTAAAATTTTTGATGCAATTATAAAATTAAATTAATAAATAGATTTTTATTTCTAAGATTTTTATTTCTGCTTATGTCATTTGGAAAGGACTTTTCCCTGCAAGAATTTCTCTATTTTATTTTCATTGTTGAATTGTTGACATAAAGTCATTTTACTACTTTTTATAATTTTGATTTCTGTAATATCTCTAGTAATGTGCCTCTCTTTCTGCCTGGTAACTGGTGTCCTTTTTGTTTCTTGATATGTAATTTTCAATCTTCATGTTTCCATGAAGCAAAAGCATTTGTTAACCTTCTGCATTGATTATTGCTCTCTGCTTACACTATTTTCTCTTTTCTTGTGCTCTTTTGAATTAATGGAAGTTGTTATATTCTTCATCTAAGTTGTGTGTTATTACAGTTACATATTATAAGACTTACCTCTTTCCTTGACTTTTATGTAAATAGATTTCATTATTACATTTTCATCTCTATTGATGTGTGGTAAGTTTATATTATATTGTTATGCTATAATTATATTATTATATTTTAGATTGATCCTTACATTGTTTATTTTGACTTATTGCTGCGTAGTATATTTTAGTAATTTTAGCACTTTCCGCTTAGTACTGGGACCTTTATTTCCATTTACACCCACTGGATGTTTTTGGTCCTTTTTCTGTGTATTTTAATTCTGTATGTATTTTAGTCTCCACGAGGCTTTAATATTCACGCTTTGCATAGCTCATATATACTTGTACTTAATTACATATTTACTATTTTTTACTCCTCATTTCTTCTGGCATTTCCATGTTTCCATCTGGGCTATTTTCTTCTTCTTCTTGGAAATTAGTGATTCCTTTAATGATGCCAACTGGCAAAAAATTCTGAGTTTTTGTTTGGCTAGAAATATATCTCTTTAATTTTCTTATCTCAAGGGAATTTTTGCTGGGTATTAAATTCTACAAGATTCTAGGTTAGCTCTTCCAGTCTTTCACCACTTTATTTTTTTATTTTTTTATTTTTTTTTAGATCGGCGCCTCTAACCCCTCTCAGCCTTTGGGTTCTACGAAGCGCCAGGAGCCGGAGGGACGCGGGGAGGAACATGGGGCAGTCTTTCACCACTTTAAAGATGATGTTTTGTCTTCTGGGTTTTGTCATTTCTGCTGTGAGATCAGATGTCATAGTTATTTCTTTTGACTGTGATTTTTTTCTATTTTCAAAATTTTTCTTTGACCTTTTCTTTTCAACAGTTTAATTATGATAAGCCTATGGTTTTTTAAGTAGTCATGTACGGATGTGAGAGTTGGACCATAAAGAAGGATGAACACTGAGAAATTTATGCTTTTGAACTGTGGTGATAGAGAAGATTCTTGAGACCCTTAGGCAGCAAGGAGATCGAATCAGTCAGTCTTAAAGGAAATAAACCCTGAATATTCATTGGAAGGACTGATGCTAAAGCTGAAACTCCAATACTTTGGCCACCTGATGCAAGGGCCGACTCATTGGAAAGACCCTGATGCTGGGAAAGACTGAGGGCGGCAGGAGACGAGGGTAGCAGAAGATGAGATGGTTGGATGGCATCACTGACTCAATGAACAAGAGTTTGAGCAAACTCCAGGAGACAGTGGGGGATAGAGAAGCCTGGAGTGCTGCAGTCCATGGGGTCACAAACCGTTGGAAACCACTTAGTGACTGAATAACAACAAAGTTTCATTTGCCATCACTTTGGTTTGAGAAACATTATTCAAAGGATTTTCAACTATGTCTTCTGCCCTGTTTTCTCTTAGTAAGCTTCCTGGGGCTTTTCTCAGCCTGTTAGTGAGCCTGTGTCCCTGGATCATGACCTTCATAAGATCTCAGCTTTCCCACCTTAAGGGAGACAACAAGGCTAGATGCACCTGTGGTGTGGTTTCCCAGGTTAATAGGCTCCGGGAAAATTACTTCTTTTGAGACGATTCCTTTAGGAGAAAAGGATGTTCTGGCTGTATTTCAAAATAGTTATCTTTCCTCTCTCCCTATTGGGTCACGAGCACAGTCTTCTCAGATCCTAGGCACATTGATAACCTGGTGGAATCTTGGGGATAAAACTCATAAATGGGAGTCTTTCCTCCAAGACTGCACCCTGGACATTTGAAACCTCCAACTTCTCCACCTTAAACCTACAACAAATTGTCAATTACAGCTTAACTTTTTATATCTTGATAAAAAATACAGACACACGACATTATTTACTATATGTGTATGTGCATGAAATACAATGACATTTGAAAGAAGGCTTTCTATTCTACAATGTATATGCATATATAATTGCTTATACATTGCATGTACATATGTGTATGTACATACATACATAAATAATAAAGGCTTTCTATTCTACAATGTATATGCATATATAATTGCATATACATTGCATGTACATATGTGTATGTATATACATACTTTATATGTAAACATTTAAATATACATACCTACTTGCAACTAATATATGTAATATTCACACACATGTATATACAAATATTAGTTTTAAAATGTATTTCCAGATAAAGGGGAATTACTGCTACAACAACAAGAACATGCACTTCCTTAAGTCTTCTAATATATATTCCCTTTTCCCTATTTCTCTTCCTATTGTCTATATACCCCTCTATCATCCCCCATATAATACTTATTTTTCTAACAGCACTCTAAAAGATTATATAAATTTATGTCCCCAATGGTTAGCACTGAGAAAAGTTGCCTCATTGCACCCTTTTGAAAATAATTTGTTCTTTCTGAGTCAAGGATGTTCTTGAATTCACCTTCCATGTACCTTCATTCAAAGAAGGTGTATTATTCTTTCTGCTTTGTTCTCCTGCTAGCTGCAGTGTTTGAAATGCCGGTAACTGCAAGTTGAAAAGCTGACCCTTGATTTTCGGATTTCTTTCTTTCTTTTCTCCCTCTTACATGAAAGCAGATAATAGGGGAGCCCTGTTGGTAGACCATTCAAGTCCAATAATAAGTCCATCTCATAGTGTTCTTGGGCTATTGTGCTTGAATAGATTCTTTTTTAAACTCACGGGCATATAAATATTAATCAAATGAATATTCATAGTTTAAAAAGCATAGCCATGTGAAATTTAACAGAAGGGTGCTTGACCTGAGGGAAGGTTCCCCACAATATGAAATGCGTTCAAAAGAGACTTGAACACACCCACCTCTCCTCATTTCACTCACTTCAAATTGCTGACAAGAATTGAGGGAGCTGTCATTTACTCTCTGGGCTGTGACTAATGCCCGATTTCAGAGACGTGACTCCACTTCTATCTTTGTTCAACTTCAAAGGAATCTGAAGGCAAGCTAAAGGCTCTCTTAGACAAGAATCCTAACAATCCCTGTTTTTCTCTTTGCAAGGAAATACCAGTCCTTTCAAACAGAGTTCTAAGAAGGTCATGGACAGTGTGGAGGACTAAAGTCAGGAATGCACCAGCATCACTCATATTGCTGAATTATCCACCAGGAAAGACACTAGGAAGCAAACGAGAGACGGTGTGTGCCAACCCCTTCATGTCGTGCCTGAGGAAACCGAGCCTCTGTGGTATTCACTGCTCTGTCCACATTGCACAACTGGCTGGCAGTAGAGATAGAACTTGAAAGAAATGGTCCCTCCTCAGGCCAACTCCATTTCCGTTATCCATTCAGATCAATGGCTTATTCTTGACTCAAGATCTCAGATAACTTGGATCTAATACTATGAAACACCATAGAAAGAACATTGCCTTGTAAGGTATGAAAAGGCAAACACACATACTCGCTAAGTTAACTTAGTTGTGGCTGACTCTGTGCGACCATATGGACTTAGCCCTCCAGGCCCCTCTGTCCATGGGATTCTCCAGAAAGAACACTGGAGTGGGTGGCCATGCCCTCCTCCAGGGGATCATCAACCTGACTCAGGGACGGAACCTGCATCTCTTACGTCTGCCTGCATTGGTAGGTGGGTTCTTTACCGCTAGTGCCACCAGAGGCCTACATCCGATGAAGTAGCTGCCCTGAGACACTATTATGTTCTGTAATCTGCCCCCATGTCTAATAAAGAGTTCTCTGCAAAATTTTTAGGAAAATTCAAGTATTCAGCTTCCATTTTCCTCCAGGAGGGCTGTCACTCTGTAACTCATTGTAGAAGTCTGTGCTATATGCATCAGGCTCTGTTTTTTTTTTTTAATTAAAAAAAAATTTTATATGTGGACAAGTTTTTAAATTCTTTATTGAATTTGTTACAATATTGCTTCTGTTTTATGTTTGGTGTTTTGGCCCCAAGGCATGTGGAATCTTAGCTCCCTGACCAGGGATCAAACCCTCACCTCCTGCTTTGCAAGGCAAAATCTTAACCACTGGACTTCCAGAGAATCCCCAAGGTCTTTTTATATTTAATGAAAGTTGCTGCAGGGTGAGTGCCCCCAAAATCACAATACAGTCATTTCAACAAAAAATTATTATTTTTCTTTGTTCTCAGTCTAGACTACTTCCGTTTTTCCACCATCCACTTTGGTATTCAGTCTTGTTTCACTAATTTTTTTCCTTTTCTCTTCTAAAGGAAAACCCATTTACACATTTTCTCATCTTTATTGCTCAAGCAATGCTCTTTGAATGAGCTGGCATCTGCCCTTGGCTGTGCAGAGAGCAGAGCTGAGGGTAAAGCATCTCCTCTGTGTGAGATTTTCTGAAGGAGGAGGAGAAGGACTGGTGCCTCTTCACACTGTGCCCAGAGCCCCACGCCTTAGGCACACCTAATCCATGCATTGCTTCCAGTATTTAAATTCAAATTTGTTACTTGCCAACCAAGTATATATAAAAACACTTCATAAGGTGTAGAATGTTTTGCTTTATTGGGAAGCTATAATGGAATAACTATGTGTGCCTGCATGCTAAGTCCCTTCAGTCATGTCCAACTCTTTGCAGCCCTATGGACTGTAGCCTGCCAGGCTCCTCTGTCCACGGAATTCTCTAGGTAAGAATACTGGAGCGCACGGCCATGCCCTTCTTTAGGGGATCTTGCCCACCCAGGGATCGAATCTGCGTCTCTTACGTCTCCTGCATTGGGAGGCAGGTTCTTACCACTAGTGCCACCTCGGAAGCTCGTAATGACTGCAGGTAAGATTTAAGAGCTTACGTTAGGACAGACTGTGCTTGGGCTCCGTCCCTAAGTCATGTCAGTCACAGTCATCAGCAATTGCAGTCACCTCCAGCCCGTGAGCCCTGGAGGAACGCAGGAAGGAAACAAAGAATACCTGCCAGGCAGCAGCCATCAACTGCAACCACTCCCAAAGTTGAGCCCTGAGGAAACTCAGACTGTACAAACTTGGGAGGCAATAAGCTTAGTGAGGTATACACAGGGCTTCCCAAGGGGCTCAGTGGTAAAGAATCTGCCTGCCAATGCAGGAAATGCAAGAGACGCAAGTTTGATCCCTGGGTCAAGAAGGTCGCCTGGAGAAGGTAATGGCAACCCACTCCAGCACTCTTGCCTGGGAAATCCCATGGACGGAGGAGCCTGGTGGGCTACAGTCTATGGGATGCAAAGAATCAAACACAACTGAGTGACTGAGCATAGGTCTATGCAAAAATTACTCATTCCAGATATGATTTAAATCCCTAACACGTGTCAGACACTAGGAACTCAGAGCTGATATAAATGTGCAATGAAATATAGGTAATTATCCATTGATGGCTATGTATGCATTCTTGTCATTGACATTTAAAGTAATAATTTTTTTAAACTGTTCTCATTACCTCCATTTGATGCCCAAAGCTTTCGTATAACCACTAAAACTAAGGAGGGACAACACTGAAGGTGTTTTAGGATGGAATCCTGGCCTACCTCTTGGGTGTCAAGGATCACAGTGGGTGACAGCAGATGGAGAGCAGAGAAGGAAGGCAGCAGGTCTCATGGGAGGCTGTAGAGGAGGGGTCCCCAGTCTCCAGGATCTAATGCCTGATGCTGTGGGGTGGCCCCGATGTAATCATGATAGAAATAAAGTGCACAATAAGTGTAATGTGTTTGAGTCATCCCCAAACCAAGCCCTCCACCCTGGTCCGCGGAAAAATTATCTTCCATGAAACTGGTCCTTGGTGCTAAAAAGGCTGGGGACTGCTGTTACAGAGGCTCCAGCAAACGACGTGTTCTGTAAAGATGCCAGCATTTGTATACGTTACCGAGTGTCTCATCTGATGCTCTAAACAAATTAAATATTGATTTTTAGGACACAGTCCCCATAATCCATTGGAGAAGAGTTTTGTGGGGTCAGGATAGAGACAGCCTGGCATCGATTCCCTCCCAACTGACCTCCCGTGGATGGGGGAGGGGGTGGAGTGGGCATCCTGTGTCTGACCATCCTTTGGGCCAACATCCATTACATTTCTCTGCTGAGTACCGTTCATAGCATGTGTTTATCCTTATTCGTGTATCTCTAAATACAGATTAGGTTTTGTAAAAATAAAGAGTTACAATAACAAAAATATTCATATTGATCCAAGAAGATCCACGAACTGGCGGAAGAGGTGGCAGCAGAGAACATGACATCTGCTTCTTCATGACTCAGATTTAACACAGAATCTTGCATACCTACGACTGGCTCTTACTGTTCTAGGAGCACTTGCCTGGAAGGAAAGACAGGCATGACTTATCATGAAACTACTGTTTCTCGAAAAAACTTTAAAGAAGCCAATAGTTTAGGCAGGTGAAATGTTACTCTTGTAGCCTGATATGACTGGAAAAAGCAGAAATAGTTCGTTGAAGCAGAGGTGGGGGACCCAGAGCACCCCAGCTCACCCCACGTCACTCTTTCACTTCACTGCTCCCCAGTCACCCCTCAGCGTACTTCCTTGGAATGTTTAGGGTCCTCTGAGAACCCCACTCACTACCCTAGACTCTCTGCTCCTGGAGGCAAGAGCACAGGCTTCCCCATCTCTGTCTCTCCAACACTTATTTATTGAAGAGAACTGTGATAGGGTCTGTAGTAAAACTAAAACTTGAACCCAGCTGTCCTGACTCCCAGCCCTAAACGTTTCACCATTACACTAAAAATGTACCTATCGGTTTTAAATGTTGCACATCAAGAATTATACGGTTTTACGAAGCTGAGAGTTACACATTTATTCGAAAAGCCAGTAAAACGGAAAATCTGAGGGTTATTTTCCAGTTATTCCAAAAACCTCCCAAGCCTTCTGTAAGAAAATATATTTACCACAGCTAATAAGACTCTGTCTCTCCACTATCATTACATTTGTTCAAAGCACTTCCAATAAGAACACTCCAAATTACCACCCCCACCCCAGCTAGTTCATCTGTTCAGTCAATAAGCAACATCTTATTGCTTTTATGAATTAAGCCCCCTTTGCAGCCAATCATTTTGCAAACATCTGTAGCAGAAGCAGTCTAGGGAGCTTTTGAAAAATCAATCAGAGGGGAACAGCTTTCACGTCGTGCGTTTTTTTTTTTTTTTATTTTAATAAAGTATTTACACATGTTTGCTCTGCCTGAAATGGAAACACGAGGGAGGCAGCAGCAGAAGCATCGTAGGACGAGGCTCCTGAGCAGGACAGCGGCTGTGGCCCTTGGCTGGCTCTGCTCAGATGGGACGTTGCCTGTGGATGCTGACTTTCCGTCAAATAGCAGAGCTGAGCAAGACTTCCCTAGCCTTAGGTCTGGGTGTCGCTTATGTGGATCTCACTGGCTGGGGAAGATGCCCAGTTTCCCACTTCTAGCCTTTCTATGAGCTTTTACATGTGAGTGGAAAAGAGATGGACACTTTCAATTATGACAAAGCACCTACATCTGGTCTTTATAAATGAAAAAGTTACTTGTGCAGAGGTGATATTCTGTGTGATTACTTAATGTCAATTAAAAAAAAAATCACTGTGAAGGTAAATTCAGGAAGGAGAGAATAAGAAGAGGAGAGACTGTGATAGCCCACTGACAGATACTGAGACTAAAAGCAAAAGGTAGAGATCGTGGAGCTCAGAACTTTCCAGAAGGAAATCTGAGGCCACCTTGAATGCATTAGTTACTTGTAGAAAATCTTTACTGTGTTGATTTTTCATCTTTTTCCCTTTATGGTGCTGCCTCTGAAACATTTTAGAATTAGTGTTCTAGCTAGTATTTGACATATTCTCATGCAGTGTTGGAGAAGGAAATGGCAACCCACTCCAGTGTTCTTTCCTGGACAATCTCGTGGACAGAGGAGCCTGGTGGGCTGCCGTCTGTGGGGTCACACAGAATCGGACACGACTGAAGCGCCTTAGCAGCAGCAGCAGCAGCAGCAGCATGCAGTGTGGTTCACACGAAGTTTCTATAGTGTGTGTCTCCTCCCTATTCCTAGTCTGCTGATGTGGATTATTCATTGTGTGTGTTCAGCCTTCAGAAAGTTACTCTGGTTTAACAGTGAAAACGGGGATGGAAGGAGGGGCAGAAGGATGGGAGGCACACAAGGTGTATTTGTTTGGGGCAGAAACTCAGTGATGACCAACTTGTGAACCAAAGACGCTTGGGGCAAGAGGAGAACCATTTTAGTTGAAATTTCTCACTTTACTGATGAGAAATTTAGGGCAGGAATTGTGAAAGCTCTCCAAGGAGAAAACCTCAAAGATTATATCAGGGATTCTTTATGTCATCTTGTTTTCTTTCCTATCTTCACCCCTGATAGAAGATTTTCTTTCAAACAGTGCACTAATGTCATGCTATGAGAGCATTCCTTACTATGAATAACAAGAGAAAGATACCTTGCAGACCATAAGTTAGTGGTGAAGAATAAGAAGATCCAGGACAGAATAGGATTTGGGATTTGCCCATCTTGCAGAAGGCAACAAAATGGGACAAAATGACATGTTCCAAAATTTAGCTATTGTGGCCAATGACCCTGCGACCTTGGAGAGGGGCTGGGGATGCCCTGGAAGAGAAGACCAGAGAAGGAAGGATTCCAGTTACCCATGCATGTGAAGCCAGACTTAAAGAAGCCCTCTACCAGTTAACTAGTAGAGGTTTAACTAGTAACAGTGAGTCTTTCAAGGTGGGTCAGTGGTAAAGAACTCACATGCCAATGCAGGAGATGTGGGATAGATCCCTGGACTGGGAAAATCCCCTGGAGAAGGAAATAGCAACCCTCTCCATTATTCTTGCCTGGGAAATCCCATGGACGAAGGAGCCTGGGAGGCTACAGTCCACGGGTTGCAAAAGAGTGGGACATGACTGAGTGACTGAACAGCAATGCACTCTGCAGTCCTTTCCATTAAGTCTGAGCTGTACCTATAAAGAAAGCTGAGTGCTGAAGAACTGATGCTCTTGAACTGTGGTGTTGGAGAAGACTCTTGAGAATTCCTTGGACTGCAAGGAGATCCAACAAATCCATCCTAAAGGAAATCAGTCCTGAATATTCTTTGGAAGGACTGATGTTGAAGCTGAAACTCCAATATTTTGGCCACCTGATGCAAAGAACAGATTCATTTGAAAAGACCCTGATGCTGGGAAAGATTAAAGGTGGGAGGAGAAGGAAACAACAGAGAATGAGATGGTTGGATGGCATCGCCGACGCGAGGTACATGAGTTTGAGTAAACTCTGGGAGTTGGTGATGGACAGGGAGGCCTGGCATGCTGCAGTCCATGGGGTGGCAAACAATCCGACTCAACTGAGCGACTGAACTGAACTGAACTGTGTGCCTCTCCAGCTGTGGGCAGCAGAGGGCGCCCATGGGGTCGGAGATGCAATTACCTTCTTGTTGGACAGGAATGGTTTGGGAGGCAAAACCCTACAGCAGAAAGGGAGAGTTCAATTTTATAACCAGAGGGAGTTTTCAGGCAAATCTGTAGCTGCCACTCAGCAGTTCAGAAGCAACTCAGACTCAAGAAAACACATTTTGCTCAAGATTCTTCTTGCAAGGAGGCCAAGTTTAACATGCTTTATTCCCCTGAAGCCATTTTTGAATTATTAACTAAAGGATGTAAGCAGAAAAGCACACTTTCCTGCTTCCCCAAGTCAACCCCTTGAGCAAATATGCTTCCAAGTTACTTTGAAAAAGCTGAAATCCATGTTTCCCTGAAATGAAGCATAGAGTGCTAGAAAGTGGAGGCGTATCACCAAACTCTTGATGAATATTCACTTATAGTTTTCATTATTACTGCTGTTGTATTTACCAGAAACACATACTTGTCTATTTCCACATGCTTTCTGACAAATAGGTGGCTTCCACAAGCAGTGTTTAAATACATTATCTTTTTTTTTTAAAGGTATGTACTATCTTTCAAAATACATTTTTAAAAGATAACATAATACAACAGTATTTGACTAACACCAAAAAAAAAAAAAAGAAAAAGAAGAAGAAGATTACTTTTTTTTTAATTTTATTTTTAAACTTTACAAATTGTACTAGTTTTGCCAAATATCAAAATGAATCTGCCACAGGTATACATGTGTTCCCCATCCTGAACCCTCCTCCCTCCTCCCTCCCCATACCATCCCTCTGGGTGGTCCCAGTGCACCAGCCCCAAGCATCCAGTATCGTGCATCGAACCTGGACTGGCAATTCGTTTCATACATGATATTATACATGTTTCAATGCCATTCTCCCAAATCTTCCCACCCTCTCCCTCTGCAACAGAGTCCATAAGACTGTTCTATACATCAGTGTTTCTTCTGCTGTCTCGTACACAGGGTTATTGTTAGCATCTTTCTAAATTCCATATATGTAGCATGAGAAGACTTGAGAATATTTGTGCTTAAGTTACTAGGGCATTATTACCCCAACTTAATGTTTCATGGTTTCCAGGGCAAACATTAGGAGAACTGTTCATATACTTTAAATAATCTTACAGTTTTAAATGTCAAGTATACTTCAGTAAAACTGATTTTTTTTTTAAAGGTCTGCTTTTGCCTTCCTCTCTGTGGCGATTTGGAGACATTGCTGATTTACATGGCGATCCTCGGATTCCTACCTGGACACCCTCTACGGCAAAGCTGCTCCCTGAAGACACTGATCACAGAGGTCACTGCTAAGCTCAAACACGTCTTTAGCGAGGTCCCTCAGGGGCTTCCCTGGTGGTAAAGAATCTGCCAAGCACAGGCAGGGTGGACCCATGGGAGACGGTCTGTCAGCCAAAGGCCATCGTGATATCTGTTCCTCCAGCCTCCCCAGGCCTCCTCTGAAAATCATGACAGTCATTTCCCCCTCCCTCCAGCAGTTAGAAAAGAATACACTTCACACAGTGGGACTTTGGGCCAAGTTCCTTTCAGAGCACTTGGATGTCGTTTCTTTGCTAGAAAGGGCACCCAATATAGTTTTGTTTTGTTTTGTTTTTTCTTTTTAGGTGTCTTTTAAAGTATTTTAAATAATTCATTGAGTTCATTGCAATATTATCTCTGTTTTACGTTTTGGTTTTTTTTGGCCAGGAGGCATATGGGATCTTAGTTCCCCAGCCAGGGATTGAATCCTTCAGGCCCTGCGTTGGAAGGTGAAGTCTTAACCAGTGGACCACCGGGGAAGTTCCTTTGCCTTTCTATTAAAGAAACCTGACCATTAAGGTCAGGAGAGCTGGCTTGTGGGTTCTTTGTGAGATTTCAGTCATGATGGTGTACATTTAATAGTAGGGATAAAATGGCTTTGTGAGGCCACTGGGAAGGGGAATTCAATGCCAATGCACCATGAAGCTAGACTTGCAACTTTCCCTTGTTAAATTAAAGCTCTGGAGGGGATGAAAAGTTGTTAAAAGTTCTAGACGTTGGAAATTAATAGCCATCATGAGCCAACAGTGTTGCATGTAAGAAAATAGGTGAATTATTGATGTTTGGTCACTCAGTCATATCTGACTCTTCTGACTGTTAATGTCCTCATGGACCACAGCACGCCAGCCCTCCCTGTCCTTCACTGTCTCCCAGAGTTTGCTCAACTCATGTCCATTGAGTTGGTGATGCCATCCAACCATCTCATCCTCTGTCACCCACTTTCTCCTCCTCCCCTCAATATTTCCCAGCATCAGGGTCTTTTCAAATGAATCAACTCTGAATCAGGTAGTCAAAGTATTGGAGCTTCAGCTTCAGCATCAGTCCTTCCAATGAATATTCAGGGTTGATTTCCTTTAGAATGGACTGGTTTGATCTCCTTGCAGTCCAAGGGAATCTCAAGAGTCTTCTCCAACACCACAGTTCAAAAGCATCAGTTCTTCGGTGCTCAGCTTTCTTTATGGTCCAAAGCTCACATCCATACATGACCACTGGAAAAGTCATAGCTTTGACTATAAGGACATTTGCTGGCAAAGTGGTGTCTCTGCTTTTCAATATGCTGACTAGGTTGGTCATAGTTTTTCTTCTAAGGAGCAAGCATCTTCCAATTTCATGGCTGCAGTCACCATCTGCAGTGATTTTGGAGCCCAAGAAAATAAAGTCTGTCACTGTTTGCATTGTTTCCCCATCTATTTGCCATGAAGTGATGGGACTAGATGCCGTGATCTTAGTTTTTTGAATGTTGAGTTTTAAGCCAGTTTTTTTCATTCTCCTCTTTCACTTTCATCAAGAAACTCTTTTATTCCTCTGCTTTCCGCCATTAGGGTGGTGTTATCTGCATATCTGAGGCTATTGATATTTCTCATCACAGTCTCAATAGATGAGTAACAAAACATTAAAAGAGTTAATGAGTTCTCATAACTTCTCACTGAGTTTGATTTATCATCCCCATTTTATAAAGAGACAAATACCCAGAGGTGTGAGTTAATTCTCTAAAGAATACCTTACCGAATGTGAACAAGTCCAGTTACCTGAATTCTTTCTCTAGAGAAATTGCTTTTCAGCAATTATTTGAGGGTTGTAAAGATGCTTTTATTTCTTGCTCAATACTGAGGCAAAATGTGGTAACCCCTTTCCTCCTATGTTTAATTCTGTACATCTGTGCACTGCACCATGGCTCAGACATAATTAAGTGCCATGCAGTTTAAAGCAATATAGAATAGGCAGTGTCATTTTTTGTAATTGACACTTCTCTTTAGGAATTGATATAATTAATTACCATGCCCTTCAGTTGAAATAAGTGGGGCTCTTAGATATAAAAATGAATTTGCTAATTTGCCTCAGTGGCATTCATTTGGGTCATAGGAAATTAACCTTCTTACTGAAACATTTTTTTCCCTTATATTCTAAAGAATCTGTTGGAAGTTAGGATCAGAGTAGGACATGAACTTGTTTACTGGGAATCTTCTTATGGGTAAAGAGTTGGACATTTCATGTTCAGCTGTCTATTTTTTTGCATGTGCAATGAGGGATCCTGAATATTCTTCTCTAAAGTTTTAAAGGAAAAGCATGATTAAACAAAAGATGACATAGTTGTTGTGTGCTTAAACCTCCGAGGGCAATATTCTCTTTGTCTTTCCTTGGAGCCCTTTCAGAGATGAAAGGTTTTCTCAGACAGAAAGTTTCTCACGCAGGTTGGAGAAACAAACAAATAAAAAGTGCCTAGGACTTTCGGCTGCATTATTGACTCAGGGAAAAAGGACTCTGAAGTGTCTTTTTTTGGTATGGGTTAAAAAAGTGCACAGGAACAGCTGCTTCCATTTCGTTTAAAATTGTAAAGGTAGAAACTTTCTGACATCCATTAATTTTCATCACCAGTCAGTGGGATTGGTAGATAAGCCTCTGTTACAGTCTCTCTCCCATCCTCACATCCGTAACCCTCTGAACTTCTCTACACCTTAATCTATCTTTTTCCTGGTTCCAACACATCCAGTACGCAGAAGCACAAGGTGAGAAACGAGCATAAGGTAGAATATATATATATTTTAAAATCACATTATAGAGCAAAGAAATCCATGCAAAGGCCATGGTTCTTGATTCTACACTTGGTCCGAGGCCAACTGTATTTGAGGTTTTCTTCGATTTGCTTTCCTAGTACCCTTTGCATGAAGGCAGTACTTTTTGGAGTAGCAATCTGGGTAGGGAGCCACAGCCTCGCTTGGTACAATCATCTGTCCGTGGAGGTTGCAGTGACCATGCACGTGCTCTTATGGTACAGGCTGAGGACAACTCATCTCCATAGTTACCAAGTTTCCCGTCATTCAGCAGTCACCTCTCCCCTTCATCATGGGATCTGTTGCCCTAACCACTAGCCCGAACTGTATTCATGTTAGCCTCAGCCTCCAGGGGCAGAAAAAAAAAAAAAAAGTGAAAGTGTTAGTTGTGTTAGTTGCTCAGTCATGTCTGACTTTTTGCAACCCTATGGACTGTGGCCGGCCAGGCTCCTCTGTCCATGAGATTCTCCAGGCAAGAATACTGGAGAGGACCTTTCCCCGCCCAGGGGTCGAACCTGGGTCTCCTCCATTTCACGCAGATTCTTTACCATCTGAGTCACCAGGAAAGCCCTGGGGCAAATCTCCAGGGGCAGAGGGATCACCAAATGGCCCTGTGGCCATCTCCGCTGGCAATCTGGTGAAACAGTCCTTTAGGTCCCTCATCACAGATGCTCCTCTCTTGAGTGAAAAGTATTCAGTACAAACCAAAAGCACGGAGGGTGGTCCCTGGGTATAGCCCGCCCTTCCTCTGTGTTCTGCTAATGGGGATAAATCTCATCAGATGCTTGGGAAGAGTTCTGTTGTCAGCAGAAAACTGATCACGTGGGTAGTAAGCACACACAGTTACGATAGAGAGGGGTCAGGGCTGTGAAAAGAAATGGGACATCTTCCCTGTGAGAGACACATGGCTTTCCAAATAAATGGGAGCATTTACTTGGATCCTACAACATTTTGAAAAGAAGTTTAAGTAGAAACATAAGTACATCCTTTTTGTTTCTTTGGTTTGCAGGGAACCAGTTTGTTAATATCATTTTGGGAGGACTTAACGCTGAATTGCATTTATACATGCATGCAGTGACTCATCAGAAAGTCTAGAATGTGGAAGCTGGCCTGGACAGTGTATTCTTTCCTCCTTGTTGGACAGACTGGGAAATGGAGATGGAAACTCTGGGTGGCTTGCCAAAGGTCAACGTAGAGATAGAATTAGAATCAAGGTCCTCTGAGTCCCAGATGGTTCTCTTTTCACTCCATGTGCTGCCTCCTCTTTGGGGATTTCCTTAAGAGCAAATAATTCAAAGGCAAAATGGTAGAGAAGAGAAACACTTGGGACATGACCCAATGATGAGCACAAAGCATGATTTTGGGGATAAGATTGACTTGGAATTGAATCTCTGATCTGCCATGAAGACTTCTCCAAGCCTCCGTTTCCTCCCCTGTAAAACGGGGGCAGTAAAGGCTACCTTTCAAAGTCATATTACAGATTAGGGAATAATATGCAGAGAGAACTCAGGAGAGTACAGCTGGTGATCAGCACATACATTTCCCTTGTCCCTAGGGCTGTGACTCAACCCTTTGCAGGGAGCTTGGACCAGATTTGTCTTGGCTGTTGCCAGTTAAAGGATCCCTGGGTGAGGCTGTGTGAGATGAGTGCTGTGAGTTCTTACGGAGTTTGTTCCAGGCCCTCTGCTGTGATCAGATATCTATTTGCTTAGAGGCTCCCGCTAGCATGTTAGCCACTTGTCCTTGGAGCTGACTCAGATGAGGTTGACTGCTCATCTCCATGTTTCTGTTTGCTTCCAAGCATGTCTGGAATGGATTGGGATTAGGCTCATCACTCCACCTTCCTGTAAAAGATCCTATGGAAAGGGGCGCATGGATCAGATACTTTGCCACATCTGAGTTTCAAGGAGCTGTCTAGAATTATAAATGCAGAAATTTTCAATTGAGGAGGACATGGAGAAGCAACATGAGATGTGCCCAAACTCACTGTTTCCCCATTTACACCAAAAATTAGATATTATTTCCCCCTTCCATCCTTTCTCCATGCCTGTTATGCTCTCAGAGTCTCAAGGTTTAATAGGCTATAAGGTGAGCATGACTCTACTGTAGCAACTGCCTGCAGTCAAACCATTTTCCCAGAGAGGCTATGTTCCCACCCTCTCCACGTTGGAGACAATGGCTGGAGAAACAGAGGGCAGCCTGTGCGTCTGGGGTGCAAGCACAGGGTGGGGAGGGCATTTGGGTCTGCACTGAGGGCTGAGCAGCAGAAACTCCAGTCTCTGGCTCACACATGTCTCTGCAATCCATAACCTTTTTGCAACCCTATTCTCCTTACTCCCCCTGCTATGTTGAGTAAGAAAATTGATTATAAAGTAAGCTGGTGATAAAAAAATCTGTCTGCACCACTTTTTAAATTCCAATTATGAACAAAGTTGTACAAGATGACTGCACAGTATAATTTTCACTTTAAAGATATCAGAAGAACAAGTGGAGTTTTAAAGAAGACGTACATTGTAGGGATGGGAGATGGCCCCAGGTGTCTCTATAACTGTTCATCTGATAAAAATCTGTTGAAAATCACTGTGGGAAGAAAGGAAAATCAGTACCCCCCAAACCAAAGGCCTTTGTGAAGTAAAATAGAAATAATAGTCGCCTTGAACTCAGTGAACCTACAGAGTGAATGGACTTTCTTATGAGGCAGTGAAAAGTGAAGGATAAAAATGAATGTTGAATGTGAACATGATGGTAAGATTCGACTTGTCTTGAAAAATGCAGCTGTCAAAGCAAGCATTTGGCAAAGCAGCCCGGGAGTAGCATTCGAGTTTCAAGAATAGCAGGATTCCTCAGGGTATCAGATTCTTTTTAAGATCTGTCTCTACTCTAGAAGGGCATTAACTTTTCAGCTCATTAGGACCCATCCCACTAAAGACCCACATCACTGTCTGGGCCTCCGCTGAGAAGTTCTGCAGCTATCATCAGTGTTCATGATTCACAATACATCCAGAGGAGAGGTCTGCATGCATTCACTTTCAAGTGTTTTCCAGATGTCACCCCAGCCTCCCGAGAGCCCGAGGAAGCATCAGGTGGCCCGCCATAATGGGCTAGACTGGCCTTTAAGGCAGGATTGAGGAACTGTTGACAAAGAGCCCATGTATGCATGCATGCTCAGTCCCTTCAGTCATGTCTGTCTCTTTTGTGACCCTATGGACTGTGGCCTACCAGGCTCCTCTGTCCACAAGATTCTCCAGGCAAGAATACTGGAGTGGGCAGGCATGCACTCCTTCAGGGGATCTTCCCCACCCAGGGACTGAATCTGTGTCTCCTGCATTGCAGGTGGATACTTTACCACTGAGCCACTAGGGAGGCTGCAAAGAGCCCATATTGGATTAAATTGCATCCAAAATGGAAATCCAGGGGTCTTACCTACCAGTGCACAGGAGATGAGAGATGTCTTGAGACATGTGTTATAAATGCATGCATTCATTCATTCACAGCTCCTCCTGTGTATGGTGCCAGCTATAAATTGGCACTTGCCACTGGCACTTGCCATTTACCTCTACAAGGATTAAATCATGAGCTGCTGTAGCTGCTGACCTGCAACACCCCCTGAAAGGAGTTCAGGGAGGAGAGCAGAAAGGAGGTGCTCTGTGCTCTGGGGAAAAAAACTGGCAGGACAGGTCTTCGGATGATTAGATCTTTTCAGGAGCTGATTTCATGAGCTCGATTCTTGTATTTCTCCATATTTAGAAGAGCACTAAAGTCCTTCATGGTGACTCCTGTTCCTAGTGACTAGCAGAAAACTTCTGGAAAAATATATGCTTGATACATGTATTCCCCTTTCACCAAAATCCCCTTTCACCTTCCCTCAGTACCTCTTTGGAGCAATTTTCAGAGCTATCTGAGGTGCTGTCTCCTGGGCTGCGGTCCTCATTTTGCCCCAAATAAAATGTAGCTCACAACTCTCATGTTGTGTATTTTTCTTTCAGTCAACAACAGGAGCAATGCTGTCTGTGGCTGTTTAAGGATGTTTGTACCGAGCGTCCCAGTTGCCCTCTCATGTTTCTGCTGTATTATAATCTTAACCACTACCTGCTATTTGACAGGTGAGAAAATTCAGACTCAGAGGTGTCTCATTGGCTGGCTTGTTCTGAATGATGCATTAGTCTTAGGATTTGCGATATGATGAGGAGTAAATGTTATTTGGCCATTAGCTAATTTTATTGTCTTCAACAGTGTCAAAAGTCATCCTTCAAGAAGCATAGCAAAATCTCATATAATACAGGCATTCCACAATGATTTCATTGTGACAGCAACTTAATCCGTGTGTTGCATTTGCTTTAAAGTCAAGATTCCTTAGAGATTAGATTCCTTAGAGAGCTACTTTCTAGACCATTATCTTGATGTTTTGGGGTGCCTTGTTTTTCCTTGGGTAAAGTTGTGTGTGTGTCCCTAGGCAGAAGCTCATTGACTGGAAAGGGCTCTTTTGTGTAACCAGGACAGGCTGCAGGTTTGTTTTTGTATATCTTTTAATTGAAATATAGCTGATTTACAATATTGTGCTAGTTTCAGGTATACAACAAAGTGATTCAAAGATATATATATATATATATATATATATATATAGGCTTCCCAGGTGGTACGGTGGTAAAGAATCCACCTGCCAAGCAGGAGATGTGGGTTTGATCCCTGGGTCGGGAAGATCCTCTGGAGGAGGAAATGGCTACCCACTGTAGTATGCTTGCCTGGGAAAGCCCATGGGCAGTGGAACCTGATAGACTACAGTCCACGGGGCCACAAAAGAGTCAGACACAACTTAGCAACTGAGCTCAGCAGCAAACAGCACCATAAGCCAGATACTGGAGTAAATACTAAGGACATTGTGACAGAATGAACCCCTTCTTGTGCTCATGGAGTTGGCAACCTAGTGGGGGAGGATGAGCAATGCAATAAGCAATTAGAATTCAGAAGGGACAATGCCTGAAACGGAGAAGGGAATGGCAACCCACTCCAGTACTCTTGCCTGGAAAACCCCATGGACGGAAGAGCCTGGTAGGCTGCAGTCCATGGGGTCGCTAAGAGTCGGGCACGACTGAAGCGACTTAGCAGCAGCAGCAGTGCCTGAAAAGCCTACTTAAAGATAAGAGCACGTGGTTTCCTGCTTCCTGTAAGATATTTCAGGCTCCCCAGGTGGCACTAGTGGTAAAGAACTCACCTGCAAATGCAGGAGACTTAAGTGACTTGGGTTCAATCCGTGGCTTGAGAAGATCCCCTGGAGGAGGGGCATGGCAACTCACTCCAGTATTCTTGCCTGGAGAACCCCAAAGACAGAGGGGCCTGGTGGGCTGCAGTCCATAGGGTCGAAAAGAGTTGAATACGACTGAAGGGACTTAGCACACACATAGAATATTTTACCACGTCGATGAACTGTAAGCAAGTTAATCAGGACAAAGAATAAATTATAGGATATCACAATGAAAGCATTGTTTATTTGAAAGCTGACTTTCTGAAGTATCTCAAATAGACAATATGGTAAAATTTAGTTTTAATAAATAATAGCAACAAAATTTACTGGAAACCTGAAGTCACATCTTTTTGTCTAACCCTATGTCATAACCGAGCAGCTTTTGAATACATCAAAAGCATTTGATGCACATTTCCTGAGCTGTTTTGCAGATGTGAAAGTCCCCTCAAACAAATGGAAAAGGTTAGCTACTTCATAACCCTGAGTTCAAAGTCCCAGGCCTGCTGGAGCCCCTGTGACACACCCCTGCTTCCTTGTCCTTAGCCAGTCAGAGAACTATGCACTAGCTGATCACCGACCTTGTGACTCCCCACCTCACCGGGCTTTTAAAAATGCTTTGCTGAACCTGGACTGGCGACTCATTTCATACATGATATTATACAATACTGGATGCTTGGGGCGGGTGCACTGGGACGACCCAGAGGGATGGTATGGGGAGGGAGGAGGGAGGAGGGTTCAGGATGGGGAACACATATATACCTGTGGTGGATTCATTTCGATATTTGGCAAAACTAACACAATATTGTAAAGTTTAAAAATAAAATTAAATTTAAAAAAATGGATAGCAAGAAATCTAAAAAAAAAAAAAAATGCTTTGCTGAAATCCCTGGGGGAGCCCAGGGCTTTTTAGGGCACGAGCCACCATCTCCTTGCAGGGCCCTGCAGTAAACCCTTCTCTGCTCCAAGCTCAGACGTTTTTGATGTGCTTGGCCTACTGTGCGTTGGGCACACAAACTTGTGCTGACAATGTCTGATCATAACGTCCACAAAAGGGGTAGAATTCCAAGTTAATACCCAGAAGGGCAGGGTCTGGGATGACCTTAGCTCTACTCAGGAAAAGAAAGGGATCAGGGATCGGAAAGATGAGAAAAGAGCCCCGGGCAGTCTCAGATCTGCAGACGGGGTGGAAAGGATGAATTCTCCAAGGGGAGCAGCAACATTTAGAAGGAGGTTTCAGTAAAACTGAGGAGAGGTGAGGCCAGGCTCTGCAGGGGAGTTCTCCTGGACTGCCGGGGACCAGCCCCGGCTGATCCAGGGAATTCGAAGCGGGGACGGCGTCGGCGAGGATCAGGAAACAACTGCTTAATTAAACGTTTATTAAGGATATAAAGAGTGGTGAAATAAGGATAGCTCAGCGAAGAAATTCAGTGAAGAAAAGAGGCTGAACAAAATTCCAAAGCCAGGAATTTACGTCACCTACGAAGGCCGCAGGCGTCCTCCCGTTCTCCCGAAGGAGAGGAAACGCTAAGGCCTCCCCGGTCGAATCTTAGAAGCCCAGGCAAAATTAGTAGGCTTGACGAGCTTCCCTGCCTCAGAGGAAAAGTTCAGCTAGAAGGTGAAAGAAAGAACGACATAGGGAGACCAAATTTCGGTGAACAAAAAAGGGCATATTTTGTTTTCCAAAGTAGTTTTATACCTTAAGTTGTGCATAGAGGATAATGGGGGAAGGGGTAGAGTCATGCAAAGACAGCAGTTCTTGATCCTTATCGAAGCCAGGCTTTCAAACTTATCATATGCAAAAGTTTAGGTGATTTACATCATCTTCTGGCCAGGAAGCCTGTTAACATTTTAAGAAACTTATTTTTCTCTAAAGGTGATTATTCTAAAGTCAGGCGCCAGCCTCCAAAAGCACTGGAGAAAGTTGCATTCCTATAGGGCAAAGGTGAGGTGGGCTCAATCAAGAAAAGAATTAACTTAAGGGTCCAAGGTTACAAACATTGAGGCAACTGCTTACATTTCTATACACCCATTATATCAATCAATACACTGCCAAGGACACAGTAGGTAAGGGGTATGGAGACTTAGCAGCAAACATTGGCCCAACAAGTGAAAAACCCTTCACCAATACAATTTCTAATCAATCTTTTAACTACTCAAAGGAATCTGTGTTTAGACAGTTTAGAACATCTCCTGCCTCTCACAGTTGGGAGGCTCTGAACAATCACATGTTGCCGGAAAAAACCTATTTAGGCAGGCTAGAGGACTTCCAAAGGAGTTTGTAGGTTGAAACACTGTCACACCCAGGAATTATTAACTGGAGCTGTAAGCTAACTCTTTTTTCAGAGAGAGGTAGTGGGGGACAGCCCCCCGTAAAGTCAGAGGTGTAGGTGAAAGCACAAAGCAGAAAGTAGGCAGACTCTGGTTTTGGGGGTAGATGCTCGAGAATTTCCAGGGAGACTCCTGAGGCTTGATCCCGCCTTTGCGTATGCCCAGCCTCCTTCCTCATGACCTTTGCCAGGGGCGGAGCTCGCTCCCCGCACTGGACCTCTTGGCTCAAGGGCTCGTGTCTCGTCCCTCTCACCTGGACAGGCTTTCCTCTTGCTGCTGCTAAGTCTCTTCACTCATGTCCAACTCTGTGCAGCCCCATGGACTGTAGCCCACCAGTGTCCTCTGTCCATGGAATTCTCCTGAAATGAATACTGGAATGAGTTGCCATGCCCTCCTCCAGGGGATCTTCCCAACCCAGGGATTGATCCCACATCTCCTGTGGTTCCTGCATCGCAGGTGGATTCTTTACCAATAAGCCACTGGGGAAGCCCTTGAAACCCCGTGGTCTGTAGCCCTCCAGGCTCCACTGTCCATGGGATTCTCTGGGCATGAATCTGGAGTGGGTTGCCATTTCCTTCTCCAGGGGATCATCCCAACCCAGGAATGGAACCTGCATCTCTTATGTCTCTTGCATTGGCAGGCGAGTCCTTTATCCATCACCTGGGCTTTCTGGGGCCACCTTAAAGATAATACTGATTTCTAGTAGTGCTTGTTTGTTTACTATATTCTAATACCTGAGCAGGCAATCACAGGGAGAGGAAAGATGTCTATACTAAACATTCTGGTTTGCTGTTATCAAAGGTATGGACTCCTCAATAAGGCAGCAAAGTAGAAAGTATATTGTTTTAAAAACGTATCTAAAGTGCTAATAGCTGTATGTGAAAAGTCTTTTTTCCCCCATCTTTCATCATTTCATCTTCTTTCATCCATCAGCCATTTCACTTAATGGTTCCGACTCTTGGAGCACAGAACTATTGTGACCCCTCCTGAACAGATGACTGAGAAGGAAGAGTCAATCAGTGTTACACTATCTGCAAAAGATTAAAAAAGAGATAGTACATATTTTCACACTCTCTTCTCCTTGTGCCGTTTCCTTCTGTTTCTAGGTGTACTCCAGTTTCCAGTATGCCCAGTTGTATTTTAAAAATGCGCATCAGGGCATCTTAGTCTTCAGTCCACTGAGTCTGTTTCAGGGCTAAAACCTTCCTTGTGTTTTCCTGTAATGTCTAAATAGAAAGCATTTGTTCAAATCTCATTCAACTTCCTGGAAATTAAATATGAAAGTGGATGAGAGCTGCAGTGCTCTCTGCTCCCCAATGCAAATGTATGCAAATGTCTTCCTATTAGAATCATTGTCTCGTTGTCATCCTCGCACGGGGCACATCAAAGCCATATGACCTGATTTTTGCACCTGCTGTTTAATTAAATTTACAAGGCAGACACACTCTCCACTCCCGGTGATATACAAATCCGTTTTTACAGCCACGGCTTCTAATTTACAAGGTAGTTGACTGCTGAGCTTCACCATCAATAGCTGCCCAACTGTTCTTTGTTACAGTGAAGATGAAAAAAGGAAGCAGTGGCTTAGCATTGGGCAGATGGATTAGCAGAAATATTACAAGTCAGTTGCCTCTCTCATCTAAGCCTCACGATTTCCGTTGTGGAGACGCAACGGGAGATATGAATTGGGGTATTTAATACCAATAGGAACGGCATTTCTGCTTTTCTTGATTTTTCCCTAATTCACAGGAAAGAGACATAAAACTCCAGTTGGTGCCTCTGGTTACTTTGTACATGGGGAAGGAGGAGCCAGGCCAGTGTGGTTTGAGAAACATCACTTGTTCTAGGGCTGTCGCAAGCTAAAAGTGTTTTCTGAAAGGTATTTATTACATCAGGATAATGCATCTTGAAATTCCCCCTGGACTTCTCTCTGTAGGGAACACTGAGTCTCTAAATTGTCTGTATCTCCAGGTAATACAGAAGGAAGAAGAGAGTGCCATGCTCAGCTTTGTGTTAAGTGATCATTTGTTGCTGGGCCGACGTAATTCTCTTCTTAAAGCTGATGCACAGACATGCATTTGACTTCCCCAAGAGATGCCTCAGAAAGAACAGCCAAGGGAAGTATTTTAAGAGATAGCTAGGGCCGATAAGAAAATGCGTCCTTGTCTTTTTCTACAATATCACTCAGCCCAAGGACTTACGTGGAAGGATGATGCCATTTCACTTACTGCATATAAAATAACTTAATCAAAGTAATATTTTATTTTCACCCATATGCTCTGAAATCTTGATAGGCTTCAAAAAACCATTTTTGTGAGACCTGGTTTTCTGATAAAGAGAAGTGAAATTCTGAGAGTCCATCCATAGGTGGCGCCAAGCATTCACTGAAGCAAATAACACTGCAAACAAGTTTGGAACAAGTCACATAAATTCAAGCCTTGAGCTGCAACTAACTGGGAGACATATGGGTTGAGTCCCAGGCCTGCCCAAGAATAACTTTGAAGAAAATTTTGTTTTCTGGCAATACAGATGCTAACACACCACAGAACCTTTAAAAAGAATAAATATGTAGATGGTTCATAGCTTTCAGAATAATTTAACCTTCCCCCCCAAAATTAAGATAGCATCACAAAAATAAAATGATAGAAGCTCTGGTTTTTGCCTGGAAAATTTTTTTTCAAGTATTTTTCGGTTAGTTTTTATTTATTAATGTTGTATTGTTTCAGCCTCCATTATAGAGCAAAGAGTGAATGCATTTTAAAATAAACTAATCTTTGATGAGTAAATACTATTTAAACACAGAGTTCTATGTATGAAAATGTCATTGCCTGAATTTAGGTTTTTTTGCTTCTTTGTTCTCTGGTGTGAATGCAGTCAACGTGTACTTGAGAACAAACGTACTTCTTGCAGAATCCCTCATTCTCTCATGGGAAAGCCTCCTCATACTAGAATATGTGGTGAACAGTTTCTGAAAAACAGGATCCACTAAGCCATTAACTAAAAGACGAAGCTATAACTGTAAGCAAACTTTTAAAACTAAGGTTTTATTTAAACAATGACTGTTTCATAAAGTCTTGGAATCAATACATATTTGTTGGATTTGATGTGAGCTGAATACCCTTGACAAGTGTACCTGCTCGGGTTAGAGGAGACGGGGACAGCTGGATGAAAGGATCATGACTGATGGCAACTCCAGGGCCCTAGCACTGAAACGACCACTTCTGCAGGGAGGAAGTCAGCTAGAAAGGACTGAAGACAAAACACCCTCTTATACATATTTATTTGTTGCCTTCAAGAGGCAGGGAAGGGCAGCGACATTTGCTTTTATGCATCTTTAATGCCAAGGTCATTAGTGCATTTTGCTGGTTTGAGAGTGTACTTAACAGCTGGTCAGACAGGATAAGACCATCGCTGATACGTCTCAGTGTATAAACAGGCAGCATTCCTGCGAGGAAAGCAGGTTTAAAAGTGATTTATACGATGGAATCAAACTATTGTAGCTCTCTGTTTTTATTTCAGTACCTTCTCAAATGCAAGGGCAAAAAAGAAACCAAAATTTAAATGCCTGTTCTGTGCCACGTTTGAGAAACCAAAATTTAAATGCCTGCTCTTTGCCAGGTTTGATGTTCTCCTAAGTTAATGCCTGTATATGTACATATACATGTATAAGTATATAAAGATATATATGTGTGTGTATATATATATACTTTTATATATGTGCATTGATAAAAGATTCAAAATCTTCAAACCTGAATCTGCAAACAGAGATAACTGAGGTAAAACCCTTTTAACTACTGTATTTTGATCTCCTTAACCACATAAGACATATTGTTTTCAATTTCTCATGTCCCGAACCAAACCTAAAACATACTAAGGCAGGAGTCCCCACCCTCTGGGATCTAACGCCTGATGATCTGAGGTTCAGTTCAGTTCAGTTCAGTTGCTCAGTCGTGTCCGACTCTTTGTGACCGCATGGACTGCAGCACGCAAGGCTTTCCTGTCCATCACCAACTCCCGGAGTTTACTCAAACTCATGTGCATTGAGTAGGTGATGCCATCCAACCATCTCATCTTCTGTCATCCCCTTCTCCTCCCACCTTCAATCTTTCCCAGCATCAGAGTCTTTTCCAATGAGTCAGCTTTTCCCATAAGGGGACCAAAGTGTTGGAACTTCAGGTTCAGCATCAGTCCTTCCAATGAATATTCAAGACTGATTTCTTTAGGATGGACTGGTTGGATCTCCTTGCAGTCCAAGGGACTCTCAAGAGTCTTCTCCTCAGTTCAAAAGCATAAATTCTTTGGCACTCAGCTTTCTTCATGGTTCAACTCTTATATCATACATGACTATGGGAAAAGTCATTGCTTTGACTATAAAGACATTTGTTGGCAAAGTGATGTCTCTGCTTTTCAATATGCTGTCTAGGTTGGTCATAGCTTTTCTTCCAAGGAGCAAGCATCTTTTGATTTCATGGCTGCAGTCACCATCTGCAGTGATTTTGGAGCCCCCCAAAATAAAGTCTGTCACTGTTTCCATTGTTTCCCCATCTATTTGCCATGAAGTGATGGGACCAGATGCCATGATCCTGGTTTTCTGAATGTTGAGTTTTAAGCCTACTTTTTCACTCTCCTCTTTCACTTTCATCAAGAGGTTCTTTAGTTCTTGTCTTTCTGCCATAAACGTGGTGTCATCTGCATATCTGAGGTTACTGATATTTCTCCCAGCATTTTGATTCCAGCTTATGCCTTATCCAGCCTAGCATTTCTCATTATGTACTCTGCATAGAAATTAAATAATCAGTGTGACAATATACAGCCTTGACATACTCCTTTCCCGATTTGGAAACAGTCTGTTGTTCCATGTCCAGTTCTAACTGTTGCTTCCTGACCTGCATACAGATTTCTCAAGAAGTAGATCAGGTCATCTGGTATTCCCATCTCTTGAAGAATTTTCCACAGTTGGTTGTGATCCACATAGTCAAAAGCTTTGGCATAGTCAATAAAGCAGAAATAGATGTTTTTCTGGAACTCTCTTGCTTTTTCCATGATCCAGCAGATGTTGCCAATTTGATCTCTGGTTTCTCTGCCTTTTCTAAATCCAGCTTGAACATCTGGAAGTTCACAGTTCATGTACTGTTGAAGCCTGGCTTGGAGAATTTTGAGCATTACTTTGCAAATTTGTGAGATGCGTGCAATTGTGCGGTAGTTTGAACATTCTTTGAAATTGCCTTTCTTTGGGATTGGAATGAAAACTGACCTTTTCCAGTCCTGTGGCCACTGCTGAGTTTTCCAAATTTGCTGGCATATTGAGTGCAACATTTTCACAGCATCATCTTTTAGGATTTGAAATAGCTCAACTGGAATTCCATCGCCTCCACTAGCTTTGTTCGTAGTGATACTTCCTAAGTCCCACCTTGACTTTGCATTTCAGGATGTCTGGCTCTAGGTGAGTAATCATACCATTGTGGTTATCTGGGTCATGAAGATCCTTTTTGTATATTTCTTCTGTATATTCTTCCCACCTCTTCTTAATATCTTCTGCTTCTGTTAAGTCCATATCATTTTTGTCCTTTATTGTGCCCATCTTTGCATGAAATTTTCCCTTGGTATCTCTAATTTTCTTGAAGAGATCTCTAGTCTTTCCCATTCTGTTGTTTTCCTCTATTTCTTCACATTGATCATTGAGGAAGGCTTTCTTATCTCTCCTTGCTGTTCTTTGGAACTCTGCATTCATATGTGTATATCTTTCCTTTTCTCCTTTGCTTTTAGCTTCTCTTGTTTTCTCAGCTATTTGTAAGGCCTCCTGAGACAACCATTTCGACTTTTTGCATTTCTTTTTCTTGGGGATGGTCTTGATCCCTGCCTCCTGTACAATGTGATGAACCTCCGTCCATAGTTCTTCAGGCACTCTGTCTATCAGATCTAATCCCTTGAATCTGTTTCTCACTTCCACTGTATAATTGTAAGGTATTTGATTTAAGTCATACCTGAATGGTCTAGTGGTTTTCCCTACTTTCTTCAATTTAAGTCTGAATTTGGCAATAAGGAGTTCATGATCTGAGCCACAGTCAGCTCCAGGTCTTGATTTTGCTGACTGTATAGAGCTTCTGCATCTTTGGCTGCAAAGAATTTAATCAATCTGATTTGGGTATTGACCATCTGGTGATGTCCATGTGTAGAGTATTTTCTTGTGTTGTTGGAAGGGGATGTTTGCTTTGACCAGTGCATTCTCTTGGCAAAACTCTATTAGCCTTTACCCTGCTTCATTCCGTACTCAAGGCTGAATTTGTCTGTTCCTCCAGGTATTGCTTGACTTCCTACTTTTGCATTCGAGTCCCTTATAATGAAAAGGACATCTTTTTTGGGTGTTAGTTCTAGTAGATCTTGTAGGTTTTCATAGAACTGTTCAACTTCAGCTTCTTCAGCATTACTGGTTGGGGTGTAGACTTGGATTACTGTGATATTGAATGGTTTGCCTTAGAAATGAACAAGATCATTCTGTTGTTTTTGAGATTGTGTCCAAGTACTGCATTTCAGACTCTTTTCTTAACAATGAGGGCTACTCCATGATCTGAGGTGGAGCTGATGTAATAAAACAGAATAATAACACAATAAGATAAAAAAACAAAAATAATAACAGAAATAAAGTGCACTATAAATACAGTTCACTCGAATCATCCCCAAACCATCACCTACCCCCTCGGTCCCTGGAAAAATTGTCTTCCGTGAAACTGTCCGTGTTGCCAAAAAGGTTGGGGACCACTCTACTGAAGGATCATGAACCATTTACGGTCATTGCTGTAATTTTACGTTTATTTGTTCATTATGTTTTGACTGATTAACAAGTGATGTGACTCCTAGAGCTAAATACTGTGGTGGGTACCAGAGAGGATGCAGACGTGCGCTCTGAGGTCTTTTTCTCTTGTGGAGTCAGTAGATAGACTTAGGCGAAAAAAGGAAAAAGCTATCAAGCAAATTGTTTTCATCTTTCTCATTGCTAGCTTCTTTGTGGGCAAAGGCAGGCTTGACAAAGTCGGGAGGATTAAGTAAGCAGAGTTCCTCTCACTGATCCATGGGGCCCACTAAAGGGACTCTCCCAGCAGCTCTGCCTCAGTTAAATCACCAACACAACCGGGTGGTGCCCGTCTAATTGCTTCCACCAAAGGAGAATACTCTACTCAGAAAGGTCACTGCTTTTTCTATGACTAAGGGGCTAGTTACGGGAGACTGGGCAGTGGGACGCAGCTGTCCTGACCCCCAGGATGAAGACCCCGCGGATAATGAGAGATCTTCTGTGTGGAGCCGCAGTGACATATTTTCTGGACACACCCCTGCACACTCCCCCTTCTGCCCATCAGTAGCTGTGTACCAAGTATCAGGGACACCCTAGGCCCCGAAGCGCAGCTTCTGGCTGCTTCTCTGGTGGGTGAGTGATGACACCAAGGACTCTAGAAAAGATGGTCTAATGTGTGGTTCAAAGATCCCTCTATTGGGCTGTGTAGGAAAAACATGGGAGCATAAATTTTGGGGGTCTTACATCCTGAGGTCAAATTCTAGGTCCTCTTCTTATTAGTTCTGTAACCTGAGCCAGTCTCTGCAATAATGGGTAAGTAAGCTTTTAAGTGCTCATCCAGGTGGCACAATGGTAAAGAATCTGCCTGCCGATGCAGATGCAGGTTTGATCCCTGGGTCGGGAAGATCCCCAGGAGGAAGAAGTGACAACCCACTTCAGTATTCTTGCCTGGAAAATCCCATGGACGGAGGAGCCTGGCAGGCTATAGTCCATGGGGTTGCAAAGTTGGATATGAATGAGCCCGTGCATGGACATAAGCTGATGACAGAGTCCGTGTTCTATGTGTGTTGGCTAGTTCCCCTGGATTTCTCTCCCGAGTTGGCGTGTTAACAATAATGCTGGCCTGATGGGTGTGTGGTCTAGATTCTGTCCAGGGCAGCAGGCCTGTGCCTTGAAACGTCTTGCCCATTCACTTCCACATGTGGACACAACTCTACAGACCTGTAGAGGAGAGAAGACTGCACTGAATCTGGAGTTCAGACTCTACTCCACACAGGGCTCCTTTCCATGAGGCCTGCAGACAGTGACCCTCACCCAGGAGTCAGGGAACCTCAGCCTCTGCATGATGTTTACTTAACCCACTAAAGCTTCACTTTGGGAAAGTTTATTATTATTATTTATTTTACTAAGTGCGCATGAGTGTGGACTCAGTCATGTCCGCCTCTTTACGACCCCATGGACTGTAGCCTGTCAGGCTCCTCTGTCCATGAGATTGTCCAGGCAAGAATACTGGAGTGGGCTGCCATGCCCTCCTCCAGGGGATCTTCCTGACCCAGGGATCAAACCCATGTCACCTGTGTCTCCTGCATTGCAGGCAGATTCTTTACCCGTTGAGCCACCTACTAAGAGATCCTCCTTATTACATCTCCACGTCAGTCCTTACACTGATTTCTAAGGAAAACAAAATCTTCCCTCTACTGTATGATGGTCTTGTAATATCTCAACATATTCCTGCTGTTAAAGAAAATTGGGGGAGACCTGGGTTCAATCTCTGGGTTGGGAAGATCCCTTGGAAGAGAGCATGGCCACCTACTCCAGCTTCTTTCCTGGGAAATCCCATGGACAGAGGAGCCTGGTTTGTTACGGTCCATGGGGTTACAAAGAGTCAGACACAACTGAATGACTAAGCATAGCACTTTGCCATTATTTCATCTCTACAAAATCTTCTTCTCCCCCAAACCACTCCTCTCCCCAAGAAACATGTATTTAGAAAAGGAAATCTGTCCCCACTCTGAAGAATGAAAAACACACACACAAAATAGCAATAATGTTTGGGTTTTGATCTGTGCTTGGTCAATGCTCCAGGTACCTGGTCCCCTCCATCCAGTCTGTGTCATGTGAGACCATTTCATGAGCTGACAGATGGGAAGACCCAGGTAGAAAATCTGTTTTCTAAATGGGTGTCCCCAGCACCTATTTATTCACTAGATTCCCCAGGAACAGTGAGACCCCAGCAAACCACAGGGCAGACGGTCCTTGCTGGCCGAAGGGCTTGAGCATTCAGGGGCCCCTTGTCCTGCATGTCCATCACTAAAACTATTGGCTGCTTTGAAAGAATCTTATTTTGGAAAGGTGTAAGCATGTTGGCCCTTTGGAGGAAACCATAAATCTCCTTGGACACACAGCAACAGAATCTCACAGAACAGAAAGATGAACTCTTGCCAGTCTGATGTTTCATCTCAACCTGACCATCTGTGTTCAGACAGAAACTCAGGCTGCCGTGCCGTATGAACGCTCAGCAAAGAAGCACCCCACTGAAGTCTTCTGAGGCTACGACATTTTTTATCACGGTATTTTCTGGTGCGCGATGATGACAGCTACTCCTTCCCCCAATTTCTCTCAAGTTTAGCCCCAGTTCTTGCTGTGGAATCTTCTTATACACATGAGGGGAGCTAGGTTGGATGAAAACTGGACATGAGAAAGTGACCTCATTGTTTACCAGGAATATGAGCTTTGGGGGCAAGAAGAATTTGGGTTGAATTTAGATGTGGGAGCACAGCTGATGCACCAGAGACTGCTCTGGGCTTCCTGTGAACTATAGTTTCACCATCATGATAACATCAGAAGTGGTTGAAACTTTACTGGTCAAATTAATCAGGGTCGTACATTGATGGGGGCTTCCCTGATGTCCCAGACAGTAAAGAATTTGCCTGTAATGCAGGAGACTCAGGTTAAATCCCCGGGTCGGGAAGATCCCTTGGAGAAGGGGATGGCTACCCACTCCAGGATTCCTGCCCGGAGAACCTCATGGACAGAGGAGGCTGGCAGGCTACAGTCCATGGGGTTGCAAAGAGTTGTATATGACTGGGTGACTAGTACTACACTTTCATGCACTGATGAGGCAGGTTCTGGAATGCTAAAGAAACTGCAAGAAAGTGCCAGTATCAACTTGTATTCAGTGTTGGGGACTCTTTCTTCCTGGTGATATCCTGCAGTGGGCCCATCTCAAAGACTAAGGGAAATGCCTGGGTAGGGCTGCAGGACCCCCAAACCATAGCTGGCTGGTGGTTGACCAGAGCTGCAGCTGAGCTAGTTCTCACCCAGGCAACCAAGAGACAGCTTCAAAAGATTTTTTGTAGATTTGGATTGAAGACGGCAGGTATCAAACGTGATGGTTCATCCAACTGCTCATACAACTCTCTGAAGCAAACAAGGACCGTGTGCCAAATACACTCCAGTTCGGCAGGCTTTTCAAAGAGCTACGATAGGCTTACGTTTGAATTATACAGTTGGAGGATGCACAGAAAAATCACTGGAATGGGGTAAGGCAGGGTGTTTCAAAGGTAAGGCCACCAGTGCACAGAACCACTGCTCAGAGTTCGGAGCAGGGAGCGTGCTCCCTGAGCCCCAGTGATCAGAGAAGTATGGGCCGCCTGAGCCAGACCCCAGGGCGGGGTCCCCGGCTTGGCTTTCCTGACCCCAGGGAGCTGAGTGGGGGGCCCTTGAGCCAGGGCCTTTCTGATCGTCCTGGAGCTGCCCTGTTTTCAATGGCAAGTGCTTGAAGATTAAGCTAATGAGCTTCCCTGCGGTTGATGGTGGGCAGCCAGGGCCTCCTCCCTGGCATCCAGCCCTGGTTATTTTTCTCCTGAATAAAGAAACAGGCTGTCTACCATCAGGTGGAGACCTAGGTGTCTCGCGCAGCCTCAGGTTGGAGAACATCCTTGCCTTGGGTGACAGATGGCCCCTCACTCTCCATCTCCCAGACCTCTGGCCCCAGCCATACTGCACATATGACACGGTGCTCACAACCACTCTGTCATCCTCTCCCATTAAGCTGTGACAGGCCTCAATCCATCCAGCTGCCAATCCAGCTTCACATCCAAGTGGCAAAGAGAACCACGAGGCCCTCTCCAGGACCTGGTTCTTCCCCTTCCGGCCGAGACTCTGGGAAGCATCTCTCAGTGGCTCAGCCAGAGCTTGAATTCTCAGTGGATAAAGTGCTGAGCTGACCCCGTGATGCCGTTTACCCATTCCTGCTCCTCTGTGGAATTCTGGTGCGTGTCAATATGGACTCAAAAATCACAACAGAGCTCGACTCTGTTTTTGTTTAATGCAACTAAATTTGAAGGAGGTGTGTTGGTGGGTGAGTGTAGGTTTCGAAGGAAAACATTTCCTATTTTTGTGGGATACTGTATGTCAGGTTTTTATTTACCATTCTGTTGTTTATTGTGTGCTCTTTTCGTTTTTATTTTCTGCTTTGTTTTGCTCCTTGTAGCAAAGCAGTTGAGAGTGATGTCAGTTTTAAGACGGTGGAATCCTGTGTTCATTGTGGACTTGGAAAAGAATCCCAGAGTTGTTGGTACAGGAAAATGTTGCTGTGGCAGAGAGCCACTGAAGGACAACATGACACCTGTTCATGCCCTTCTGAAAAATCAGAATGCCTAATACCAGTATGTTCCACGAAATCTCCCTATTTCCCAGCCTTCTCCCAGTGCAGATGGCCATGTTACTAAACTCTGGCTAATGGACAGAGGAGTCTGGCAGGCTACAGTCCATGGGGTCAGAAAGCATCAGACATGGCTGAGTGACTGAACACACACGCACACACAGTGGGGCACAAACACGTGGTCTGTGTGATTTCGGGGTTATGGCCTATGGAGGGAAGCTCCTTCTCCCATCTTGTCCCCCACATACTTCCTATACCATGAGGATGGGGAAGGCACCTTTGAGAAGGCAGAGCGATGGTTTACAGGTATCTCGTCTTTGAAGATGATGGAGAACCACCATATCAACCCTGGACTACGTCTTGGTCATGGAAACATTAAATTTCATGGGTTTAAGACACCAAGTTTAAGGTTTTCTGTTGCAGGCAACCATAAATCCCAGCTGACATACCACTAACACTTCAAAGTTACTTGCAAGGTATTGTAAATTTTTTTGTACATCACCAGCTCCAGAAATGCCCATTCTCTACAGAGAAATATAAGATGATGCCCCTTATGTGTGGAATCTAAAAATAAATGGTGCAAATGAACTCACTTACATAACAGAAAGAGACTCATAGACTTAGAGAACAAACTTAGGGTTGCCAAAGGGAAGGGATAGTTACGGAGTTTCGAATGGACATGTACACACTGCTATATTTAAAATGGGTAACCAACAAGGACCTACTGCATAGCACAGGGAACTCTGCTCAATGTTATGTGGCAGCGTGGATGGGAGGGGGGTTGCAGGAGAACGGATATATGTATATGGCTGACTCACTTTGCCATTCACCTGAAACTATCACAACATTGTTAATCAGCTATACCCCAATACAAAATAAAAAACTTTTTTTTTTTAAAGAAATACTGGTTCTTTAAATGGAAGAAATACCCAGGGGCCACGTGCCTTTGCTCAACTCCCATCCAATTACCCATGAGAACACCTCCCCTACACATAAACCTCGAAGACAATGGTGTGTTCAAAGACGCGGTGACATACCTGATGGAGTGTTCACTGGAGGGGAAGACCTTGCAACTGAGTTGAAATGGAAACACTGGAAAAGAACAAGCCCCTTTAGCACCCATCAGTGGCATCCCTTCCATTTTAGCTGGGCTTCTTCAAGAAAGGATGATAGCACAAAAATGCCAATTCTTACCTTCCTTGGCCCTCCAATGCAGTCTGTAATCAGTAATGCCTGCTACCTGAAGACTTGGTCACACTTTGTTCTCCTGACCAGTCAAGAAGGTCTGACCAGGAGGGAGGCCCTGGAATCCGTGTTAAAGTCTATTACCTGGTGTGACTGAGAGAAGCCTGTCTACCTACTACTGTCTGAGTCTTAGCCTCTCTCTAGCATCCCCTCAGCTACCTAGGCTCTCTCCCAGACTACCATCGGAGTGCATACCTAACACTTCAGTATCTGCCTCATTCCCAGGTCCTCCTACTGACCTTTGATGACCTGCACAGCACTTGTCAAACTTCTCCCTAGGTGGCTGAGGTCTGCTTGCTTGTCCTTAATCCACAGATTTATTGCCTGCCAACTACAAGCTACATTCTGGGCCAGATACTGAAGGTGATTCAGGGTCCACCTGTCACCTGAGCTCCTTGGCTGTGTCCCCACACATGACATGGTTTCCCACGAATACTGTGACTATCTCCTCCTTTGGACTCGGTGTGTTGAATATAAGCCTTTGAGGTCATTGCTACAACTGGGTCCTGTTTACAGTCTGTGATCCGCCTCTTTTCCATCCCTCCAGCCCATGTTGCTTATATCCTAGCAATAAGCCACGCCATTCTAGTACTTTGCTGAGCAAGTCTTATTGATGTCATCTTGAAGCATGGCTGGTTCCTTTCAGATCAGAAGGGATGGCCTGGTTCATTTTTGGAGCATGTGGCTCTAATCCATTAAATGCACCTGTGTTGAAAAATAACTGACCTGATTGTAAAACACAGTAAGCATTTTACTGGAGCACTCGTGTGTCTTCCTGTGGTGAGGGTCTGTAGTGCTAGGGGAAGATGTCTCTGTGACTGGTGGGGACTGGAGCTGAAACAGAGGAAGGGGGCGTGGTGGCAATAGCTGGGAGGCACCCTGTCACCTGCATGCAGCGAGGTGGGAGGAACGGCACAGAAGCAACACCAGCTCCCAGCAAGGACTCGGGGGCAGGGACCCCCCAAGGGGTGGGAGAGAAGGCCAAATACTGACCCCTTCAACTGTGTAGTTAGAAACAGGCTCTAAGTCTAACTCCAAAGAGGGGCCTGGTCAGTGCACCTGGCCAAATAATCTATTGCAGCTCTGTCCAGCCCTGTGTTAGATGCCAGGAGAGAAAGGGGACATTTACAGGGCACAGAGCCCCTGCCTCACATTCTGACAGCACCACCTGCAGATCCCCAGAAGGGCTGTGCACTGGGGGACAAGGTGAGGCTTGTCCCGATAACCAGAAACTGGAGGGACTGAGTTGCCCACCAGTTATACCGCTGCAAAAACAGTCAAGCATAACTTGACTACACTACTCTTTCTTCTTCAGAACCTCAATTCACTCACATGGACCCTGTCTTAAAATATCAGCCTATGCCAAGGGTCCCCTCCTTCTGTCCTCCCTACATTCTTAAGAATGTCTGAGCCTAACCCATCAGCAGTCAAAGTTGGGCATTCATGTTCCTTAATAAAAAATAAAAGAATGACTAGTTGTCTATATAGTTGTCCCTCACTACATCAATAAAACTCAGCTCTATCACAACAGGTTGCTTTGTTTGCGGAAGGCATGTTCCATCATTTGGAGAATTCAGCAAAACCCAGCTGCATCTCCCCAGCTGAGACTTGGACCACAACTCTTGATGCAAAGCACTTGTGTGGGTGTTTCTCCAGACTTTGTTCATCTCTTCCTCTTGAGGTCCCCGGCCTACAGTAGAGATGAGTCCTATGTGGGGTCTCTGCTTTGATTTTTGCTGAAGCTTTGACACTTTATTTTGTACCAGGAAAGCCATATTTCACTTGTGGAAGTCTTTGTTCTGATTGGAATTATTCTGGTGAAATTTTGTGCACCCGACCTGAATTTGTCCTGCCTTATATTGTCAAGAACATCATTGAAAAGAGAACAGTCCATAGAGAGAATGTCTATAAATGCCAACTGTTTAACAAAATCAATCCCAAGAACTGAAAAGTTGAAGGTCTCATCAGCCTGCTGCCCCTCCTTGGACAAACAGCCTCAGGCCACCATCTGAAAACTGTAGGATGTCTGTTTTCCCTGCATCCCGTCTGCCTTCCTGAGAGTTGACTTAAAAGCTGAAGTCTTTAAAAATGCCTCAGTGAGAAAAGGCAGATTGTTAGGTCTGTGGTCAGAAACGGTCCTCTTCTGGTCAGCTGGCGTGAAACAGGAGGTTCTAAGGGACACACTCGGCCAGTTGCTGACCTTTTACATCTTAGCCAGGCTGGATGCCTGACCCAGATGTTGAACCCACTTCTCTTGCATCTCCTGTGTTGTCAGGCAGATTCGTGACCACTGTGCCACCTGGGAAGCTTAAACTAATACAATTATGTAAAGTTTAAAAATAAAATAAAATAAAATAAAAAAAGTAGCTCAATGTCATCAATTGTAATTTCACCAAAGATAATACAGGGGACTTTCAATTTGACCAAACTCTCCATTTAGAAGTACTTCAGGACAAAAAGACAGGGCAATTCCTAGTATTTAATGATCTGTCTTTAGCACCTGGCATGAAAAATATTCTAAAAGGATTTCAGGCTCAAAAAAATTGGCTTTATTAAAGTGGTCTCTGAGGGAGAATTTAACTCCCAGCTTCCAACTCCTCCTTTTAAACTCACAAGTTCAGTTCAGTTCTGAGGGCCAAGGCCACAGTTTTATTGTAGATACACCAGTGTTCAAATTTTATTAATAAATCTTACGCTTGGGTCCATCCTCTTCCTCAGAGTTAATACTGAGCAGCTGGCATCATCTCCATTGGACTCAGAATCCTATTTGGCCCAGTCAGTGATGGTTACCTGGGCCCTTTGATCGAGATGTTTTTCATTGTTGTGATGGCAGCCACAACACAGATCAAATTGCCAACATTCATTGGATCATTGAGAAAGCAAGGGAGTTCCAGAAAAATATCTACTTCCACTTTGTTAACAACGTCAAAGCCTTTGACTGTGTGGATCACAACCAACTGTGGAAAATTCTTAAAGAGATGGGAATACCAGACCATCTGATCTGCCTCTTGAGAAATCTGCATGCAGGTCAGGAAGCAACAGTTAGAACTGGACATGGAACAACAGACTGGTTTCTAATTGGGAAAGGAGAATGTCAAGGCTGTATATTGTCACCCTGCTTATTTAAATTATATGCAGAGTACATCATGAGAAACGCTGGGCTGGATGAAGCACAAGCTGGAATCAAGATTGCTGAGAGAAATATCAATAACCTCAGATACGCAGATGACACCACCCTTATGGCAAAAAGTGAAGAAGAACTAAACAGCCTCTTGATGAAAGTGAAAGAGGAGAGTGAAAAAGCTGGGTTAAAACTCAACATTCAGAAAACTAAGATCATGGCATCTGGTTCCATCACTTCATGAAACATAGATGGGGAAACAATGGAAACAGTGAGAGGTTTTATTTTATTGGACTCCAAAATCACTGTAGATGGTGACTACAGCCATGAAATTAAAAGACACTTACTCCTTGGAAGAAAAGTTATGACTAACCTAGACAGCATATTAAAAAGCAGAGACATTACTTTGCCAATAAAGGTCTGTCTAGTCAAAGCTATGGTTTTTCCAGTAGTCATGTATGAATGTGAGAGTTGGACTATAAAGAAAGCTGAGCACCGAAGAATTAACGCTTTTGAACTGTGGTGTTGAAGAAGACTCTTGAGAGTCCCTTGGACTGCAAGAAGATCCAACCAGTCCATCCTAAAGGATATCAGTCCTGAATATTCATTGGAAGGACTGATGCTGAAGCTGGAACTCCAACACTTTGGGCACCTGATGTGAAGAAATGACTCATTTGCAAGGATCCTGATTCTGGGAAAGATTGAAGGTGGGAAGAGAAGGGGACAACAGAGGATGAGATGATTGGATGGCATCACTGACTCGATGGACATGAATTTGAGTAAACTCTGGGAGTTGGTGATGGACAGGGAGGCCTGGAGTGCTGCAGTTCATGGGGTCACAAAGAGTCGGACACAACTGAGCGACAGACCTAAACTGAACTGATATCAGCCATCCATCCTAGCTGGGAAACTTTGTTAGCAAATATAACTGTTAGAGTGAAGGCTCCTTGTAAGCTCCAATGTGAAGCTTCTGGATTTCCCTTATTTATGTTCTGCTGTTAAGTCGCTTCAGTCGTGTCTGACTCTGTGCAACCCCATAGATGGCAGCCCACTAGGCTCCTCTGTCCCTGGGATTCTCCAGGCAAGAACACCAGAGTGGGTTGCCATTTCCTTCTCCAATGCATGAAAGTGAAAAGTGAAAGTGAAGTTGCTCGGTCTCGCCCACCTCTTAGCGACCCCATGGACTGCAGCCTACCAGGCTCCTCCGTCCATGGGATTTTCCAGGCAAGAGTACTGGAGTGGGGTGCCATTGCCTTCTCCGGTTATTTATGCTCAGTAATAGTTAATATGGCTTCCCAGGTGGCACAGTGGTAAAGAATCTGCCTGGTAATGCAGGAGATATAGGAGACATGCATTCAATCCCTGGGTCAGGAAGATCTACTGGAGTAGGAAATGGCAACCCCCTCTAGTATTCTTTCCTGGAAAATTCCATGGACAGAGGAGCCTGGTGGGCTACAGTCCATAAGGTCACAATGAGTTGAACATGACTGAGCACAGGGCAACAATAGTTAATATGGGTATAGACTTACTAATACTCTTGTGCTCAAATCAGACTCAAACTTGAATGGCATAGCAGGCAGATCATGGCATATGTGGAAGATTTTAGCTATAAAGTGGAAATAATAATAGCATTTGTACCAACTGAATAAGATCCCAGTAAAAAGAACTTAGAAGAATGTGTGGCACCCAACGCATTCTTAGTCATCACCATCATTGGAAGGATGAAAGGGAATGTTGATTCTAAATCCACTTTGTGCATTGGAAAGTCTCATGCCAATAAGAGTGGTACCATCTGATTCAGTCACAGATCATGTTCTTCACAGACATAGAATGACACCACTTATCTTTCCAAATCAGTACACTGACATTCTTCCTGTTGAATCATGGAAATTGCATACATTATATCTTGTTTAGAGTAAGTAACCAGATACAAGGAGATATGAAAAGAACTCTTCTGTGATCATTATTTGAAACACTTTTAATTTCTTTTAAAAATGTATTTCTATTAGAAGGTTACAAATCTGGCTCCCCTACAAATTTAAAATCAAAACCTGACATTTTCTGGAAAAATATCCCTAACATGTCCAAAGGTAGATATAAATCACTTGGGTTTGTGCCGTATGAAAAATCACCCAGTTTCTGTGCCCAGGATAATTTTGTTCTTGTTTTTGCTCCATTAACCAATCGATCAGATAAACTTGATCTTTTCCCCTTACCTCTCTGTTCTTCAGTTTTCTCATCTGTAAACCAAGGAGACTGAAGATAAAAAACTCTCAGGTTTCAGCCGGTTCCATTACTACAAACTTCAGTGATTCTGTGAAACCTGTTTATCGTGTCTCACCTCCAGGTGAATTACCCTGTGTTCTAATGCCATGGCAACCCAGGTGCAATTGCACTTCACTGCAATTCATCAGAAAGCACACAAACAGTGCCCAGCCAACAATGCTGGGTATCAACCCAACAGGTGGGTTTTACGAAAGATGGATTCCAGGTTCAGCATTTAAAGTGACAGGTACATTAAACAGAAAAAAAGAAAAGAAAAGAATCCTTGTATACTATAGAACTAATTAATTCAGAATGCAAGAATGAAATGTCATTATCACCATGAAGAGATTTCTCAGTATCTATCACACCTTTATCTGAGGCTTTGGGGCTGGGAACCAAGAGGAGCCCTTTTACTGTGAGGTTAAGTCACTTGTGACTACAGACCACACGTTCTTGATCTTCCTCTGGGTTCCGCATCTGACATGGAAACCCTGATTAGAGAATTGCTTCTATTTCCTTGGAGCTGGGGGAACGACAGTGCTTTGCTGGAAGCCTGATACCTTGATTAATGTATAACACCCATCATTGAAGAGCAGCAAAAACATATATTATGCTTTTCTTGATTCTAAATATATGTACTTTTAATCTCTGTATTCAGTCTCTGTAACAACTCGCCAGGGAAGAAAATCAAATTACATACTGTACACATAAACCTCAAAAAGTACTGATTACTGATTAGAGAAAGAAAAAAAATACAGGATAGAATTGCAAAACAAACCATGAAAAGGCATAGATCTGAACTGTTAAGATCTTATTACCATATTGCTGCTCTCAGGGAAATGAAACACATCAATATATATTTTAATTAAAGGATGAAATATTCAAGCAAATTCCACAAAGTTCTTAGTCAGCACCTTTATAAAAAAAATCTTTTATTTTATCTTTGTTGAAACCAAATGCAAAGTGATTTATTTGCTTGGAAATTTATGATTTGTGAGGCTGTATAAATCAACCATTTGGGAGTAATTGCTTCAAGGGGAAGACATTTGTATTTGGTAAGGCGAGTCAGGGTTTTGGAAGAAATTCATTAGCTTTATGGGAAACTAAAATGTTTGCCGACAAATGAAATACAAATGTGTGTTCTGAAGCTCTATTTCTGTAATGAACCATTTGAGGAATTGCAGTGTTACTTGAGAAGCATTAAAGAAAAAATACATATTGTGTGACTTTAAATGCAGCTTCAATAACAATGCTAATAACCCTTCTTTCACTCTTGCTAATCAAATAGTTATCCTTGAAAATTATATTTTGTTGGGATTAAATACAATATTCTATGGGCCTATATTATTCTCCTAATTAATTACTGATATGAGCTGAATCAAATAGAGCCAAGTCTTTATTTTTGGAAATAAGGTATAGAACATTTTCATGGTTTGTCTCATCTCAAATCAAGGAGATCTGCTCCTGAATAGAAAAACGTATTATTAATACTACCTATCTGAGGATAAGTCTGGCCATATGCTATATATGGAAGAATCTTGCGAATCTGAGTGAATGCACATCATTTTGTTAATCTGCTCACGTGTTATTTCAGAGTCAGATGTGAAGATGTCTTGCTATTGCTGTGTATACAGCAAGAATGCCTTAGGTTCAGGCATTGTACAGAGACTCAGGACTGAGGGCTTGCAGACTCAGAGGAGACAGTCTCCGAGGATGACTTATTTGCTAGACAGATTCACTGACTCACTCAGAGCAAGGGTACAAGGTTGGTGGGGGATGGGGTGATTAAATTCCATAAAATGCTCAGCGTATTTTAATTTTCTTTAGTTTCATCCCTGCTTCTTTATATTAAGTGTAAATTCTCCAGAAGTTCTAGGACGCACAATGTTGCTGCAAATAGAGGACTGGCCTGAGGGGTCGTTCTGTTAACATCCTGGGAGGTCTGCACACCAAGCTGTTTCAGAGCATCCCCGTGGTCATAAGGCAAATGGGACCCACTGACCTAGAGACCCTCACGTGTTTACAACCTCAGAGCTGGAGAACCTTCCCAAGTGATTTTTTATTTTTTCCATGACAGAAGTTTCTGAAGGGAGGATTTGAGGATCATATGTAAAAGCTCTCACCCACACATGTTTTTAATTTGAGCGTCCATCTTGAACACTTTAAGCTTCAGAAACTTAAATGAATATAATTTGTTTATTGTCCTAAGTTTACTTTAGCTTATTAATTTCTTGCCTTATGCCAATTTTGGAATATTTTATGGTGTAAACTTGGAATTGCAATGAACGTGTGTTCTGTTTTCAATTTATTTATTTTTTAAACTTAAAAAATTATTATTTTTTGGCTGTGCTGGGTCTTCTTTGCTATGTGGGCTTCTTCTCTAGCTGTGGTAAGTGGAGGCCACTCTTTAGTTGCGATGCGTGGGCTTCTCATTGCGGTGGCTTCTCTCATTTCAGAGCATGGTCTCTGAGTGCATCGGCTTCAGTAGTTGCGGCACGTGGGCTCAGTAACTGTGGCTCCCCGGCTCTAGAGCACAGACTCAACAGTTGCGGCACAGGAGACGAGCTGCTCTGTGTCATGTGGGATCTTCCAGGATCAGGGGTGGAACCTGTGTTTCCTGCATTGGCAGGTGGATTCTCTATGACTGTGCCACCAGGGAAGCCCTCTCTTTTAAGTTTAATATGATAAAATCTTACTGGGCTGCTACCATAGCTGATGCTTATTCAAGTACCAGGGTAAGACAGGTCAGTACCAGGCTCAGGGAAGTTTTCAGTCTAATGAGGGATGCAGATTATACATAAATGGATTTGGTACTTGCCTTAGATAAAGAAGTGAAGAAGTGGAGAGAAAGTTGAAAAATTCTGATTTGGGGAAGTGGCAGTCAGAGCAGCTAGAACTGAAGATAGAGATTTTGGTCTAGATCCTGAATGATTTTTCAAGGGGCAGGGGATGGGAGGGGGTGATAGTGGTACATTGGGATATCACATCTTGTTTGGTTTTTCTTCTGGGAGTCACTCAACAGCCTATGAGCAAAAGGACAAAAATAGTCACCTGAACTAGATTTTGTCACCATCATGATAAAAATAGATGACATACGCAAGTCAAATGGGGAGTTGGGTGTTTTGTGTTAGATGCTTTGCAAAGGATCATTGCTCAGTCCTTAGATATTTCAAAATCTAAGAAGTCCAAAATTTCGGCATGTAGCCCTTTCATACTGTGAAATAAAAAGGCACTTCTTATCTATCAATATTTTTGAAATTATACTAATTACTATGACTTTGATTAGCACAATCTACTTGATTCTTTCTTCCAGTTCACTTGTCGATTTTGCATATTGACTCATTCTTTTCAGGTAGTTTTGGAACCTTCTTTCATCCTTTAACCACCAAGTTTATGACCTCCTTCAGCATCTTGTCTTATCATTTCAAGTACTTGAGATGCTAATGGTCCTTTTTCTGTGCCTGTTGCCCGTGTTCTGGTAGAATCCGTCATGTGTGAAACTGTGCAGATAGGCTCCTCAGGTAGATGTTGGTCCTGGTTCCACCTCCAATGGGAATCTTCATGAGGAAGATGCTGTTGAATGATTTTCAACTTGTTTCTATGGAGGGTGTCACCATCCTGGGCTACATTTTTATTTTAATAACACTGATTCATAATTTGAGTTTTCTTTCATAATGAGGGAAATATAATTTGGGAGCCCAAGTCTATGTGAAGTCATGGCTTAGTTTCTAGTGGACGTTTCTAATGAAATACACTGTTCTTCCACTGAGGGCAAGCTCATATTCTCTTTTTTATCTCTCAAGGCTGTTGGACAGGTTTCACTGGTTTTCATTTCTCTTTGTCGGTGGTACTTTGGGAGTTGTGGTTTTGTACAAGGACATTATTTCTGGTCCCCCACCTCTCATGGGCTCCAGCTTTGTCCCCCACGTGTGTGTGGTCATGAGGGCTCAGGACTCTCCTGGGGCTGCAGAGGCTCTATAATGATACCAGTCATACCGCTCAAGCCTCATGCTCTGCCGGTCAGCTCCTTCTTCATGTCTGGTAGTTCAGTGTAGTTCAGTCACTTCAGTTGTGTCCGACTCTTTGCCACTCTGTAGACTGCAGTACACCAGGCCTCCCTGTCCATCGCTAACTCCCAGAGTTTACTCAAACTCATGCCCATTGGGTCAGTGATGCCATCCAACCATCTCATCCTCTGTCATCCCCTTTTCCTCCTGCCTTCAGTCTTTCCCAGCGTCAGGGTCTTTTCAAATGAGGCAGTTCTTCACATCAGGTGGCCAAAGTATTGGAGCTTCAGCTTCAGCATCAGTCCCTCCAATGGATATTTAGGACTGATTTCCTTTTGGATGGACTGGTTGGATCTCCTTGCAGTCCAAGGGACTCTCAAGAGTCTTCTCCAACACCACAGTTCAAAAGCATCAATTCTTCGGTGCTCAGCCTTTTTTATAGTCCAACTCTCACATCTATACATGACTACTGAAAAAAACAAAGCTTTGACTAGACGGACCTTTGTTGACAAGTAATGTCTCTGCTTTTTAATATACTGTCTAGGTTTGTCATAGCTTTTCTTCCAAAGAGCAAGCATCTTCTGATTTCATGGCTGCACTCACCATCTTCAGTGATTTTGGAGCCCAAGAAGATAAAATCTGTCACTGTTTCCGTTGTTTTCTCATCTATTTTCCATGAAGTGATGGGACAAGATGCTATGATCTTCATTTTTTGAATGTTGAGTTTTAAGCCAGCTTTTTCATTTTCCTCTTTCACTTTCCTCAAGAGGCTCTTGAGTTCCTCTTTGCTTTCTGCCATAAGGGTCGTGTCGTCTGCACTGTCTGGTCTTAGGGAGTTTCTTTTTTATGGCAACACCACCAGGTGCTGCTAGTGGTAACGAATCCACCTGCCAAAGAAGGAGACATGAGATGCTGGCTTGATCTTTGCTTGGGGAAGATACCTGGGAGGAGGGCACTGAAACCCACTCCAGGATTCTTGCCTGGAGAATCCCAGGGACAGAGGAGCTTGGTGGGTTACAGTCCAAGGGGTTGCAAAGAGTTGGACATGACTGAAGCAACTTAGCATGCCTGCACCTAATCCTTATAAACTGGAGTCATCTATAAGAGAGGGAAAAGGCAGCCCGTAGTTGTGGTGGGAGATGTTTATCAAGGGGATATCAAGGAGCCCAGAGTGGCTGAAAGGGAAGGAGCAACAGGGAGAGGAGAAGTCATTGAGGCTCCAGAAGAGTTTGGGGAGCACATCATAAAGGTTTACAGGGCTGAAAAGTTGGGCTTTATTCTGAATGAGAAGGGAAACCACTCTTGGTTTTGAGGAGAGGTGTGGCACGATCAGATTTAAGTTCTAAAAGAATCACTCACCATATCTGGACAAAGGGCTATCAGGTCAGGTCAGTTCAGTTCAGTCACTCAGTCATGTCCGACTCTTTGTGACCCCATGGACTGCAGCATGCTAGGCCTCCCTGTCCATCACCAACTCCCAGAGTTTACTCAAACTCATGTCCATAGAGTCAGTGAGGCCATCCAACCATCTCATCCTCTGTTGTCCCCTTTTCCTCCCACCTTCAATCTTTCCCAGCATCAGGGTCTTTTCAAATGAGTCAGTTCTTCACATCAGGTGGCCAAAGTATTGCAGTTTCAGCTTCAGCATCAGTCCTTCCAATGAATATTCAGGACTGATATCCTTTAGGATGGACTGGTTGGATCCCCTTGCAGTCCAAGGGACTCTCAAGAGTCTTCTTCAACACCACAGTTCAAAAGCATCAATTCTTTGGTGCTCAGCTTTCTTTATAGTCCAGCTCTCACATCCATACATGGCTACTGGAAAAACCAAACCCTTGACTAGATGGACCTTTGTTAGCAAAGTAATGTCTCTGCATTTTAATATACTGTCTAGGTTGGTCATAAGTTACTCCTGCCTAGCTTACTCCTTTCTTCCAAGCCGTAAGTGTCTTTTAATTTCATGGCTGTAGTCACCACCTGCAGTGATTTTGGAGACCCCAAAAATAAAGTCTGCCACTTTTTCCACTGTTTCCCCATCTATTTGCCATGATGGGACCAGATGCCATGATCTTAGTTTTCAAGTTTTTAATCAGGTAGGAGGCCATTGTAATAACAAGGCAAAGAATGAAGGTGACTTGGACCAGAGCATTTAGTGATGGAGATGGTGCAGTGGTGTTAGATTCCTGATGTATTTTGAAAGACAGGATCTTCTGACAGGCTGAACATGTATTCTGAAAGAAGTAGAGGAATCCAAGTAACGTCTAGATTTTTGGCCTTAGCAACCAGAAGAATAGAGTTGCCAGAAACCAAGATGGGAGATGACTTCAGATGAAACAGGTTTTGGGGAAGAATAAAAATCTGGATTTGGGTATGTGAAGTTAGAGAAATAACTGGAGATGTCGGACTGGCAGTCAGACAGATGAGTCAGGAATTCAAATGAGACAGGTGGATTAGTTCTGTAAATCTGAGAGAAGTCTGGTTTTTGATTGATATTTAAAGCCTTTAGGGTGAATGATGTCACTAAAATGCAGGGATGGGTAGAGAGGCGATCTGGGGATTAAGCCCTGGGCATTCAATGACTAACAGGTTGGAGAGATGGAAAGTAGCCTGAGAAGGAGTCCTCGGTGAGGTAGGAGGAGAACCATTGCAGTGTGGAGTCCTGGAGACCAGATACAAATTCATTCTTCATGTGACTGTCTGAGAGGCTAATCTAAAATGCAGATCTGATCTCATCACCCCGCTGATGGCTTGACAGGGGGTGCCCTTACCCACAACATTTACACACATCAGCCTGGGCTTCAAGGTGGTCTCTGACCTGGAGACTTCCTACCCTCTCTTTGTCCCGGCTCACAGTCCACTCCCTTGCTTTACATTTCAGCAGCAGAAAATGATCTGTGTGTTCCCACTTCTGGGATGCCCTTTGTCATGTTATTTTGTCTTAATATCAGCTGGAACTGCCTCTTCTCCCTCATCACTTTGCCGAGTTCTTTGTCGAGCAACATTCAATTCATCAATTAAGTCTCTATTCAAGAATAATCCTATTTTCCAGGAGGCTTCCAATGCTAGAATGGTTGACACATTACACCAAGGGTAAATTCTTTTTTTTTATTAAACTTTTTAGTAGATAAGAAATATATGTGGGATGGAGTAATAATAATTGAATAATTGGGCTTTTTCTTTTTACACTTTGGGTGAATTTAACCTATAGCAAACTAAGATGCTTTAAGACGTATCTCACTTTTTGGGGGGTAGTTTTATATTGGAAAGTCGATGAAAAGGAAATAAGATTAAAACAGTATTTTATATTACTCTAGTTAGTCTGAAACAATCCAAGAATGCAAGTCCTGAGTGTTTATTTTTCTTGTTGCTGTTGTTTTGGCCATGTCTCCTTTCATGTGGGGTTTTAGTTCTCCAGTCAGGGATCAAACATATGCCCCCTGCATTGAAAGTGAGGAGTCTTAACCACTGGACTGCCAGTATTTAAAGAGGAAACTGCTCACAACTCACAGTATCCATTTCCAGGTACCAGTTCATTGTGTCCTCAATTCGACAAGGAGCTTGCACAATCACCCAAAAGCATAGCATTCACACTCCAAGGTTGTTCACACTTAGTTCAGCTGCCATGGGTTTTGTAACCAGACTTTGCTGGCTATTTACATCATGGCACGAACTCATCTTTGTGTTTTGAACAGCATCGTCCGCTTTATTGTTCATCTTATCAGTGGGGAGACTGAGGCACAATGAGAGTCGCATAACCTGCATAAGTCACAGAGCAGTTTGCTGCACTCCCGTCTGTGACTCCTTACTCCCACCCACCCTTTGGACTCCTTCTTAGATTTGTTTTCGGTTTTAATCATCTGACTTAGCTTTTATTTTCAAAAAGTTAAGTTCATTGCTCGTCCATAGTATTCTTCAGGTTTATCTTTCCCAGAAAGGCTTTTTTTTTTTTTTCTCTTCCCCTTCTTCCTGGTGGAAAAGAATCAGCATGTGTTGTGGTATTATTATTTAAATGTTTATAGTCTGCCATTTTCTGCACACCAAGTCCCCAGCAGCGCCGAGTCAGACGGCCCCGTGCAGGTATCGTCTGCTCCATCTGGTCCTCGCCTTGCTGCAGGCGGGCCCCTGTATGGTGCAGCAGCTGAAGGCCCATATGGTCTCAGGTGTAGCCCCAGGTAAAGCATATTGCAGCCTGCCAGTCTGCAGGCCCGAGGCAGGCGTCGCTGCCAGGAGGCACACATCTGAGTGAAGTGGCCACCGCTGTGCCCAAATCAGAGGGCAGAAGGTGTTCTTGGCCTCTGGGATGCCCTGGCCTTCCAAGACCGGTTGGGGACCAAGAAGCCATAGTGAACTGCAAATGTCAGTGCCCAGCGACATACAGAAAATCTACCCTCCCCATTCCCTTCTCTGTCCCTCCAAGGCAGGTGAGGAATTTTGAGTTGGCCTGGTGGTAGAAAACATAGGTGAGGGAATCACGTGCACCTAAATCTCAGAGTGGGGTGTTGACAGTTGAGTCTTTAAATTTGGCCTTTTTATTTTTGGTGTTTTGCTCTTCGTTTAATTTCTAAATGTCTAGGAAGACGATCATATTCTGAAGGGATCTCTGGTTTGGGGTTGAGAGTTCTTGTTCTTATTTTAGTCTGGATTTTATCAATGAAGTCAACACATAATGAATGAGCTGTGCTCATTAATCTTTGAAAAATAAGAATTTCACCTGAAGTGTTGAAATTCTGGTCAATGGCAGAGAAAGATAACAAAAGAGATGTGCGTGTGCAGTCTTTCAGTCATGTCCGACTCTTGGCGACCCCGTGGAGCCTGTGAGGCTTCTTTGTCTGTGGGATTCTCCAGGTAAGAATACTGGAGTGGGTTGCCATTTTCTCCTCCAGGGGAATCTTCCTGACCCAGGGATCAAGCCCACGTCTCCTGCATTGCAGGCAGATTCTTTACCCCTGAGCCACTGGCGAAGCCCACGAGAGAGACCCTTTGCAGTGATTTTGCCGTGAGGTCAATCCTGACAGCCTCTCAGGAGGGCTGCCCTTCTTGGATTCTCAAATGGGTCACCTTTAACAAAGATGTCACCTCTGGACCACTCCTCAGTGGCTTTTCATAGTGGGGATGCAAAAAGAGCCCTTATTATCACACTTTACCATTCCAGATGAATCGCTGGGTCTTTTAAAGTAATTTTTAAAAGTCATCCATAAGGCCTGAGGATAACTCTATAATGAAGCTTCCAAGGGTACTTAAGGAGTTGGATTACATTTTTGGTGTGAAATTGGCTAGTCATTTTTAGAATCCTCGGAATTTAGTTGAAGCTCCCAAGGCAAAGAAAATATTAATGTACATCTATGTGTAAGCCTTGAAAAATGGACAAAGCAAATAATTTTAAGAATGCTCATTTTTATAAAATATACATTGAAAAGCATATTTTACTTCCCAACATTCATAAACTCATGTTGTTTTATGGAAACAAATCCATTTACTTTGTGAAACTGCACCTATCCAAACGTTTCCAATAGGCAATATCCAGGTGTATTCAAGGGAATATTTTAAATTACTTTCACTGCCTATGCACCTCAATGTGCTGAGAAAATGGGGATTAAACCACTCAAATATTTAGGGGAAACATAATTGGAGGGTTGAACTCAAGGAGCAAGGGTCAGAGATGGGATGCTAGTAGAATTTTACTGGGAATGTGCATTATTGGAAATGAGAAATTGAGTCTTAAGTTGATAAATGGTATAGGATTATGCTGGTGGCTCAGAGGTAAGGAATCCGCCTGCCAGTGAAGGTTACTTAGGTTTAATCCCTGGATGGGGAAGATCCCTTGGAGGAGGAAATGGCAATCTACTCCAGTACTCTTGCCTGGGAAATCCCATGGACAGAGGAGCCTGGGAGCTACAGTGCATACGGTCACAGAGAGTCAGACACAACTTAGTGATGAAACAACAGCAACAAGGATTATGAAAGGATATAGAAGTGTATAGTTATAAGCAAAGTAAAACATGTTAGAGATAATAATGTGAAAATAGAATATTCACTATTTTTATAATTATCTCCAATTTACTGATGGAGAAATTAGGGCTCAGAGAGGATACTTGGTTTATCTGAGACCACAGAACCCTAAAGCTTGAATTAACCATCACATACAGTCACTGCCTCCAGTCTTTGGAGAAAAAGTTGCAGGAGAACTAAGGAAAACTTGGGTTTTGAAGCCAGTTTTTCAAAGAATATCCAATTCAGTACAGTATTAAAACGTTTGATTTAGGTGTGCCTTGCCAGTCATTCTGCCTGTAACTAGATATGTAGGGGGCTGGAGGACATCAGAGCTGGGAGTGAGTCCTGGACTCCGGCAATCTGAGGCCTGAGGTTGCAAAGGTGGGTGTAGCCTATCTTCCACACAGAGTGTGTTTACAGGATGGTGGTGAGGTTTCCATGTCACATGATCAAGCTGTGAGATCCAGATCCCTGTGAACAGCCTGGCAACATGAGAGTAAACCCTAATGAAAACTATGGACTTGAGGTGATAAACTGTGCCCCACAGACTCATCAATTATAGCAAATACACCATTGGTGGCAGGTGGGGGACATGATCATGGGGTAACTGTGCCGTGTGGGGGCAGGTATGTATGGGAACTCTGTAGTTTTCCCTTGATTCTTCTAAGGACCTAGAATATAATAATAATAGTGGCTCAGGTGGTAAAGAATCTGCCTACAGTGCAGGAGATCTGGGTTCGAATCCTGGACTGGGAGGATCCTCTGGAGAAGGGCATGGCAATCCACTCCAGTATTCTTGCCTGGAGAATCCCATGGACAGGGGGAGCCTGGTGGGGCTACAGTCCATGGGGTCATAAAGAACTCGACATGACCGAGTGACTAACACACAAATTGATTTAAAAGAAAGAGAAGAAATTAAGGTTAAATGTAAAAATATAATCCCATTTAAAGTGTTTTCTAATGTAAAAAGAATGCTGAGGTCATCTGAGAAATGACCTTGGAGAAACTATCTCAAATCAGACTATATAACTCATTTTGAATGTCAACTTACCAAGGTAATCGGGTGGGTTCTACATTTTTACTTTCTAAGCAGATAGAATATTACACTAGTTCATCTCTGACTCTGAACACATTGAAATAGGAAACTTCATTTTCTTCCCATGAAGTATTTGCCTGTGAGGTCAGTCTTCAGTAATGCTGGGGCATTAATGCAGTCAAGACTGCACTAACGATGCCTTGCCACTGGAAGATGCCTAGGTTCTGCAGACCCAATGCAAAGCAGAGTGGTTATAGTCAACGAGACTGTGTTACACACTTCAGTATTACTAAGATACTAGATCTGAAATCTTCTCACCACAAAAAAGAAAGGATGGGACTTCCCTGGTAGTGCAGTGGATAAGAATATGCCTGTCAATGCAGGGGACACAGGATCAGTCAATCTGGGAAGATCCCACATGCTGCGGAGCAACTAAGCCCGTGAGCCTCACCTACTGAGCCTGTGCCCTAGAACCGAAAAGCTGCAAGGGCTGAAGCCCACATGCCCTAGAGCCTGTGTTCCACAACAAGAGGGACCCCTGCAATGAGAAGCCCCCGCACCATAAGAGTAGCCTCACTTGCCGCAACTAGAGAAAGTCTGTGTGCAGCAATGAAGACCCAGTGGGAAAGAAACAAAGACTAAAAAAAAAAAAAGGAAAGAATGATTATGTGACTATGATAAAGCTGTTCACTAAAGCTACGGTGGTAATCATACTACAATATATAAATGTAACATGGTACATGTTGTATCCCCAAAATGCTACATATGAATTATATCTCAATTTAGAAAATGTGCTTTATTTCTTTTTATTATTTCTTTTCTTCCCTTCTCAAGATCCAACAGTGAAGAACATCTAGATTTAAAGTCCTCCCACCAACTAACCTTTTGGGAACTTTCCTTGTTCACCTACTATGGGCAACCCAGGACAAAGGAAGTTTGTTTCATGTCCACCCAGCCTTTAGACTCCTGTTTCCAGGATTAAAACCCTAATTCAGGGAGTCTTTCACTCTGAGTCCTTAGCTACATATATTTCCCACCTTCTCTCGTCTTCTCACACTTCCCCAATGACTATACCTTCAACATGGGCCTTCCTCACCCAGAACCAAGCGTGATATTCTCAATATTTATAGTACAGCCCACTCTGCTACTAAAATATTCCTGACAATACCAAAAAAAAATAACATCTGCTTTCCAAGAAGTGTGTGTTTTTGAAATCCACCCAAAAATGCATTTTCCCTTGCACCTGTGTTGCCTGTGTTTACACTGTGAATATCTTAGCCCACTTATTTGTGGGGTGCTGCTATCTGAGAAGGGGTTTGAGGACACCATTCGCTGAGAAGATTCTCCTGGAGACCGCCTTGCTTCATGATTCACACATTTCACTGAGTCCTGCTGTGATGAAGGGTTAATTGCTTTTGATAGCCTCTGAGTGGCAGAGAAACTGGTCCTTTGGAGAGGTTCATGCTGTGGTTCAGCCTCTTTCCAAACAAAAGGCTGGGTAGCAATGTTATCAAAGGTTTGCAGACAGGGACTGTGGAGGAATGCTACTCGACAGGCGTGGAGAGAAGGGGCTATAGTCTGGGATTTGGGCTTGTGGGCACCTGGTTTCCTGATAATTTTCATTTCTGTGCTGTACCCACATGAGTCCTCAGCCAGGGCACAGAATGGTATTACTTCTAATATCACTCCTAAAGGATATCAGTACTGAACATTCATTGGTTTTTCCACCTGATGCGAAGAACTGACTCATTGGAAAAGACCCTGATGCTGGGAAAGATTGAAGGCGGGAGGAGAAGGGGATGACAGAGGATGAGATTGTTGGATGGCATCACCACCACAATGGACATGAGTTTGAGTAACTCTGGGAGTTGGTGATGGAGAGGGAAGCCTGGTGTGCTGCAGCCCATGGGGTTGCAAAGAGTCAGACACGACTGAGCGGCTGAACTGAACTAAACTGACCTGTTGCAGAACAGAAGGGTAATTACTAATAAGAAAAGAAAATTCTGGAATGGGAACAGGAGGTTTGATAGAAAGGAAGACTTGAAGAAAGGGAAAGTAAGACCTGAAGAGAAGGAATAATTAGGTATTCAACCTTCTTGGAAATCTCTGAAAGCCTCTGGAGCAGGAAGCTTGTCTTTAAAGTAGAGATGCAAAGTTATATTCCTGAACAGAGGTATTAAGTTACAGGTGATGTTATGACTTTGCTCATGCCCTTCCTGAATTATTCTTCAAGGTCTAACTTAATGATGTAACCTGCTCCAGTTCTCAAAATGAAATCAATCTTCTACTCGTCCAAGATAAGGTCTGTCTCTGTGGGAAGGCTCTTGTTTCATTCAGAGAACATTTGTGGCCCACACCTGGTTGGGCGACTCTTCTCTTCCTCTTGGAGTCCATCCTGGAGTGGGTACAGTCATGTACACAGAGTAGGAGGTCAGAGAGTGCTGAGGTGATTTTACCATGGATATTTTGAATGCCAGTGATGGAAGAGCTCTTGGAAACACAGTGTTTCAGCTTCTCCACTTAGAGACAGGGAGCTTTAGAAGAGCAAAGATGATGAGAGATGCAGGCAAAGAACAATTGATCAGAAAAAATATCCCAAAGGCAACTCAAAAACCCTCACAGTAAGTGCCACAGATGGGATGGAAGGCATGAAAGAAGGGTATATTCATGTGTCAAATATTATTTTCTTAGCGAAGGCAAAATTGACAATCCAATGCAAAGATTTGAGAACAGAATACTAAAAATGAATCTTGAAATGAGACACAGGCATTCCTTTTTATATCTATAACTATCTCAAATCCTTCCTATAGATTATTGAAGGGGATAAAAGCAGATACTTGAGTAATAATTATTGTGTGTTCAGTCACTCAGTCATGTCTGACTCTTTGGGACCCCATGGACTGTAGCCTGCCAGGCTCCTCTGTTCTTGGGATTCTCCAGGCAAGAGTCCTAGAGTTGGTTGCCATTTCCACCTCCAGGGATCTTCCTGACCCAAGATCGAACCTGCATCTCTTGTGTCTCCTGCACTATTACGTGTATACTTTACTAGCTCAGGAACTCCATGACATCAGGAGTCTTGCCATTCATCTTTGCGTAGGTGCTGTCATGCTCAGCTCTCCCCTATCACACAATCGTGGGCACACGCAGGCCCTCTCCTGACAGTGCCTGGTGAACACAGGTGCTCAGAAGAGATTTAAGTAAAGGGAAGTATTCAGCCATTTAACAAATATTAAGAAGTTACTTGGAGACCATCCTTTGCTGGTGCTTTCACAGTAAGTAACATGAAACATCTGCCTAATGGAGTTCATCGTCTAGTGGATGCAAATAAATTTTCTGTTTGTAATTTTCAGTGAACTATGATAGGTACCTGGCCTAAGGGGATCTCCAAGGAAGAGTTAGTTAAATCTACTCAGAAAGGTTCAGTAATCTGCACAGATGAGACAATCACACCATATTTTGAAGTAGGAATTTTCCAAGTAATCTGGAAAATATCATCTAATGTGGAGGAAATAGTAGAAGTCATATTGTGGATGCAAGGAAATCAAGTCAGTTAATCTGCAAGGAAATCAGTCCTGAATATTCATTGAAAAGACTGACGCTGAAGTTCTACGACTTTGGCCACCTGATGTGAAGAGTCGACTCATTGGAAAAGACCTTGATTCTGGGAAAGACTGAAGGCAACAGGAGAAGGGGATGGCAGAGGATGAGATGGTTAGATAGAATCACCAACTGAATGGACATGGATTAAAGCAAACTCCGGGAGACAGTGGAGGACAGAGGAGTTTGGTGTGCTGCTGCCCATGGGGTTGCAAAAAGTCGGATACGACTTAGAGACTGAACAACAGCAATAATGACAACGTTATGGCTGCAGAGCGTAGAACGTGCCCCACTGTGCCATCGGGGCTAATCTATTGTGTACAGTCGATAATCCTAAACCTCTGGATTATGTTGGGAATATGGAACTCACACTCATCTCTGTAGCCCCAGAACTTTCTAGAAAAATGCCTGGTGACTAGCTGGCGTTTCATAAATGCCTGCTGGATGACTACGCAGCACAGATGAACGGCCCCAAAGACACTGTTGGACCATTTGCTCTTACCTCGTTTTAAGAACTTGGCATTTAACCCGATCTCCCCACATATGGCTTATCTACAATTGGGGGGAAAAATCAAAAAATTGTGCTGAAGTGACTTAAATTTCTCAGGAGAGAGCAGATGGTGATTTTAAATAGTTGTGGAAAGAATGTAATGGGAAAGAAGACAATGGCAAGAAAAAAACCAATGCTTTCTCTGAGGCATATGTCTGGGTGAGGTCGCCAGAGGGATTGGCTCCACTCTGGACCAACCTCTTCCTGCAATCAGTCCCCAAGGCCCCTGACACTCAGTGACATTCACTCCAGCCGGCACAGAGAATGTGACAGGCAGGCCTATTTTTAAAAGGTGGCAATTGAGTTGAATTCATGTCAAGAGGACAGAGGGTGGATGGCGGTGTGGGGAGCATGAAGGAGAGACGGGAGTTTTAAGAGGCTGCGTGAGAAGCCCATCAAGACTTCCTGGGGAGGTCTTTCCTGTTTGGGAAATAGTCAGGGCAGAAACAAAGTTCAAGTTCTAGTGCTTTCCATCCTGACGACCGTCCACAGCCTCACACTCAGCGTGGGTTTTCTTTGAAAGCGGACGGGGCCAGACAGCGGGGACGTTCTGGGGGTCCCGGATATTGTGAGACCACAGAGATGCCTGGAGGAATCCTCAGGGACCCTCAGCCCAGGGCCACCTTCACACTGGCTGAGGACAGACATTGCTGAACAACCGGTGTGTCTACCTGTGTTTGCAGGGGAGGGGAAGGGGTATGCGGAAGGCAGAGAGTTGGGGAGGGGGGTGATGTTCTGAGCACAGCCCCTGGCGTGGCAGCTGGTATTGACTACACTGTCAACAGGCACCCGGGCTTAGGGTGGAGTTTAGAATCTTAACTTAGTCTGGAGAAATTCCAAGGTTCAGGGGAAGAAACAATAAGCAAAAATAACAGAAAAAAAATGACCTTAGTTTTAAAAAGGCTTGAGGGATAGACCAGAAAAAAAAAAAATGTAACCCTCTCATACACTTCATATCACATTACCTAGCTTCAACATTTTTTAAAAATAGTCATATTAAGAAAATGGCAGGGCAGCAAGCAGAATGATAAAATCAAGGTCATTCACCTGTCTACTCAATGAGACACATTTTCTCCTGCATAGGGACTAGAATAGGGTTGGGGACCCTCATGGAAGAGCCTTGGCTTATAAGAGCATGAAAAAGACAGAGGAAGTGGCTGGCTGGGGCCCTTCTTCTAGATGTCAGAGAGTCTTAGCTTACAACTCCAGTTTCTGGAACTTTCTGAGACTCCAAGTCTTGGTTTGTGGGTTTGGCATGGGTGAAAATAGACGATGTGGGTATGAAGTTTACTGTCATGTGTCAACATCTTTGGACTCAGGGCGTCCAGGTAGCTGGTCAGACATTGTTTCTGGGTGTGTCTGTGAGACTGGCATTAGATTAGCAAGTGAGGGGCTTCCCTGGTGGCTCAGTGGTAAAGGATCCACCTGCCAATGCAGAAGACATGGGTTTGATCCCTGGGTCGGGAAGATCCCCCAGAGGAGGAAACAGCAACCCACTCCGGTATTCTTGCCTGGGAAACCCCATGGACAGAAGAGGCTGGCAGGCTACAGCCCATGGGGTCACAGAGTCAGACATGACTGAGAACACACACATACAGTTTTATTGGTATTTTAACATCTTTGAATTCATAGACATCATGAGATATGCTGACTGATTCTCTTTCTCTCTCTGGTGATGCGGCAGATCAACTCAATAATCTTAGACTTGTATACATTTTATGGGCTGGTTACAAGTGGGTTTTCTTGAATATGGCTGACATTTTGGGATTAACTGCTTTTAACTACAGTGATGCATGGATTCTGCAGCACGCTCTGAATTGATTTTAAAACATGAGCCACTCTGATTGAAATTTCAGGTCACCTACCAGAAATCCTGTACAGTACCTTGCAAGGAATAGGGCATGGATTGGATGAAGGAGCTGTCAGCTGAACATTCATGAGGGATTCAAATATAAGGGACCAAAATTAGGAGAGTAATTTATCTAAGACATACTCAGCTCCTAAACCCCTAGTTCCTAAAATCATTACTAAAATCTTCTATGCAATTCTTTCTATGTGTCCAGAATCACCTCTTCTAATTCATTTCCTTTGAAATTTTCTCTCCAGACACTTTCATCTTTTATTCTGCTCCCCCGGAGAAGAGAAAGCACCAGGAACCAGGAAGGTAGGGCTAGGTGGGCTGTCCCTGAGAGGCAGGCTTGTCACTGGTCTCTGGATCTCACTTTCTCACTTGCGTGGGGAGGGACTTGGACCAGGCACTCCCTCCAATCCCTCCTGGCTCGCAGAGCTGACATCTATGTTCCAGTTCAGAGGGGGAACACAGGCCAGGCATCCTCGGCTGTGCCTTCTTATAGCTCAAGGGGAATTTGACGTTATTTAGGAAACGCTCCTGTGAGATTCATCAAGACTGAATGCCCCCACCCTCAATTTTTGCAAATGGGAAGCAGTCAAATGCATATGTCATCCCTGATTATTAAGACTTCTCATTATTGTTGTTGTTATTGATTTTTAAAGTGTGTTCATTACTCAGCTTCAAAATCCATTACAAAGAACAAATACGTATTTAAATATTTATTATTATCCGAGATTGTGGTCATACACTTCCTTATCCACCCACTTCCATCTGCTCTGTGATTGACTGAACAGATGGGTGTTGCACCCTGTTCCAAAAGCCAGAATACAAGGGCTCTGTGTTTTATACTAAAAGAAACTATGTAACAAAGGCAGAGGAAGGATGCAGTTTTATCATTTCTTCTTTTAGGTCTTTCCTTATTAGCTGAGCAGGAATTCTGTGTGTTTTTGAAACTCACTATAGTATGTCAAAGAATACAGCAGAGGAAAGCATGGCTATTGAATTATTTAGCTCTTCTCCTGGGTTTCTTTGCTCCATTTGGCAACATTTTTCACCCAGTCTTCCAAGCTAGAAGCCGTGTTGCTACCTTAAACTCCCTTGCCTGTTTTCATCCACCTTGGTAACTTGATTATCGAATTCTAAGCACTTTTAAATCTGCAATACTGCTGAAACCTATTCCCCTCTCACCAATTTCCCTGGCTTCTGCCATACAGTTGGGGCCTGCAGCTCTTCCCTTCAGTGTCTCTTCTAAGTCTCTTATTTTCTATTAAACAGAAGTATGCAGAAATGCCCTGGAAGGTCAGAAGGACAACAAGTGATCGCATGGCCATTTTCACAAAACAGCACAGTCTTGGGCCACAGCCTGGGTGCACAGGTACAGGGCTAGGAGTGGCCAGGACCTTATTTCCTGGGAGGCAGTTTGGACCAGCTGTAGTGGGCTCCAGGGCGCCATCGGGGGCTTATTGAGACAGCAGGAATCACACGACTGCTTCTATTATAACAAAGATGGATCTACCAAAGAGACAGAGAAAGGACTGGAGCGGGGAGATTAACTATCACACAAGTTTAGCTGAGCCATTCTCAGAAGCTGGGCTATGAGAGTGCTGGTGCACACAGAGAAAAGCAATGAGTGAGAAGGTCACTGTGATGATAGAATTAATAGGAAAGAGCAACCAAGGATGGAGTGGAAGCAAGAGAGGATGGTTGGGTTGATGACTCAGCCTCTCACTTGGATGACTGGGTTGATACTGGCACAAGAGCACAGAGAAGGAGCCCAAAGGGAAGAAGAATCAAAGGAGGAAAGATTAATAGTAGTTTCAAAACTGTTGGGTTTGAAAGGATAGGATAACCCCGGTTATCCCACCAAAAATACTGAGTAAGCAGTAGAGAATTAAACCTAAGTGTGTGTTAGTTGCTCAGTCGAGACCAACTCTTTGTGACCCCATGGACTGCACCCCACCAGGCTCCTCTGTCCATGGAATTCTCTAGGAAAAAAAATACTAGAGTGAGTAGCCATTCCCTTTTCCAAGGGATTTTTCCAACCCAGGGATTGAACCCTGGTCTCCTGCACTGCAGGCAGGTTCTTTACCATTTGAGCCACCAAGGAGTAGTCTTGCATGCTAAAGTTAAAAGTATTCATAACTATTATCCAGGAATCTACCTGCAGACCTTGTATACTTGAAAAATACTCTCACTTATTCATAGGACATATTTCAAAGCAAATCCCCATCACCTATGTACTTTGGCTGGAAGTGATTTCTAGTCCGCTACCCAGGCCCCAGTTACTCGCAGTAATCCTGTGTACTTCCTCCTCTCCTACCTCACGAGTACCAAAACATTAGGTGACCTTTGTCCTGAAACACTGCATCTGCCTCAATGTTGCGTTCCCACAGCAGGCTCCCAGGTAGCAGCTCCAGATCCCGGTCCTCAGGGAGCCATCCATCACAGCCGGGGAAGAGCAGTTCTGATGGAACTTCCATATTCCCATGTTCCTCAAGACTGGACAGATGGAGGCCCAGCACCCGAAGCTGTGCTGATCCTGATGTGTGCACCAGGCAATGGAAAGGATCACACATTTTAGGACAGAGTCAAGGGCAACTCTGGGCTTCCCAGGTGGCTCAGTGGTAAAGAATTCACCTGCCAATGCAGGAGACACAGGAGACTCAGGTTTGATCCTTGGGTTGGGAAGATCCCCTGGAGGAGGAAATGGCAACACGATCTAGTATCCTTGCCTGGAGAATCCCATGGTCAGAGGAGCCTGTCGGGCTAGTCTATGAGGGTGCAAAGTGGTGGATAAGACTGAGCATGTGTGCAAGGGCAACTTCTTTCTCACAGATAAGCAAAATAGTTATTTGGACTCACTGTTATTCTTTAGTATTGCAGAATTCATGGTAATCAATGGTTACTTGGCATTTATTATATAATAAATAAGACATGGTTTTTGCTGTCAGGGAGGGACAAGCATGCAATTTTTATTGCATAGACTGAAATAAAGGCCCTATCAGAGGTGTAACACACAGATTTCCAAATTAAGTAATTTTGATTTGGGAAATTTAAGGCCCCTTGGAAGAAGCATCAGTTGAACAAACCCAACAAGTTATGTAGGATCTCATCAACTGGAGGGGAAGGAAGTTCTGGGGATCTTATATAACAGCTGCTTAAAGCCGATGCATTCTCCTTGGACTTGTAATTGAAATGATGTAGAGAAAATCACTGCTCCCTCCTGTCAGCTTAGCGGAAACAAAATAATAGTTGAATAGTTTGGCAAGAGGAAGAGAAAATAACCAGCAGATTCACCAAACTCTGTTCTACTTTTCAGGTTATTGCATTGATATGCACATTCGGACACAATCTATTGTTTGGAGAGTTCACTTTGCAGACAGAAAGCAAATAGGTTTCTGTTTGTTTGTGTGGGCAGCTTGGGATATTCTAAAGAGGCAATACAATGCAGACAAATTGCCCCTCAAAGATGCAGTCTGGCTTATTTTTAACTGGTTTTCAGTGAAGTGGGAAGAAAAGTGTCAAGATTGTCTCTGCCGGCAGGGTGCACATTGGAAGGTCAGCAATACCCCCATTTACCTGAACATATGCTAAAAGCACCGCATCATTCATGGATCTTAATCTTTTCCAACCGAGCAAAATGTTCAGCATGAACTTTTAAATAGAGTGACACCTTGTGTGTCCAATCTGCTGAAATTTGCAGCAGGAAACCTGTAATGGGGAAAGCTGTGAAGGTTTGTCGTGATTAAATGCTGCCAAGAGGCCACATTTTCTTCAGGAAAGTGAAGATGGTTGACTTGGCAATTGACAATCAGATATGCAGAAATTTTTTTGTGTGTGTGATCCATATCTGGATTATTTGGAAGGAGAAATTAAAGTGAAGTCTTGAAACTAATGTTTCCAGTGGTCAAAAGGATTTTTAAAACTATTTTTTTCAAAGTAGTGATTTTAATCAATATAATTGTAAGTACGATGTTGCAATGTATGCTACATTGTAGAATTTTCCACCAGTAGTTTGATAAATGGAAAGGCTAACATGATTTACTGATGCAATTGATAAGGCCTTTTCATTTCTATTGTGCCCATGCTCGTCAATAAACCAGAAACTGTGCACACACACCTTTTTTTAATTGAAGTACAGTTGATTTACAAGTATAGTTGTGTTAGTTTCAAGTGACAGCAAAATGATTCATTTATATATAGTGTATGTAATATTTTCCCAATTTTTTCTCTAATGTTATTACAAGGTATTGAATATAGTTCCCTCTGCTATACAGTAGGTCCTTTTTGTTTATCTACTTTATATATAGTAGTGTGTATCTGTTGATCCCCAATTTCTAATTTCTCTCTCCCCGTTTCCCCTTTGGTAATGATAAGCTTGTTTTCTCTGTCTGTCTGCTTCTTTTCTGTAAATAAGTTCATCTGAATCATGTTTTATGTTTTTAGATCCCATATGTAAGAGCTGTCACCTGCTGTTTGTCACACACACACTTCTGATGTGGCATTTTCCTTGTGTGACCTGAGAGACAGGTACACAACTGGTTAAGGTGCCCATACACTGGCCATATTTCTAGAAAGGTATCCATCAGTCAGCAGTTATTAAGCATCTAGTAAGGAAATAAGGAGGCTTCCCTGGTGGCTCAGATGGTAAAGAATCTGCCTGCAATGCAAGAGACCCTGGGTCCCTGGGTCAAAAGGACCCCTTGATCCCTAGGTAGGTCAGGAAGATGGAAGATCCCCTGGAAGAGGGCATGGCAACTCACTCCACTGTTCTTGCTTGGAGAATTCCATGGACAGAGGAGCCTGGCAGGCTACAGTCCATGGGGTTGCAAAGAGTTGGACACAACTGAGCAACTAACACTTCCACTTTCAAGGGACTAAGGAGGCAGAAAGAAAGTCCCTCCTTTCGATGTTCTCACACTGAAGGGGTGGGAAGAGCCATGCTCAGACCTCCTGAATGAAATCTGGTAGCTGCCTTGGCTGGGTGGAGTCCAGAACTTACAGAGCCTGCAGGAGAGGTGACGGATGAGACAGTACCAGAAAAGGATTCCATGAGATATAATGGCCACACTGAGCCCTGGATCCCTGTTGAAGCCTGAGAACATTTTTAATCAAAAAGCAATTGTTAACTGAATCAATCCCTATGAAACTGCTGCGTGACTCTTAGTGCTCTATAAAAATGTCAGGTGTTGTGATAATGCATCACCTTTGGCTGCAGACCTCACATCTCAAGCTCATCTCCTCTCCAGATTCTGACTCTTTGACTTGATGTGAGCTCGCCACAGCCTGATCCTCATCCCTGCTGTCCTCCCTGCATTGTCACCTTCCCCTTGTGCTTCCAACATATTCACCACCGCTCCTTGTCACTTGCTCCTGGCTTGACACAATCTTCACCTAAACTTGACCCCCAGGGATCCACATCCGGGGAGACATCACACAGCGAAGACAGCTGGTGAAACCTAGCTTCAGGGAACCAGCAGCATACTTTGATTTATTTCTAGTAAATTCAGTTTAATCATGGTGAAGATTGTGTCGTGCTTTGCTGATTCTTTTGAGCCTTGTGTACCTGTAAGTTAGGCTTCACTTTGCCCACTATTTCCGTTTCAAAGCTCTGAAAACCAAGACTTAGAAAGTCAAAGGAATGCAACACATAGAATCAGGTTTTCTAATTCCCAGCTCAGGGTTCCTCCCTGTTTTGATAATAGGAACTTGCTCACCAGTGAGAAGCCAGACAAAGGGCACGGTGTTTTGAAGCAGGAAGGATGAAGAACTGGACACCCAGGCAACCTGAAACCAGACGGTGAATCACCTATTTTCTCCAAAGAACATCCAGTCTTCAGTTGCACCTTTCAATATGTGATGAGAGATGGAGGTTTTATTTCAGAGAACCTGATAAAGAGTTGCAGAGGGTGACTTTGATATTTTAGGTTATGTGCTAGGGAGGCTCTGACATCTGTGACCTCCATAATTGGAGGATTTCGCCCTGCTGTGAAGGGGGCCTGGGGCCAGCAGGCAGACCCTGTCAGATCCCATGTCAGATTGATGAATGCGTTATCTGCGGCTCTGTCAAAATGCTCGTGCGAGCTGGGCGTGATCTCTCTCGCGCCTGGAACACGGGTTGCACCATCTGCTCACTTTGGAAGTGAGATCTTGAGCCCATCCCCTGTGCCCAAGCCAGGCCTGAGTCTCGCCCCCAACACTAGAGGACGGGTGTGTTCAGAGAGCTGCCAGGCTCCGACCTCGTGCGCATACGCCTTGGTTCGCACGCGGACATCGGAGCGTCGCTGGCCCCCACAGGCGGTCCTGGGTTCTGATAAATTACCATCGATGTCCGCCCCCCCGCCCCCTCCCGCCAGGCACTCGGGATCGCAAGCCTTGCTTGAGTGCTAATGCTTTTATAATGTGCCACCTCGGCGTCAGATTGGGATCAGAAAACAGGCTGTTTGCTGCCCTCTGTTTCTTTTAGGAATCGCTGCTGTCACCAAACCAGGGTCGGGGTCTGCGTGGCCAGGCTGCTCGTGACCGCTGCGCGTACTGTTCTGTCGCGCTCTGCCAGCTCCCCGGCGCAGGGGTCCCCCAGCGAGGTGTCAGGGGGAGGAGGCACCAGACACTTGATTAATGTTCGCGTCCTCCCCGTACTCTGTCTTCGTGTCTAAGAAGCACCCAGGCGTGGCTGAGATGCTGGGGCGGAACCCTTGACCGTGATGAGTGGGCGTGGAGTCTGAGGAGAGGCGGTGGGCTCCGGGAACCCCCAGACTTGCTCTGACCCCGCACTCCCAGCTCTGCTGTATCCTCTGCACACCTCCGGGGAGGCCTCCAGTTCTCTCGGCCTTGATTATCCCCTCCATGAAAAAGATCCTTTCTGATTTGTGGAATAAGGAACACATAATGACTTAGCCTTTCCTGACGCTTGGCTCCCGACCTAACAAATGCCGGTTTCTTGCTGATTCATGTTGCTGGCAGCGGAGGGTCCCGGTGTGGCAGAGGTTGTGAGCTAAGTCAGGAGGGAAAGTGCCCAGTTGAATGGGCAACAGGCACGTCACTGATGCACTGCTCATTTTTTTCTGAGCCTCAAATTTGAAACTTGTGCGTGCTTAGTCGTTCCAGTCATGTCGGACTCTTTGTGACCCTGTGGACTGTAGCCCACCAGGTTCCTCTCTCTATGAGAGTCTCCAGGCAAGAATATTGGAGTGGGTTGCCATTTCCTCCTCCAGGGGATCTTCCTGACCCAGGGATCGAACCTATGTCTTTGAGGTCTCCTGCATTGGCTCTTCCCAATAGCACTATCTGGGATTATTTGCTTTGAGGTCATTATAAGGACAACAGAGGAGAAGACAGTGCTTCATTGACAGCACATGGAGAAGACCGAGGACCCAAAGCCTCTTCTCAGAGGCCAACCACCTTCCCTGCCGATGCAGGCATCATGGTTTTAGTGTTCTCAGCTGATAGACACCAAGACTTGCATGCTTCCACTGCCAGGCAGCTCACTATCTCATCATAGAGCTGGAAACGTCGGTGAATGACTCAGTACACGTTGATGGTGCATCACCAGCCTATTTATAAGAGAAGACAGGACACCTTAGTAGTGAGAATTTCTGAGGAGAAACCTGCAACAGCAGGGTCCATATGTCTCCTGGTGTTTGGAGAATGGAGACCATGCAATATGTCAGAAGAAGATCTTGGTCTCCAGACTAGAAAGGTATGAAAGGACAAAGCTAGCTGGGTATGCCCCTGACGGCAGAGCACTTAGCAGGCTTCTTTGATGGCACACTGATTTTCTGCTATTGGGGACACAAATGTATGAAGTATTTCCCTTGAACCAGAACGGTACCTTCATAAACAAGCTTGGGCAATTCTGAAAAGTGTCCACCCCAAAGACCTACCTACCCACTAGGGCAAGGCGACCCATACATAAATGATTGCTCCCAAACAGGTGCTCAGGAAGAGTTGGAGGGGGTCTGATGAAGAATGCATTAAGGGAAAGATGACATGGAGGAACACTGAGCATGTCTGAGAACCCACAGATGGGCTCCATATGAAAAGTACACGTTCGAAGATCTACTGCATGGAAGAAGCTCATGGCAGAGGCAGTTGTGGAAGTCAAGATTGCACTGTATTTTATTTATAATTCTATATGGTTATAGTATACACAAAATATATAATTCTATCTGTATACTAATATACAAATACACAGTTTTGCACACACACAATGAATTTTCGTTGAAAGAACTAATGCTGAAGCTGAAGCTCCGATACTTTGGCCACCTGATATGAGGAGCTGATTCACTGGAAAAGACCCTGATGCTGGGGAAAGTTGAAGGCAGGAGGAGAAGGGGACAACAGAGGATGAGATGGTTGGATGGCATCACCGACTCAATGGACTTGAGTGAGCAAACTCTGGGAGATAGTGGACAGAAAAGCCTGGTTTGCTGCAGTCCATGGGGTTGCAAAGAGTCAGACACACGACTGAGCAACTGAACGACAACGACAGCAACAACACACACACACACACACACACACACACACACATATACATTGGGAGACTGGGAGCAGAGAAGAAAGAAGTGTCTCCCATTGCTCATCTTCATAATCACAGACCTGGCCTGTGTGAGGAAGTGGGAACAAAAACTTTATATTGCACAGCAGACTGAAGTTTCAATATTAGACTCATTTTTGGCAACTTAAGGATGAGAGGGTGTGTTAATATCTAGAAGTGATCCAATAAGGTATGGGACTGTTTTATTTGATGAGGAAGAGAGAGAATAGAGCAGGTTTAAAAGGCAGTGATAGGAAATAATTGAGTTATAGGTTGCTTTTAACCTAATATGGTGTGGCTGGCATGTTTAATAAATAAGTTACAGAGTGGATGCATCAGTGATCTGGAGTTTGGATGGTATCCAGCAAAGACTTGCCCTTCATCAATTTTGTGCCTAAAAGACACAGTGCTGAAATTCTCTTTTATGAAATGTGGCATATGCTTCTTGGGGAGTGAATGTGACTGGGTTTTTTTCATCTCCCTTGTGTCTTAACCCAGGAAAGGTTAACACACGAGATTCCCAGAAAGCATTCATGGTTAGAAATTGGCCATCAGAGACAAGCAATGGAAACCTGCTATCAGGCTCAAGGTTGGTGCTGGGCCTCTTCCTGCACCCTGACCCCTGGAACCTGGTTCACATTTAGCTCTTTACCACCTAAGCCTTACCAGGTAAGCCTTCCATCCTTCTCTGTGTCTTTATGGACCTTCCCCACCTTCATGTGCAGGTCAAAGCTTCCATGCTCTGAGAATAATTTTCTGGCGAGCCCAGCCCTCAGAGAGTAACCCTGTGGAATATCAAAGTACTCACTCCGAATCTCCTGTGGACCTCAGAGTCCAGCCAGCAACTGTGTGTGTGTTCTGACTGTTTAGCCATATATACATTTGTTCAAAAAACATAAGGAAGACATCTTACCTCAGAAATTCTGATACTTATGTCTTTTGTAATAAAAAGACTATATAGGTTATTAATTGGTTAGTCTGGCCCTTATTTAAGAAAAAGAAAACAAAACATTTCTTATCCAGTGCCTCCTCTGTGCCCAGCACAGGATTTTTTTTTCTCATTCTTTTTCCTTCATGTTAGTGCTTTGAGCACGTAACACTATTTCTGTTTCACCTTTGATAAAGCGAAGGTAACCAGAAAGATAAGGGCTTTTTCTGTGATTACAAAGATAGAGATTGAAGCTATCACTTCAGTTGAAGTATTCATTACTTAAAGGCATGAGATGGGGTGGGAGGTGGGAGGGAGGGTCAAAAGGGAAGGGACAAATGTATAACTCTGGCTGATGCATATTGATATATGGTAGAAACCAACACAATATTGTAAAGCAATTATCTTTCAGTTAAAAGCAAAAATATTTTTAAAATGCAATGCTCTCTACTACAGGTTGCAATTTTAAGTCAGTATCGATCACCACCACAAAGTCTAGCACGTGGTAGGCACTTGAAATATATTTATCAAAGCAATGAATAAATATAAGAAGGAATGAATTTTTATATATTGAATCATACTCTCCAATTCCTGATTGGAAAAAAAAGTGCCATATTTTATTATCCCCTATTTTGATATTATAAATGTCAGCTAAGAAAACCAAACAGACAAAACCTCTTCTACGTTAACTGAAAACAGGGGAGACTTGATAACTGAATGAGAAGGCAAATAAAAAAGTCCTATTGAAACAGACACTGTTTTTATGATTTCTTTTCTGATTGTTGCCCACGTGTCAGGTAATCAATGGTCTCTAAAAGATATCCAGATATGCCCCCCAGACATAAACTATTTAAGGGAACCACAAACAAATCTTTTGGGGAAGCAAAATAGAAATGCCTCTTCTTTGCTTCTAGTTCTATTTATTTTCTTCACTCTCTTTTCTTTCTTTAATCAGCCTGCTTTGTGTACCCAAAGGCAGTGCATTGAGCACAGGCTACTATGGTGAAAAGTCAAGGTCTCTGCCTCCAGGAGCATATACAGTGGAACAGGGACTCAATGGACATGAGTTTGAGCACGCTCTGGGAGATGGTGAAGACAGGTAGGCCTGGCGAGCTGCAATCCATGGGGTCGCAAAGAGTTGGACTTGACTGGGGGATGGAATAGAGCAACAAAGAGAAACCACAAGGGCGTCTTTCAGGCTTTTGCATGTTAGCATCCTCAGGTGGAGCCCAAAGGTATGTGCCGTGTGCATCTTTATACGGTAGGACCGCTCCCTTTCTGGCTCACTCCTTCTTTGTTTTTGGCTCCAAGTAGATGCTTATGTGTGTGTGTGTGTGTGTGTGAAAGTGCCGTGAGCTGCACAGAGAAATTCTTTTTCTCTGCAGATTTTGTAGGTGTAACATCTCAGCCCACACAGCCCACCTGCTCTCGTCTCTCTTTCATCTTTTACAACTGGTGTTTTTAACAGCGGTGCTGACTCTGGTTTAGTTACTGAAGCATGAAGCAGCCAGATAGAGCTGACTTACCCGGCCTGTTGAGGGGAACGTGGAGCCAGCTGTCCAAAGGATGGTGGCCAGACCCCCGCCCTGGCAGAAGAAAGACCCCTGTCTGGCCTGGCCACCAGCGGGGAGAGAAGTACACACAGGAAAGGGATGGAATCTTGGGGGTGTTTTGACAAAAATGTATGATGAAGTAAAACCCTTCTCAGCATGCAGGTGTGTGGCAAGCACTTCAGTTTTCTTTTCACATGTTTTCATGGGAAATTTCAGGTGTCTTTCCATAAAAACTTATCTTCTGGGAGAAGAACACATTCCCTGACTGCTGGGGGACGCCTCTGAGAGTCATGGTGGGTAGCTCTGAGTCCAAGAAGGACTCTCCTCCACCTGATAGATGGGGACTGCTCAGTTAGGGTCATAGCCAGTTAGAAATTTGTAGGAATCCTGGGTGATGGCAAATGACTCAACAACTCTGATGCTGAAGCTGAAACTCCAATACTTTGGCCACTTGATGGGAAGAACTGACTCATTTGAAAAGACCCTGATGCTGGGGAAGATTAAAGGTGGGAGACGGGGACGACAGAGGATGAGATGGTTGGATGGCATCACCGACTCAATAGACAAGTTTGAGTAAACTCCGGGAGTTGGTGATGGACAGGGAGGCCTGGCGTGCTGCAGTCCGTGGGGTCGCAAAAAGTCGGACACAACTGAGCAACTGAGCTGAACTGAACTGGGTAATGGCCATGCCAGAGACTTCCAGAAGCCTCTTGACGCCCGCCTATTATGGCTGTGGTCCTTTCCTCTGAGAGAAAGGGGCCTCCTTTCGGTCTGTTCTCCTCCCTGGGATTTCCATCTCCATCTGCCTTCTGAGCTCTCATCCTATCTCCCGTGCCTCATGTCCCAGTCTCTCAGGCCAGCTGCTGACCATGCTCTGGCAGCCTCCAGGCTCTACAGAATGATTTTGTCTCACTCTTTCTGTAGGCTTAGGATATGTCTGCATTCCCCACACTATCAAAACTTAGCATATCGGTGACTTGCTATGTCATTGAAATGTGAGAGACAATCATGTGTACCACTTCTGGGAAAAAACATAAAGGTCTAATGTGTAACCTACCACACTCTGCTAACTTTCCCTTCTGTTCAGTTCAGTTCAGTTCAGTCGCTCAGTCGTGTCCAATTCTTTGTGACCTCATGAACTGCAGCACGCCAGGCCTCCCTGTCCATCACCAACTCCTGGAGTTTACTCAAACTCATGTCCATTGAGTTGGTGATGCCATCCAACCATCTCATCCTCTGTTGTCCCCTTCTTCTTCTGCCCTCAATCTTACGCAGCATCAGTGTCTTTTCAAATGAGTCAGCTCTTCACATCAGGTGGCCAATGTATTGGAATTTCAGCTTCAACATCAGTCCTTCCAATGAGCACCCAGGACTGATCTCCTTGTAGTCCAAGGGACTCTCAAGAATCTTCTCCAACACCATAGTTCAAAAGCATCAATTCTTCAGCACTCAGCTTTCTTTATAGCCTAACTGTCTCATCCATACAGGACTACTGGAAAAACCATAGCCTTGACTAGATGGAACTTTGTTGACAAAGTAATGTCTCTGCTTTTTAATATGCTGTCTTCCATGGTAACTAACAGTAAATGAGACCTTCTGTCACTTAGGGTCCTTGAGTGGCATCAATAATGATGGAAAGTCCTTGCAGAAGCGGGAGGGACAGTTAGCATGGAGGGGACATAGGTGTTTTTGTTGCTGAAGCTCATCCCCACTAATGCAACTACCTGATCACACTGAGCCCCCCTCCCACATCTTCCTGTGTCAGTTACTTGTTTTCTCAAAGTATCAGTTTCTTTGTTTTCTTATCTCTCTTGCAGCTACATAAGGGCATGTCATTGGGTCCTAGCCAAATACAGTGTTTCCAGCAATGAAACTACTACAACATTCAGTAGTGGTGTCTCCAGCTAACTGCTGAGTAATTCTGCCAAGCAAAATCATAGGCTCAGGCTTCCCTGGTGACTCAGTGGTAAAGAATCAGCCTGCCAACACAGGACACATGGGTTTTATCCCTGGTCCAGGAATATCCCACCTGTCAAGGAACAGCTAAGCCCGTGCACCACAACCACGGCGCCTGTGCTCTAGAGCCGGGGAACTAACTACTGAGCCCAGACACTGCAACTACTCAAAACCACACACCCTAGAGCCTGCTCCTCAAAACTAGAGAAGACCCAGTACAGCCAAAATAAATAAATAAAATCATCAATAACTTGAAAAAAAAAAAAAAAGCATATAGTCTACAGTCAAATTCCCTATTCTCCAGGTTAGTCCAGGAATAGATTTTAGAATATTTTTGATTAAGACTGTTTAGAACAGGCATTGGCAAATTGTGGTCGCAGGTCCAGTCTGGTCCGTCATCACCTACTTTTGTAAATGACGTTTTATGGGAATGTGACAGGCTCATTCATTCACATATTGTATATGGCTGAGGCCACACTACACAGGCAGAGTTGCATGGTGGTGACTGAGACGTGATGCCCCCGAAGCTGAGAGTGTTCACCACTTCCCCTTTACAGAACATGTTGGCTGGAAGAATAGTTAAGAATCTTCCAAATATGTTGACGTTCTTGACTAAACTTTCAGAAAGCATTTAGTTGAGAGGGTTCAAGTCTATGTTTCCAGAAACACACTAAGTTATATGTGTTAAATAAAGTATCATCTACAAGCTCCAGTAGCAGATACCATGAATATTTTGAACTTGAAAGGTCTTTTTCCTTGAGCCTTGGAGTCCAGTGTGTCTGTAATTGCTCTCTAGCTGGAATCAGGAATACTTTGGCCTCTTTGTGTGAGATGAGGGACTTGAAAGCTTTGGGAAATTCCTTTCACCTAGGATGCTCTTTTCTCTCCTATTCCCTGACTTGATCAGGTCTGAGCTTAAAGAGGGCCCCTCAAAGGGGATTCCCCGGCTTCCATATAAAGTGAGGTCTCCTGGCTCTGTCCCCTGTTGGCATCCTGCATTTCCCTGTTAGTTACCCTGTCTCGCCAACAACTTCTCCCTTCCTTGCTGGGCTCTCGGCTTCGTAAAAGCAGTATCTGAGTCATCTTCCTCAACAATCTACATCCTGGGGACCTGGCACAGGGCTGAAAGCATAGAAGGTATGACCAAGCACTTCAGCATGGATGAAAACCAGCTTCAGTCCTAAAGGCTGGGATCACAAAGTGCAACTGACTACGAAGTCTCAGGAATGTTAGTCCAAAATTCAGGGGCATAAAAATGTAACTTGCTTTATTTCCCTACACCTAAACTAAAAAGCTTTATGGACAATGGTGCTTATATGCTCCACTTCTATTTATAACAGGATATTTAACACATGGATCTTAGCAGGCCCTCAGTTTAGAATTGCTTTCTCTTTGAAAACCATTCGGTCAAGTTCAAGGTCCTTGTCTTTTCCTATATTTCTCTAAGAGGATAAGGTATTATCTTGGCTCTACATGAGGGTCTACAGACCAAGCTCCTGGTTTGCCCGGCTCCCACTTAGGTGTTATCCTTGGACACATTTCTGTGTTCACTGCAGACTTGGCTGACTCTTCTCATTACACTGTTCCTCAATTCCCCCACTCTCTGAAATTCCAAAATCTATATGTTCTGAAACTTTCTTTCAGTGACCATGGCTTCTTTGAGATTGCTGGCCAGCTTTCAGGCATTACTCTGCAGAAGGTGAGTAGGTTGGGTGGAACTCATCAGCTTCTGCCAGAGGTCATGATTGGCATGGATCCTGAGAGGTGAGGCTTAGACAAAAATGCCTGAATCTGTTGTTCATATGTTATGGTGGGTGAGACAGGACTTTCCAGAAGAATAAAGGTCTCTTGGGAGGAAAGTTGTCCAGTGCCCTCCTGTTGTGGGATCCCCCATTACCTAGGGACCCCATTTGTCCTGGTCTTCTTTCCCCTACAGGCATTGAACAATTGAAGAGCATTAGGCCTGTGGATCTTAGCAAGACTCTTGGCTTTTCAGTTGTATCTTCTCTGCTCTTCCTTCCTCCCATCAGGAGGTTGATGGTTGAGGGCCCTCGCCAGAGGTGGGAGAGCTTCTTATCCCATCAGCCTGTTCTTAAAGAGAATGGTATGGAATAGACATCTGAGCTATGTCCCCAGGTTCTGAATTTATTTTAGAGGAACGTTTTTCTCTTTCATGTGCCTGGCTCTTAGTATAAACAGTTATACTTTCACAATTACAGTCTATCAAATGAAAGCCAAGAACCTATTTTGGAATACTGACGTCCAAGGCCATCCCTATTCTAATAACTCCCATCCTCTCAGCTAGTCTCTAGCTAAATTAAAAAGAGGGTCCAAACGCTGCCCACTAAATGCTTACAAACTAGTGGTGGTAATAGAGCCATGAACAGATGTTCCAATGTGCCAGTGCTGGGAGGAACCTATAATGAAGAGATGTGCACGTTGCAGCCTGTGCTTAAGGCAGAGTATGCTCTGCTCCTTGTGCTGCCCTGACTTCACGTATGATTTTCCTCTACCCATTTGGACATCCACTTCTCCTTTGCCTTTCACATTTGCAACGTGCTCAGTCACGTCAGTTATGTCCGACTCTTTGTGACCACATGGACTGTAGCCCACCAGACTCCTCTGTCCACGGGATTCTCCAGGCAAGAATACTGGAGTGGGTTGCTATTTTCTTCTCCACCACATTTTCAATCCTTTCCCCAAAATTTTTATTGCATAGGAAGAAAAAGATTTATAAAGAGCTTCTGGTTTGCCAAGCATTATGGTTGGTGTTAAGTTAAACGAAAGATGAATCAGGTCTCAAGGAGGGACCCCAAAGACACAAGGATGAGGGTGCAGTGTGAAGGCAAGGCTTTGACTGTTCAGGATTTGTTTCCAAGTGAATGGGGCAATAAATTCTGGGATCCCAACTGAAAAAGAGAGTTTTCTGGATATCCCTATGGAGGGAACTCTGTCACTTAGACATGCTGCCCTTAATCTGCCAAATCACCCTTGACTTGAAGTCTGGGGACCCTAAGATGCATCCTTAGATTGAGCCAATGACTTAACCTGAGCTTGATCTTCACTCCCACACGGCTTACCTCTTGCCAGTGGTACCCATTCCAGCTTGGGCAGCAGGGCTATTGAGTCACACTTTGTATTTTGTTTTTTCTCTTCCAGGTCTTCCTGATCTTGATATTGCTTACATGGACTCTTTTGCACTTGACTCTTTCTGGCTCAAATGCAGGAGCACAGTCATGAATTTTTCTCTAAACAGAACTGGTAGCTAAAATCCTACATCTTCTGGTCTGGCTTATTCACTGGCTGCACCCCAGGAAGTAAAGTGTTGAAGACAAGATGACGAGTGTGGTTTGGCCTGGTAGAAAGAATATTGACCAGTGAATTAGTGGATTATTGATGCTTCCTCTGCTCTTCTGTGGCCGTCAGGATGGAAGTTGTAGCTTGAGACTAAGCTCTCTACCTTCTGTGGTTGCCCAAGGGTTCTGTCCCTCGAGGCTACGAGCTCTGTCATTGAATCATAAACACAGGCTGTTCCTACTGAGAAGGATGTGGGAAGTCCGTTTCACTAAACACTCTCATGGACCCCTCCTTTGATACTGAGTGGAGGAGGTTGGAACATCTAAAACATTTCATTTTGCAGATGGAAATGCATAGGTGAAGACAGATGAGGTGACTTACCAGGGACAAAAAGTCAGTACTGGTTTCAAACTTGGCTTCATGTTGTAATCACTTGAGAAGCATTAAAAATGCTGTTTTGAGGGTACTAACCCCACAGATTCTGATTTAACTGGTCTGGGATGTTGGGGGTCAGTGAGTTTTAAAAGCTCCAGGTGATTCTCATGTGCAGACAGCACTGAGAACCCGAAGGCAGTTAGCGGTTAACCAAGAAATCAAACACAGATGTTCCATCCCAAGACCTACCCTGAGTAATTAATTTTCAAAAGGAGGGCTTTGCACGTCACTGTGTCATGGAAAAGTTGGAGGAGGAACCACTCTCAGAGTTCTGTCTGTGGTTTTTACCATCATACTCAAACTCTTCCCACTGCTCACCAATAACTTTTTAGCTGCCAACTCTAGGGAGGAATCCTCAGTTTCAGTACCTCTGAAGAAGTTGCAGTATGTTTTCTCATAGGGTAGGAAGCAATCGTGAAAGTTATGTTTTTTCAGTAATCATGTACGGATGTGCAAGTTGGACCATAAAGAAGACTGAGTGCTGAAGAGTTGATGCTTTTGAACTGTGGTGCTGGAGAAAACTCTTGAGAGCTCCTTGGGGAACAAGGAGATGAAACCAGTCAATCCTAAAGGAAATCAGTCCTGAATATTCATTGGAAGGACTGATGCTGAAGTTTCAATATTTTGGCCACCTGATGCAAAGAGCTGACTCTTTGGAAAAGACCCTGATGCTGGAAAAGATTGAGTACAGGGGCAGAAAGGGGTGATAGAGGATGAGATGGTTGGGTGGTGTCACTGACTCAATGGACATGAGTTTGAGCAAACTCTGGGAGATGGAGAAGGACAGGGAAGCCTCATGTGCTGTAGCCCATGGGGTTGTAAAGAGTCGGACATGACTTAGTGACTGAGCAACAGGAAACTTAAAAATTTCTTAATAAAAATAAATATTATGCTTGCTGTTACTGAAGAGAAATTTTTCACAGACTCCTTAGGTCATTTGGGCAGAACTAATATTTCAGCATGGAACCCACTGTAGTAGATGTTGGAGAAGAGCCACAATAAATGTGCACCAGTCACGCTAGTTAGCAGTCACCCACAGGCACACAACCTCTCTTCAGTTTCACAAGCTGTCAGACTTTAACAGGACACACAATAATTTAAGCTGCTGCTAAACTTTTCTAGCAGAACCTCAATATGTCAGACAACAAGGTGGCAGCAACACCAAAAGTAGAAACCAGTTGTTGGTGAAGATGGAGATATAGCTCAGAAAGTCTGATACAAAGTTCTAGAAGGATTTTAGTCCTCTCACAGGAATGATAACTGATGAAAATGACAGGATTCCTTTAAAATCAGATCTGCCTGGAATTCATCAAACAAATAGCATAGCAGCTTGGCAACTTTTTAAGACTTTTTTTTTTTTTGCAGTATTTTCACCTTCTCTGTTGGTTAAAAATACAAGTCTGTCTACTGCTTGACATTAAGGTGTTTCTGAAACATCACAGGGAGCAATGACTGCATTTTATCATGTCTGTTTTCTTTTGAAAGGAGCATGTATGCTGTAGACTCTATGAAATTTATATTAACATATCCACATTTAATTATGCTACTATTGCTACTGCACTCCTAAACTCTAATACTTTATTTAGTATAATAACATTCAGATTAGTCGACCATTTCCTTACTAAAAGATTACTACACTTTTTACCCTTATGTCTCCCAACTTTCCCACGTATTCAAAGGCTGATTTCTTTCTTGTCTGTATTCTGATAGTTCTTTGTTTCATACCAATTAAAGCACTTACTACCTTGAAATATTATAGTTTATCTTTGATATTTTTGTTCTGCTAGTTTGTGAGTTCCTTGAAGGTATCTACTATGGCTTTAAAAATATTTTTTCTATTTATTATTCAGTTCAGTTCAGTTGCTTAGTCGTGTCCGACTCTTTGCAACCCCATGAACCGATTCTTTTAGTTTTTTACTTTGTACTGGGGTGTAGCCAACGAGCAATGTTGTGGTGGTTTCAGATGAACAGTGAATGGGCTCAGCCATACATGCATCCATTCTCCCCCAAACTTGTCTCCCATCCAGGCTGCCACACAACTCTGGGGAGAGGTCCTGTGTTATGTGTTATGTAGGGCCTATGTCCAATGTTATACTCATTGTCATTATATCAGTGCATATATGCTCATCCCAAGCTTAGGGAGTATCATTTTAACCTGAAATATTAGACAGAAGAAAATAAATTCCTGGTTTTTCAATGAGAAAGTAAAGGAGGCCTGAGAAAGCTATAATGAACTTGAAATATGTCTAAGAAGAAATGAGAGGAATACTTAAAAGTATCCCAGTAAGGAAGAATCAGAACAGAGATCAGATAATCTTTGCCTGGGAAAGAAATGTGTGAATGGATGGAGTCTTTACATTTTGGAAAATAAAAGCAGGAAAGATTCCATAAGGATGCAAAGAATTAGCTACTTCTTTCATTGATGTACAAACCAACTCGAGTTAAAATTGGTGAATAATCAACCAATATATGTTTTGATTAACCAGTGAAAATAATGCATATTACTATCCTTGCATTTAGTATAACCTCACAATATAAAATTTTTATAAGATGAGAAATAAAAATGACATGCAAAAGAAAAACATACACTTCAATAAAATATAGCTGATAATGCAGTTTCTATATATAAATATGTCTAATCAGTGTATTCGTGTGTATGTCATAAATAATAATTTTTTAAATGAAGAATTATATTAGGACACATGTCTGCTTCAGAATGGAGATATATGAGCTTTAGATGAGATTCTGAGAATTAGGCAAACTTGTGTTAGTCTGTATTTTAATGGACTTATAAATGCTTCTGCATATAAGTTGCCCAATATTTGTTTTATTCCTGAAAATACAGCTAGGGAAATCTAGTACTAACACTTGCCGTGCATCTACAAGGACAAATTAAAGATCCAGTGCTTCATTGACATATAAAATTCCTGGTTTAGAAATGACTCAACTTCCTGTGTATTTTTAAATATTTAATTTAAAATAATTAAAACCTTTAAATTGGGCAACAGAACTGATCTTTCAAGCGCCTGCAGTTTTTAATGAGGTACACAGAATTGTCAGTGGGGTGTATATCAAGGAATTTTTTGTGCTGAGGTCTAATAATGGAGTTTTCTTGCCTACTAGGTGTTTAAAGGGAAAAAATCTAAAATGTAAGGGTGTGCTATGGCAGCAGAGTAGTCAAGGGAGGGCTGCACCCCTAGAGGACATGGTCATAGGTGTTCCTGTTGGACCAGACAACCTCACACTTCTGCCAGTAATCGATTATTAAAGTGTATGTGTAACAGAAAACTTTCTCTGCCAAGATAAATGATAAAAAAAAGAGACTTAATCCAGTAGTGCTGAGCACTGGAGTTTGAAGACAAAACTGAGTCACTGCCATGGCAATTCAAAGACAGATATTAGCAATTACTATGGAACACAAGAACAACAGAATGCCAAGGAAAAGCTAGGACCCAGAGGAGAAAATAACCATGATATAGGATGTCTGTGCAAGGTCACGTCATCATAGAGAAAGAGAATTTGTTCCATGGGATTCTTCTGATATTATGTGATGGTTTTCTTTCCTTTACTCTTAATTTTTTTTAAAATTTTTATTTATTGGAGTACAACTGATGTGCATTATTGTATAAGTTATAAGTGTACAATATAGTCTCACAGTTATATTCCGTTTATATGGGAGCTTCCCAGGTGGTTCAGTGGTAAAGAATCCACCTTCCAAAGAAGGAGATGTGGACTGTCCCAGGGTTAGGAAGGTCCACTGAAGGAGGAGATGGTAACCCTCCAGTATTCTTGCCTGAGAAATTCCATGGACAGAGGAGCCTGGTGGGCGACAGTCCATGGGGTCCCAAAGAGTTGGACATGACTGAGTGACTGAGCATGCACAAGCACACATACTCCATTTATAGTTATTATAAAATATTGGCTGTATTTCCTGTGTTGTACAATGTATCCTCATAGCCTATTTTATATGATAGTTTGTAGCTCTTAATTCTCCATTCTTATGTTGCCCATCCCACCATCCCTTTCCCCATTGGCAAATAAATGAGAATTAAAAAAAAAAAATAATAAAGGACTTCCCTGGTGATCCAGTGGCCAAGACTGCACTCCCAATGCAGGGGACCCATCCTTCATCCTTAATTTAATCTAGTTTGAGTTTGTACCTATTTCTTTTGATTAATATCCCCAAGAAAAATGTAAGTAAATAATGTCCAAAATAAAAATTAAAAACCAAAAATATTGTTTGCCAGGATCTCTACAAGAAAGAGAAATGAGTGAAATTCTGAAAGGAGCAGCAGCTAAGATTTGGAAACATCAATTTCAGATATGACATCAGTCACTTAAGTCTACAGCCTGAAAGTGTCGAGAGGGGACGAGAGCTTCATGTGAACCCAGGAAGGGCTGCTTCTTCTAGACAAACATAAGACCAGATACAAATCAACAGACCCAAGTGCAAATAATCTATATTTGATATAAAATCAAAGCTTTCTTCCCATATCCTTAAATCTAACCTGTCTGTCTAAAGGAAAAACTGTTAAGGGATATGTGTGAACCAGGAAACTATCGAATCTGGAGAAAAGAAAACCTACAAAACTAAACAATGACTCTTCAGTTTGGAGTGGTAGACCTGTCCAAGAAAAGAACAGTTTTGTTGGGAAAGTTATTAAAGGGCCGTGTTGCATCATCACCAGAGCAAAGAATCTCAGAAACTAAAGTCCTGGCTTTGCTTTCATTCTCCCAACTACTACATACTTGAATAATCTTGAAAGTGCATAATATAAGCATGACTTTGCTTTTATCTGCTGATGTACTGAAATGTGAGACCCTAAAAAAGCTGTAATAATTCATATTTCATGCTGTGCCATATTACTCAGTATTTGAAGTAGCTCCAGCTATAGAAGAAGGAAATGGCAACCCACGCCAGTGTTCTTACCTGGAGAATCTGGTGGACAGAGGAACCTGGTGGGCTACTGTCTATGGCGTCGCACAGAGTTGGACATGACTGAAGTGACTTAGCAGCAGCAGCAGCCATCTATATAAATTGCCGTTTCACCTAATATCTATACCAGTTATTCATTCATTTATTTATTCATTCAGAAAGTCATATTGGCCATTTATTGTGTGCCAAATAAGTGACTGGTAGGAGAAGGCAATGGTACCCCACTCCAGTACTCTTGCCTGGAAAATCCCATGGACGGAGGAGCCTGGTGGGCTGCAGTCCATGGGGTCGCTAGGAGTCGGACACGACTGAGCGACTTCACTTTCACTTTTCACTTTCATGCATTGGACAAGGAAATGGCAACCCACTCCAGTGTTCTTGCCTGGAGAATCCCAGGGACAGGGGAGCCTGGTGGGCTGCCATCTCTGGGGTTGCACAGAGTCAGACACTACTGAATCGACTTAGCAGCAGCAGCAGCAGCGGTGGTGGTTTAGTTGCTAAGTCATGTCCAAATCTTGCGACCTCATGGACTGTAACTTGCCAGGTTCTCTGTCCAAGGGATTTCCCAGGCAAGAATACTGAAGTGAGTTGCTCTTTCCTTCTCTAGGGGACCTTCCTCACCCAGGAATCAAGCCTACATCTCCTGCACTGCAAGTGGATTTTTTACCTCTGAGTCATCAGGGAGCGGAGCAGGCAATGGCACCCCACTCCAGTACTACTCTTGCCTGGAAAATCCCATGGACAGAGGAGCCTGGTTGACTGCAGTCCATGGGGTTGCTAGGAGTTGGACACGACTGAGCGACTTCACTTTCACTTTTCACTTTCATACATTGGAGAAGGAAATGGCAACCCACTCCAGTGCTCTTGCCTAGAGAATCCCAGGGATGGGGAAGCCTGATGGGCTGCCACCTATGGGGTCGCAAAGAGTTGGCCACGACTGAAGTGACTTAGCAGCAGCAGCAGCAGCAGGGAAGCCTGGGTATTTGGCTAGGTACTATAAAAACCATAGCAGGGTGAAATTCCTGCCCCAAGGAAGCTGAGAGTAGACACAGAATAAAAATGAAGATACAGAAGACAACCTAGTCTCAGAAATCCAGGCTTCTGGGAGGAATTTACCCTTAAACAAAATCCTAGATGTAAGTCGAATTTCCACAGATGAAAGTTGGATAGAAGGACAATAAAATTAATAAATGATGATTTCAGTTGATGATTTCTTATGTCCTAGAGACCCTAGCAGGCATTTGACAAGCATTATCTTCCTTACTACTACTACTAAGTCGCTTCAGTTGTGTCTGACTCTGTGTGACCCCATAGAACGCAGCCCACCAGTCTCCCCCGTCCCTGGGATTCTCCAGGCAAGAACACTGGAGTGGGTTGCCATTTCCTTGTCCAATGCATGAAAGTGAAAAGTGAAAGTGAAGTCGCTCAGTTGTGTCCGACTCCTCTCGACCCCATGGACTGCAGCCTATCTTCCTTAAACCTCATTGTGGTCTTAAAAGGTATAAGCAGACGATGGATGGAGATGAAAGGAGGGAAGTAGGGCAAGACGACTAATTAGAATTATTCAGCAGCAAAGTGAGCTGCTTGAGAAATGGTGAGTTCCCACTTTCTGGAAGAGCTCAAGCAGTGGCTAAATAAGCTGAGAGCTGAAACAGATGATTGACACATTCGGCCAGGGTGGTGCTTTATCCGATGTTTCTGAGGACTCATCCAACCCTGAAATGTTCTGACACTGCAAATGGATCCTTGACAATTTATATAGCAATATATTTGCTATGCTAATGTATGTGGATGATGACTAATACTGTTTTATGTGCGAAGATCTGATTAATCTGAGTAATAATAACGTATTTTGGCAACAAAATAAAGAGTGCAGGATTTCCAAACATTTGTTACATCACCAAGAGATTCTATCTCCTGAGGACAGAGGATTTTAATGATTTTGACCCAGGGAGCCCATATGGTAACAATGAGTTCATATTTATTATGCATATATTCAGAAAAATATGTTTATTGATTGATAGCACATTCATTTGGATTTTAATGCTAGCTGTAACAACAGCTATAGATCCTATATTGTGACCTGCCAAATTTGTCATAAGAAGACTTTCATTTCGCTCTTTCTTTCCCATATCATACACTAACTAAAAATCAAACTGAATTTGAGTCAAGTCAAAATTTACAACATTTAAGAGCCAAGAAATTAACATATATGTAAAATGATTAAGGGATTTACATTATTTATCATGGAATACTTAAATACAGGGTGCTTAATTGTAGGCTGCATTTAACAGCAAGGGCCTAGATTTGCTCTATAAAGCTGTTATATTTTTTGATTTAACCCATGAGGAAGAATGTGACTGGGTGAGTTTAAAATTCCTACATTCAGGGGTGAGAGGAGGCTTCTACCGATCTCTGCAGAGCTATGGGAGTTGAGGTATGGGGGCACAAAATAGAAAAATGGACTGTCATTTAGACCAAACCCAACAAACAAACCAAATAGAAGCAGAACGGAAAGTGAAGCACTTTAAAGGAAAATCGTGACTGGGGCCACGATAAATGAAGTGAAATGTCCCTCTCTCTCAGGCTTCGTGAGGACCAGCTCTAGGACTCCAGGATTTACTGTAAAATTTACTGTAACCCTCAGCTGTGGGGTGGCCTACTGGGGGAAAAGGAAGGTAAGATTTTTTAAACTCTCTTCTACCATACTTTATCTAGTCAAATGAATTGGGAGGTTGGGATTGACACGTATATACTGTTGCTGCTGCTGCTGCTGCTGCTGCTGCTAAGTTGCTTCAGTCGTGTCCAACTCTGTGTGACCCCAGAGACGGCAGCCCACCAGGCTCCGCCGTCCCTGAGATTCTCTAGGCAAGGTCATTGGAGTGGGTTGCCATTTCCTTCTCCAATGCATGAAACTGAAAAGTGAAAGTGAAGTCGCTCAGTCGTGTCTGACCCTCAGCGACCCCATGGACTGCAGCACACCAGGCTCCTTCGTCCATGGGGTTTTCCAGGCAAGAGTACTGGAGTGGGGTGCCATCGCCTTCTCTGATGTATATATTACCTTGTGTAAAATAGCTGGCTAGAGGGAACCTGCTGAATAGCATAGAGACCTCAGCTTGGTGCTCTGTGATCACCTAGAGGGTGGGGTGGGGAGTGGGAGGCAGGTTCAAGAGGGAGGGGGTATATGTGTACATATAGCTGATTCACTTCTTGTGCAACACAAACTAACACATTGTAAAGCAAATATACACCAATACATTTTAAAAATGAGTTTATTAACATTTTAATCACTTTGAAATTGATCAGCTCATTTTAATTGATATTAGTAGAAAGCATTATGTCATTACCTCACAGGTAACCTTTATTCTTTTCTTGTTCTTGTTGTTTAGCTACTAAGACATGTCAGACTCTTTTGTGACACCATGGACTGAAGCCCACCAGGCTCCTCTGTCCAGGGGATTTCCAGGCAAGAATATTATTGGAGTGGTTTATCATTTCCTTCTCGAGGGGGTCTTCCTGATCCAGGGATCAAACCCACGTCTTCTGCATTGCCAGGCATATTCTTTTCCACTGAACCACCAGCAAAGCTCTTTTCTTCCTTATTGGTACACAAACTTTGTAAAGATTTCATATACGATATCTTAAATTTGCTAAGTGTTTTATCTTATAAGCCTGATTTCTAATTGAACTATTTGGTTTCTCTTTCATTCTAAATAAACAATTTATCTCATATCATCTCCCTTCTCCTTCCCATTCATCTGTGTCTTATGTCCCTTTTCCTAAGTGTCTGCAGTAGTGGGATGACCCACTTCACACTGAAGATCCATGGGCCCTTCCCGACCTTGCAGATCTTTCTGAGAAGTAGCTTCCCAGCCGAGGACTACTCTCTCCTATCTCCCTTGCATTTGGGTGAGACCATGAGACTAGTTTGGGCTGATGGAAGGAAAACAAAAGTAAAGTGGGTTCTTTTCAGCCTAAGGGAATTGCCAAGTGACTGTGCCCCAGGCCTCCCTTTGCCTGATCTGAGAACCTGGGTTAGCATAACCATAATACAAAAGGAGTTTCTGTGTAAAATTATCTAGATTAAGATGTGACTTATTTTGTACCCCTGATAAGCAGAAGTCAGCTTTGCTAGTTAGAGTTCACATGCAGGGTGATTAAGTGCCTTTGTTGTTATTCAGCTGCTAAGTCATGTCTGATTCTTTGCAGTCCCATGGCCTATAGCACACCAGGCTCCTCTGTCTTTCACCATCTCCTGGTGTTTGCTCAAATTCATGTCCATTGAGTCAGTGATGCCATCTAACCATCTCATCCTCTGCCACACCCTTCTCCTTTTACCTTTAATCTTTCCCCTTCTCTTCCCGCCTTCAATCTTTCCTAGCATCAGTCTTTTCAAATGAGTCAGTTCTTCACATCAGGTGGCCAAAGTATTGGAGCTTCAGCTTCAGCATCAGTCTTTCCAATGGATATTTAGGACTGATTTTCTTTTGAATGGACTGGTTGGATCTCCTCACAGTCCAAGGGACTCTCAAGAGTCTTCTCCAACACCACAGTTCAAAAGCATCAATTCTTTGGTGCTCAGCTTTCTTTATAGGCCAACTCTCACATCCATACATGACTATTGGAAAAACCAAAGCTTTGACTAGACTGACCTTTGTTGGCAAAGTAATGTCTCTGCTTTTTAATAAGCTGTCTAGGTTGGTCACAGCTTTTCTTCCAAGGAGCTAGCATCTTTTAATTTCATGGCTGCAGTCACCATCTGCAGTGATTTTGGAGCCCCAAAATATAAAGTCTCTCACTGTTTCCATTGTCTCCTCATCTATTTGCCATGAAGTGATGGGACCGCATGCCATGATCTTAGTTTTCTGAATGTTGAGTTTTAAGCCAGCTTTTTCACTCTCCTCTTTCAGTTTTATCAAGAGGCTCTTTAGTTCTTTAGTTCTAAAGACCAAAAGAATCTTTAGTTTTAAAGACCTAAAGAGTGATAGTAGAGAGAGTAAAAAAGAATCAAAATATATGAATACACCATGAGACAAATGCCAAGTACATTAAAAAGATCTCACAATGATGCAATTGAAGTTTCTGGGGGGAAAAAGATAGAGAATTAAGAGAAAATGACTAAGAATTTTCAATACAGATAAGCAACTTCAACCTACAGATTTATGAGGCTTGGCTATCCCCAAGTAGGAAGAAATATCTATGCATGCTACAGTAAAATTAAATTGTATATTACAAGCAATTTAAAAACAGAAGAGGAAAATACTGTTTTTCCCCAAAGCAGTAATGTCAGTCTGAGGGATAACTTCTCAAAGAAAACAATTGAATACAGAAGTCAATGGGAAGATATTTGTAAAGAAATGAACAAAAACGAAACAAAAACTTGCTAACCTAGAATTCCACAGCTAATTAAAACATCCTAAAAATGAAGGCTAAATAAAGCTATTTCCCGCAAACAAACATTTGTGGGAGAGAGAATTGTTTGCCAGGATACCTTCACTAAAATAAGCACAAAAGGGAAAAGGAAACTACCTCAGAAAAGAAATGAAAAAATGCACAAAATGGTCCACAGTAGCAGAAAGGTGAACAAGTAGGCAACTGTAAATAAATATTGGTTACACAAAACAACAGGTCTTGTGGAGCTCAAGACATGTGTGAAAGCAATAATTCAGAGCCCAGAAGGTACGTGTGGGTATGTGTGATCACAGGGCTTTACCTCCTAGAACGCTTGCAGTGGTCTGTCGTCACTGCTGCCTTAACTGTACTTCTGCTGCCCAGCTGTGTGTCACAGGAAGGCAGAGGTGAGTTCTATCTGGCAAACCCTCGTCATGCCGCCTGCAGAGCAAGTTACCTGGTGCAGAGACTCCGTCAATGATTTTGTATTAATATTTTCTGACTGAATGAACGATTCAGTGAGTATGAGTGCTTTTTCAGTATGCTTATTAATTTTTATAAGAATCCCTTATACTTTAGCTCTAATAAAAAAATATTCAAACATCAGTAGACTAGCCAGCTATATTGATCTACCAGCCCCCTTGCCCTGTGAAAGATTAAAATCTTGACAATCTGACACCTACTTTAGGTTGCCATCTGAATTCACCAGAGAATATCAGACCTGCAGGGTTTTATGGCATCACAGATTCTGTTCTTATTCTTTGGAAAGAGCAAATTCTTACTCAGAATATTCATTTTTTACCTTGCCTGCGATGAATAATCAGATGAGCACAGAAACACTGCAAACAAAAGATGGGAGAAACACTCGCACCGTTTTTTTTTCTCTGCCGTTTAGAGATACTCAATTTGTCTTATGTTCTTCTGTGATTTGTCTTGCCCATCTCTGTAACCCAGTTAAATAGCACTGCCAGGTCAACTGTGAGGGGACTCTGGCTGTGTCCTGCTACAGACACTGATCCCCTCCAAGGACCAGACTCTGATCTTGTGAGTGGGCTTGCTGTCTATGATCTGAAGGATCAGACAAGCAGGATATGCCTCTGCATGTTTCCTTCTTTACACTTGAGCCTAATAGTGAGTGTTTAACATACCAGCCATCTAAATGTGAAGGTGCAGAAAATACATGATGACTCCAACATGATGGAACAATATAAATATAAGGCGGGCAAACCCAGGTATTATATATAAATACGTATGTTATTACATATAAGTAAAAGTGCTCTATATGTGGATGCACATATTTAGACATGTATATAAAATGTTTACAATTATACCTGGAGCATAATAATGTTATATTAATGTTTGTGGTCCCCACTTTTATTATTATAATAAACATGTAAACTTGTGGGATATATTTATAGTTATTCATGGGGAGATAATGTAGTTTTCCAGAAGGATTATAAGCTTCTTATTAAATTCAAAAATATTATTTTGATGTTTTTTTCTAGGTTGTGCTTTTCAAATAAAATCTCAGTATGAAACCTGGCATTGATATAGGTCCTGCCTACCTCTAAATTAGAGAAGTAAAAAATAAAAAACCCCTTTGCTTTAATGCGACACAATCTAGGTAGCAAATTTTAAGGAAACTGAAAAAAAGCTCCTGGAACTAAAATGAATTAAACAGTGTCATAAGATCAGACAATATAAAAGGATGTATTTCTATATAGCAATGAACAACTAGAGGTTGAAAAATACATACAGTTCTTTAAGATATGGGTAATTTGAGGCAAGATTAACCAAACTGTGTATAAGATCTATATATTGAAAACCTCAAAATATTTCTAAGAAAAAGATTGAGTAAAATATGAATAAATAGATTGTGTATAGTTATGGACAAATTGTGTTCCCAACATTCATGTGTGAAACTCTATCTCCAACACCTTAGAATGTGACTGTACTTGAGACAGAGCCTTTAAAGAGGTGGCTGGGTTAAAATGAGGCAATTATGGTGGTGTCCTAATCCCATAGGACTGGTGTCCTTGTAAGAAGAGAAAGAGACACCAGAGATGAGTGTACACAGAGGAAGGACTGTGTGAGGACACAGAGGGGTGGTGGACATTTGCAAACCACAGAGAGGGGCCTCAGGAGAAACTGAGCCAGCCAACGTCTTCATCTTGGACTTCCAGACTTCAGAACTGCAAGAAAACAAAGTTTCATTGTTACAGGCACTCAGTCTGTGGTATTCTGTTATGGCAACCTCTGCAAACCAGTATGTACACACACTCATGTATTAAAAAAATTCAATATTGTTAGGATGCTAGTTCTCAGCGAAGTGATTTAGTATGAACCTGGTAAAAATATCTTGCAGACATTTACAAGCAAACATGAAAGCTTATATTGCAAATTCAAATGTGCTTATTTTAGGTGGGACAAATTGGAAAACTTAAACTACTTATATTAAAAACTTACTAAAGAGCTTCTGCAATCAAAATAGTATGAATATATATATATGTATATATATTTGTGTGTGTGTGTGTATATATATATATATATATATATAGAGAAAAAGAAAGAGAAAGAGAGATGGAGAAAGGCCATTCAAACAAAAAGGAGAATCTAGAAATAAAACCACTCATATGTGGCTAATTGATTTTCAACAAAGGGGTAAAATGAATTGAATGGAGAATAGATAGCCTGTTCAAGAAATGCGATTGGGAAAACTGGATAATGATATGAAAATATCTAAATCTCAGTGCCATATGATATGCACACAAAAATAACACAAAATATATTGTTAAACTAAATTTAAAAGTTAAAACTACATTTAGAGAAATTTTAAGAAACAAATTTTAAGAAACAAGGCTTTGGGATTGACAAAGATATTTAGATAGGATGCAATAGGCAATACCCATTGAAGAAAAATGCATAAAATTCTTTAAATTTCTGCTTTTTAAAAGACATGTTGCAGAAACAAAAAAAACCAGAACAAAAATAAACCACGTACTGGGAGAAAATATTAGCTATATACTTTGTTCCAAGGAACTTATCTATAGAATATACAAAAATACCCGTACAATTCAATAATAAAGAGTCAAATAACCCAATCAAAATAAGTTGAAGAGACAACTAATCCAAAAAAAAAAAAAGACATGTGAATGATCAACAGACACTTGAATAGCTGTTAGACATCATTAATCATTAGAGAATTTCAAATTGCAATGAACTAAGAGTCAAACATGACTGAGGGACTGAACTGAACTGAAGACTACACAGCCACGTGGATGGCTAAAATGTAGCTGTGACTGAGTACCAAGCGTTATCAAAGACATGGAGCAGTAGAAGTCTCACACATCGCTGATGAGAGTGTAAAATGATTACAACTGTTCTGGAAAATTATTTAGCAGTTTATTATAAGTGTAATCAGAAACTGATTGCATGACCCAACCATGCAAAGCCTAGGTATTTACGCAAGAGAAATAAAAGTACATCCTCAAAATTCATACATTCACAAATACATCATCCACAAAAAAAAAACACATCTGTGTGCACACAGATGTGTATAAGTTTTATTTATGACAGCCTTCAACTGGAGACAACCCAAATGTCCATCATCATATGAACAGATAAACAAGACACAATACAATGGAATGATATTGACAATAATAAGAAATTAAGTAGTTATGTGACTATGAATCAATCTCAGAAATATGCTGAACAAAAGAGGCTAGACAAAAGAGAACACCCTCAGTGATTGCATTCTAGGAAAGACACGTCTACTTTGTATTACTAGTAAGCAGATCGGCAGTGTCTTGGCTGAAGGGGTAAGAATTGACTAGAAGAGCACAGAGACACTCTGGGGCTAATGGTGGCATTGTACATTTGGATTGTGATTTTTGTTTCATCAAAATTTACTGAACTCTATGATGATTAATATATGTCTCATTGGCTGTAAATGAAATTATGCCTCGGTAAACCTGATTGAAAAAAACAACAGATGAAACCTTAATCTACTCTTTTCTGCTCATCAGAATGATATACTTAGCCCTTGATACTGGCCTAGCTTCGTGTTTGCTTTCTATTTAGCAGTTACATTATTGTATGTCTCCATAATTAACTGGTTTTATTTATATGCTCCCAGTTAGATGATAAACTTCTAGATTCTTAGGACAATTTTACTTATATCTTTGTGCCTTTAACAGTGGATTCTTCATAAATGCTTGTTGAATTGAATTGAGAGTAAATCACTGATGAGTTATTGCACTGTGACAGTCACTATCTCTAGGAGACAGGCTTTGAGAAGGGTGGTAAGTCTCATTGTTCAGGGTCAGATCTACCAGATCCTTTTGTGTGGCTGATTGAATCTTTCTGACCAGCAGTGGGAAGTTGGCTGGGGGTACTCCATGACAGGCCCGAGAGGGAAGTTCAACAAGATCCACAGTGCATCAGGCTGGGGACCAGGTGACACGGCAGCCTGAAGGGTGGAAAGGACCAGGGCAGACCTCAAGCTGGAGGTTAGGAGAGGGGTTGCAATGACAATCCCTCAGCTACAACTTTCATGCTCTCCAGCCATCATCCCCTGCATCTTCACATCACTTCTGCTAGGAGTCCTGCTGAAGACCTCTGGCAAGTCCCAGGAACAGAGACACAGGTTGAGTCGCAGTTGAGAATCCTCTGGAAAAAGGCACGTGGCTTGTCTGTGGGCCAGGCTGGATCTAAGTGAGCAAAACTGTCAAAGCTAGACCTGCGTGGCTGTCTAGAAGCAGCAGGAGGGATCGCACTCTGGGGTCTTGTTATACTACTCTGTGTTCTGGGCCAGCCCTCCGGTCCTTACCAGAGGTAATGAGCGAGAAGAAAGCTAGGCGTCAGTGATTGTCAAGATAAGCTGTAAATCTGTTCCACCTTCTTAACCTCCGAGGCACAGAGAACTGTGCTGATGACATTGATCCTGCATTTTGTTTCCTCTCAGGAGAGCCATGAGAAGATAATGACACACATGTCAACCTCCGTGTGTGAAACTGGCAATCAGAGGATTAAACCTTGGGAGTGTCTTTTGGAAAGTCTCAAAATACGACCATGGGTTGTCTGAATTCTGCCAATTTCACCTCCTAAATGTGTGTCTTCCATCTGTGCCTCCTCTCCCCGACCTCCACCCCCGGCGCCCAGCACAAGCCTCTAGTCCTGGCTTTGGTCGCTGCAGGATCCTCATTATTGACCCCATTTCTCTAATCGGTGGCCTTCTCATCCATTTGCTCTTCATTCGGAGTAATTTATTCAAAGCATAAAATGGACTGAGACACTGCTTTGATTAATAACTTCAGATAGCTCTTTAGTGCCCGTGAGAAAAGATATAATTTCTCAGGTTATAGGAACATTTTCAACATGCCTCCAATCCCCAAACACCTTATAATCTTACCTGTGGTGTCTCTTCAATTGGAATCCTCTCTTTCTCTCTGGACACAGTTTCCAGGTTATTCTCAGGCTGCTGAATTCCCAAGTCCAAAGAGAGGAAGTGATGATCCCCACATCTTTTGTTAAAATTCATAGGTTTCTGGAAGCTTGTGGGTGGGCTTTTTTTGCATATCAAGTGCTTGCTCATGAACTGTCCACCTGGGGGTGGAAGTAAAGGGTTTGGTGAAAAGGAGGAAGAGCTTGGTGGGCACCCAGACTCTGGGCCTTCCCCTTCTCCACTATCCCCTCTTCTTTCCTTTTTCTTCTTCTCTTTCTTTTCAAAGCTATTTTCTTTTTAAATATTATACTAACATTTGGTTAGTTCTCCACCAGCATCTTTGAACATAATCTTAAAAGTACTTATAAAAGTCTTATAAGTGCAACAACCAAATACATGGATAGGAAAATTTCACTGTGTGCTTTTTGGCTGCACACGTAACTTTTCACTCAGTGATTTCTGAGTTGAGGAAGCAGACTGAAGGTTTGTTGTTGTTCAGTTGCAAGTCGTGTCTGGCTCTTTGTGACCCAATGGACTGCAGCATGCTGGGTTTCCCTGTCCTGTAAGACTAAAGGTTACTTATAACAAACTCAACCCCATGGAGAATGGAAATAGACCGATCAGAAGAATTGAGAGATATCATCACGTATTTTAAAAGAATGACCACTAAAGCTCAAAGAGACAAGAAGAAATCAGCAGAACTGGTTATAATGATCCTGAAACCAGTGAAGTGTTTTGGAGCACACCAACCCTTCCCTGCCCCAGAGGCTTTGCCAGTGCTGTGGCCTCTGGGACTGCGTCCCTCACTCCTTCCTGCCCTTCTGATCCTTTCAGACCCACCCTTCCTCTTTTCCTTCTTTCCTTCCTTCCTTCTGCCCTCTCCATTGTGAAACACATCTATTCTTCCTATTGTTGTTGCTTTATTGACACTAAACACACCCCTGTTTGTGACTGAACCTGGTATTTCACAACAGAAATTTTCAAAACCAAATTGCTGAAATTTTAACAGTGATGAAGAAATAAGCCTCAGCGTCTGGGAGGCCTGCTCACCAGTGTTGTTTTCATTTTCTCCTCTTTGTTTTCATTCGGATGCCAGCGCAATTTGCATCTCCTTCTGAGGGCTCCCTATAGAACAGCTAAGTGTTTCAAATAGGATGGGCAAGATTCAAGGCACTGCTCCGCATCCCAGCGAGTTAAGGACATACCATCTGACCATTAGCACCCCGCTGGGCCTCAGAAGGACCGTTTTGCCTTGGCTGAATGTCATTTCAGCCAGTAACAATTATTTACTTCTGGAAAAAAATTTGCTAAGGGACATGGAACCAACTGGCGCTTTCGATTTCAAGGCCGGCTTGGTTATTCCTAAATTTCAGCTTGGGAAGGAAATTTGCAATTACCTCTCGAGAACACGCCATTTCACAGGAACCATAACGACATTTCACTGTGAGAAGAGAGCCTGTTTTATTGTATGATGTGCCACGAGGTTCCTCATCAAGGAAACGGCTTTTCTCAGACTCAATTTACCGTAGGTGCTGCAAAACTCATCAGTTCTCCAAGTCTAAGCCTTTTCATCATATAAAATTTATACTAAATTCACAGTTCTCTTATATGCAAATAAGAAATTAAAAAGAACACAAATTTCCAAACCTCCATAATTTCCACAGTTCTTTCCAGCAAAACAAAAATTATTTTTAAAAATAATTTTAAAGCACTCTATCTTCTGTTATGGTGGTTACCCTATCTCCACTGCACTATTTGCCTGCTTAACTTGAGCTTTCCTGTTGTCTGAAGGGTCCTTGGGGACTGCAGTGTGAATCCCTACACTGTCTTCCATTTAGTAGATATAATTATGTGTTATATATGGTTATATAGGAATTGTATATTATAATAGTATTGAATAAGGTAGTGACAATTCATGAATTATGAATTATATACATGTGTTTGTGCATTTATATGTATATAACCTACAGGCTCCTACAAGTCTTTCTCGATTCACCCAGTTAACACCAAATAAGATGGAAGCAGTAGGCATATTAGGAGTCATTGGAACATGAGGGGACCTAGAGAGCATCATACTAAATGAAGACAAATACCATATGATATCACTTATATGTGGAATCTTTAAAAAAATGATACAAATGAAATTATAAACAAAACAGAAATAGGTGTACAGACATACAAAACATGATTACCAAGGGGGAAAGGGTGAGGAGAGAGAACTTAGGAGTTTGGGATTAATATAAACACACTATTATATATAAAATAATCAACAAGGAGTTACTGTACAGCACAGGAAACTGTACTCAATATCATAACCCACAATGGAAAACAATCTACAAAATGAATAAACTGTCACTTTGCTGTATATCTGAAACTAACACAATATTGTAAATCAACCATGTGTGAAGCCGTTTCAGTCATGTCCCACTCTTTGTGACGCTATGGACTATAGCCCACCAGTATCCTCTTCAATTAAAAAAAATTAAAATATATAGACTCTTCCCTTCTCCCAATCTCATTTTTTTGTGTTTAAATTGCTGTCTTTTACCAGCTGTGATAATTGTCATTTTATATAGAACTCAGTAGACCAAGGCTTTTGTTTGTTTGACTTAAGTTTGGTTTTGGTAGGAGAAATACCTGTGAGCCTCAAAGAAGTATAATTTACTGCAGCTGTTAAATTTGCTGGTCTTGTAGAAATGTAGCCTAAATTGTTCTTTATAGGAAGAGCTTCATCCTGGTCTTTCTACAGGTGCTGTAGTAGGACCTTTAGATGATCACCCTGATCGCTCTCTGTGCTCAGAGCTCTCAGAGGCAGCTCAACTCATTCTTCCATGAGTTTCGACAATGTTGTTCAGCAGAAATACAGTGGTATTTCTACAGGCTCCTACAAGTCTTTCTCAAGTCACCCAGTTAATGCCAAATAAGATGGAAGCAGTAGACATATTAAGAGTCATTGGAACATGAGTGGACCTAGAGAGCATCATACTAAAGCCCTCAGACAATCCAGCCATAGTTGTCAACTGCAGGCTTCTTTTTTTCTCTCACCAACCTGCTCCTCCTAAAGGCATCCTCAAGTGATACAAGAGTCAACTCTTAGTACAAATTTGTCTAATAGAGGTGCATGTAAATGTTTTAGCATGTGTGTGTACATGCACAGTCTATTTTTCTGTACAACAAAATACTATTTACAGATCATGAGGTAGGGGTTATTGTCAGTATACTTTATGCAAATTTAAGGCTGGTAATCTAATACAAAGAGGTCAAACATTAACAAGATTCAGTGGAATTCAAATATTTTTCACAGTTGTTTCTTGACGCTGGTCTTAGATGTAAGTCTCATTCCTGTTACTATTATGTGTTTGTAAGTACATCAACTCAGGTCATCGGACCTCATAGTCTTTACCTGCAAAGCAGGTAGGACGTCTCCTCTTGTGGCATGATGTGATGTGCTTAGGTGCTCAGTCCTGCCTGACTCTTTGCAAAGCCTTGTACTGTGGCCCTCCAGGTTCTTCTGTCTATAGGGATTCTCCAGGCAATTATACTGGAATGGGTTGCCATGCCCTCCTCCAGGGGATCTTCCCAACCTAGGGATCAAACCCAGGTCTCCCGCATTGCAGGCAGATTCTTTACCATCTGAGCCACCAGGGAAACCCATGGTGTGATGATGTTGTGTAAAACTGAATAGGGGAGTGCTTTGAAAACTCAAAGCCTTTAAGGCATCCTTATAATTATACTTCTGTCCTGGCACCCACTATGGATGTGGATTGTTTGCTTCAGAATAAGGTTATGGTGGGGAATAAAGAAGAAAAAATGGAGTATGTATGAGAGTAGGAAAAAAAAAAAGAACAGAAGTAGCTGGAGGACCTGCACCAAACTTGGTGACCGGACATTAGAGCTCAGAGACGACTCCAGAGGTGGGGGTGGGTGTATGTGAAAGGTCACCCAAAGAGCTTAGAGGTTACTAAGAAAAGTAGGCATTTGATCAGCTCAGAATCCTAGTGACCATCAGGGTGTGAGTTCAGGAGGATGTTGTTGGTTGGTTATTTTGTCTTTTTTTTTGTTTGTTTTGTTTTGTAAACATAGTTGATATTTCCTACTTGTCACTGTTGAAGCCCACTTACCTTATGGTATCAGTGTTAAGGGTCAACATCTTAATACATATGAAAAAAGCATCTCTTTATTGTCAGAGAAACAGAGGAATTTTAAAATATGAATATTGATTGCAACATTAAAACTGGGCTGTTTTTATTCTCTGGGAGTATTTAATAGAAAGGATGTATCCATCTTTCCCTGAAGCAGTCTTTCAGTTTTTCCTGAGTCTCTTGCTTTCTATCAATAGATCTTTGATTATCAGACAAGTTTTGAGGTTTGTCATGAATTAGGAATGAGGTAGACTTCTGAGATGTAACATGAATAGAAAGACTGTTGACACCAGCTGTATTAAGGAGAGGGTCCGCATGAGTCACTTTTCTATGACGAAGTGTTTCTTTCTAAGACATGCCGAATCCTCATGTCTGCCTCTATGCTTTCATGGGATCATGGCCCTGTCCTTAACTCTATTTCCTGCTGCTCTGTTTTTGTCTGGACCTGCACTCTAGCTCGTCATCTCTGAGTCATATACCCTTTGTTCATTTTATGGCACCAGCAAACTTCCCCAGGCTCACTCTGTGTCTATGACACTGGGGTTCTCCTTCACAGGCTTCCACCGGGCAAAATCGCAGTGGCCAGATTCGCTGTAGCATTCAGGTGAGTCTGTCTCATTTGTCTTTCTCAACTGAACATGTTTTCTTTAAATTTAGTTGCCTGGATGGAAACGTATATTTTTAAATATCCCAAGTGTGAATCACTAAGCCCTGGTGAGTAGCCTGTAGTGGGATTTTTGCAGTTCTTATAGTTTACAAAAATAAAACAAACCCATGATGGCTGGAGAGAAGTGAAATTATGTGTAATAGATGTATCTTCACTATGATATTCTAAATCACCATCGTAACCCCAAACCGTGCACTCTGCATTGTGTATATAAATATATTTGTTTTTGTGCTGATCTTTTTCCATCACATTTCCAGAAAAGGATAATTTTCCTAAACAGATCAGTCTGCCAACAGATGATGGCAAACTAGCAAACAATACATATTGCTACAGTTGTTGGATCTGTGGTGTGACACACTGTACAATCAGTAGAAATTACAAAGTTGTAATTTATCTGCATTACCCTCAATATATGGAAGCCTGAACTTGGACAGAGAGGTGGATTGACCTCAAAATGGTCAGACTGTCTACACTTAAGACAAAGGGGCTGCTGCAAACCAGCTCAAGTTTTAGTTCAGTTTAAATGCAAGATATTCATATTGCAAGTTATCGTTGCAATATGATAGCCTCCATAACTATGGAAGCTACTTTCCATAGCTCTTCAGACTACTGTGATCAATACTTTTTCTCACAGGAGTGGCTCACAAACCTTGAACTAGAAGAACATAAAAGGAATAATGATGAAATGAGATAAAGAAAAGCCACAATTTTGTGAAGTTAAGGGAGATTGCAAGATTATGGAGGAAAATAATGAATCAGAAATAGCAACAAACCAGTGACTTCAAATGGACATCATTCAACTTAGCAAACCAGACATTTCTTGAAGGAAAAGCTGAAGGATGCCAGAATGGAAAGATGGTTCCCGAACTGTGTTGTTCTAGCCTCATTTACTGTAAAGATAAATGGTGGTGAAAGATGTTTTGGTTTCCTTTTCCAGAAACCAAGAAGTGCAGGCGAAGATGTTATTTCTACTGCTGCCCCTGTTGTTAGGACTTCTTTGACGAGTTCTCATGTAATGGCTTTTCACGTTTTCCTAGTTAACTTTCAACTCCAGTTTCTCATTTTTTTTTCACAGTTTTCATTAGTTATCTATTTTATACATAGTATCGTATATATTGGAGAAAGAAATGCAACCCACTCCAGTATTCTCACCTGGGAAATCCAATGGACAGAGGAGCTTGGTGGAATGCAGTCTGTGGGGTCACAGAGAGTTGGATACTACTGAATGTCTTTCAGTTCATATAAAACTATCTGTATGTGTGTGTGTGTGTGTATGTATGTTTACAGGCATATTTCATCCATATGCTAGCAGTAGTTGTTAGTATTAAAAGTACCTTAATTGTGAATATGCAACCCCAGGGTAATTCCTATTTAAAACCGTCTAATCAAAAACCAACATCACGAGAATGTAAAATGGTACAGCCACTTTAAAAGACGGTTTGGCAGTTTCCTACAAAACTAAATATATTTTTACCATATGATCAGCAATTGTGTTTCTTGGTATTTACCCAAAGGAGTTAAAACTTATGTCCACACAAAAATCAGCACACAGATGTTTATAGCAGCTTTACTCATAATTGCCAAAACTTGGCACAAAGAAGATGTCCTTCAGTGGGTGAGCCGATGAATCTGGAGTCTTGGTGGTATCTGTCTTGCTCTCCCTCTCCTGATCTCCACCCAACCCCTTCACCCCCTATACGGTAAGTTTGAGTTTGAATCTGTCCAATCCCAGGCCCTCGGTCCAGAATGAGGCTACATAAGAATTCCTCCACTCTTTATCCCACTTCACGTAAAAACCAACTTGCTCCTTAGAAGAAGGCAGACTATAAATATTCAAAATTTGTTTTTAAAATGCCTGTCCTTATTCCCTTTCTGCTCTGTTTTGAGATGGATGTGACTCATCCTACCGAGAACCCAGTCAGTATAACAAGATACCTTGAATAGAAATGAGGAAGAATGTGAATCGGGTTAAACAAAAGGCAAGTGAGTAAAGGGAAGCAGGATGGATTCAGAAGCATTCACACACAGATTCACATTAAGCTTCTGGGCATCCAGTGCCGAGATGCAAACTCGATCTATAATGAGTCACAGAGCCAAAAGGTAGAAAGACAAAGTCTTTGCTCCTAAAAACCACCATTGCTTCTGATAACGAAACTTGAGCAGAGATGTCTCCGTTATTCTTACAGATCACATGGTATCACATAATCAGCAAAGTCCATGATGACATCTTTACAGTAAATACAAGGCTAAGTTTTACAGGGCTACTTTTAATAATATATTTCAGTTGTTTCCACCACACGAGAAATAAAGCAAACACACACACACACACACACAAACAAAAAGCCCAGCGAATCAGGAACAGCAATCTGGGTTGTTGGGAAGGAGAGGAAGTATGCTGGCTCTCCGTCTCTGGGTCTTCAGCTCCATGGACTTCGGGGTACCTGGAGCTGAGATCCCAGACTACAGGGCTTCACCGAGCCCACAGAGAGGGTGTCTTTATGCTACAAGGTTGGTTCCTATAGTGTCCATTTAAAAAATTAGATTATAAAATATAAACTAGGCAAGTTTACATAAAAATCCAGGTATTTTTAAGTAAATAATTTATTTTTACTGCTAGAAAAATTAACCTATCATTGGTATGCAATATTTTATTAGTTTCAGGTGTACAACCTACCAATTTGATATTGTATGTATTGCAAAATGATCACCACAATAAGTCTAGTGAACGACAGTCACCATGCACGAGTTGCTTCAGTCATGTCTGACTCTCTGTGACTCCATAGACTGTGGCCCATCAGGTTCCTCTGTCCATGGGATTTTTCAGGCAAGAATACTAGAGTGGGTTGCCTTGCCCTTCTCCAGGGGATCTTCCCGGCCCTGGGATCGAACTTGCACCTCTTATGTCTCCTACAGTGGCAGGTGGGTTTTTTTTACCACTAGTGCTACCTGGGGAGCTCCACCACTCACTGAATATAGTTGTAAAAGAAAAAAAAAAAATCCAGATTTTCAGCAACTGTTGTGAACACTGACGACACTGTTTTTGTTCCCACAAAGGAACCCCTTTTGCAGAGCTCCTCCAGTTGCATTCGGCCTGCATGCACTCCCCTGCTGGCCTGGGAGTCCATCCCTGCACACCCAGTGCAGAAGAGACCCACGTCACTCACCACATGGCCTCTGCCCTGGTAGATCTTCACGTTGATGACCTTTTATTAACACTGCTCCTCTCTGCCCAGCTCTGTAAAGGTTTTGAATGACTGCGAGTCTAAGATCATTCCTCCTTCAGCTCCCAGACCTGTTGCCAGCTGAGTGTGAACCTCTGTTCCCAGCTTCAGCAGAGCTGGTAGAGTCCAGTTCTCAGCACAGGTAGCATTGACTAGAGTGTTCAACCACAGAACTTGTTCCTGATTCATGCTCCCCACACACTTGAGAGAAACGGCCCGTTCTTACCAACAGCAGTGACTCAACAAGGCATTGATTTCTAATAAGAATGGAATGCAGAGTTGTTGACAAACAGTGTCACTTTGGGGACACATTCTAGGATTTTCTTCCAGGGTCGGGTAGGAGGAGTTGGGTGGTGGGTAGGGCTATATTTTGAAAAGTCCCAAAGCGACGATGTAGTAAAGAATCTGCCTGCAATGAGGAAGAGGCGGGTTCAATCCCTGGGTCAGGAAGATCCCCTGGAGAAGGAAATGGCAACCTACTCCAACATTCTTGCCTGGAAAATCCCATGTCCAGAGGAGTCTGGCGGGCTACAGTCCATGGGGTCATAGAGTCCAACACCACTGAGGATACATGGAAAGGGATGGTATGTTCCCATCCACCAGCTAAAAAATGGTGCTGTCCTTTGCGAATCACTGCTTAGTGTATAATGAATTAATGTTTTCATGTAAAAATGTTCATTAAAAGGTATATGCAAGCAATTACTTTTTAAAAACCAATATTCTCTTAATTAGGACTCGTTAACCAAATAGTTCCCTCAGAGAATACTTACAGGTGTGTACTTATTTTGGGGCATCTAAAATTTTCTCTACCAAATGGATCCTTGCTAAAAATGAATATGCTTACAGAAGTGGCTACTTTCTTATGCATGAGATTGCCTGGGCACTGGGGAATCAGAAGGAAATAATGATAAAAACACAAAGTCAAAAAATTTTCCCTGTTGATTTGATCCAGTTAAGCCTTTGCACAATTTAAGTTTCACATCTTAGAGAAGTAAGTGTTGTTGATTTTTTTCCAATTAGTAAATTACCATATGTCAATATTCTATACATTCTTTAGAACAGATTTTTGTCACGTTTTACATCAGTTTAAAATAATCTACTTCAAATCATTCAAGAATCGTGAATATTTATTGAGTTTATTGGATCTGATTTCAGTTTTCTTCAAAAGATACTTTTTTTTTAAAGTTCTGCCTGATTCACTGTAATTAAAATTCAAGCATTGCCAAAACCCTTTTAAAACCATTTCATCTTTCTCTGATACAGCATACAACATGAAACAAAAGAAATACCTTGGAATTATTATAATTCAGTGCTTTCAGATGATGTAATTGTGGCATTTTTTTTCCAAGTGTGTTTTTGTCCTTAAAATTCATTCATTCTGTTTTGTCTTCTGCCCAGCTCCCGAAGGCCACTACCTTCCCATTAGTGAGCTCTCAGTGCATCTCTTCCCTGGGTCTTTGATCTGTCATGAGCTTTCCCATGTTCTTTTCGATGGTGTTCTGGGTCCCCACAGTGCCTCCCACCTCCCTACACACTCAAAATGTAAAAGGACACACTTTTGAAGGGCTGCTATATGCACAGGTGTCTCTTTATTGACGGACCTTATTAGAATAAGGGTTCACAATCATCTTGCTGTACTTTGCTACCTTAACAACTCTCAGTTTCATCCTTTTTTTGTTGTTGTTGTTGCCTTTTTTTTTTTGGTAAATTGGGTCACAGATGTTTTATGGCTGCAAAATGCTTTGAAACTTTTTCATATGTTCAGTGGGAAAAGATGCCTCTTCAAAATTCATGCTGAAATAATTAAGCTTTTTAATTTCACTGTCAATTTATCAGCATGTAATAAATCTCTCTTTATACTGCCTGCTTCTACACACATGACTTCTCAGGCCATTTACTTCCTCGGGGGGTCTAGAGTGTCTTTCTAGTGTTGCTCACCTCGCGGTACAGAGACAAGACCGTTGGTGGGCCAGCTCACCCCAGTTCACGCTCTCTGGAAGCTGAAGCAGCCAGGCCCCGGCCACCCAACAGGGACGGTGCCCTGCAGCCGCGGCCTATGCTCAGTGAGCCTGCCTCTTCCTGACTCGGTTCCCTTTGTGCCCAGGATTTGAAATGTGAGCTCATTCCAGAGAATGTGCTGTCCTTGTGGACACAGCACATTCCAATCAGTTTTGCTCTACATGTCGCACGGCACTGATGGAGGTAAAGGTTCTGCAGGATTCAGGTCCCGATCAGGGCCCCAGCTCTGCTCGCTCCATGAGAGCCTTGCAAGTCCCTTCATGTTTATGACCTTCAGTTTCCTCACGGCAAAAATAAAGGATCCCCAAAGGGCACTTGGGAGGGCCACAGGTATGTAGAGATTCTGTATGGGTGCCTGACACACAGAGAACATTCAGTCAACATCAAATCCTTTAAACAGTGGTTTTCAGTCTGTCGACTTTGAACTTGTTGAACTGTTCCATGCTGCTGATATGTTCAGATTGTGGAGCTACGAGGGTCAATACTTACAGTTCAGTTCAGTTCAGTTCAGTTGCTCAGTTGTATCCAACTCTTTGCGACCACATGAACTGCAGCACGCCAGGCCTCCCTGTCCATCACCAACTGCCAGAGTCTACCCAAACCCATGTCCATTGAGTCGGTGATGCCATCCAACCATCTCACCCTCCGTCGTCCCCTTCTCCTCCTGCCCTTCAATCTTTCCCAGCTTCAGGGTCTTTTCAAATGAGTCAGCTCTTCACGTCAGGTGGCCAAAGTATTGTAGTTCAGCTTCAACATCAGTCCTTCCAATGAACACCCAGGGCTGATCTGCTTTAGGATGGACTGCTTGGATCTCTTTGCAGTCCAAGGGACTCTCAAGAGTCTTCTCCAACACCACAGTTCAAAAGCATCAAATCTTTAGCACTCAGCTTTCTTTATAGTCCAACTCTCACATCCATACATGACTACTGGAAAAACTATAACCTTGACTAGATGGACCCTTGTTGAAAAAGTAATGTCTCTCTTTTTAATATGCTGTCTAGGTTGGTCATAACTTTCCTTCCAAGGAGTAAGTGTCTTTTAATTTCATGGCTGCAATCACCATCTGCAGTGATTTTGGAGCCCCAAAAAATAAAGTCAGCCACTGTTTCCACTCTTTCCCCATCTATTTCCCATGAAGTGATGGGACCGGATGCCATGATCTTAGATTTCTGCATGTTGAGCCAACATTTTCACTTTCCTCTGTGCAAGAAGGTGGGGAAACAGAAGTAAGGAATGAAGAATGAATGTCCTTGAGATCCTCCTTCTCCAAGCTTATAAAACAAGTTAGACAAGTTTCATTTCACATATTTTCCTTTGAAACAATATACTTCAGTGGCAAATCCCCCAAAAGAATGATAGATAGTTTTCTCAGAAAAAAGATCATTTGCAAAGTGAGTGTTCTTGGGTTGACCTTCCTTTACTTGTATCATCTCTGTTTAGGGTGATATAGTGGCCTATGTGCTATGCCCATATGTGCCAGCTGCCTCTGCTTCCTTCTGGGAGCTTTCCCTGGGTTGCTGTCTGTCTGGTTAGGGTCCTGGATGATCTAAATGGAACACTTCTCTGTCCTGATGTCTCTTTCCAGCCCATGAAAAAACCACCCCACTTAACAGGTGGATGGTGGCTGCCTTGAGAAGGCAGCAGGCCCTGTTGGGCTCTGAGCTATCGAATATAAGCTTAGGGACTTAAAGATACACATAGCTTAGCTGGTTCTTTAGTTTAGGATCTCAGGAGGCTGCAGTCAAGTCATTGGCCAGGCTGAGCTCTCCTCTAGAGACCCCACTGGGGAAGAAGCTCCCTGCTCACACAGTTGCTGTCAGTACTCAATTACTTGTGGTTGTAGGACTGAGAGCTCTTATATTTTTTCTAGCTATGGGTCAGAAGCTATTCTCAGCATCAAGAAACTTTTTGATGCTCCTAGAGTCTTCTCATGGTTCCTTTCCATGTGGGCTTTCAAAACATCTCTGCTCACATCATCAAGACAGCCAAGCAGCTCCAGACGGAGTCTTCAAGGAAGAGTCTTACACAGCATAACCACAGGAGTGCTATGAGCCATGTTTCTGTTTGCAATGGTGGTGGTTTAGTTGCTCAGTCGTGTCCAACTCTTGCGACCCCATGGACTGTAGCCCTCTAGGCTCCTCTGTCCATTGGATTTCCCAGGCAAGTATTCTGTATGTAATAGCACAACTTTAAGCCTAGTTATTGGGAGTTGTGGAGGAGGAAGGAAAGGACATTTAGGCTTAGTTGATGACATCTATAGTTCACCTCCACAGACATGTTGTAGGAGTCAACTTGCATCTTGTTTAATTATCTCACTCAAAACTATAAAGTTCTTTTGTCTTTCTTGTGAACTCCCTGAGTTACCTACCCTAGAAAACAAACTTCTCTTTCCATGGATCCAGCTTGGCACCTGGGAAGTGTTCATTTCTGAATTAATTTCTAGGACAGAGAATTCTGGGAACCATTTCAGAGAAGTCGGGAAAACCTATCCTGTCTATTTTGGGTGAAAACCTGGGCATTTTGTCTTCAGCGTCTCTTACTGCACCTTTCTGCATGCATCTCCCTTCTGTCTGTGCCTGTCCTCTCACTGCTCGGCTCTTCGTTCTGCTTCTCTTGGTACCACCCCTCCCCCACCCCAGCACACTGCTCTCAGATTCTACTGTGGTTTAGTGGCTAAGCTGTGCCCTACTCTTGAGACCCCCAAGGACTGTAGCCTACCAGGCTCCTCCGTCCTTTGGATTCTCCAGGCAAGAATGCTGGAGTGGGTTGCCATTTGCTTTTCCAGTTCAGATTCTATTGGGACAAACCTAAATCCCATTGCCCTTGCAGATAGGTCTCAGGTAGCACATCTCTCTTTCTCCTTGAGCCCCTCAGCTTCTACCAAACTACCAATGTTGCCATAGCCACCACTGGCCCACTGGTTATCCTACTGGTTAAGATAGTTAATTATATATAGCTTTCTGGAGATATTGTGTCCAAGTGAAGAAGTTAGCTGGGTTCCTTAGTAGACTATAGGGCTTCCTTGGTGGCTCAGACAGTAAAGAATCTGTCTGCAATGCAGGAGACATGGGTTCGATCCTTGGGTCGGGAAAATCCCTTGGCGAAGGGAATGACTACCCTCTCCAGTATTCTTGCCTGGAGAATCCCATGGACTGAGGAACTTGGTGGACTGCAGTCAGTCCATGGGTTCAGAAAGAGTTGGACACAACTGAGTGACTAAAACTGTCTTTAGTAGACAATAGTAGAAGAAACACTTCTGGGTAGTTGGGCCTTTTAGCATCTTTAGTCACAGGACAGGGTTGATATGAGCTCTCTGCAGGCTGCATATTTCTTTCTCTATGACATTTGAACAGAAATGTTGCTGACAAAGCCTCCTACTTCCATGAGTATAGCACTATCCTTTTCTCCTAGGTACAGATACTGCAGCAGAATTCCTGGATCTTGATGGGAGGTTGCTACTAAACAGTGAAAAAGGTTATGTGTAAATCTGCTTCTCTAAAACCCTAATGCTTCAGGAAATCCCCTTGAGAGTGCTGGCAGCTTATTCTGCTAGTTTCTTTTCCTTATTTCCTCATTCATCTACTTAACAAACATTATTAAGTACCCAAGATATACAAGGTATCATAATATAGAAATATTTTGGCCACCTGATGCAAAGAACTGACTCATTGGAAAAGACTTTGATACTGGGAAAGATTGAAGGCAGGAGGATAAAGGGGTGACAGAGAATGAGATAGTAGGATGGTGTCACTGATTCAGTGGACATGAATTTGAGCAAACTCCAGGAGATGGTGAAGGACAGGGAAGCCTGGTGTGCAGTAGTCCATGGGGTCTCAAAGAGTTGGACACGAATGAGTGACTGAACAATAATGAAAATATAGAAATCAGAGGAAGAAACTGTTCTAATGAAGAACTCTACTTTTCGTTATTTATTTGTTTTTCTAATTGGAGGATAATTACTTTACAGTATTGTGATGCTTTTGCCTTACATCGACATGAATGGGCCATAGGTTACATCATGAGTCCCCTCTCTCTGGATTCTCCCTCCCACTTCCTTCCCTTTCCCATCCCTCTGGTCTCAGACATCAAACTCCCACTGGCTATCTGTTTTACATGGTAATGTGCATGTTTCAATGCTATTCTCTCACATCCTCCCATCCTCTCCCTTTCCCATAGTGTCTGAAAGTCTGTTCTTTATATCTGTGTCTCCTTTGCTGCCCTGCATGTAGGATCATCAGTACTATCTTTCTAGATTCCATATACATGCATATATACAATATTTGGCTTTCTTTTTCTGTATTACTTCACTCTGTATAACAGGCTGTAGGTTCATCTACCTCATTAGAACTGGCTCAAATGCATTTCCTTTGTGATGAGCAATATTCCATTGTGTATATGTACCACAACTTCTTTACCATTCATCTGTTGGTGGTGCTACAAAGAACACTGGGGTACATGTGTCTTTTTCAATTTTGATTTCCCCAATTTTGTTCTTATAGTTTGTTGTATAAGTTACATAGAAAATTGTACAGCTCCTTAATAACCTCCATGTGACTTTTCTAACAGAAATGTAAAAGGGAATTGTTTTGGGAACAGCTGAAAAGGAGTTGTGTGGTTGTACTACAGCAGAAAGATTCAGAGAGTCCTCAAATCTGGTCTTCTTAGGTGAAGAGGGACTCCTGGTTGAGCTGTAAACTGTCCTTTCATTTCTTAGAAGACAAAGGAGACTCTCAGAGTATTCATCAGATAGAAAGATATCACTGCATATAGAATGAAAAGACAAGAAATTATCTTCAATTCTGCCATTTACTAGTTGTGAGGTTGTGAGCAAGTATTCCTGAGTCTTAATATCCTCACCTTCAATAGGATGGCAGGAGCCCATTTCAATTAGACAACACTGACTCTAACAAATTCAATTCAATGTCCTTTTGATATTTGATATTCGGAGGGGAGCTCCCAGAATCAATAAATGGCTGGAGAATCATGTAAGACAAAAACCAAGGCGGTTAGGGTTAGCATGTGTAAGCTCGTATATATAGGATGGATAAACAACAAGGTCTTACTGTACAGCACCAAGAACTATATTCAATATTCTGTGATAAACCATAGTGGAAAAGAATATTAGAAAAGAATATATTTGTATATATATGTGAATCATTTTTCCATACAGCAGTAATTAAAAAAAAACATAAACAACTATACTTTAATAAAAGATAAATTTAAAAAGTCAAGGGTGTTGTCAAGGACTCCGCTCATGCTCAGTCCTGTCTGACCCTTTGTGACCCCATGGACTGTAGCCTGCAAGGCTCCTCTGCCCATGGGATTTCCCAGGTAAGAATACTGGAGTAGTTGCCATTTCCTTTTCCAGGAGATCTTCCCCATTCAGGGATCAAATCTGCATCTCCGGCCTCTTCTGCATTGGCAGGCAGATTCTTTACTGCTGCACCTTTCAAGGACTAGGAAGAGAAATTGAGTCATGACACATGGGCTCTCTGCACTGCTGTTGCATCAGCCCTGACCTCCAAGATCCCCTGCTATTTTTTGCTCAGATCAGATCAGTCGCTCAGTCGTGTCCAACTCTGTGACCCCATGAATCGCAGCACGTCAGGCCTCCTTGTCCATCACCAACTCCCGGAGTTCACACAAACTCACGTCCATCGAGTCAGTGATGCCATCTAGCCATCTCATCCTCTGTCGTCCCCTTCTCCTCCTGCCCCAAATCCCTCCCAGCATCAGAGTCTTTTCCAATGAGTCAACTCTTCGCATGAGGTGGCCAAAGTATTGGAGTTTCAGCTTTAGCATCATTCCTTCCAAAGAAATCCCAGGGCTGATCTCCTTCAGAATGGACTGGTTGGATCTCCTTGCAGTCCAAGGGACTCTCAAGAGTCTTCTCCAACACCGCAGTTCAAAAGCATCAATTCTTTGGCGCTCAGCTTTCTTCACAGTCCAACTCTCACATCCATACATGACCATAGGAAAAACCATAGCCTTGACTAGACGGACTTTTGTTGGCAAAGTAACATCTCTGCTTTTCAATATGCTATCTAGGTTGGTCATAACTTTCCTTCCAAGGAGTAAGCGTCTTTTAATTTCATGGCTGCAGTCACCATCTGCAGTGATTTTGGAGCCCAGAAAAATAAAGTCTGACACTGTTTCCACTGTTTCCCCATCTATTTCCCATGAAGTGATGGGACAAGATGCCATGATCTTCGTTTTCTGAATGTTGGGCTTTAAGCCAACTTTTTCACTCTCCTCTTCCACTTTCATCAAGAGACTTTTTAGTTCCTCTTCACTTTCTGCCATAAGGGTGGTATCATCTGCATATCTGAGGTTATTGATATTTCTCCCAGCAATCTTGATTCCAGCCTGTGTTTCTTCCAGTCCAGCGTTTCTCATGATGTACTCTCCATATAAGTTAAATAAACAGGGTGACAATATACAGCCTTGACGTACTTCTTTTCCTATTTGGAACCAGTCTGTTGTTCCATGTCCAGTTCTAACTGTTGCTTCCTGACCTGCATACAAATTTCTCAAGAGGCAGATCAGGTGGTCTGGTATTCCCATCTCTTTCAGAATTTTCCACAGTTCATTGTGATCTACACAGTCAATATTGGGATTCCTAGATGCTGCTGACTGGTTGTGCTCTGGATTTCTGAACTCCCAAAGCAGGAAAAAGGGGCTAAAGGTATCCTTCTTCCAAGAGAGGTCAGGAAGCTAGGGAACAGGGGACCCGAGAGGTTGCTGACAACCGCTGGCTACCCTACAGAGTATAATGCTGGCCAAATGTATTATAGCAAATGTGAAATCATTTCATAAACATTAATTTCATACAAGGTATGAGTCCTTGTATATTCAAGGTGTTTTTGTTTTGAATATGATTACATGACAATAGATTTAACTAATGTGATTTGGTACATGCGAGCAGAAGAAGGTCTCTATAGCAATCAACTCCATTCAGAATCTGTACAAACGCCACTTTCTTTAGCGACTACCTAGGTACATGGTGACACGCTGAGCTCAGATGCCCATGTGCTGCCAAGCTTCCTACCACAAAACCCAACTTGCTTGTTCATTTTCTACCAGGAGTTGTGAATGACAAACAGCTGTTGAAAAACAGCATTTTGATGAGAGGTATAAATGATGCAGAAACATATGGATACATTTTTTTCTTTAAAATAAACACAGACATTAAATCAAAGGGGAAAATTTGATTGACAGATGTATTCTGTTGCAAAGGACTGAAGTGCTTATGAACTAAAGGTAGAACCATGCTCCTCATGTTTCTGTTAGGCAGGGACAGACTTCCAGGGTTGGCTCTGCCAAGTGACCAAGGTCTCTTGGAGCCTCTGTGAGCAGAAGGGACTTGTGCCATGCTTGCATCTGGCCCTACTGAGAGGGCCTTTCCCAGGCTCCCTTCCTGTTTGTGCCAACTGAACCCACATATGGTGGTGACCTGGCTTCCAGCATGAACACAATGGCAACATGTAGGGCAAGGGTCAGCCAGCTTTTACTGCAATGGGTCAGAGAGTAACTATTTTAGACTTTGCGGGATGTGCATTCTGTATGGTCAATAATCAATTCTGTTGTTGCCACAAGAAAGAAATCACAGACAATGTGCAACGAACGACTGTTTTCCCAACAAAACCTTATTTACCGAAGCAGCATACAGGGAAAGCTGTATGCTGACCCCTGTCCCAGGGGATGGAGGGCAGAGGATGGAGGAGCAAAGTTTTGGAAAAGATCTGGTTCTATGATGGACCCTGAGGGACAAGGATTCCCTAACCTCTTGTTCTGCTAGCATTAAGAATGCCAGCATGAAAGAAGCAAACTGTTCTACTCTTTAAGCTATAGGTTTGCAAGAGTCTCTGCTAGAGAAGCCTATCATTACCTTGACTTTAAATAAAATGAAGATAAAAATAAAATAGCTTTTTAGGAGAGCTTCATGACTAGTCAGATCAGTTAGTATAATTTGTGCCCTAGACTGTCTAGGACAGAACCACATGTGTATCCATTCGTATCTGCTGTGGTACCTAGAATGGATTGTGCACATAGTAAGCATTTACATTATGTGTCTACCTGGCTTATTATTTTGTGAAAGTATGTCTCTCAGTCGTGTTCAACTCTTTACGATTCCATGGACTATAGCCCACCAGGCTCCTCTGTCCATGGAATTCTCCAGGCAAGCATGCTGGAGTGGGTTGCCATTTCCTACTCTAAGGGATCTTCCCAACCCAGGGATCAAACCTGGGTCTCCCACATTGCAGGCAGTTTCTTTTATCATCTGAGCCACCATTATTATTTTATATTATCTTTGGAACTGCTATTAGAACAGCTGATGTTCCAAGCTACTTTCATGAAATTGTGCTCAGAGAGGAATAATAGCTGGGCTCATATTTGGGTAACAGAGAATAATGCAATGCCCCATGTTATGAAAAAGGTATACATATCCTAATATACCTGGAGTCACAGGCCCCGGCTATGCCAAGGGAAGTATGGTAGTATTGAGAATAACAGAAGAAAAACATACCAACTCCAGCTTTCATCAGCCAGAAGGAAATATACAGAAGAACTGACTTTGAGTGGGCTTTTCTGCTGGCTCAGAGGGTAAAGAATCTGCCTGCAATGAAGGAGACACAGGAAACAAAAGTTCAGTCCCTGAGTTGGGAAGTTTCTCCCTGGAGGAGAAAATGGCATCCCGCTCCAGCATTGGTGCCTGAAAAATTCCATGGACGGAGGAACCTGGTGGACTTCAGTCCATGGGGTTGCAAAGAGTCGGACATGACTGAGCACGTATGCGCATGCGTGTGCACACAGAGACACACACACACACACACACACACACACACACACAGTTGATTCACAATATCGTGTTAGTTTCAGGTCCGCAACACAATGATTCAGTTATCCAGCAGCCTTACTTTAAAAACACCGGTGTTCCCACCTGACCTGAGATGTTCAGAAAAGGATTGAAGTTCTGGTATCTTCAAAGGCTCCAGATCAGCACATTACATCTTCCTGAAAGCAGAGTAACACAGCGAGTAAAGGCTCCTTTTGTTTGTGTTGTTAATAGCAGATGCTGCAAAGCGACATCACACACGCCTGCTAAATATTATCAAAACAATTATTCATGTCCTCGTCTCCACTCAGTGTACCGTAGCGAGCTGTGCCACAGACCCTGAGGAGATGGCCTCCTGAGTGCTTCAGCAGAGCCTGGATCCCGGGTAATAAATCATCCCCGACTGACTGAGAGATAAGGGAGCCTCACTTTGGACGACTCTGGGAGAACGGAGATTCTAATCACCCAGGAGTTTGAGGCACCAAATCTGATCCTATTTCTTGTTTCTCAGAATGCCCAGAGCAGAAGCAGAGTCTTGCCTCCTGCTGCACAGGGATGGTTCAAGGTGTAGAGGGACTTCCAGGACCAACTTGTAGCTTCCCTGGAAATTGTTTTCATCCAACCAAGAATGGAAGCCAAAACATGAGATAGCATTATAGGATGTTTAGGTCTAATAATGTTATTATTCATTTTTTAGAGTTCAACAAAGAGATACAAAATGTTCTAAGAAATGACCTTTGTTCTCGGTTTGATTTTTAAAAAGCTTTGTTGCAATGTAAAAAATTTAATTGGGAGACTCTTTGTTGCAGTAAGAGGTTGGATTCTGCAGTGTCCCCTTAAGGATCACTTAGTTAAGTGGCCCAGGAGTGTTACTCACACCTTTTGTGCCTTTTCTCATCTACAGGATGGGGGTTGCAATAGTGCCTGACTCACAGGGTTGCTGCAAGGATTAAAGGAGTAAAAAATGTAACGCCTTTAGGGCATTTATTAAACCCTCCACTATTACTTAGCTTTTCATTCAGCAAGTGTTTACTGAATAATTATTGTGTGTCAGGTACTGTGCCGGCGAAAGAGAAAATCAGTGATAAAAAACAATCCATTCCTTCCCTTTAAAGAAGGGAATTATTCTACAAGGAACACTCAGGTACGCACTAATTTAAAGTTCAAAGTGTTAAGGAATAATGCTTCTTGAATTCTGTCTGAGGAGGAAGGAAATTCAGGTTACAGGATTACACTTGTAAAGACCCAGTTTTCAAATGTGACTTTCACAGGGTTGGATGTTAGGGCTTCAACATGCCTGTGGGGACACAACCTTAACCAACAAGAGACGTTCAGATCAGGACTGTCAGATGCGCCTGAGAGGTCAAGAAAGATGACACCTGAAGCCTCAGCAACCTGGATTCCAAATGAGAGGTGGGTGAACATAGAGATGAAAGAGGCAGCTGTAAAGGGATGAGGGGTTTCCTTAAAGAAGGAGATTTAAGTATGCATAAAAGCCAGTGGGAAGGATCCAGGTGAGAGGGTAAGGTTTCATATAAAAGAAGAGGAAACATTATGGTACAGACATCAAATTAGGCAGCCAGGCATAATTGGTATAGGGACCATTTTAGAAGGAGGTAGGGACAGCCTCTGTGAAAAGAAGAATAGAGCAAGAGTATGCAATGCATACATTTTTGTGTATTGCAACTGAAAAGATAGGAATATGGAAGAGTTCTGAGAGCTTGCATTTTCTCCAAGTGGGAGAGTAGCACACCAGGCTGCTGTGTGTGTGTCTGTGGGGGAGGTGCTGAGGGGGACGGGGAGAGGTCAAAGAGACCTCCTGGACTGGAGTAAGTGAGTAACCAGAGAAACAGAGTTGCCACATGTGCTGATGGCCAATTTGAAGCATTTTGTTGAAAAATTCTTCCATAGATGGTATGAACTTGAGGATAGCAAACCTAGAAGTTGGAGGTTTGAAAAGAAAAAAAAAAACAAAAACACATGTTTAAACACAAGATGCATAAATAATGCCTGGGAATGGGTCCAGCGGCCTGGGCTCTTGACAGGTGTGAGGTGTGAATGTCAGATTGCTACCTGGTGACTTTCACCTGGAACAGACAGGTGACTTGAATGCCGATTGCTTGAGAGTTAGCACATTCCTGTCCCCTGATGGGCTTCATCTCCCATATTAGCTATAAGCTTCTCAAACAGATGAGATGTGACTTTTCGTTTCTTTGGCAGCACTTAGAATTATGTCATGTGATGGATATATATACACACACACATATATATATATATGATCTATCCATACATATTGCTAGATGGATTTTGGACTATATTTACATATGTGTAAATATATACGTAGATTATATATATTATGCAAAATACCTTTATTTTAAATTGATAGAAATATGTCTCACTTATTTACTGTTGCATTGTACCAAAGTTATGCAAGTAGACTCCATTCTAGAGATACAGAAGTTTACTATGGCTATTTCACCTTTGAGGGTTTTTATTTTAAACATGCAGTATTTTCTGATGGCTATAATAAAAGTGTCAGTAAAATTTAATTAGATAACTTTCTCTTGTTCATGTCAGTACTCTAATTTTGCCTGATGTTCTGGCAGTCATTTTTAGTATGCATATATCCAAACAGACAAGAGTCTTCAATTTTTAATATATAGTAAGATCTCCACGACCAAGATAATAATGATGGTGTGATCACTCACCTAGAGCCAGACATCCTGGACGTGAAGTTAAGTGGGCCTTAGAAAGCATCACTACGAACAAAGCTAGTGGAGGTGATGGAATTCCAGTTGAACTATTTCAAATCCTGAAAGATGATGCTGTGAAAGTGCTGCACTCAATATGCCAGCAAATTTGGAAAACTCAGTAGTGGCCACAGGACTGGAAAAGGTCAGTTTTCATTCCAGTCCCAAAGAAAGGCAATGCCAAAGAATGCTCAAACTACTGCACAACTGCACTCATCTCACACGCTAGTAAAGTAATGCTCAAAATTCTCCAAGCCAGGCTTCAGCAATACGTGGACCGTGAACTTCCTGATGTTCAAGCTGGTTTTAGAAAAGGCAGAGGAACCAGAGATCAAATTGCCAACATCCGCTGGATCATGGAAAAAGCAAGAGAGTTCCAAAAAAAACATCTATTTCTGCTTTATTGACTATGCCAAAGCCTTTGACTGTGTGGATCACAATAAACTGTGGAAAATTCTGAAAGAGATGGGAATACCAGACCACTTGACCTGCCTCTTGAGAAACCTATATGCAGGTCAGGAGGCAACAGTTAGAACTGGACATGGAACAACAGACTGGTTCAAAATAGGAAAAGGAGTACCTCAAGGCTGTATACTATCACCCTACTTATTTAACTTATATGCAGAGTACATCCTGAGAAATGCTGGGCTGGAAGAAGCACAATCTGGAATCAAGATTGCCGGGAGAAATATCAATAACCTCAGATATGCAGATGACACCACCCTTATGGCAGAAAGTGAAGAGGAACTCAAAAGCCTCTTGATGAAAGTGAAAGAGGAGAGTGAAAAAGTTGACTTAAAGCTCAACATTCAGAAAACGAAGATCGTGGCATCTGGTCCCATCACTTCATGGGAAATAGATGGGGAAACAGTGGAAACAGTGTCAAACTTTATTTTTCTGGGCTCCAAAATCACTGCAGATGGTGACTGCAGCCATGAAATTAAAAGACGCTTACTCCTTGGAAGGAAAGTTATGACCAACCTAGATGCATATTCAAAAGCAGAGACATTACTTTGCCAACAAAGGTCCATCTAGTCAAGGCTATGGTTTTTCCAGTAGTCATGTATGAATGTGAGAGTTGGACTGTGAAGAAAGCTGAGCGCCAAAGAATTGATGCTTTTGAACTGTGGTGTTGGAGAAGACTCTTGAGAGTGCCTTGGACTGCAAGGAGTTCCAACCAGTTCATTCTAAAGGGGATCAGTCCTGGGTGTTCTTTGGAAGGAATGATGCTAAAGCTGAAACTCCGATACTCTGGCCACCTCATGCGAAGAATTGACTCATTGGAAAAGACTCTGATGCTGGGAGGGATTGGGGGCAGGAGGAAAAGGGGACAACAGAGGATGAGATGGATGGATGGCATCACCGACTCAATGGACGTGAGTTTGAGTGAACTCTGGGAGTTGGTGATGGACAGGGAGGCCTGGCGTGCTGTGATTCATGGGGTCTCAAAGAGTTGGACACGAGTGAGCGACTGAACTGAACTGAACTGAAGATCTCTAATGAACTTTAAATTTCTTTTAAAAAGGCCTTATCATTTCTCAGCATTTAGGTTAAGAGCAAGTGTAAAAAATAGCTCATGTGCAGAAGTGACTTAATAGATGAATTTTAAAAAACATCTCTGTTAGGCACCTCTGTGAAATTTTAATCAACAGTGTTTCATTTTTTGAAATAGCCTTACAATGAATGTTCTGGTGAAATATAGACACAACTCCTTTCATAATATTAATGACAATCATTTCATTTGCAATTTTCATCACATTTAAATTTGAGCATTTAATGTTTTCTTAAAAAATGACATCTTAGAGGGCAAAGACAGAGCACTTACTTCTGTGTCCCCATCACTAAACTCAGTGTCTAACACATAACGGGCATGATTATTGTTTAATTAAGTTTAATTCTGACAAGGATGAGCTAAACTTACATTGGCATTAAAAACAGAAAGATAATTTGCTATGAAAATTAATAATGGCAGGCATGGGAATGTTCATTGTAGCATATAGAACCGACTGTTCTCAAGTATTTGAGAGACTGTTATTATGATACAAATATTGACCCACTAACTGCCAATCATTCATTCAGTTCAGTCACTCAGTTGTGTCCAACTCTTTGAGACCCCATGAATCGCAGCATGCCAGGCCTCCCTGTCCATCACCAACTCCTGGAGTTCACTCAAACTCATGCCCATTGAGTCGGTGATGTCATCCAGCCATCTCATTCTCTGTTGCCCCCTTCTCTTCCTGCCCCCAATTCCTCCCAGCATCAGGGTCTTTTCCAATGAGTCAACTCTTCGCTTGAGGTGGCCAAAGTATTGGAGTTTCATCTTCAACATCAGTCCTTCCAATGAACACCCAAGACTGATCTCCTTCAGAATGGACTGGTTGAAACTCCTTGCAGTCCAAGGCACTCTCAAGAGTCTTCTCCAACACCACAGTTCAAAAGTATCAATTCTTCGGCACTCAGCTTTCTTCACAGTCCAACTCTCACATCCATACATGACCACTGGAAAAACCATAGCCTTGACTAGACGGACCTTTGTTGGCAAAGTAATGTCTCTGCTTTTGAATATGCTATCTAGGTTGGTCATAACTTTCCTTCCAAGGAGTAAGCATCTTTTAATTTCATGGCTGCAATCACCATCTGCAGTGATTTTGGAGCCCACCAAAATAAAGTCTGACACTGTTTCCACTGTTTCCCCATCTATTTCCCATGAAGTGATGGGACCAGATGCCATGATCTTCGTTTTCTGAATGTTGAGCTTTAAGCCAACTTTTTCACTCTCCTCTTTCACTTTCATCAAGAGGCTTTTGAATTCCTCTTCACTTTCTGCCATAAGGGTGGTGTCATCTGCATATCTGAGGTGGTTGATATTTCTCCCAGCAATCTTGATTCCAGCCTGTGCTCCTGCCAAACATTCGTTACAATTCATTAAATGGAGGGAGGACAAAAGGACTCCCCGTGAACCTCACTCATCAGTGGCCACGTGACATGAAGTTAGCCAAAAGTGAAACCTCTCTATCTCCCGTAGACACCACCATGTTTGCAGAGAAGCACAGCTGCCTACAAGGATTTTTCATTCTGGTTCCCTTTCCTTTCATTCTTTTCCCCTACATTTTTTGTTTTTCTAAATCTGTGAGGTCTGTCTTCATTTTTGCAGTGCTCAGGGACCAACTGCCCTGTTCAACGTGGTTTTTCTCTTTTACTTTTCTTCCCCAAAGCATCAAGCCCAACACCAACAAATATTTTATCTGATTTATAGTATCTTTCATCATGGAGACATATTTTCATTACTTTAAATAATTTCATTCCTTTTCAGTCTGTAAGGATCGCTTTTTAGAGGCCTCAGCAGGTCGCTTCCCAGACCCATTCCTGTCCTTCCCTAGTTCAGAGCTGGCTTGAGTCACACCTTGACCAGATTGATGGGGTGAATACAGGGTTGTGAGGATGTGATATCACATGTCTTAGTCTCAGTTTACAAATCTGTAAAATGGAAATAAAGTGCCTTTCTCTCTGAATCTTTATGAGTGCCAGACGAGATGATTTATGGAAGCTTTGCCTTGACTTTTTAAACTCTATGGAAAAACGGACTTTATTAAAAAATATTTATTTTTAATTGGAGGATAATTGCTTAATAAATTGCATTGGTTTCTGCCACATATCAGCATGAACCAGCCATAGGAATACATGTACCTCTCTCTTGAACCTCCCTCCCACCTTCTACCCCATGCCACCCCTCTAGGTTGTCACAGAGCACAGGGTTTGAGCTCCCTGCATCAAACAGTAAATTCTCACTGGCTATTTGAAACATAGAAAAACAGACATTTTAACATTGTTGTTAAGGGATATGGCCTTCATTCCTGGGACTGCAGAGCTTCCAGGTGTCATGAGCTCCTTTGTGGAAAACGTTTGATTAATGGTGTGAGTTGCTGCCTCTGGATGCAGAGCCTCCGTAGGGGAAGGTGGTCTCCAGGCAGGTGTGTGACCAGGGAGGCATCAACTATGTGTGAGAACTCGGTCTCTGGGGAGGGTCAGCAGAGAGGAGCCTTGGGCAGAGTCATCAGTGAGGGACCCGCTGAAACAGAGACCTGCCCACAATCAGGACACTGGGTCAGCGTCAGAGTTAGAGAAAGAGACAGGTTGGCAGAAGGGAGATGAGTGGTTACCTAGCAACCAGGGAAGAACCCAGAGCATTTGGAGAGCTGAGGTCCAGCTGACTCCAGACCTGAGATTCCACATTAGAAGATGGACCACCCCTGCTCTGTCTCCCCTGCCCCCAGCAGACATGGTTCCTCAGGGGTCCTTGTGGGGCTCCTAGACACGGGGAGGGGACCTTTCCTTTTCGAGACCTGACAGTGACCAGCATGAATGCCCCATCCGGGCAAACTGATAGAAAAGACGGGTGGTGGCACGCAGTGGTTAGGACGTAGATCAGCTCAGTCAGAAGCAGGGAGCAAGCAGGGGATGTACGTGGGCTGCCCAGACAGAGATGCTCAGATGAAGGGCTGTGACAGTAGCTGCTTTGAGTATGTGCTGGCCGGAAGAGATCTGTGTCATTGTCATCAAGAACTGTTTGGACTGGATTCAGAATCGTATAAGAACAAGAACATGCTCTACTCAAATTTTCTATTTATTTACCTGTTCATCTCTTCTCCATCGAGCTAGGTCTCTGAGCTTTAGTTTTCTTATTTTTTAAATGTAGGCATTAGCCTAATTTCTGTAATATTGTACAGAATAAACTGGATCAAGAATATATGTGATGAGCTGAGAAAAGGCCACAGTTTATCTCAATAATAGATGTTGAGAATGTGTATATATTTTATATACAAATACATTTTTAGTTTTGGGAGGGGCCCCCAAACCTCAAACTTTCTTAAGTCACATTTTAAAAAATAGAGATAATAACCACATACCATAAAGTTGCCTTTATAAACAATTCACTGTTTTTAAGAACAGCGATAAGAACAGTGATAAATTGTGAAATTATCACCACTATTTCACCAAAAAAAAACTCTGGGATGTTTTTATCACTGACTCAAGAAACCTCATACACAAAAGCTGTTCTCCACCCTCCCTACGCCAACCCTGGCAGCCCCTGGCAACCCCTGGCAACCACTAACCTACGTTGTGTCATGATGGATATTCCTATTCTAGATATTTCAAGCAAATAGAATTATATACCATGTGGCCTTTTGTGTCTGACTTCTTTCACTTAATATAACATTTTCAGGCTTTATCCATGCTGTAGCATGTGTCAATACTTCATTCCTTTTTGTGGCTGAATGATCTTCCACTCTATGGGTAGATCACTTCTGTGTATTCATTTATCAGCTAATGGGTTGTTTCCACTTTTTAGCTATTCTGAATAATGCTGCTATGAATATTTGTGTACAAGTTTTTCTGTTGATGTAAGTTTTCAGTGCTTTTACGTATATACCTAGGAGTTAAATTACCGGGTCATGTGGTAACTGCATGCTTTACACTTTGAAGAGCCGACAAACTGTTTTTACAAAGTGGCTGGTCCATTTTACGTTCCCACCAGTAACATACAAGAGTTCAAACTTTTCCATTTGAGTAGGTGCTGGCCGGAAGAGATCTGTGTCATTGTCATCAAGAACCGTTTCGACTGGATTCAGAATCTGAATTCAGAATCTGGATTCAGAACATCTTCATGTTCATCCCTAACAGCATTCAGTGTCTTTCTTTTGGATTATAGCCATTCTAGTGGACAGTAAGTGACATACTATTGATAGCGTAGTCTAGATTTGCATTTTTCTCATGACTAAAGATGCTGAGTATCTTTTCATGTGCTTATTAGCTATTAATGTTTGTATATCACTGGAGAAATGTCTATTGATATACTTTGCTCACTTTCAAACTGGACTTTTGTTTAATGTTGTATGTACTCTTTATACATTCTAGATACAAGTTTCAGATCAGACTTATGAATTGCGAATATTTCCTCCCTTTCTGTACGTCGCCTTTTGCTCTCTAGATAGTGTCCTTTGAAGGTCAAGGTTTGTCATTTTAATAATGTCCAGTTGATCTGATTTTTTTTCTTTTGTCACATGTGCTTTTGGTGTCGTATCTGAGAAACCATCAAACCCAAGGTGATGAGAACATATGCCTTTATTTTCTTCTATTAATTTTAGAATTTGGTTCTCATGTCTGACTCGTTTTGAGTCTGTCTTTGTGTGATGTGAGATATGGGTCCGTCTTCATTCTTTGGCGTGAGATGTCCAGTCGTCCAGCACCTGTGCTGTCCTGCACCATCTGCTTCCCCAGCAGCCTTACACACCCCACCCCCGCCCTCCAGCCCATTTCCGCTGTAATCAGCACCCAGTTCCTGGCCCTCAGGGAAGAAGGCTCAAGGTCTGTCCCGTGGACAAACTGAGTGACCAAAGTGCCTTAAGAAGTTTGCTCTAGCACGTGTTGAAATCTTGTCCTCAGATTTCACTGAGATGGAAATCTCTGCATGAAGATAGCAAGTTGTTCAGTGAATTTTCCGAGAATGTTGAAGGATTCTGAGCTAGTACAAATCAAAGTTCAAGGTCAGGCCAAATGCAGAATTTAAATAATCCTCTGAATTTCTCCTTTGGTTGTTGATAAGAGTCTTGCAACATTTCCTCCTAGGTCTGTTCCCTCCACCTTGACACTGAGACATTTTGATTACATCAGAGACTCCTGGAGCCCAAATCAAAGGTGGACACACTTGAGTATCACAGTTTCTTCATTGCACTAAAATGGTTGCTAGACTTTGGTAAAAAGTCCCGTGGGGAACTTTCCTGGTGGTCCAGTGGTTAAGATTCTGTGCTTCCACTGCTGGGGGCATGGATTCAGTCTCTGGTTGGGGAGCTAAGATCCCTCCTGTCTCAGCATGGCCAAGAGAAAAAGTGCCTTGGATTTTAATGGGAGTCATGCAGATGAGCCAACAATGTGTATTTTTGACTTTGACATGTAGCTAATATAAAAATCATTGTTGTTCAGTCGCTCAGTTGTGTCCAGCTCTTTGCACCCCATGGACTGTAGCATGCCAGGCTTCCTTGTCCTTCACTGTCTCCTGGAGTTTGCTCAGACTCGTGTCCATTGAGTCCATGATGCCACTAGTGAGCTCATATATTTCTAACTATGTTTTCAAAGTCTGGTTTGTATCTTTATATTGTTGTTGCTGTTGATTTCCAGTTGCTCAGTCCTGATCGACTCTCTGTGACCCCATGGACTGTAGCTCTCTAGGCTTCTCTGTTCATGGAGGCCCTCCAGGCAAGAATACTGAAGTGGGTTGCCTTTTCCTGTTATGCATATCCGACTTTTTGTGAGCCCATGGACCATACAGTCCATGGAATTCTCCAGGCCAGAGTATTGGAGTGGGTAGCCTTTCACTTCTCCAGGGGATCTTTCCTACCCAGGAATGGAACCCAGGTCTCCCTCATTGCAGGCGGATTCTTTACCAGCTGAGCCACAAGGGAAGCCCCCTTTTATGCAAAGCTCTTATCAATTCAAAGCAGCCCCATTTCAAGTGCACCCTAGCCCTGTGTTTCTAATGGCTACCATTTTGGACTAGAATCTCCATAAACATGGGAAACAGTTTTACAAAACCAACCAAAGTGCAGGAAATATAATGTCATCAGCCATAGATAGTTAGAGCCAAGCAAAGGATGGATATTTTCATCCAGTAGAAGGACACTCCTTTTAGATTTGTGCCACAGGATCTCTTCACTGGCCTTAAGAAGAAGTCCTTTTGGGGAGGGTGGTGACTCAATTCTGTGAGAGAGCCCAAGTTAGAGGTAACTTTTAGGAAATTATACTGAAGTGCAAAGTGGTGCTAAAACAAGTTTCCTTTACATATTTGCAGAATTTCCAGATAACTATTCTGTTCTCTTCTGAAGAGATTTTTTAGAGCTTCTGGCAGTTTTTATTTTTTTCTTCCAGCTCTTGTTGGGATTTTTTTTTATAGACCCTAAGTTGTTCATAATAAGCCACCCACTTTCAAATAGGTTCTCTCTGGTGCATCTGTTCCTAGCTGGTAGCAGTGAACAAATTCGAGTTTAGAAACACTGTGAGAAATGTTAAACACTAGCATTTGGTGGAAGCAGGTGCCACGAGACCGACGTGAATGTCAGTAGTTGCAATTGATAGGGGGTTCTGGGGAAACATTCATTTGGCCTCTGCTTAAAATTCTGGGAAGGGTGGCATAATATCCATGTGATTTCCCTTCAAGTTTCAGCTTTGGAAATATATCCCCCAAACTGTGTGAATCTCTGATGAGGGCCAAGACCATATTGGCTGTTTTTTTTTTTTTTTTTAATCTCCCCCACCCTCTTCTCTCTTTTCTCCATGTTGTCTAGCATTTCTGCATTTACGATTCCATTGTGCAGAATCTCACTTCATCTTAGAGGTTAATTCTACTTTACCTGACTCGAATGATGATTCCAGAATTAAGAACACAGGGAGAGAAGTGGCCACACCGTTACCTAACCTATCACCTGGAGAAGAGGTACCTTTCAAACTGCAGATCTATTAGAACCAAATAATGAAGCCTTTGTTTCTATCACATGCCATTGGCCCTGTAGGCTTCCTAGCATGATATGTGAGCAGGGTTCCCAGGTGAAATACAGGATGCCATGTCAAATGTGAATTTCAGACAAAAAAATGAAAAAAAAAAATATAAATGAATCCCAACTATTGCATGAGGCATCTTATACTTTAAAGAAAAAAATTGATGGCTGCTCACCTGAAACTCAAATTTAAATGGTATTTTGAATTTTTATTTACTAAATCTGGTAGCCCTACATACAAGGCCAGCCTACTGGCTGGCATTGGTTCCCAGGTCTTAATCCTGTACGTGCCTTCCATACTAAACAAGTGGCTGCCTTTAGGCAGTGTTCTTTGCAACCATTGTATCTTTGTCTCTACACTGAGGCAACAAATGTATTAAGCATCTACTAAGGTTCCCACTCCAGTACTCTTGCCTGGAAAATCCCATGGATGGAGGAGCCTGGTGGGCTGCAGTCCATGGGGTCGCTAAGAGTCGGACACGACTGAGCGACTTCCCTTTCACTTTTCACTTTCATGCACTGGAGAAGGAAATGGCAACCCGTTCCAGTGTTCTTGCCTGGAGAATCCCAGGGACGGCGGAGCCTGGTGGGCTGCCGTCTATGGCGTCCCACGGAGTCGGACACGACTGAAGGGACTTAGCAGCAGCAGCAGCAATGGTACTGATGATACAACATGAATAAGTCTTGGCTGTTTTTATTTTTTTTTATTATTGGAGTATAATTGTTTTACAATATTGTGTTAGTTTCTGCTGTGCAACAAGATGGAGCAGCTATAATTATACACATGTCCCCTCCCTCTTGATCCTCCCTCCTACTCCACCCCCATCCCACCCCTCTAGGTCATCACAGAGCACCGAGCTGAGCTCCCTGTGGTCTACATTGGCTGCTATTATTAAGAGGCTCACAGTATAGTAAGGGGAAGCAGACTTATAAATAAGACAGAGGAACACAGTGTCTTATGGGCTACAAATAATTGTCTGCAGAGACTGCCGTGAAGACAAAGGAGGGAGCAGTTCATTCCATTTGGGGATATATAGATATAGAGGTGACCTTTGAGTGAAATCTCAAGGAACTGAGAGGCTATTCATCAGGGACCTTGGCTGGGAGGACTTTACAGAAGCAGCAACTCAAGCAAAGGCCAAACGGGGTATCCTAGAGTGTCTGACAAGCTGCAAACAATCCAATGGGACTGTAGGGTGGGCTCTGAGAGTGAGGCTGAGTTGAAGCTACGAAGCGGGTAGAAGGCAGGGGCTATGCCACTGAGAGTCTTTCAAGTCATACTGAGGAATTTAGATGTTTTTTGGTAGTCGCAGTTTCTACAGAGTTTCAACCCCAAATTCCCGTTGTAAGCTCTTATTCACAGTTCCTCCTCAGTTGTCAGGAAACAAGCCTCCTTGGGAATTTTCCCAGCAAACCCAGCTGAGCCATCATGCTTCCCGCAGGTGCCTGCACTGTGGGCTCATCCCCATCGGCATGTGACAGTCACCAGGTCAGACGTGCTACCTGGGACTGAGGGCCTCCTCAGAGGCAGGAAGGGACTCTTTCCGTCTCTGTCACCAGAGCCTAGCAGAAGGCCCAGCAAGTGGGAGGCACTTGTGGAAGGAAAAAAATAAAGCAGCTCTTGTTGCTCTGTAATTCCACAATCTAACAGACGTATACCAAGACATATGCCATTAACCAAGGCGGGGAGCTAGTGTGTTAGTGCGCTAGGGCTGCCATAGTAAAATACCACAGACCAGGGCTTCAGTGACAGAAGTTTATTTTCTTGCACTTCTTAAGGTTAGAAATCTGAGATTAAGTATCAGCGGGGTTGGTCTCTTTTTGCTTGTTGTTGGCCATCTTCTCCTGATGTCTTCACATCATTGCCTGCCTGTGTGTGTCCTAATCTCATCTTCTTATAAGGACATCGGTAACTGTGGAAAAAAAACTGGAAGTGTTGGTTGCTCAGTCTCCTCGAGACCTCATGGACTATAGCCCACCAGGCTCCTCTGTCCATGGGATTCTCCAGGCAAGAATACTGGAGTGAGTAGCCATTCCCTTCTCCAGGGGATCTTCCTGACCCAGGGATTGAACCCATGTCTCCTGCATTGCCAGCAGACTCATTAACATCTGAGCCACCAGGGAAACCCAATATTGGATTAGAAAGTATCTCAAAGACCTTAATTAACCTCTTTAAAGACCCTCTCTCCAGTTATAGCTACATCCTAAGGTACTGAGGGCTGGGGCTTCACCATATGAATTTGGGGAGATGTAATTCAGCTCATAGCAGATAATGTGGAAAAGGAAATGTAAACAAGGCACAGCCCTGTTCTCTAATTACTCGAAGTCCAGTCCAGTTACAAATCCATGACTTGTTTGTTCTTATGAAAGTATATAAAATTGGTATATTTAAATGTGCTTTATATAAGATGGTCACATCTCTTTTGTTTAATTATATTGCGGGATAGGCATGTTTCACTGAGGAATAGTTCCCATGTGTAGTATAAGACAAAGAATATAGATTGCCACTAAGGGCTTCCCTGATGGCTCAGTGGGGAAAGAATCCCACTGCCAATGCAGGAGACATGAGTTTGAACCCTTGGAGGAGGAAATGACAACCCATTCCAGTATTCTTGCCTGGAAAATCCCATGGACAGAGGAGCCTGGCAGGCTACAGTCCATGGGGTTGCAAAGGGTCAGACATGGCTTCGTGACTGAGCACTGTCATCTAATAAATGTAGCTGAGGTACTGAATTAAGCCCTCTGCTTCCTCATTTGTAAATAAGACAATAGCATCCAATTCATAAGATTCACTGAAAAATTAACTGAGAGAAAACTTATCAGTCCTTTGTGAACTGCCATGTGTTATAAACCACCAGGACAGGATGTCGTTTTGAAGTACTAATCGGTGCTTCTTTGTTTATTTCATTCTGTGATAATCTCTGTGCTGCTCCCAAGCCCCAGCTAGTCTAACTTCGGTTGTTGCTGCAAAGAAGGAACTTAAATCAAAGAGCAGAAGGGGACAGCGCTTTATTCTAACTCTTTGGTTTCAAATACCAGGCCTTTACAATAATGGGAAGGATCCGTAGCAGAGACATTAAGGCAAGAACATGCCAAGTCTGAGGACATGAAGACACTGAAAATGGATTCCTGAAGGAGGTCAGTTAAATGAGAAGTAAAAAGACAAAGCGTCAATACTTTGGCCACTTGATACAAATTTCCGACTCATTGGAAAAGACTCTCATGCTGGGAAAAATTGAAAGCAGGAGGAGAAGGGGCCAAGAGAAGATGAGATGGTTGGATGGCATCATTGACTCATGCTCAACCCCATTTTCACAGCAAGAAAATGAAGTTTAATCCGATCTAACTCAGGCATTCAATAAATTTCTAGCACTTTTCCTCTATTGTATTTCCCATCTTGAAGGTGAGAAGCCTGATGGTATTTGCATCATATACTAGAATTGTTGTTTTAAGAGGTCCTCACCTCAAGGACCAGGTGGGTCCCATCCTGTGAGGCATATTAGCACCAAGTGAAATGAAGTGAAAGTCACTCAGTCGTGTCTGACTCTTTGTGACCCCATAGACTATACAGTCCATGGAATTCTCCAGGCCAGAATACTGGAGTGGGTAGCCTTTTCCTTCTACCCAACAAAGGGATCTTCCAAACCCAGGGATCAAACCCAGGTCTCCTCCATTGAGGGCAGATTATTTACCAGCTGAGCCACCAGGGAAGCCCAAGAATACTGCAGTGGTTAGCCTATCCCTTCTCCAGTGGATCTTCCAGAGCTAGGAATCAAATCAGGGTCTCCTGCATTGCAGGTGGATTCTTTTTTTTTTTTTTTTTTTATGGTATTAGGAGGTGGGGCCTTTGGGAGTGACTGGGTCCTGAGAGTGGAGCCCTCGTGAATGGAATTAGCACTCTTTTTTTTTTTTTGCCATCAGTTGGATGACCCCGAAGACAGGCCAGTAGGTCGGGTGGAGGGTGGTGGTCAGGTTGAAAGTCAAAGACCTGGCAAACAGATGGGGATTTAGGACAGAGAAACTGAGGCATGGGCTTATTGATGGACCCTCTGCCCAGTCATGCTCTGGCTACAAAGTCCAGTTTCTTTTGTGAAGTCCAAATCCTTCTGTTATGGATGATTTTGGGCCCCTGTCAAACATTTGATGGGTTTCCTTTGTCACTGCCACACATTGGGGCAGGTTGACTCCTGAAATCTGGGCAAACAGTGCCACATGTTAAACCTGAAGACAGGGAAGAAGACTTTGTGGTAATGCTGAATCTGCCAGCCCTGTGTTATCAGTTAGAGGTTCCTTGGCCATTTTTTGGTTTGTTTCTAAAGCATTTTTGAACCCTGTATACATCAGGAGTTAAATGAGATCTTCTGTGCCCCACACCATTTTTTTTTTTTTAGATGGGCTATGTCAATCAATATTTAATGTATTATTTAAACACAACAATAACAAATTCATTCCAGATCAGCAAAAATAACATATTGTTTAAAGATAACTTATATTTCCCCAAAATAAAATAATTACTGAGTAGAATGGCATCATTTTACATGTTTTCGAATCTCATTAATATCTGCCTTAATAGAAGGCAGGTGGGTTTTCATATCTGCTTCTATATACAATCTGCAGCAATATCACATGTAAACTCCATAACCTTGTGAAAGAAAGAGAGAGAAAAAGGCAAATAATGTCTTAGTAGTATTACAAAAACAGTTTGACTCCACAGACCTCTTTAAAGGATTCTGTGGCCCCTACCATCCCGGGGTCTCAAAGACCACACTTGGAGCTCCTGCTGTAGGGGAACACAGAGTTAGGATTCAGACCCTGTGAAGTTAAATGTTAAGTGGATGGAAAATTTCCAAGTGCTATCTTCTTTTTCCTCACTGGGCCTCTGTGTGGCCCCCAATATATTGTCTTTACCGACTGAGCTATCACGGAAGCTCAGTTGGTAAAGAAACAAAAGAAAACTTTTTGGATTTTTTTTTTTTTGACAGCTTTAATTTTTTAGCACTTTATTTTTTTTTTTATTTGATAAATTTAACGCCTTTTATTGCCATACCTCATTTTACTGTGCTTTGCTTTAGTGAGCTTTATAGATACATGTTTTTTTTTTTTGGGGGGAAGGAAATAATCACCCAAGTCCAAGAAACCCAGAGAGTCCCAAACAGGATAAACCCAAGGAGAAACACCCCAAGACACATATTAATCAAATTAACAAAGATCAAACACAAAGAACAAATATTAAAAGCAGCAAGGGAAAAACAACAAATAACACACAAGGGAATTCCCATAAGGATAACAGCTGATCTTTCAATAGAAACTCTTCAAGCCAGGAGGGAATGGCAAGACATACTTAAAATGATGAAAGAAAATAACCTACAGCCCAGATTATTGTACCCAGCAAGGATCTCATTCAAGTATGAAGCAGAAATCAAAAGCTTTTCAGACAAGCAAAAGCTGAGAGAATTCTGCACCACCAAACCAGCTCTCCAACAAATACTAAAGGATATTCTCTAGACAGGAAACACAAAAATGGTGTATAAACTCGAACCCAAAACAATAAAGTAAATGGCAACGGGATCATACTTATTAGTAATTACCTTAAATGTAAATGGGTTGAATGCCCCAACCAAAAGACAAAGACTGGCTGAATGGATACAAAAACAAGACCCCTACATATGTTGTCTACAAGAGACCCACCTCAAAACAGGGGACACATACAGACTGAAAGTGAAGGGCTGGAAAAAGATTTTCCATGCAAATTGGGACCAAAAGAAAGCAGGAGTCACAATACTCAGATCAGATAAATTAGACTTTAAAACAAAGGCTGTGAAAAGAGACAAAGAAGGTCACTACATAATGATCAAAGGATCAATCCAAGAAGAAGATATAACAATTATAAATATATATCCACCCAACACGGGAGCACCGCAGTATGTAAGACAAATCCTAACAAGTATGAAAGGAGAAATTAACAATAACACAATAATAGTGGGAGACTTTAATACCCCACTCACACCTATGGATAGATCAACTAAACAGAAAATTAACAAGAAAAAAAAAAAAAAAACATGCAGGTGGATTCTTTACCAACTGAGCTATCAGAGAGGCCCCTCTTAGCACCAAGAGGACCCAAGAACTTGCACTGATGGAATGAGGGAGCAGAGAACTTGAATGATTGGGTACAAGTTGGAAAATATAAATTCTAATGATCCCTAGTCCCATTTCCTTGGTGTAGGGAAGCGAGAAGAATGCAAACCTGTAAGCAAACACTATGACTCATCTCACACCATCACTGTGATCAGGCTGCATGAAAAGTGGAGCAACAAAACACGGGCTTTGGATCCAAGGGTAACTGTACACATGTGACTCTACCACTGACCGGCTGTGTCACCGGAGAATCTGGACCCCGAGTCTGTGCTTCTCAAGTGAGCAGTGGGCATGATCAGACTTCAGAAGTGTTGCGTTGAGACTTCCTGACACAGGGAAAGGCCTGGGACGGCACATGTCAAACATAAGAGCTTCCCTGACGGGCACCTCCAAGCTGTGCTAAGTCCACTGCCACCAAAAGGACTTATTTGCATGGCTACTGACTTAACCACTCGACTGGGAATAGATCTGCCTGATCCTCTTGGGGCCAACAGCCATTAAGCTCTGACAGGCCAGAGTGTGTGTGAACGAAGACTGAGAGATGTAACGTGTGCAGCTGAGCGCTCCCATCCCCGGAGACATCGCTAAGGTTTGCACTGCGGCTGCCAAGCACTGCCATTTATTCCTGCTGGAACCAGAGCTGGCGGAGAATCCAACCTCCTTGCAAGCACTTTAGATTCCTTGGAAGAAAGGATCACTGGAGAATATTAATATAAACTGTTGTTATAGACACCCGCCAAAGTCGCCTTTTTATTTTGTATCGCATCAGAGGTTGTAAAGTGAAGCCTTCCAGGAAATATGCAGTTGATTGGCTTTGATTCATCCCAACAATGATTAGTGAAACTGGGGTTTCAGTGTCTGTTTGGATCTGTGTTTTTATATACCTGACATGGCACACCCGAGGGAGTTAACCTAGGGTCACCACTGCCTCTTAAGGAGTGATGATACGAAAGGAGAGCTGAGTGTAGATGTAGCTTCACGTGTATGAGCTTTGGTGGTGGGGATGTTTGGGGGTTTGGAGAAGGGTGGGTGCAAAGAGGTCCTCCCTCCAACCCCGTTAAGGTCTGCATCGAGGGCTGCTTTCTCTCCTTCTTGCTCACCTTGCGGGCAGGACGTGCCTTTCTGCATCATGCCAGGCTGTGTTCTCTCCCATTGTTCCCTGGTCTTCAAGATGCTCTCGCCTCCTAGCAGCTCCTTCTCCATGTTTGCTGTGTGTGTGTTTGTCTTTCTGGGATGAAGTTTGTTTTTCAAGCTCTGACAGACTGGCAAGGCAAACAAGGTTGCCATTTTTGTTTTGTTTTGTTTTTATGAGCATGGCAATTTTTAGCCCTTTGAAAACAATCCTGAGACTGGGGAGGTTATAATTTGGGACGCCATGTGTACAGGCACACGCTCAAATCTTATTGTGGCTGAGAGAACGATGTGAAGGGAGGAGGTGGAAGACAGATTAATGTGGGTGATTTATCAATTGTGAAGGGACCGAGCTCTTGACAGAATTAAAAGATGAGAGAACAGAATTTTAGGGAACAGTTTGAAAAATCAATTTTGAAGAATATATGTATGCCTGAATATACATATGCATATAGAATGCATAAATACTCATTGCATCTCACATGTATACCTACCTCCTGCTCATAGATGTCAGGTTTCTGGCAATCTGATCTTTCTGGAATCCACAGAATTAAAGACAAGAGGATCTCTGAGTGTAGCAATTAGCTACCTCAAATCAGCTACCTCAAAGTTGTGAAATAGACATGGACACCAGTGGTGGAAATGAGGGTGGGATGAATTGGGAGATTAGGATTGACATATACATCTCGGATGGCTCAGCGGGTAAAGAATCAGCCTGCCAATGCAGGAGGCATGGGTTCGATGCCTGGGTTGGGAAAATCCCCTGGAGGAGGAAAATGGCAACCTACTCCAGGATTCTTGCCTGAAAAATCCCACAGACAAAGGAGCCTGGCAGGCTATAGTTCAAAGGGTTGCAGAGTCAGGCATGACTGAGTGACTAAGCATATGCAGTTCTATCTATACAACAGATAACTAATAAGAACCTACTATGTAGCACAGGAAACTCTACTCAATGCTCTGTGGTGACAAAGAGATGATACACGTATATCTATAACTGATTCACTTTACAGCACAAACTAACACAACATCATAAAGCAAGTAGACCCCAATAAAAAAAGACACATGGGGGACACCATGAATATGAGAAACAGAGAGTCCATAACTTACTTCAAGTGGGAGGTATGTGACAAGACAGAACCCAGAGGAAATTCTAGTCTGTGTCCAGAGCCTGGGTGAATCTAGAAACCCTGTCCTGAGAGTGGTCCTGAGAGGGGAAGAATCTCCGAAAACTCATCCGACACATGTGCAGACACCAACTTTTACATCTGGGTATCAGCAACTGAGCCTTCTGAAAGGAAGGTTAATAAGTAGAGCATCTTGTATCTGCACACAGACAGTGGTTTTTTGTTTTTTTGTTTTTACTTTTTTAATTGGAGGATAATTGCTTTACAATGTTGTGTTGATTTCTGCCATACAAAAAAGTGAATCAGTCATAATTATATATATATATATATGCTGTTCTTAGTTGCTCAATCATGTCTGACCCTTTGTGACCCTATGAACCGTAGCCTTACAGGCTCCTCTGTCTATGGGAATTCTCCAGGCAAGGACACTAGAGTGGGTTGCCATGCCCTTCTCTAGATCTTCCTGACCCAGGACTCAAACTGGGGTCTCCTGCATTGCAGGAGATTTCTTTTTTTTTTTTTAATTTTTAATTTAAGTTTATTTACTACTTTACAATATTGTATTGGTTCTGCCACACATCAACATGAATCTGCCACGGGCGTACACGTGTTCCCCATCCTGAACCCCCTTCCCACCTCCCTCCCCGTACCATCCCTCCGGGTCATCCCAGTGCACCAGCCCCAAGCATCCTGTATCAAACCTGGACTGGCAATTCATTTTTTATATGATATTATACATGTTTCAGCACCATTCCCCCAAATCATCCCACCCTCTCCCTCTCCCACAGAGTCCAAAAGACTGTTCTATACATCTGTGTCTCTTTTGCTGTCTCGCATACAGGGTTATCATTACCATCTTTCTAAATTCCATATATATGCATTAGTATACTGTATTGGTGTTTTTCTTTCTGGCTTACTTCACTCTGTATAATAGGCTCCAGTTTCATCCACCTCATTAGAACATTAGAACAGGAGATTTCTTTACTATCTGAGCTACCAGCAAAGCCCCATCTACATGTATGTGTGTATATATATATATATATATATATGTATATATCCCTTCCTCCTGATCCTCCCTCCCCCCATCCCACCCCTCTAGGCCGTCGCAGAGCATCAGGCTGGGCTCCCCGTGCTGTACAGCAGCTTCCCACTGCTTCCTGTTTTATGCATGGTAGTATCTATATGTCAATGCTACTTTTTCAACTTGCCCTCCCCTCCCCTTCCCCTTCTGTGTCCACATGTCTGTTGTTTACATCTGCATCTCCATTCCTTCCCTTCAAATAAGTTCATCTGTACTGATTCTTTAAGGATGATTGTGGTGTCAACATGTCATTTAGAAAGAAAATTAACAACTTATTTTAGCTTCAGTTCACGTTTTTAAAATAAAGGTACTGTCAGTTTGCTCCATATTTTTCCTTTTGGACATGATTATACGTGACAGCTCTTGAAGGGTGTGAGTCATGTACATTTGCAGTCATTTTGGTTCAAGTCTTTTTGTAAGTCTTATCTTTGCCATCATCCTGATCTTTCAGTGAGTAGTCAAGTTACATTTTAAAGGTGGACTTCCCTGAATTCTCACAGTCACAGATCTTGGCTGGAAACTGATCACAGGACACGTCTTAAACTTCAGCAAACAGAGGAGAGTAGCTGTGACAGTATTTAAGAGCTAAGTGTGAGGAGATTATATAAAGTACTGATCTTTGAAAAGGAGTGCAGGAAACAAATGGAAACCCAGTCTTCCCTCTGGTCGCATCTCACAACTCTTGAATCCCTAAATGACATAAAGACATCTGTAAGCTTGAACACTGAGTCCCTGGTTACCTAAGGATGCGGATTTGGTCTGAAATGGTGTTAAATGGCAAATCTGAGATAAATGTAAATACCAAATGTGTCATTTTGATGTATATGAACAATAATTAGATTTTAAATTACCCATCTATAAAAAACAGAATCTATAGTGCAAGAAGTTTAGTTCAATTATCTCAAGTGGAGCTGTGACAGTCTCCAAATCATCATGGGAAAAAAAACAGTTCTCATAATCCCACCATTGTTCATAAGAATGTACAGCACTTCTGGTAGGGATTGGTGTTGTAAAACCAAACAAACACAGTATAAGACTAACATGAATAAACAGAGTTGAAAGTTGAAGCTCCAATATTTTGGCCAACTGATGCGAAGAGTTGACTCATTGGAAAAGACCTTGATGCTGGGAAAGATTGAAGGCAAGAAGAGAAGGGGACGGCAGAGGATGAGATGATTGGATGGCATCACTGACTTAATGGACTTGAATCTGAGCAAACTCTGGCAGACAGTGGGGGACAGAGGAGCCTGGAGTGCTGCAGTTCATGGGGTTGCAAAGAGTCAGACATGATTTAGTGACTAAAGAACAGCAAACCTCTTAGAAGGCACAGGCTGTGTATGTACACCTCTTATCCAACACCATGGGCTGTACTCTGGAACATCTAATTACATGAAGTCTTTTGAATAAGTACTTAATTAGCTACTGAAGTTAGCTCTGGAGAAGGATCCCCTCCTCTTTTTTTTTTAAACCTTATTCTGTTTAAGATTTCTTTGGTGCCAATGAACAAACAATAGTTAAGCAACATTGGTAAGTTAATCAGGACCAACTCCTCAATTACTTGGAGGTGACTATTGCCGATACTGATATGAGAATAATATCAACTGCAGTGAGGGTATATGTTATGCCCCTTCTCTATCCTAGGCTGTGTAGTTTAAGTTAGAAGGTACAGATAGCTGGTGTTCTATAGAACACACTTATTTTCCAATATGAATGTCATAGCCATGATAAGAAAGAAAAAATTGGACTGTCGAGCGTATTTTGGAATGTGATCATGGGAGGGAAGCAGAGCATAATATGGAGGTGTTAAATGGCAGATCTGTGATAAATATAAATATCAAATGTGTTATTTTGATATATATGAGCGATAATTGGATTTTAAATTACCCATCTATAAAGAACAGAATCTATAGTGCAAGAAGTTTAGTTATGAAAATAATTATAAGGAAACGCTCTGTCGGCCTTACATACAATTTAAAAATACATGCACATATATATCGGGAACATTCAAAGTTTCCATTTTCCACCCCCAGACTTCTCAATAAAGTTATTGCAACAAGTTTGTAAAGCATGAAACGAAATATGTCTTAACCTCTATCTGTTGGTGAAGAGTGAGGATCAGACCAGAATTTCCAACCAACGTTGCAGTCTATAAATTCTTGTTACTGGTGCTTTGTTCAACAGTAGCTTCACGGGCCTATAGGGGGTCTGAGGAAAGTCACAATCTTGTCACTTTTAAAAAGAAAAGATCATATATACAAGCATGCATTTATTCATCCTTTTTTTCTTTATTCAGGACCCATTTATTGACCATTAGGTACATGCACTCTAACATTTTCAATGATGTATTTATTCCTCACGACAACTCTGTGGTAAGAAATACCAGTGTTTCAGGTTGGAGGAAACTGACTTACATAATTTGAGAACCTTGGTTAAAGTCATATAGCTTTGAAATGGTAAACCTGAGATTATCTTCTATGAACAAAGCTTCTTGTAGGCACTTTGAAACAGAAAATTCTGCCACCAAAGATTCTGGTCATCTCCAGAAGCGAAATCTACCTTAAAGATTTGACATTAATGTTTTGGATGAATTTATGCTTGTTTATTTATGGGGCTTCCATGCTGGCTCAGATGGTAAAGAATCTGTCTGCAGTGTAGGAAACCTGGGTTCAATCCCTGGGTGGGGAAGACCCCCTGGAGGAGGACGTGGCAACCCACTCCAGTATTCTTGCCTAGGAAATCCCATGGACAGAGGAGCCTGGCGGGCTACAGTCCATAGGGTCACAAAGAGTCGGACACGACTGAAGCAACTTAGCATGAAAGCGTGCATGCTTGGTTATGGAGCTTCTCTGGTGGCTCCGTGGTAAAGAACTGACCTGCCAATGCAGGAGACACTGGTTTTATTCCTGGGTCAGGCGGCTTTCCTGGAGAAGGAAATGGCAACCCATTCCAGTACGCTTGCCCGGGAAATCCCATGGACAGAGAAGCTTGGTGGGTTACAGTCCATGGAGTCGCAAAGAGTCAGAAAAAAACAACATACTTCTTTTTAAATTTTGGAAGGATAAATGACTGCTGGTAAACTTGAGTGTTATGATTAAGAAAATTAAGAGAAAGTGGAGATATGGAATTATTTATATCAAGGTACTAGATAAAGACTTTAGAAAGCTTAAATTACAGATAGGGTAAATCTTTAACGAGAAGTTTTAAAGATAGAACCTAAGACTTCCCTTTCTGATCTATTATGCATTTATCTCCTCCTAAACTTTATTAGGGTTCTTCCTCGGTGGCTCAGCAGTCAAGAATCTCCCTGCAATGCAGAAGATGCAGGGGACTTCGGTTCGATCCCTGGGTTGGGAAGATTCCCTGGAGAAGGACATGCAACCCACTCCAGTATTCTTGTCTGGAGAATCCCATGGACAGAGGAGCCTGATGGGCTACAGCCAAGAAAGTAGCACAGAGTCAGACACAACCAAAGTGACTATGCATGCACACAGGCAAACTTTATTAAATTCCATTGTATACATTACTAGTAGCTTAAACCTGAGTTTTGGTAAGCATAACCTCTGAGTTTATGTGAAGTCAAAGTCAAGATACCTTAAACGCTAATGGTGCTCTTATTTGTGTTTTGTTCAATGCAAGCGTTGAAGCCTTTATAATGGATAGTGTTAACTTCTGGTGAGAATAAATGAAAACACAGTAAAATACCTCCAAATGTTTTTACGGGAACGCTATACTCAACCATCATTTGGACAATGGGTGATGAGAATTTTACACAGATTCTTATCAAATGTGTATGTGCAGATCCCAAATTGGAAATAAAGAAGAAGAAGAAGAAAAAAAAAACCCACAAGTGCGATGCCAACAAAAGTTTATCCAATTTTGCACTCATGACATCTAAGATGAGAAAAATGAAAACAGAAAGCTTTTAAATACAGTTTTCTAAAAATACCTAAGAATATGAGATTTATGCCTATATCAAACCTAAACCATAGGAAAAGACATGAAGGAAAATATTGGCACGTTCCTGGAATATGTGGCAACGTGACATCAACTGGGAATCGATTATGTGGAGGAGAGTGACAGAAAGTATGAAACCCCATTCTGTCAATATTTCTATGAGCTTTTTTTTTTTTTTTTTTACAGATTTTATACACTTCCCTGATTCTAGCAACACATTTAGCTTGTCATTCTAATACAGTTGGTGAAATTGAACAATAACGTTGAGTGGAAATGTTGAAAGAGATAATCAAATTGATAACGTGATATAAAAATGGAGGTGAAAAACATCATTTCAAAGGAAGAGATTGTCATGATCTTATGGCCAATATGCTGCAGCATGAGAAACGCTATGGAGATAGAAGTGTATGACACGGGACTTAGCATTCTGGATAGGAAGGTGAAAGGCAATTTATATTGTTTACATGTGGCAAGATATTATTGTAAAATTAAACCAAATTATCACTTATTATACATTATGTAATAATATAAGGATCTCCATCTTGAACTCTCATCTAAGGAAAGATAACCAGCTATTTGAAATACCAGAACAATATCATTATTGGTTCCCATCAGAATGCAGTCAGTAGTATGGAGTGAGGAGAAAAGAAGCGTTTAAAGAGAATGAGAATTGAATGCTGACCGCTCACTCCTGGGTTCTGCAGTGCACGGTTACCTTGTTGAGGCAGAGATCACGGTTAACTTATCTGCATATACTCAGGACTCCATGTAGCATCCAGACTAGAATAGGTATCTAAAGATGTGGAATGAGTGAATGAAAGAATGAGTGAAGCATCGAAGTGTGCTTTTGCAAAACTGCGCACATGGTAGATTGATCTTAGGAACTGTCTGGAAGATGCAAGTCTTATAACTTGGATTATTTCAAGTAGAAAGCACTCCCACCGTGCCAACGTGTTTTGTGATTGTCGCTGCCATGTTTGTGACCTCCACTCTGATTTTCAGAGACTCCTGGTCTGTGTTTGTCTCCTTACAGTTTGTGTTCTATGCCTTTTGCTTCCTCTGACTTCACTTAACTAACTTCTCTCTGAGTCTGGCCATGAGGTGCTCTCATGTGGAATGAGAGTGTAGCTTAGCGTGAATCCCTACCTATATGAAACCGTACTGATTTGTTGAATATTCCTCCTTGGAACCCCAAAGACACCCATTGTTTTCACCTGTAATTGGCTGCTCTGCTTCACTTACACTTATTCATTTACTACTTCATTCATCATCTGGGCTATTTACTCTGTCATGATAAAGGGTGCCTGTGGTAGCTTGTTTTAGCTATTAGGTTCATAGCAAAGAATTCAGAAGTTCTTATAGGCTGCTGCTGCTGCTGCTAAGTTGCTTCAGTTGTGTTCGACTCTGTGAGACCCCATAGACGGCAGCTCACCAGGCTCCCCCGTCCCTGGGATTCTCCAGGCAAGAGCACTGGAGTGGGTCGCTATTTCCTTCTCCAATATTATAGGCTAGTGACCCTCAAAGGTGAATCTGAAAGTTATAAAGGCCTTAAAGGGAGACTCAAGAGGAGGTTTCTTGTAGTTGCACGACCCTGCCCTTGACTGTCCTGTTACTCATACACTCACATGGTGTGGTGTGCTACCAGACAGTGTCCACTGAATGCTATCCCACTACCCTCACAGCACCAGGCCAGTCCAGTGAACACAGTCCTAAAGGAAGAAGCCTTGGGCAGGAAGCCAGACTGTGTCTCAGCTGTGCCACTGACCAGCATGATCAGCTAGGGCAAACCATTCCCCACTTTGGAAAGTCACACGGAGCCTGGAATTGGATGGAATAATTTCAGGCATATTCTAATCCACCCCAATTGCATTGTTTGCTGGGTTTCACTGTGGGGCTAAAACGCTGCTAGTCCAGCAAAAGTGAGATTAAAACTGGGATCACTGAGGAACAGAGTCCCGGGACGATCTCTGATACAACGACAGGCAGATTATGTTGAATCTGGACAAATTTCAGAAGCATTAGAGGCTCAATGCCAACCCCCCAACCGCCTGGCCCTTCTATTAGTTGTAATGCCCAGGAGCCCTTCCCATGAGCACGTGTTTGAGATGATCTGGAATGGAAGCCCTTGCACTGGGAGCCAGCAAGCAGGTTCCAGATGCCACCTGCCTTCCATTCAGTGTGATCACGGGGCATCTGTGCCTCTGTGGTCTCCACTTCCTTTGTGAAGACACAGCTTCTAACTTTCATCATCTGTTTTCTGATAGAGAAGCTGATGGGTTGGCCTGGAGAATGCATCCATCATTTCTGGGGAATTTAAGCTGACAGGACTCCAGTTTGTCTGACATAATGGTGGGAGAGCAGAGCTCTGAGCCAGCACCCTCCCTGGCCTGCAAGAAAGGCTAACAGAAGGTCACAAGGCTCGGGTTCCAGAGCCTGTGAGGGACAGGTAGGACTCCAGGACTGAAGTCCACACTGGAGTTGCCCGGCCCCCTGTGAACCCTGCTCCATGACAGGTCCATCAGGTGTCCTGGGATGGCCTTTCTCTCTTTTTGCTAAAGAACCAGGGTGGAGAGCTCCTAATCCGTCACTCCCAGAGGTCCTTGGAGCCTTCTTTGATGATAGCCAGAATGACTCGCCATTCATGACGGCTTCCTTGAAATCTTATTCCATTATCTTTTTCACTTTAAATTTTCATCTGAAAGAGAATGAACATCGCTGAGGTGGTGATTTTGTTCATTCTCATCAGGGAGGTCCAACAGGCTCTGCTGGTTCCACTCGGAGGCATGGGGAGTCTGCCCTGGTCGGTGGAGAAGGTTTTGCTGGGAGCTGACACACTCCTTTAACTTTTACAAATTGCTCTCCTTATTGGGCCATCAGAAATGATGCTTATTGAATTTTCTCCAGGTAGTCTCTCTACCTGTGACATCTTTCCTGATGGAACAGGAGATTTACTCCAGATCACTGATTCTGTCACTGGAGACAGGCATGGCTGTCAGCCCAAATTCACCAGTGGGACCCCCAGCCTTCCCTCCATGCTCCCACTCTGTATTAAGCCAGCATCTCCCAGGGCCCAGCACCTTACCCATGGACTGAGGTACACCAGGCTTCCCTGGCCTTCACTGTCTCCTGGAGTCTGCTCAAACTCACGTCCATTGAGTCAGTGATGTCACCCAACCATCTCATCCTCTGCCTCCCCCTACTCCTTCTGCCCTCAGTCTTTCCCGGCATCAGGGTCTTTCCCCACGAGTTGGCTTTTCACATCAAGTGGCCAAAATACTGGAGCTCCCAGTAGGTATAATGTTATGATATATATATATATTTTATATTTAAAACAAAGTGGATTTAGAAAGTTTATTGTCATATTTACTGAATTGCTTAAACTGATTTTATAAAGTTGTAATGAAAAAATACACAGAAAGACTGTGTCTGCCACATCTTTCTCAAGGACAGCTTGGTGTAATGTCCAGACGATGGTCTGGTACCTGCCTCAGAGATACCCCAGGGGCAGAATAGGAGGGTGTGTTTCCTTGTATACCTGACAGGGAAGGAAGGGCTGTCTTGTTGGTTTACAGTGAGCTGACATCCACCCCTGTGAGTGTGACTTGCAGTTCTCTCCTTGAAAGAAAGGCCCAGGCCTGTCAGGAGACCCACCACATGCAGGCAAGGCATGTGCTGTTTGCTTGTGCCTGTCACAGCTGTGTCCTTCACGCGTGTGTGTGCACCTCGGGCTTCTCTCTCCAGAGGAGAAGGGACTCGTCGCATACGAGGGAAACCGAGGCTTGGAGAGGCCCAGCATCTTCCCGGGTCCACAGCTAGGACAGGCCAGGCCGTGGCTGGCTTCCCAGACCTGCCCGCCCCTCCCCGGACTGCTTCCTTCAAGGTGCGCTTCTCACATGTCATCACACACAGGTGAGGGAGTTCACACTAGCCTGGGCCGTTCTGTCTCCGCAGAAGGATATTTTGAAAACGTGCACCGTTGTTCTGTCCACACTCCTTCCCGACAGGCTCTGGCTCTGGCTGGTGGCCAGTGCCATAGACAGTCCTGCCAGGCCGTGTCCACAGCTGCTCCCAGGGTGGGACCTGGCTGAGGAACCAGGCACCGTCTCCCAGCCCAGCCATCTGGTCGCTCGTACCTGGAGGGAGAGACCCAGGCCGCAGGCCTGAGGGCCTGTCCCCCGAGCCCCTCAGAAGACACAGCCGGGACCACCCTCCCTGCCTGGAGCCCGAGCCGACCAGGCCCACGGTCAGCCTGACGCCCACCCTCTGCCTCCGTCCGGAGTCTGCCCTTCAAGTCCCTGCAGCTGGAGCCCCAGCAGGGCGCCATCCTTCGGGCAAACTCTGAAAACGCTCAAGCTGAATAAAACTGTCGTCGTTCACGGTTCCTTCTCTTCTTTCTCTACCATCTGGAGCCTCAACCTGTCCGGCTTGCGAGCCCAGATCTGCGTCCTGTCGGCTCCTGTCAGTCGTCTGCTGAGCCTTCTCATGGGCGGTTCTCCCCCGAGAAGGGATTTGCTGGCTATTTCCGTCCCCTCCCCTGCACGCCGGCGCCCTGAGAAGCTCCTCGCCGCAGCCTGGCTCCCCGGGCACCTCTGCACCTCCCCGCTTCTCCATCTGCTCGGAGGATATTCCTGCCTCTCTGCACCGAAGCAGGGCCTGGCGGGGCCCGCGGGTGCCAGCAGCTGCCTTCTCTGGGCATCACCACTGACACCCTGCCCATCCCAGGGGCCAGGAGGACATCCGAACTGGGGCTTTCCTACATTTAAACTATGTTTCTGGAGGAACAATTGAAAATAGATTAGGATCCAACCTTAACACATGTTTTTGAAATAACAAAAGGAAAACAAGTGGACAAAGAGAAAAAACACCCAGCAAAATGCTCCCGATCCTAAAGGGTTAAGGCTTTGAGCTACAGGGATGCCGCCAGTGCACACAAATCATCGTGTCCTTGTGCAGAGACAGACAAGTGTATGGGTCAAATCGTGTCCCCCAGAAAGAGTCACTGAAGTCCTAACCACTAGGACCTCAAAATGAGATCTTGGAAACAGGGTTGTTGATATAGATTTAATTGGTTGAGTTATAATAAGGCCATCAAGTAAATGGGCCTTTAATGCAATATGATGTGTCCTTATAAGAGGAGGGGAGATTTGGACTCAGGCACAGAGAGGAGACCATGTGAAGACATGGGGAACAAACTGGAAAATTGAGATGGACGTGTACACACTTCTATATATAAAATGGATAACCGACAAGGACCTACTGCATAACACAGGGAACTCTACTTAATACTCTGTAATGGCCTATCTGGGAAAAGAATTTATAAGACAGTGGATCTATGTATATGTGTAACTGATTCACTTTGCTCTATTGCAGAAACTAATACAATATTGTCAACCACCTATTCCCCAATAAAAATTAAAAACAAGAAAAAAGAAAGGGCACAGGCAGAAGGTGGATTTGTACAGATGGAGGCTAAGACGCACATGATGCATCACAGCTCAGGGAAGCCTAGAGCTGCCACGGCTGGTAGAGACAAGGGGAGTCCTTTGCAGGCCTCTATGAGAGACCTCGGACATGCAGTTGACACCACCCTTATGGCAGAAAGTGAAGAAGAAATAAAAAGCCTCTTGATGAAAGTGAAAGAGGAGAGTAAAAAAGTTGGCTTAAAGCTCAACATTCAGAAAACGAAGATCATGGCATCTGGTCCCATCACTTCATGGCAAATAGATGGAGAAACCGTGGAAACAGTGGCAGATTTTATTTTTTTGGGCTCCAAAATCACTGCAGATGGTGACGGCAGCCATGAAATAAAAAGACGCTTACTCCTTGGAAGAAAAATTATGACCAACCTAGACACCATCTTAAAAAGCAGAGACATTAGTTTGTCCAGAAAGGTCCATCTAGTCAAGGCTATGGTTTTTCCAGTAGTCATGTATGGATGTGAGACTGTAATGAAAGCTGTGTGCCAAAGAATTGACACTTTTGAACTGTGGTGTTGGAGAAGACTCTTGAGACTCCCTTGGATTGCAAGGAGATCCAACCAGTCCAGCCTAAAGAAAATCAACACTGAATATTCATTGGAAGGACTGATGCTGAAACTGAAGCTCCAATATTTTGGCCACCTGATGTGAAGAGCTGACTCATTGGAAAAGACCCTGATGCTGGCAAAGATTGAGGGCAGGAGGAGAAGGGGGCGACAGAGGATGAGATGGTTGGATGGCATCACCCACTCAATGGATATGAATTTTCACAACCTCCTGGAGACAGTGAAAAACAGGGAAGCCTGGCATGCAGCCATCCATAGGGTCACTAAGAGTCAGACATGACTTAGTGACTGAACAGCAGCAATAGGCAGAGATGCCAGCGAGCTTGTTCTGTATGTGCAAACACACCAAAGAAAGACCCTGTGAGCAGAGTGAAATAACAGCATCTACTCACTCAGAAGAGATCTCACCAGAACCCAACCAGGTTGGCCCCCTGAGCTTGGACTTCCAGCCTCTGGAACGGCAAGAAATACATTTCTGTTGTTTAGGCCACCCAATCTATGGCATTTTGTTATTCCAGGCAGAGCTGACTAAGACAGTCATCATTTTCTTGAAACCAGATGTCACCCTGTGCACGTCTACACGTTGCTCCTGAGAGCCCCTGCCGCACTCGCTCTGAACAGAACAGAAGCTTTATCAGGGGTCATGTTCACAGAAGCTCCTGAGAACCTGCTCTCTGCCAGCCACTGGGTTAGGTGCCAAGGACCCTGAGATGAGCCCACAAACCAGAGTCCCTGCCTCATACTAGGAGCTAGACAATGATCTATGCTGAATGGCGGGTGTCCTCCAACATGTGTGCTGGGAAAGAACCAGAGCACAGGAATTCCTTACTCAGTCTGCTTTACTGATGGAGAAATAATCGAGAATACTCAGTCTTTTAAAAATGGTTTAGGGATATACGAGAGTTTCAACTGACAGAAAGTTCAAGAACAGAGTCCCCAAGATCACCTTTACTTCTGACACCAACTGCAAGGTTGGGGAAAATTCCCAAAACTACCTTCAGTTTCAACGATTCCCTAGAAGGAATCAGAACTCACTAATAGATGTTATCCTTGTATAGTTTATGAAAGGGAAGGAATGCAGAGTATAATCAGTGAAGGGAAAAGATGCACAGGGCAGAGTCTGAGAGGGTTTCAAGGTAAAGCTTCCATTCCCCTCTCCCCATGGACGCAGAATGTGTCCTGATACGGATGCATGACAAGACACAGGGAGTATTGTCAACAAGGTACCTAAGCCCCAGCTTCAGAGTTGTCACTGAAGTTGTGCTTCAGAGTTGCTGCTGCTGCTGCTGCTAAGTCACTTAAGTCGTGTCTGACTCTGTGCGACCCCATAGACGGCAGCCTACCAGGCTCCTCCGTCCATGGGATTTTCCAGGCAAGAGTACTGGAGTGGGGTGCTGTCGCCTTCTCCGGTCACTGGTGCTTAAGTAACCATAATTGATTGATTGCCCATATATTTAATCTCAGCTTCCAGATCCAGGGTTACTCTGTGATCCAAAACTCCACCTACATCTCATGGTCATCTTCATGTGTGGCTTGTTTCCATCCTAAGGTGTAGCTGGCCCACCCTCAGGCCAGACTCTTCCCTAATCGATGATGGTCCTGTTAAACATGACAGATTACCTTCTAGAAGCCAAAGGCAAAGGCCATGCCTATCTTTGTGTGTGTATTAGCTGTTCAGTTGTGTCTGACTCTTTGCAACCCAATGGACTGTAGCCTGTCAGGCTCCTCTTTCGTGTTCTCCAGGCAAGAATAATGGAGTGGGTTGGTGTCTCCTCCTCCAGGTGATCTTCCTAACCCAGGGATCAAACCCACGTCTCCTGCTCCGATCTTTGGGAAAGACCAAATTCTTTACTCCAAGAGAACATTGTAAGAGCCCATAGCTATAGTGTTCAGGAAAAATTTGACACAGCCTGAAGAATACAACGTGGTGGAAATAATAGTGTATTCAGTGCCAGACAGACCAAGATTTGAAGTGGAGGTCAGCCCATTGCAAACTGAAAATTCTAGACTGGCCTTTTCATTTCTCTGAACCTCAGTTTCTCATCTACAAACTGGAGAAAATGTTTCTATATCAAATTGTGGGATTTGCTTAGAAGCTGATTTTTAAGCATCTACTATAGTCCCTGGCACCAAACAGGTGGCTAAATAAACAACCTTTCCCTCCCATTTCTTTCTCTCTCTCTCTGCACCTTACTCCTCCCTGACAAGAAGGGGCTGCTGAGTAGGCAGACACCTCTTCTCGATCTAGCAGCTGCTCCTGCCTCCAGTAGGATGGTTCTAACAGGAGAGAGCTTTTTTTTTTTAAACACACACTTTAAAAAAATCCACTCTCCCGTGCTATGTTAGTGATTTCAACAGCTGTGAGTCAAAAGAAACTATCACAGGGTGTGATTTCCATGGCAACTGCCATGGTTACAGAAGAGAAAGGAAAGGAACGGGGGAGACTGCCTCGCTGTCCACTTTCCTCCCGTGATGTCCACCCAGGGTCCCTCCACACTCCCTCCAGAAGGATGACCTGCTTGCCACTTTTACGGAAATTATCTTTGAGTGACGTTGCTGGGCCACTTGGAGGAAGACTTGGAAGGCTCTGGTTTTGCCTGCCCAGTCTCTCAATTTAGAAAACCAACAATGAGATGAATCACTTCAAGTGGTGATGGCTTTATCACAGGATCTGGATGACCAGCTACCAAGAATGTGGAAGGGCATGGGGAGTGGGCCCGTGGGAGAGGCTTGGGGCGGGGAGCTTGAGGGGGTGGTCTTGATGAGTTGGAGGTATGACTCAAGTATGTTTTAAGGCTCATCCCACCCTAGTCAAGAATAATCATTTTCAGGCCAGCACCTACGCCAGTAGTAGGATAAATCCAATACAGTAGATGAAGAAGCAACTGCTACTTCCCAGAGGTCAGGTACTCATGAAGTAGGCACAAAATGTGACTATTTACCTGTTTGAGATATTTAGTAAAAAAAAAAAAGAAAAAAGAAATGGATGTAGAAATGTTTTAAGTCTAGAAAGGAAGTCAGGACATTATGCAACTCAGAAGAACATGGGAACCTAACAACCATCATGAAAGCATCTACTGTGCTTGAAAAGGCTCAGCATCGGCTCCACGAGGATTCAGAAAATTGATGTTGCCCCTGAAGACTTCCATGAACTGGCCTCTGCTTACTCTTCTTTCTTTATTTATGTGCTTGTTTTTGGCTGTGCTGGGCCTTCAGTGCTACCCACATGGACTTTCTCTAGTTGCATAGAGCAGGGCCTCCTCTTTACTGTGATGCATGGGCTTCTCATTGCGGTGGCATCTCTTGTGGTTTACAGGCTCTAAGGCACAGGTTCAGGAGTTGTGGCCTGCAGGTTTAGTTGCCCCCATGGTGTGTGGAATCTTCCAGAATCAGGGATCAGATCCATGTTCCCGGCGTTGGCAGGTGAATTCTTAACCACTGGACCACCTGCTCACTCTTTTTAAGGGCTGCATGCTTTCTCACCTCTTTGCTTCTACCTGTAAATTTTTTCCTTTTTTTTTTTTTCGTTTTATCTGAAATGAAATGGCAACAAGCAATACCACCACCTTCTCTCAAGTGTCACATCTTCTGAAGTGCTGGCTTGCTGCTGCTGCTAAGTCGCTTCAGTTGTGTTCGACTCTGTGCGACTCCATGGACGGCAGCCCACCAGGCTCCTCCATCCCTGGGACTCTCCAGGCAGGAACACTGGAGTACATTGCCATTTCCTTCTCCAATGCATGAAAGTGAAAAGTGAAAGTGAAGTCGCTCAGTCGTGTCCGACTCTTAGTGACCTCATGGACTGCAGCCTACCAGGCTCCTCCGTCCATGGTATTTTCCAGGCAAGAGTACTGGAGTGGGTTGCCATTGCCTTCTCCGAAGTGCTGGCTTAAGCATCTCTTATTTGCAAAACATTCCTCATTCCTCTAGGTAGCCTTGGACCCCTGTCCCTACAACAGATGTTCTCAACCTATTCTCCTCAACCTCTGCATAAGCAACTGCCACTTCTGGCATCTCCAGTGTCACCTCCTCCCTGAGGTTCCATGGTTTTCCCAGTAGGCACTCCTGTCACACTTGATCTGACTACTTAATATGATCTCTCATGTAGATTCATTTATGTGTGTCTTAGTCACTCTTGTGACACAAAGAGTTGTGTCCAGCTCTTTGCAACCCTGTGGACTGTAGCCCACAGGCTTCTCTGTCCATGGGATTCTCCAGGTAAGAATACTGGAGTGGGTTGCCATGCCCTCCTCCAGGGGATCTTCCCAACCCAGGGACTGAAAATGGGTCTTCCACATTATAGGCAGATTCTTTACCATCTGAGCCACCAGGGAAGCCCAGATGGGTTTATACATAGGCCCTAACTCCATTGCCAGCCTATTATTTTTGAGAATGAATATAGATGCTTGACTTACTATTGTATGTCCTTAATGTCTGGCACCTGATAAGAAAATAAGTATTTGTTCAAAGATATAGCAGTTTTGCAAGAATACATGTGGAATAAATATTAGTTGGATGAGTAATACAATTTTATCAAAGGATAGACATTTTTTAGTTGTTTATATAGAGGATATTTTATATTAATTGTACTTGCATAAGACAAATTTCCTATGGATGCCTTAACAGAAATCTTCAGGCTGAGTGGCTTCAAACATCAGAGATTCCATCTCTTACAGTCCTGGAGGCCAGAGGTCTAAAAGTAGTCCCAGCTACTTGGCGGGCTGAGGCTGGAGGATCACTTGAGCCCCGGAGTCCTGGGCTCTAGCGTGCTATGCCAATCGGGTGTCCGCACTAATTTCAGCATCAATATGGTGACCTGCTGGGAACTGGGGGCCACCAGGTTGCCTAAGGAAGGGTGAACCTGTCCACACTGGAAACTGAGCAGGTCAAAACTCCCGTGCTGATCAGTAGTGGGATCATGCCTGTGAATAGCCACTACACTCTAGCCTGGGCAACATATAAAGTGTTTGTAGGAGCATGCTCTCTCAGTTCAGTTCAGTTCAGTCACTCAGTCATTTCTGACTCTTTGCGACCCCATGGACTGCAGCACGCCAGGTCTCCCTGTCTATCACCAACTCCCAGAGTTTACTCAAACTCATGTCCATTGAGTCAGTGATGCCATCCAACCACCTCATCCTCTGTCGTCCCCTTCTCTGTCTTCTTCTTACTGGCCGGGGCACTAATCCCATCAAGGGGGCCCCACCTTTATGATCTCTAATCCTAACTACCTCCCAAAGGTCCCACCTCCATATCCATCACAATGGAGGCTTGGGCTTCAACATAGGAACTTGGTGAGGAAGAAGGGGGATATAAAATTCCATGTGCAGCAATGGTTTAATCTGAGGTGACCTGGAAAACTTTGTGCAGAAGTAGGACTGGGAGTGAGAAGGCAGTGGAATAGGGCACTGCGGTCAGGGCCAATCTGCTAAAGGCCGTGTGGGTGTCAGTTTATCGCTCCCACCTCGGCATAGTTAGCTAGATGGTATGCAGAAACTTGATCTGGAGTTACGGACAAGGCCAGTGGGATGCTGTCCAGGACTGAACACCACTAGATTGGCACTCTCACACCTGAGCCCGGGTCAGCCCGGGACAAATGTTCTGGGCTGGGCCCAGCCCCACAGTATCTGACTTGGTAAGTCTGGAGAAAGGCCCAGAGCCTGTGCTTCTTTTTTTTTTTTTAATTTTATTTTTTAAAGTATAGTTGATTTATAATGTTTCTGGTATACAGCAAAATGATTTAGCTATACACACACACACACACACATATATTTCATATTCTTTTCCATTATAGGTTATGCCAAGATATTGAATATAGTTCCTTGTGCTCCCCTTGAGTCTGCACTTCTGACAGGTTCTGGGTGATGCTGGTGTGGCTGGTCTAGGTCCACGTGGTAAGAACCACTGTGCTGAGTAAGACCCCCAAGACCCTGCAGTTCTGCATGGTTGGTATTTCCCCAGGAGGCACCAAAGCCTGACTGTCCTGAGCACACAATACCAGCATGGATAGGCAGCCTTGCAACTCCATGTCACACCCAATTTCTCAAGCCCTGGGAAAACAGGTTGATGTATATCTGGCCTTTTGAAGTCCTTTAGCTGAATGATGCATGTGCCCTTTGATCATTGCTAACATGTTGGTAAGTAGTTTGGTGATGAGAAGCTCCCAACATACAAAGTTGCAGTGGAAAAGTCCTGGCTTTTCTACTATTGAAGAAGTAAAAAGGGAAACATGGCCATGGCCATTTCTTATTGATGTAGATAGATAGGGAGCTAGATAATATTTATTGATCAATAAAATACATCAATATATAGTGATGTATATTGCATATAGGGCTTCCCTGGTGGCTCAGCTGGTAAAGAATCTTCCTGCAACACAGGACACCAGGGTTTGATCCCTGGGTTGGGAAGATCCCCTGGAGAAGGGAACAGTTACCCACTCCAGTATTCTGGCCTGGAGAATTCCATGGACTGTATAGTCCTTGGGGTCGCAAAGAGTTGGACATGGCCAAGAGACTTTCACTTTCACTTCACTTTCATATTGCATATATATTGATATTGGTATAGATCTGTATCAATATGAGAGAGAGAAGAGAAAGAATATGCAAATGTTCCATAGTAGCCAAGCATAAAACAAAAAGGTCCAAACCAAGGCAGCCTCAGGATTTAGGAGCATAAGAAACAGCAGAGCCACCATGGGGGCAGGTGGCAGAACAGGTGCAATGATCCCAGAGTTAAAGCTGGAGCTCGGCAAGACGCCTCAGATGGCAGGGAGGTAGAGACAAAGATGAAACACGGGGCGATGTGATTAAATGAAGGCCGAGCGTTGGGCTGGCTGAAGCACTGTGTGAAGACCTAGGCTCTGCCCTGCACGTGTTTTATTTGGTAAAAAATTCCCTGAGGAAAGTGATTTAGGACACAGCATCCGTCATGCCAGGTGCTCGGAAAGGTTCGCTTGTACGGATTTAGAGGTAATTTTGTTACAGTCCTTTGGTTTCTTTCGAAAGCTTGGTGATTGTTTTCAAGAACTTCCCAAGCATTCACTCAATAAGTATTTCCTGAATGCCTTCTATGTTATAGTTACCACAGAGGCTGTAGTTTAAGAAATGCCATGGTGTCTCCATCACGGGGCCTACTGTGGAACAGGTAAATAGAAGTTAACCAAGAATCCCCCATCTGGGTGAACTGACCACCTGCCTGTGGAGGATGGCCATGTCAGATAACAACAAGGTATAACAGAGAAATCTCACCCGACCAGGAAGCTGGAGAGAAGGTTAGTGAACTATGCCATGTGCCCTGAGACCACAGCAGCGACTAGGACGTAACTCATGCAGAAGCAGTATTTTGTCTTCACACTTGGAGCAGGAAGTCCCATTTTATCCTCCCAGTGACCCCGGAAGGTGAATGGTGTTATCACTGATTTAAAGGAGGAATCTGAGGCTAAGGGTCACAAACCAGGAAGTAGCAAACTGAACTCATACCCCTGGTCTTTGGTGAGTCCTGATCTCTGTCTCGATGACCTCATCACTATTTTGTTTGAGAGTAGTGACTCCGGGCGACAGGTGTCCGAACTAGAAGAGATCTTAAAAGAAGAGATCATTTAAGTATCTCATGTTTTGTTTGGAAATGAAAGAACTGAGATCAGAGAAGGGACTTGCATCACAGCTGGAGTTTGGGGCAGACACAGGATGATTTCCTGCCTCCATGTCGGTGTTCTTTGTGGTCCAGCCCGCCTCCTCAAGGGCCCCCCTCCACTCATCCCAGGCTGCACTGTTCCCCACCTGCAGCCATCCCCACGTAGAGGCAGAGGTAACTTCCACAAGCCTGGGTTTCACCTAGAGGACTAGGTCAAAGGTTGCTGGGCTCTCCTCCAGAGTTTCTGATTGAGCAGGTCTGAGTGGGGCTGAAAATTTGCATGTCTAAAAAATTCCCAGGTGATGCTGGCCCTGCTGGTCCCAGGACCACACTCAGAACTAGTCACTGAGCCAGAGCACAGAAAATGCCTGTGATGAGAGTGATTCCCGTTTTGAAACTGACAGACCCCGAAGTGCCTTGAATACTCTCCTTAGGTAACTCGCTTATCAAAGCCCCCTGCTCCTTCTCACCATCCTCTCTCATCCTGGAATGGCAACTCCCTTCCTGTATCCCAATCCCATCTACCCTTTAATATCCAATTCGAACGGTACTTTCTGCTGGAAGCATCCATCATACTTCTTCTCCCAGCTGGAATCTGAGCTACACTGAATCTGGGAGGCTTCTTGTCAGTCTCAGCATCAGTTTCCCCACGGGCTTCCTATTCCAGTTATCAGCTCACAGAGATGGCACCTGATCTATTTTTGTGTCTTTCATAGTGGCCTCCACCCTCCTAGCACAAACTAGCTCTTCCGTAGACACATATTCAACCGTGATGTCAAACCTTGAAGAGCATTTAACCACACGTTTTCACGTTTCATATTCCTTAAAGGCTTATGAAGCAGTTTGAGCAGGAATATTGCCCCCTTATTTTTAGAACAGGAAAAAGAGGACACACACAGAGAGATTGCAAATGACACACTGAAGGACCATGGCTGTGCCATCTTGGGTCCCAGCAAAAGGATAATTGATGCATTCTGGGACTCTCCTGGTGGTCTGCTCTTCCAATGCAGCCAAAAACAACAACAAAACAAAAGATAATTGGTGCATTCCAATGGAATATCAAGGAGAGTTTAAGAAGGGATGGTTTACAATGATGTGGGCAGTGTTTAGAGAAAACAAGGAGGAAACAGGTCCTGAGATGGGAAGCTTTACCACCCTGGAGAAGACACTAAACCCTAGAGAAGGCGCCATGTGGAAAGAGCCCCCTGAGAAGAACTCTGGGCCTTGGTAGAGGGAGTTACCTCTCTGCAGAAGCCTGCCAGGAAGGGAGGTGGAATCCCCCGACCTCACCATCCATCCCTCATCCTCATCTCTCAGCCCCACCTCCCAGTTGTCAAACTCAGTGGAAGGCGAAGATGAGGGCCTCAGCCCCAAGTTCACATGCACTCTGCATAGTGCAGAGTGGAGAGAAAGAGGGGTGGGTTTGAAAGCACTGAAGGAAGACATCCCAGGCATTGATTCCAACCTGTAGGGTTTTTTTTTTTTTTTTAATTTTGCATTTTCTCTTCAACCCTGCTGCTTCTACAGACTCATCAATCTTCCTGTTAAAAATGTCTACTCCGTGGAATGTAGATGGTTTATTGATAAAGACAGGGCAGTTTAATTAAATTTTAGATGGAATTGCTTCAGAAAAAGGCTCATTTTGGAATCACACTTTCAAACAAACTTTCTGCTTTATGATCGCTAGTTTCTTAAAAAAAAAAAAAAGTCAACAAACCATAACACCAAAAACATTGTTTCATGCTATCTTATTACAAACTGCCTCCCTGAGCAGATTGCACGTTTATACTCTGTGGTAGAACTTAACATACACTGGGATGATGGTAAAAAAAATGAAATGAATTTTCAACAAATAATCAAGGATGCAGTTTCGAAAGACTGGTGGAATTCTTAGTACAATAATCTTTTTTTTTCTAAGTCATGTATATTTTATGAGTCTGAAACAACTGATTCCAATAAGTCTTTGGGCTATGGAAGCAGAGTAGGAACACAAAGTAACGTAGCATAGCATAATATATGAAGCAATCATTCAAACGTAGCTTGCAGTACACACGTCAATAAACTTCCGCTGTATTGAAGTTAGTGAAGTATAGGAGATATTCAAGCAGAAGATGTTTATTCAATGCAGCGTAAAAAAAATCCATTTTTCTTCGGCTTGCCAAATGTGCCTGAGAGTTATTACTAATTTATCATGAAAAAGCAACCGCTGGTGTGGTATAAGCAAGGAAAACTGGGTAATTCCTCATCTTGTTGTTTTGGACTTGAACGAGATGCCAAGCTGTTGTTGTTCAGTTGCTAAGCCCTGTCCGACTCTTTGCGACCCCATGGACTGCAGCACGCCAGTCTCCTCTGTCCTCCACTGTCTCCCGCAGTTTGCTCAAATTCATGTCCCTTAAGTCGGTGATGCTGTCTACCATCTCGTCCTCTTATAATGATTGTGGTCCATGGGGTGAGATGGTGCCTTGACTCACTGGATGTTCAGACAGTGCTGAGAATGCTCATGTGGGTGTCAGAAGACTTGGGTTCTACCTGCAGCTCTTTCAGGAGCCACTCTGAGACTCAGGGGTAAAGGCAGAGGACTGAAATGGAAACTTGAACGTCCCTTCCAGAGATGGAGTCTGTGATTCTCAGATGCAGTGGCAAACCTGGCTGCATGCTGTGTGATGTTTCACAGTCTCTCCTTTGGGCCCGCAGCCTGACTGTCTCCTAGGGCAGAAAGCTTGCTCCTGGCAGGATGTGACCCACAGCAATGCTTTCTGCCCGCCTCTTTGCAGCTCAGATGATGAAGGCCTTCTGTAGAGAAGACTGACTTGTGAAGCCAGACACCGTAGCCCTGGAGCAATTTCAAGATGGTGAACCCTGAGTGGTGGTGGTTGTGCTTGTTTCCTGCAAACCACCGCAGACTTTGTAATCTGCATTCCTTTTCTCCCAGTTTCTGTGCATCAGCATTCCAGAGAGAGCTTAGCTGGGCCCATTGCTCCAGGTCTCCCAGGGCTGTATCCAGAATGTGGGCCAGGCTGCCTTCTCATTAGAGAGCTTGTTCTGAATTCATTTCCGGGAGGCTCATGGTTGCCTCTGCAAGGCCCACTGGAGGGTCTCTCTTTAGGAAGTGGCCACCACCTGATCAAGCCAGGCCCACCCAGTATGATCTCAAACTTGCTCAAGGTCCCACCTGATTTGTGACTTTAATAACACTTGCAAAATCCCTTACCCTTTGTCCTACCACAGACCCTAATCACAAGAGTGATGTGACTCCATAACCAGAGACTCTCTCTACTCAATGACGGGAGGTCAAACAGGGAAGAAAAGACCCCAGAGGGCTGAGACCCTGGAAACCCATACTCTAGAACCCTAATAAATACTTTTTATATGCCATTTTTTTTTTAAGACCAAGAGCTTTAAGTCTACTTCCTTGGAAAAAGTGTTCATAATGAATGTTCCCATCCTTTGAAATCTCCTGGCAGGGTTTCTTGGCTTCCCACTATACTCTGCGTTTTGCTGATAGTTTATCATTTCTCTGCTTGGTTTCCTCCAAGTAGTCTGCACGTTACTTAAGAGCAGAGACTAGGATTTTTGAATCTTGGTATTTAGCCTGTCAACTTCTACATGGTGGATACTCAGTAATTAATGACTGATTGCTAGTATTAAAAATACTTGATGTGTATACAGTTTTTCAGAGTTTATAAGTCACTTTCATAGGCTTTATTTCATCTGATAGCTCTGTAAGTGCATACAGCAGAAATTAATGTATCATTTTCAAGGTAACTTATTGAAAGATGGAGTAGTAGCCAAAAAACGATGCTCTTGAATTGGCCATGTTGTCAATCAAGTAACATACAAGAGAATAAATGCAGATGATAACTTTTGTCTACATCATACCTTCTCTGGCTTATATATTTTTTACCATTACTAAGACTTTCAGATTAATTCATTTTATTAATGTTGCACGGTATCAACACTTCTGTATTTAAGGAAATGGCTTTGGGGAAGGGATGCTTAAATGGACCAAGTGAGGAAATTCCTCTCAAATTGTATGGCTCCAAACCCTAGGAATCAGCATAGACTAGATTGGTCTCATTTATAAATGTGCTTCCTCAGCTTTATTACCCCCGTTGACATATTTTTAAATGAAAATATTCAAATGGCATACAATTGCTTAATGTAGCAGAACAAATGTCATGAGACAAAATAAATGTAAACTTACAGGTTTCATGGAAAAAATATATGAAATAAAGCACGGCTATAGCAAATGATTCACTTAAGAAGATCATGAACCATGAGATGCTACATCTACTGGTCCACTTACACTCTTCTTGTCTGACTTCCCATTCAGCTACTCAGAAGGGGAAGCCATCAGGTCCTCCTAGTGATTGCCCTTGAGAATGATGTTATGTTTGGAAGGCAGTCTACATCCCAGGAGAAAGGCACATCTTCCGTTCCCTTAAATAGATGCTATTGAGTCAAGGCCATGTGCTCACATTTTCACATGTCTCATATTTTCCCCTTCCAATGGTGCTGACTGTCTGAATTAGTCATGAAGCACATGTACAGTGACCTGAGGCAAGACACTAGCTCAGTGAGTCTGTAGTTTAAAAAGCAAGTGCACCCTTCACTGTGGAAATATCTCACTGTACTTAAAGATTAAGCTTCTCCTCAAACATCTTACTGGGGAAAGGGAAGCATACTCCACATAGAACCTCTGATTGTTCTCGGGGAAGCGTTCTGTGTAGCAGGAGTCACTAACTTGCAGGATTTCTGAGCTGGAAGCCCCACTCTGGCCATCAGCTAGTTTTGTGACTTAGCGCATCACTTACTTTTTCCTTAACTCTAAAATGTTTTGATTAGGCAAAATCCAAAGGACTCTTTTGGAGGAGGGCATGGCAACCCACTCCAGTATTCTTGCCTGGAGAATTCCATGGGCAGAGGAGTCCGGTGGGCTGTAGTACATGGGGTCAGACTCAGCTGAGCACGTGCACAGACACACGTGTCCACACACACACAAGGACTCTTTTAGTCTTTGAATTACTTGTAAAATAATATACATATGAAGATATTGGCCATTTTATCGCAAACTGTTCACTTTACACATTTTCGACCCCATATGTCCCTCTCATTGTTTTTATGTATCAAGTGTGGATGATAGAATTGCTTGCCTCCAGAACACTGGAGATGGTCAAGCAAAGCATCCAAGGTGATTGAACTCAAATTCATTTCTTTTAACTAACCTTTAATGCATAGATAAAATGTGCTGCCATTGAGCTGTGATATTCCGGTAAAAGAACTTAAGGAAATGTCAAGGATAAATATATACAAAGCTCATATGGAAAATCACTTTGAGTTATCTGATGTTATGTGGGAAAAAGTGTTAGTGATGGATGGTCAGATAGGAAGCTATAGAAGTTTATTGATGTTGTCACCTCGAATCTCGTTTCCCTGGAAAGTCTCTCCTTCAAAGGGCACGTTCTCTCCAGCAAACATGCTCCAGACTCAGGGAGAATCTTGCAATGACCCATAGATAGTATAACTAACAGCTAGTCTATGCCTAGTAGACAAGTGAGTCTTTGTGACCAAATTGTTTGCCTCCAAAAACCAGGGGCAAATGTTTTCTTTGAACTACATCACAAATTGTGTCAAATCACTATTTAAGAAATTAAACTGGCCTGCAATAAAACATTAATCATGTGACATGATTTAATTTACCAGGACAACCTGAGAAGCATAAAGAATCTCTTGTTATCTCAGAGGCACAAGGATCGCCTCCTGTGTGGCTGAGCCAGCCTGTCAGCTGAGAATGGGAAAAGCTACAAGGTGAGACAGACCATATGTCGCACACTCTTACAGATGGAAGCTAGGAAACCCAAGTTACAGTTCCACTGGAGGGTGGACAGGAGCAGGGCTAAAACGCAGAGAAAATGTTTAAGATGGGGACAGACTGAATCGCACGATGCATTCTGTGCCACGGTGCGTTGGATTCCGTGTGACCACTGTTCTCGGAAGACAAGCGCCCGTGGCTTGCCACCTCCACTGTAGACCGTATGGTGTGTGTTTGCTTCAGACTACAGTCGACCCAACTCATACAGTCAACGATAAATCGTCTTCCCTTTTTCTGTAAGCTTTTCCTGAACTTGCTGCACGTGGGTTGTGAAATTGACTTTTGCTTCCTGGAAATTAACACAGAGAAGAAGAAGAAAAAAAAAAGAGCAATGGTAAAATTCACAGATCCATAAGAACAAATAAAGCAAAATGTTCTTTTATTTTTCTACCTCAGAGACACAAATCTCGATACAGTAGTCAAATCGTAAAGAAGGCATTGTGTAATAGAATGGTTAATATTTTCACAACGTTCTTCAGGTAAATGCAGTGGTGAACTTCAAGGACCTGCCCTACACAATATTCTTCTACTCTTTGTTTACTGTTCAAAGAATCTCTTAGGAACGCTAAAATGCTATGCGGGAGTCTGCATTTTCATGTAAAGCAGCACAGGGAGCACATACTACTTGGCTTATATGTGTGACTTCCCTTTGAGATGATGAATTGCTGAGGTCAAGAAAAATATCAAATTGTTTCACCATTAAATAGCCATGTAACATAACCAAGTTGTTAACCTGATTTGCATGTAATGTACATGTAAAATTCTGGAGGGGTTATTTAATATATGGGGACTTCCCTGGAGGCTCAGTTGTAAAGAGTCTGCCTGCCAATGCAGGAGACATAGGTTCAGTTCCTCTGTTGAGAAATCCCCTGGAGAAGAAAATGGAAACTCATTCCAGTATTCTTGCCTGGAAAATCCCACGGTCAGAGGAGCCTGTTGGGCTACAGTCCACAGGGTGGCTAAAAAATCAGGCATGGCTTAGAGACTAAACAACAAGTTTAATGTATATGGATGCAGATACCTTCAAACACACAGGCACGCACTAGAGTTATGTACAGGGCACTGGACTTCCCTGCTGTCCCAGTGGTAAAGAATCTGCCTGTCAATGCAGGAGACTCGGGTTCAATTCCTGGATTGGGAAGATCCCCGGGAGAAGGAAATGGCAACCTGCTCCAGTATTCTGGCCTGGAGAATCCCATGGACAGTGGAGCCTGGCGGGCTACAGTCCATGGGGTCGCAAAGAGTCGGACACGACTGAGCGACTAACACACACACACGCAGGGCACTGACACTGATGAACTGAAGCCGCCTTTCCCATGTCAGGCCACTGATCCCTGGGAGAGTCATGTTGTAACTGGTTCCCCCGGGGAGCATCTGCTCACACTTGCCCACACTGAAGCTCAGCTGCCACCTTCCACCCACTCCGCCAGCCTGAGCAATCTTTTTGCTGCCGTCTATGCCTGTCAGCTTGACGTCTTTCTGTTCAATAGCATTTTTAGCATTGTCTGCAAACTTGGAAATGACACGGCACACCCCCTCTTCCGGATTAATAAGTAAAAGAAGAAATAAGATTCATCCTGACAAGCATTCTGTAAAACATTCATTTAGCTTTAAACATTTTTAAAGGAAGTAGTTTTCATTGGTTCATGGTGGAGTTTTTTTTCTTTTATCCTTTTCAGCAATCTCTTGGTAATGGAGATTTGTGCAATTTTAGACTTGGGTGTTTGTGAAAATACTTGCAAAGGAAAAATAAAATCACAGAGTGACAAAATATTGGGTTTGAAAATATCAAGGGAGACTTTTAGATGAACACAAGCCCCTGAAATAATTCTTAAATCCTCACCATAATGTCCCAAGATTGGAATGGCAGTGGCACAGAAAGAGACAAAGACAGAGAGAGAGTAGCATTGAAATATATACATTACCATATGTAAAATTAAATAGCCAGTGGAAATTTACTGCATGACGCAAGGAGCTCAAATCTGGTACTCTGCAATAGCCTAGAGGGGTGGGATGGGGTGGGAGGTAGAAGGGAGGCTCAAGAGGGCTGAGACATATGTATACCTATGGCTGATTCATGTTGCTGCATGGCAGAAATCAACACAGTACTGTAAGGCAATTATCCTCCAGTTAAAAAAATACATTTTAAAACAGAGAGACAGACAGAAAGATCCAAATGATGAAGAGACAGAAAGACACAGAGAGAGAGACAAAGACATAGAGACAGAGGAAGAGGCACAGAAATAGACAGAGACACAGAGACAGGGCAACAGGAAAGGTTAGAATAAAAAAGACAGCCCAGCCCTGACCTGAATGCACCACCTAGGGAGTGTTAGCTCCACATGTGGTCTGTGTGCTGGGGCTGGAGCAGAACTGAGTGGGCAGGGGTGGGAACCACGGCCTCCCTGCATTCTTTTATGTTCCATCTCCTCTGTTCTAGTCCACCCCAGGGCAGCGTGCGGAACACAGGTACACACGTTCCCTAAGGCTCCCTGGGCGCCAGCTGGCCACAGCCAGGCATGATCAACCTGGCCTCCCTTCCCCAGGACCATGACCAACCCTCGTGGAAGGAAGCCCTACAGACCAAGCATTTTCCCCCACATGAACCCACATTCAGGGAACTGAAGTAGTTAGGACTCAGTCAATGCTTCAACTGGGGTTATGGCTTCCTGGAGAGTAACAGACTACCCAGTGCACAGTCCACAGTCAGCCCAGGGGGTCTGGGGCACAACAGGAGTCCATGGAGATGCTCAGATGCCCCTGGTGGTCAGCATGACCTGTCAGGCTACACCTGTCAGGATGGCTGCACCTGTCAGGATGGCTACACCTGTCAGGATGGCTACACCAGTCAGGATGGCTACACCTGTCAGGACGGCTGCACCTGTCAGGATGGCTACACCAGTCAGGACGCTTCACCAGTCAGAATGGCTGTATCTGTCAGGACGGCTACACCTGTCATGACGGCTGCACCAGTCAGTCAGGACAGCTGCACCTGTCAGGATGGCTACACCAGTCAGGATGGCTACACCAGTCAGGATGGCTACACCCGTCAGAATGACTACACCCATTAGGACGGCTACCCCTGTCAGGAATACTACCCCTGCCAGGATGGCTACTCCTGTCCTACCAAGTCAAAGGACACGCATGTGGAAGCACGTTCAAGGGTAGTCAGACATGAATGACAATAATTTTGCCATCGTAGTACCTGCTTTATTAACCTTTATGTAAACTGCATCAAAGAGAGGAAGGAAAGCAGGCGTTCTGTTCCCCTCATGCCGTGGCCCACCCCACACCTCAGCGTCAAGTCTGTCCCAACCCAGTACCAGCCCCTCTCTGCTACGTGCACGACAGGATTTGTATTTTCCTCTCTTTCTCCCTTTCCTTTCCTCCCTGCTTGCATTCCAAATTATGAAATGGCTGCGGGTCTGCCCTTCTTCCTGTTCACCCTGGTGGTGTGGAGCTGAGATGAAAAGCAGCATCACAAACACATCCCAGCCCCACAGCCCCAGGCCTCCTCCTTTATTGTAAGAAGCAAAACAACAGCAACAAACGGTGCCATGAATATGATCAGTGTTGTCAGATGAAGTAGCTGAAGTTTTTTTTTTTTTTTTTGTACTGTGACCTGAAATTTAAAGGAATAAAGTCTTGTGTGTGTAAAAACAAAACATCTGCCTTCAAAAAATAGATATTATTTTTTTAACAGTAGTGGAGTATCAGACTTTTAAGGCACCACAAGTACAGAAATTACACAGAATAGCTGCTTCTAGCTAAACCCCAGTGGCCAAAATGCCACTACCCCACCAATCTTCAAATTAGTGGTTTGTTTCTGTTTTGTCCTTCTGCCTTTTTTACTTTCAAGAGCTTTCTGGAAGGAGATGCTTGAACCTATTCAGGTCCTCCACCATGCAGATTAAATATGGACTGCTTTTCTTTTCTCTTGAGCCAGCAAATGACACATGAAAATTTTTCTTCCTGAGCTACAATTTTGTGCAATCACTTACTTATTAGATTTTTTACTAAGTCTAATTCATAGAAGTCTAGTTCCTGGAACTCAGTTTGTTCATCTGTAAAATGGGTTCAATATTGTCTGCTTCACTTATTCCAATGCTTGGCGTCACTTCTTGCTAAGCCTAAATTACGGATTGGTATGAAGTGACCTTTCTGGTACCACCCTCATAGTGATTTCCTATCTAAACATACACACATATCATCATCATCAAATACCTGCACATATATCTCTAAAATGATACCATTGTCATGAGTATTTGATCAATAAGAATGCACTGAATTGGCAAGGGACAGATGATGAATAAAGTAGAAGATGTAGGTTGGTCCCTTCCCTCTAGATTCTTGTCAGGTGGGGAAGAGTAGGAACTCTGGAGTGGGACAGCCTGAGTGTGAGTCCTGGTTCTGCCCCTTGCTTACTGAGCAACTCCAGTCAAGGTCACTCTGTGGGCCTCAGCTACCACCTCTGTGGAAGGCACACAGCAAGTCACTAAATTACAGCACTATTAGGAGGACTGTGCATGCTCAGTCGCTCAGTTGTGTCCCACTCTTTGAAACCCTATGAACTGCAGCCCACCAGGCTCCTCTGTCCATGGGACTGTCCAGGCAAAAATACTGGAGTGGGTTGCCATTTCCTTCTCCAGAGGATTTTCTTGACCCAGGGATCAAACCTGCATCTCCCGCACTGGCAGGTGGATTCTTTACCATCTGAGCCGCCTGGGAAGCCATTAGGAGGATTCCATGAGCTAATTCATATGAGCCACTTTGAACAGTGACTGGCACATGACAAATGCTATATAAATTTCCTAAATACTGGGTTAAAAAAGGCCTGTTTGGGTCTTTCTGTAAGAACAAACCTTTTGGCCAATCCAACAAATAAAAAAGTGGATGATCTAGTGATGGAGAGAAAAACCGGTGTATTCCATGTAATTGCAGTGCAGTCCAACAGTCACTGGGAGAGGTGCGTGCAAAGGACTTCATAATGTAAGGAAGGGATGAGGGACAGGAATGAGGCAGCAGGGGTCTACCTTGGCTGTAATAGGAGCAACACTCCAGGGCAGGTCTCTGGGGTGGTGCCAGGGCCTGGACAGAGGCAGGGATGGGGGTGGGTGAGGCACAGGACGCCAGGCTCTTCTTGCCTCTGTGCGGACTCAGACTCCTTCCTCTTCTTTTAATGGCAGCCTCTCTTTTGGAATTTCTGCTCTAAAACCTGAAGTCCGCAAGGAAGCTTTTGCTTCGATGTGTGTTTCCTCTAAAAGAGAATGTGACTGGAGATGATGCTGGCGCACCCAAAGGCTGCCTGTCTGCAAATATCCTCCAGTTCTATTCTTGAGCCTTGACATATGTCCACGTTCTCCAAGGGGGTGCTCTGAGGATCTGGTTAGAAAGTATGAAATCGAACGTGTGACCCAGGATGCACTAATGCCCAGGGGTGACAGGAGCTTACGCACGGTGGCCCGGCAGGACTCGAATGTCAAATCCCTTGCACCAGATGTGCGTTCACCAGCAGGGACCCAAGACTGCCAGCTCTTTGCACGGGGCACCTGGCTCAAAGGAATGGATGATGTGTGTACTCGCTCTAACAGACCTGCAGGTAGCTTTGCGACAATGGCTTCTGTCTCTTGGATTGTTCCTTAAACAAGTACTCTCTTGATTGAAAAAGTGATGATTTTATTTCATTTTATTTTTAGAAAAAAAAAAATCCCTGAGCACTGGATGCCGAGGACAGCTGGAGTGTGTGGGACGCGGGACGCTATTTTTTCCCCATCGCTTTGGGAACCAAGCAGATGGGCTGCCACTTGATTAGATCGGGGGCCATGGATGGCGCCTTCCAGCTGTTGGCCACGTGACCACGTTTACTACGGGCAAAGGGGAGAATTTCCCTTCTGTTTTCCCTGTCCCCTTGGTCCTCAGCTTCTTGAAATTGTGTTTCTGGGCTGCTGAAAGCACATCTCTCTGCTTCTTTTTGAAACATGCAGCCACGGACTCTAAGGGAAAAGAACTTCCAAACACCTCTGTAAAACACGCAGAGGGACTCTGTAGCAGTCACGTAACCTGAGCAGAATCTGGGCTTTTAAATGAAGTGGGGCAGTTTCTCACAAGTTTGGCAGATAGACAAAGCCCTGGTTCCGAGAGAGCGTGGCCTGTAGCAGAGAACAGGAAGCGATGGTCCAGGATCCGAGAGAGGGGTCCTTCCTGCAGGCATGGGATGAGCCTCTACTATTTGATCGGACACTGACAATGAAAGGTAACACTTTCTATGCACACTAGAACTTTACAGGTTATATGTAATCTATGGGCTTCCCACGTGGTTCAGTGGTGAAGAATCCACCTGCCAATGCAGGAGTTTCGGGTTTGATCCCTGGGTTGGGAAGATTCCCTGGAGAAGGAAATGGCAACCCACTTCGGTATTCTTGCTTGGAGAGTCCCATGGGCAGAGGAACCTGGCAGGCTGCAGTCCACGGGGTTGCAAAGAGGCAGACACGACTGAGCGACTGAACAAAGTCATCTATGCTTTACACCTCACACACGCGGCTCCATAAACTCCCCGCCCAATGCCACGTGCAGGGCCTCTTTGCTCTCAAATCCATCCATCCTCAGACACAGGCTCGGCAGTTCATGGTCGAGGAGGCATGAAAGCTCCTCCTGCCATCAGAGCATCTGTGGACGTGTAGGTGATAGTGGCAAGGTGTCCGGACATAGATGGATCTGTTCCCAGCTGTCCCAGCCTCTCTGTGAGTCACAGTCTACCGTGTGTTGAATGGAAATCATTTCCTTCCCTGTGGACCTCACAGATGAAACTGTGGGTGAGAAATCACCTTGTAAATGAGACAGCTTCCTGTGCACATATTAACATTAGTCATTGTTGTCGTTTAGCTGCTAAATCGGGTCCAGCTCTTTCGTGACCCCCTGGACTGTAGCCTGCCAGGCTCCTCTGTCCATGGGGTTTTCCAGCTAAGAATACTGGAGTGGCTTGCCATTTCCTTCTCCAGGAGATCTTCCCTGCCCAGAGACTGAACCCGAGTCTCCTGCATTGGCAGGCAGATTCTTTACCACTGAGCCACCGGGGAAGCCCTACTAACATTAGTGGTCAAGCTCTCAATCATATTAAGAGCCTCTGTCAAATCTTTATCAAACAGTGGACTCAGGGTTCCCAAAGGTCTTACCTCCTTGAGAAAATGGCGTCACTGCATGCCATGTCCTCTGGCATGTCTCTTGCAAAAGGCCTGAATGCAACCTCTTTGGGCAGAATTCTGTCTTGGTGATGTTCTATAAATCTTTTTTCCTCCCTGTATTTCCTCTGTTAAGCCTCATGACAGCCCCAGGAAGGAGGTACCCATAGCAAGGTCACTTCTGAGGGACCAGTGCTTAGGGATTGAAGGATTTCCCATGGACTCATCTTTTAAGAGGGGAGCTAGGATTTGAACCTGTGTCTCAGACGCTGACATGTGAGTCATTGCCGGGGGCTCCACTGCCGTAGCCACAAGTCCAGGTTCAGCCTCTGCTGTGGGAACCGCACGCTTTAGGAAACCTCTTCCTGTCTCCTTGGTCACGTAAGCGTCATCCCAAGAGTCCCCGTGGGAAGGTGACTTGACGCCAGTTTGGAGTTCTTGTAGAAACTTCTCCAGTACAAGGCAGGTACTCAGGGGTGGGTGCAGACTTGATTTTACAAGTACATCTGTTCTGTTTATTTTTGCTTCTTTGCAGTATTATCAACTTCTGTTCCATATGGATGATCCATATTGTGCCTCGGTGAAATGATACCACATTATGCTTTTATCCTTTTATCATCAAACACTACTCATGAAAAAATCACCAGGTTTGCCTAGGTTCATCTGTTCAATTTATTTTTCCCAAACTTTATTTTGAATAAAACACCTACGGTAAATGTGATTTATGTAAATGAATAAAACAAAACTGTTATATAAGCTTTTTTGACATCATTCAGTCCCGTTCTGTCGGGGTGCCACTATACAGAATCTTCTGGCAGCCTGTTTTCCATAGGATTATATTATTTCTGAAACCGCAGAGCCAAAGAGATAAAACTATAATATACTTTCAAATGCTTTAATTTAATTTTTTTTCTCTTCTCTCCCCAAGCTTCCCAGATGGAGGAACTCCAATATTTTAAAAGAAGCTTTTACTTATGAGAATCTTTCAGCACTATTCCAAGTGCCTGTAGCTATTCCTCTCTCGTACTCTCTGCCTTTCTCCATTTTTCTCACACCTCGCTCCCTGGTTTTATTTAAAGAATGGCAATCCATCTTTCCTTTTTTTTTCCTTCCTCTTCTTTATTGTTATATTTTTCTCGCTTTCTACCCCCTGGGACCCTGAATGGAAGAATTTCCATTCTCTGAGCTTGTGCTGGGGGCAGCTCCTGTGCCCTGGGTTTACAATGAATTCTCTTATTGCCTGGGCCATGAGGCTCTGGGACGCTTTCTTATCTCCACCCGGCAGATGGGGAATGAAGGGCCCAGGCAGCTCCGGGGGCATACCGCTAGCCTCGCCGCCAATGGTGTGGACATCCACACAGCCGCTGGGCACCCCAGAGGATAAACACCTTTGCACCTGCCCTTCCCAGAGCCCCAGCCACCTGGGCAGTTGAGGCTTCAGCAGCTTATGGGTGTCTCCTGCTAACAGAGTTATGTGCACGGTGGAGGCTCTCTCTAAGGCAGACCCATTGGGTCACTGTCAGCCCCCTTGTTCTATGTGGTGAGGAAGCCAAATTCCAGAGACAGTCATGACTTATCCAAGACGGCACACCTGGTGATGGGGAGTGCATGTTAGAAGATCTTTGAACTCTTATCCAGCATGCATTTCTTATAATCTGACTCAGTTGAAGACCCAATGCCCTTAATGAAGAAATACAGCAAACCCATGATTAGTCCCCTAAATACTAAAGTATAAGACTTTTAATGGAATATTTCATATCAAGTGAAGCAATAAGCATTTACATTTGAGATAGTGTATGTAAAACCTTTTGAAAATTGATATGCTACTAAAATATATGTTAGTATGATTATTGTAGGGCTTACCTGGTGGTGCAGTGGTAAAGAATTCGCCTGCCAATGCAGGAGACTCGGGTTTGATCCCTGGGTTGGGAAGATCCCCTAGAGAAGGAAATGGCATCCCACTCCAGTATTCTTGCCTGGAGAATTCCACAGACAGAAGAGCCTTGTTTGCTACAGTCCACGGGGTCACAGAGTCAGACACAACTGAGCTACTGAGTACTCACACACACACATGATTGTTGTAAAGGTGAATCATTAAGAACGGAAATGAATCAAGCTCTTTTTCCTCATGAACAAAGGTCAGCTGGTTTGGGTGGCTTTTGCTCTTTCTTGCATGTCTGTTTGGAGATCTGGCACCAGAAGCTGGACTTGCTTTACTGTTGAGAGGTCCCCACTGAATTTCTCAGAGTTCTTCAGGTGCTTTCATAAACTTCAGACTTCAGACATGATTTTAAAATCCAGAACTCCTTGGTCCAGAAATCTCCTTTGGATTATGAATCAGCAGATACACTCTTGGTACACTCATCTCCAGGCTGGATATCCCTGGAAAATTCATTATAATGATAACTCTCCAAGTCCCAGTTTCCCTAGTCTGGGATAGAAAGCCCAGGATATTTTTGCAAATTCTTCTCACTGCAAAATAGCAGGAAGCTGTAGAAAAAGAATGCTTGAGTATAATAGAGTGGGGAGATGGGTTGATATTTTCCACACCATAATGCTATGGGAAGTTATCTTAGACTAAAAAGCAATCATGGGTATGTGCTTACATACTTCATCACTTAGTCATGTCCAAGTCTTTGCGACCTCATGGACTGTAGCCCTTCAGGCTCCTCTGTCCATGGGATTTTCTAGGCAAGAACACTGGAAGAAGTAGAAGCTCTGTGTACTTTTGTTTTCCCCCATTTTTGCTGCATTTCTCCTCAAGGGAAAAGAATATGCCCTCCACTGCTGGAAAATGGCCGAGGGCCTCTCACCAGCTTGGGGCCTGCTGCTAATGGGGAGAGCATCAGTATGACATGCTTCCTTTTTAAAGTGAGATGTGTCATAACAATGCTATCTTAAGTGAGCAGATATTTATCCTTTATGCAATTGGTATTTGACAATTAACAATGTAATGCCCACTGCTGGGCTCTAAGGACTTTCAAGTGTGGGAGTCATAGAAGACTTTCTGACATTTTTTACCTTAAATGAGAGTGAAGACTGAAGAAAAGTTGACCAAGAAAAGACAGGAAAAATTCTGAGCCCTGAGTTGGAGTACAGCTGCCATGACCCCCACAGCACGATGGTAATGATGGTGATGATGATGTGGTGGTGATGGTGATGATGGTGATGATGGTGATGATGGTGGTGGTGGTGGTGATTGTGGTGGTGGTGGTGGTGATTGTGGTGGTGTTGATGGTGATGGTGGTGATGATGGTGGTGGTGATGATGGTGGTGGTGATGGTGATGGTGGTGATGGTGGTGATGATGGTGGTGGTGGTGATGATAGTGATGGTGGTGATGGTGATGGTGGTGATGATGGTGGTGGTGATGATGCTGATGGTGGTGATGATGGTGGTGGTGATGATGGTGATGGTGGTGATGATGGTGGTGATGATGGTGGTGGTGATGATAGTGGTGGTGATGATGGTGGTGGTGGTGATGGTGATGGTGGTGATGGTGATGGTGGTGATGGTGATGGTGGTGGTGATGGTGATGGTGGTGATGGTGGTGGTGGTGGTAGTGATGATGGTGGTGGTGATGATGGTGGTGGTGATGGTGGTGATGGTGGTGGTGATGATGGTGATGGTGATGATGGTGATGGTGGTGATGATAGTGGTGGTGATGATGGTGGTGGTGGTGATGGTGATGGTGGTGATGGTGATGGTGGTGATGATGGTGGTGGTGATGATAGTGGTGGTGGTGATGGTGGTGGTGGTGATGGTGGTGATGGTGATGGTGGTGATGATGGTGATGGTGATGATGGTGGTGGTGGTGATGGTGGTGGTGGTGATGATGGTGGTGGTGATGATGGTGGTGGTGATGGTGGTGATGATAGTGGTGGTGATGATGGTGATGATGGTGATGGTGGTGATGATGGTGGTGGTGATGATAGTGGTGGTGATGATGGTGGTGGTGATGATGGTGGTGGTGGTGATGGTGATGGTGGTGATGATGGTGATGGTGATGATGGTGATGGTGGTGATGGTGGTGGTGGTGATGATGGTGGTGGTGGTGATGGTGATGGTGATGGTGGTGATGGTGGTGATGATCGTGGTGGTGGTGATGGTGATGATGGTGATGGTGGTGATGGTGGTGGTGGTGATGGTGGTGGTGGTGATGGTGGTGGTGGTGGTGGTGGTGATGGTGGTGATGGTGGTGATGGTGATGGTGGTGATAGTGATGGTGATGGTGATGCAATGTGATGGTGGTGATGGTGGCAGTGAGGATAAGTGATACAGCAGAAGCTCAGAGAGGTCTGGCACTTGCCCAGTTATGCTTTCAGGACACTTAGTGTTCTGACACCCAGATCACTGTTTTCTTTTCTCTTTCCCCTTCTTTCTCATCCTTTCCCAGATTTGCATCCTCTTTGATTCTAATTTGGTGTGATGCTCATGATAAGAAATTATTGTACAGGTTGTTTGGACTGAATATTCTCCCTGTTGGACTCAGCAGAGGTTTCCTGGAGCCAATGCAGTACCGCTTCTTCAGGCAGACCCAGTGGTCAGGGAGCAGGGTCCCCCACATCTCATCTTTGGCAGGCAAGGAATGGACCACGTGTGTGATTCTGGGGCACTTATTGATGCTTTAGTCCCTCTGTAGCTGAGTAGGTCTCCCCAGATTTTGAAACGGAAGAGAAAAATTTCTCTCCCAATAAAAGAAAATTCAACAAGTGAAAACATGAACTTCCAAATGGCAACTTCCAGCCTATGGGCTGGCTCTGGAGTGCAGTGGAAAAGACCAGGGTGGCTTGGGCAAAGTTATTTAACCTGTATTTAATATGGAGTGGGTTGCCATTCCCTTCTTGGTGGGGGGGATCTTCCCAATCCAGAGGTTGAACATGGGTCTCCTGCATTGCAGGTGGATTCTTTACCATCTGAGCCACTAGAGAAGCCCAATTTAACCTTACTAACCATAATTCTTTTTCTAAAAAAAATGGATATGGGCATGCTTAGTGTGCCAAGTTTAGTTGAGAATTAAGTAAGTTCATGTACATGAAAAAGTCATCATGCTCACCAGCACAATGAAGAGGTTGTAAAGCTTGGATGTTATGCTGTCTTCCTCAACTGGTACAATTCTACTCCTTGTTGAGATTGCACCTGAGTCAGTGCTGGTTAAAACTTCTTGGGCTTCCAAACAAGAGTCCCAGAGTTCTAGGAATCATGCTCCTTTCCCATATTCCGTCTCCATACCTCATGTCTAACTTCTCTGTTCTTTGTCTGATGCATCATCCATCTCTAGTTCCTCTGTTTCCATATCAGCTTCACTGTTGAGTTTTAGGGCTCTGTCATCTCACACCTATACATTGTATCATGCCCATTGAATTACAGCTGCTTTTGGTCAGTTTCCTCCTACTCTGGGCCATTCTTTTATTTTTTTCTTAATAGGCTTTATTGTTGTTTTCGACAGTTTTAGGTTCACAGCAAACCTGAGCAGAAGGTACAGAGATTCCTGTGTATCTCCTGACACCATATATGCACACCCTCCCCCATCATCAACATCCCCCACTGGAGAGGGGCGTTTGTTACAACTGATGAATCTGCATCGATTCCTTGTTTGTTGTCTACGTTGAGGTTCACTCTTGATGTTGTACCTTCTATGGGTTAGGACAAATGTATAATGACATGGATCCACCACTTCAGAACCATACTGAATAGTTTCACTCTCTTAGAATTCCCCTTACTCTGCCTATTCATCTCCCCCTCCCCACAACCCTTGTAAATCACTGATCATTGTCTCTGTAGTTTCACTTTTACAGGTTCTCATATAGATGGATTCATACAGTATGTTGCCTTTTCAGACTGACCTTTTTTCACTTAGTAATGTGCTCCAGGACATTGGCCACCCGATGCGAGGAGACACCACATGATGGCTGGGAAAAGACTCTGATGCTGGGAAAGATTGAGGGCAAGAGAAGAAGGGAGTGACAGAGGATGATATGGTTGGATGAAATCACTGATTCAATGGACATGAGTTTGAGCAAACTCTGGGAGACAGTGAAAGACAGGGAAGCCTGGTGTGCTGAAGTCCAGGGTTGCAAAGAGTTGGATACGACTTAGCAAGTGAACAAGAGCAACAGCCCCAGATGTGCATTTAAGGCTCTTCCTTGTCTCTTCATGTCTCTTCTAGTTTGTGTTTTCAGATCCAGGGAGATAATTACTTATGAAATCTAGATATTCAAAGTGGTAGTTTTTATACTAGCTCATTATTAAATTCAACCTCCACCTATGGAGAAGAATAAAGTAAGACTTTTACACCACTTCATCAAGTAACATAGGCAAAATATTCTGAAATGCCATGTTACAAAACATTATCCTACATAAAATCATCTTATGCTCATTTTGGTTTCTTGCACAGTTTCACCTCATTCCTGTCATGAAAGGATGGTGCCTGGTGGAGTGTGGTGTCTACCTTGACAAAAGAGGGAGGCTTTATACAAGCAGGGTAACCTGCAGCCACGGCTGCAAGGGAGGAATTTACCTCTATTTAAAGGAGAATTTCAAATGCTGCTCATAAAGCACACAGGAGCTTTTACCCCTTAGAAACATGAACTTCCCTTCTATTTGGGGAAATCATGAGATCTTTTCCTGTTCTGTCCCCGAGGTGTGTGTAAAATGAGTTCTCTTATCTGTTCTGCCTGCCCAGGAGAGATAATTTACTGACAGAACAGAAAAGGTCCTTGTGTGATCTCTACCCAGTTTCCTTTGCAAATGTGCATGTGATTTTGTGGACTTTTTTTTTTATTAGAAGTTGCTGAATTTGAATTAGCTACAATCCCTCTTTTTAATAGACTGTATCAAAACTGTTTAAATTCCATAGCATTGGTGGAACAGTCCATTATGTCTGAGGACAAGGGCTCAGAGCATTGGTGGGGTGTTATCAGCAGTTCTAAATAGGTATTGAGTTTGAAGATAGAGAGAACGATGAAAGGAAGTCAGACCCTAGCAGGTTATTTAGCTTTCAGTTCTGAGGAACCTGTCATTGCCTGCTTCTCTAAACCTACCTAATGTGATTTATCTGATCCATTTCAATGCAAGAAAATGAAATGGCTCCTGTTAGCAGAAACAGCAATTATAAACTCACAGAAACAGCAGTTAGAAACTCGCAAGCCTGGTGCTGCTTAAACATCTAGGCTAAGCACTTTTTAAATTAGCACTTTAATCTTGTTAGTGGTCTGTAAATGAGAACCCCTCTCAGCAATCAGATGTTCACATATAGGGCCATTTCCCATGGACCAATGCTATCTAGAAGACTAAAGCTCTCTCACCAGGGAAGATTGACTTTGCAGCAGGGTCTTAACGGGTCTACAAACAGACCACAGAGACTTTGCTTGAGAGCACAGTGTGATGACCTTGGGGTGACGTGTGACACTGCACACGCTCCCCTACTGTCCCCCTCTCCCGTCCTCTCCTTCCAGTCTCTCTCCTGAGTCTATGATCTCCTAGGCAGTGGGAAGATGAGACACGTGAGACCGGAACCCAGAACCTGTGGGTGAATAGAAACCAAGTAACTTCTCGGAGGTGATTAAAGCATCAACACCCTCTTTGGAGGTGAAGCTTCAGCTTAATGATCACTTTGTCTGGGTTTTTTCTTTTTAATAGCTTAAAAAAACATTGAGATATAGTTGATTTGCCCTGTTGTGTTAATGCTGCTGCACAGCAAAGTAGCTCAGTTATACATACGTATCGTTATTTTTCGTATTCTTTTCCATTATGATTTGTTACAGGGTATTAAATGCAGTTCCCTGTGCTGTGCAGTAGGGCCTTATTGTGTATCCATTCTCTGCATAATGCTTTGCATCTGATGATCACTGTGTCTGAGTTCAGTCATGTCTTTAGCTCCTGTCTCTTCTAGGAGCTCGGTTAAGGATCCTAGAGGGCACGGTGCAGGCAGGGCCGAGTCATACGCACTGAAAGGCACTGAATTGGGGTCATATGTTGACTTCTAGTTTGAGATGCTTTAATAAGAGTTGATCACTTCTGAACTCACCATACACTGGCTTGGCTGTGGACTAACCATTGGCAGGGGAAGACATGTCAATTATTCATTGACAGTAGGAAGAATTCTAGAGAACAAACGTGGGTCTCATTCAGATAAAGCCCTGCTTCAGCTAACTTTGGACTCCTCTGTGGGGGTAAAAATGCAGGAAGTCCACAGGGCCTCTCCATCCAGAAGAGTCATGATAAAGGACATTAACTCATTTCCAGAGAAAGGAAAAGAAAGCTTTCCTTCCATCTGACTTCCTAGGGCTCACAAGGTAAAGAATCTGCCTGCAATGCATGGGATGGGGGTTTGATCCCTGGGTCGGGAAGATCCCTTTGAGAACGAAATAGCAACTCACTCCAGTAGTCTTGCCTGGAAAATCCCATGGACGGAGGAGTCTGGCAGGCTACAGTCCATGTGGGGTTGCAAAGAGTCAGACATGCACACAGTTTAGCAACTAAATGACAAGAAAAGCAAAGGGGATTCCAGGTAGCAAGTATTTCATACCAACCGGAGGGTCTTGTAGTTAGTTTAAATGCAGTGGGACCCCCATGCTGTTGGAGGTGATTTCTCTCTTGCCAGGCCATCCCTGGGGGGCTGGGACTTGTCCTGTGTACGCTCACATTACAATTATTTTCTTTGAGGCAGACAGACCTCATGGGTCATGAACCAGTCCCTCATAAGTCTTTGAAAATGCCGACTTCTGTGTACTACAGCCTTTCTACTCCGTGTGGCCCAGGGCGTCACTGGTTCTTAACTTTGGCAGCAGGATCATCTGGGGAACTTTCCAAAAATAGATTCCATGACCTCAGCCTCATTCTGCTGTATTTGAATGAGAAATTGAATATGGGAATATATATTTTATTAAGGAAAAAAAAACTTTCTAAGTGAATTCTGTTTTCAGCCAGGTTGGGGAACTAGTAACCAGATTACCTTCCTTAAAATCTCCTTGCCCAGGCCTACCTTTAGGTGCTGACAAGAGAAGGGCAGCTAGAGGGAAGCCCCAGAGACTCATGGTCTGATCAGCTATGGGAAGGAAGACCTGACTACTTTGTCTGCCAGGTGGATGGGTGTCAGGGTCAGCATGCTACTTCCAGGGATTCAAACAGGGCTCTGGTTTCCAGTCCAGATTTAGGGAGAGGGGCAGACAGTCTCCACCTTCAAATGCTGCTGAAGGACCTGGGACACTCCTCAGCTGAGTCCCCATATCTGACATCCATTTTTAAACCTATCTTTGATTATTATCTTAGTAACATGTAACAAGTGAAAAGTACATTAAGAAATAATAATAAAAACAAAATAACCCACTTGCCATTGCGGGAGATGTATTTTGATCCCTGGGTCAGGAATATCCCCTGGAGGAGGGCATGGCAACCAACTCCAGTATTTTTGCCTGGAGAATCCCATGGGCAGAGGAGCCTGGTGGGCTACAGTCTGTAGAGTCGCAAAGAGTCAGACACGACTGAAGCAACATAGCACAATATGTAAAAATATCCTTGTTAAAAATAGGCAGTGTCCAAGTATAAGAGGAATAAATGGTTTCTTCTACAACCCCAATTCTTTTCAGTCTCCGAAGGTGACAAATTTAATTACTAAATGCTTCTACTGCTGTAGGCACCATGGTATTCTTATGGGGAGAGAGAGAGAGAGATGTGTAACCGTCAAGTTACTCCACATTTCCATGTCTTAGTTCCCATATCTAGGAATTAATACTAGCGCCTTCCTTATCGGGCTATTAGGAGAATTGAGTCAATATCGTCTGGAAGGTAATAAATACTGTAAAACTGTGGTTAACAAACAAATGTACACACAAGCTTCCAATATACTATTGATTCAGACTTAGGACTTATAGCTTTTCATTTAATATTTTTCTTAGAGCTTTGAATACGCCAGTACGCATGAATGTACCATAATTTTATGACAGTTGTGTAATATTGTATGGATGGACCATATTTAATACATCCTTTGATGGGCTATTGTGTTGTTAAAGGGCCAATATTTTTAAATACTTTAGGAAATACTGAGAAAAATACTTGTATTTTATTGGCACAAATTGGAAAATAATTGTGTAGGAAAAAGTTGAACTGTTAGGTGGGTAAGCAGATTTACAGATTTGAGAGATAACGCCCAATGTCTACTCAAAGTTGCCCATTTTTACCCTGAGCAGCAGTGTATTCTGCTTCCCTTCATGAGGATAAATGCTGGGTAGGACAGATGTAAAAAACAAAAAACTTTCCTAAGGTAAAGTGGTGGGAGGAGAATGACAGTTTACTTTTGCTTTAACTTCAGAGAGAAAATTTGAGAAACAGGTATCAGCCTTCCGATGAGAAAGGCCAGCACCTGAGCTGTAGGGTTGCCAGGAGGTGCAACATAGCACTAGTGAGAGACTCAGTAAGAGTGGCAGACACATACTAGGCATGCCTTCATTTTATCTCACTTCATTCAGCTTGAACCTTAGTCCTAGCATTTCATTTGGTTTTGAGTGTAGTCATCTCTCAATATGCTGCTAAAATGAATAACCTACAAAATTGTATCCAAATGTATGAAAAAAAAAAGCCCTCCCCTATTCAAGAAAGTTCTTAGGATTAGCGTTTCTGTTTTAGAGACTACAAAACCCAACCATTTTAGTGTTGGCATCATAACATCAACATCCTTTTCCTGAGAGTCTTTGTAATACTGAGCCAATTTCTCCTTGAAGATGGATAGGTATATATAAAGAGAGATGTAGATAAAGACAGATAAATAAAATGTTACTGACTTCTATTTTTCCCTGAAAATGCTTATAGAGTCCAATTAGTAGTGCTTGACTGTAATTAGTATTTAATTGATGTTCAGTGTAACTGGCGGCCATGGGGGATGCAAAGAACAGAGCCAGCTTGGAGCTGACAGCACTGACTTCCATCCCCAGGTCTTCATATATGAGCCCACTACCACGTGAGCATCCACTTTTATCTCTCTGACCTTTGCTTTCCTTATTTATCATCTGTATTTCAATATTTTGGAGAAGGACATGACAACCCACTCCACTATTCTTGCCTGGGAAACCCGTGGACAGAGGAGCCTGGTGGGCTACATTCCATGAGTTCGAAAGAGTTGGATACAACTTAGCAACTAAACAACAATTTCTATATATATATTCCCTTGTATCTCAAAGCAGTAGTGAAGACTGACAAGTAAAACAAGCGCCTTCCATTTACAATTACTGCACAATGTTGACTGTATTCCCCTTATTGTACAATAATACTTCTTGAGCCTATCTTACACCCAATAGCTTGTGCCCCACAATGGTCACCAGTAACTTGTTCTCTGCATCTTTGAGTCCACTCTTTTTTTGTTCTATTCATTAGTTTGGTGTATTTTTAGGTTACACATATAAGTGATATAATACAGTATTTGTGTTCCTCTGTCTGACTTATTTCACCTAGCATAATGCCTTCAAAGTACATCCATGTTGTTTCAAGGGGCAAAATTTTAGTTCTCTTTTTATGGCTAAGCAGTATTCTGATGTGTGTGTGTGTGTGTGTGTGTGTGTGTGTGTGTGTATCACATCTTTATCAGTTCATCTGCTGACAGACACTTTGTTTTTTTTCCATAACTTGACACTGTAAACAATGCTGCTAAGAACATTGGGATGCATGTATATTTTATAATAACTATAAATGGAATGTAACCTTTTAAAATTGTATGAAGAAGTCACTGTAATACAAATTGGAGTCTAAGTTCGGAAACAACCCAACTGTCCATCAATTAAGAAACAGAATGAAAAGAGGTGTGTTTAAAGAAAAATAAGCATCTCATTGAGTCTCGTGATAAACAGGGAAATAACACTCTGCTTGGGTCTTCGTGACAGACACAGATCACAGGCTCAGGTGACTTGCTCTAGGTCCCAGTGAAGAGTAGTAACAACACTGGCCAGGAGCACAGGTCACTCGACTTCTAGTGAAGCGCTCGTACCATCAAGCCACACACCCTTGGAACTCCGTTCTACTTGTGAAAAGGTACTAAGACCGACAGGCACTTTGCTTATCTCTGTTCTCCTGAATCCAGCCATTCAGAATATAGCTACCAATCACACTTGCAATTTCTGGTTGAAAAGATATTTTGGCATAATTATGTTTATATGAAAAATTTTAATGGAAACATGAAATCATTGATGATGAAATCATGAAACAAATTGATCATCTAAGTTCCAATAGATATATCATAATTAAGTAAGAATTTCAGAAAGAGTTGTATCAGATAAGGAGTGCTCCTGGCTCTAGTCTAAAATCACAGCCTCTGACTTTGAGGCGCACCTGTGCTTGCGTATTAGTATACGAATGGAGTTTTACCACCCGCTGGAAGTAAGACCAGATAAGGAGACTTTACTCTTCCTCAAAACTTTTCCTTTAAAACTCAGGTCAGAATTACAAGTACAACTTCGCTTCAATGCTTCCCTGGGGAACTGTCTCAGTGCTATCCAAACTGAACACTAGATGTCACTGCTTTGCAACAAAATTTGGATTTTGAATGCATTTTTCTGTGGTTGTAAATAACATGTTCCTTGGGGAGGTGGAAGGGGGTGGCGAAGGTGAGTTTTCCTTGAAAAGAATCAGTCTTTCTCAGTGGTCTTTTAAATGGTCATTTGGGCAAAGTACTATAGAGTTTCTTTATCATCTACCCATTTTTATTTCGGTTAAACCTACGCATAAAATATGTGCATATTTCATGTATCAGTGATTTTACTGGTCATATTCTAACATCCCTGATTGCTCGGTGGTAAAGAATCAATTTGCCAATGCAGGAGACCAGAGTTCCATCCTTAGGTCAGGAAGATTCCCTGGAGAAGGAGTTATCAACTCACTGTAGGATTCTTGCCTGGGAAATCCCACGGATAGAGGAGCATGGCAGGCTATGGTCCATGGGGCAGCAAAAGAGTCAGACATGACTTAGCAGCTAAGTAGCTGTTGCTGCTAAGTCCCTTCAGTCATGTCTGACTCTGTGCAACCCCATAGACAGCAGCCCACCAGGCTCCCCCGTCCCTGGGATTCTCCAGGCAAGAACACTGGAGTGGGTTGTCATTTCTTTCTCCAATGCATGAAAGTGAAAAGTGAAAGTGAAGTCGCTCTGTCGTGCCCGACTCTTAGCAACCCCATGGACTGCAGCCTTCCAGGCTCCTCCATCCATGGGATTTTCCAGGCAAGAGTACTGGAGTGGGGTGCCATTGCCTTCTCCTTTTCTAAGGCTCTGTGCCACAAAATCGAGAGCAATTCAGACCAAAATCTGAAGGTAATGACTCTGGGACTCCCCTTCAGCCTCAAATTCTCTCCTGACATCCTGACTTCTCACCACCCTGATGCTGTGTATTCCACAGGCATCACAGACCCATCATTGCCTGCTTCTCCATCTCCTTAATTCTTAGTCAAAGGTGGGGCCAGAAAGTCAGCTCCATGATATAAAGTATCTAGGTGATGTTTACCTTTTCTGTCCTTCAGGTATTAAGTCCAATGTCACCAGGATCTGACTTTAATCTCTAAAATCCTAACAAGATCCTATCTAAGATCTTCTCACTGCCTTAGTTTGGAAACACATATTTTATTCAAAATATCCATTGTTGGAACATCGATCTCCTAACCAGTTTCTCAAAGTCAAGTTGTTCTGTCTTCATTTAAAGAAACCAAGCAAAATGAAGCAGTACCACCACCCCTGATCCAAGCTCCTAGCACCCACGGCTTATGGCAATCTCATCACTATCTCGATCTTATTTGTCTTTGAGGCATTCTTCCATTTTACAAACCCCAATCCTATGTAGGCATTTTTGCCCCTGCCTAGAAAGTCTTCAGGTCTTTCTCTAGCTGGCCAATCTATTGTTTAAAACCTAGCCCCAGAGTTTCTTCATCTGTGCATGTTTCATCACAGCCCATTTAATTCTGCGTCCTTCACTCTATGCCTGTGCGCTTCTTTCTTCCCGTTAGTTCACGCATATGTCATGAGAAAGGATGATGTCTCTTCTCCTTGCTATCTTCATGATGCTTCATATACAGTAGGGCAGTGAATATACAAATGACACTTTTATATAGCATATGATGCTGTCCTCTGAATCGAATTTGTTACTTAAAATTTAGCAGAGTGTTAAAGTGGAAATTTCAGTAGAGGCACTATCAGATTGACAGATGTCATATTCCAGGATGAGGTGCAAGAACTTGAGGCTGTATTTCAGAAAGAAGAAGAGAAAACCAAAGGCGTGACTCATTGTCCCTCATCACCCCTTACTCATCTGATGATCTGGAGGCTTTGGAAGAAGCCAAGGCAGAGAGGCAGGATTTTTCTAGTGTGAGTCTTGGGTACCATGAGGAATGAAGATCTTTATCTCCTGGCTCAGGTCAGTTCTAACTCGGAAGCCTGGGTATCTGTGGTTTGTATTTTGGCAGGCATGGTGAGCTAGCGTCTGGCTCCCTCCTGAAAGATGCTCAGGGTGAGAAAAGGAGGGGCATCCACCATGGTGAGTGTCTGAAGAGCTTGACTGTTTGGGTGAAGAAGGTGTGATTATTCCCCACAGACCCGACATGACCCCCGAGCCTAGATCAGATTCGTGTTACCCTAACTGCTGCTAAAGAGGTCTCCTTAGAGATGCACGATCCACCTGATGCCCACGTTCAGGGGAAGGAAATTCAGAGGCCACTGGGACAGAGTCCTGATTTCTAAACTGCTGTCTCTCAGGTCCTCAGGCGTCTTTCTGTAATTAGCTCTGTGATGTTGGAGCTGGGACTCCAAACCACCTTTCTGCTTTGCCAGGGTTCCCTTCTGCCCAAAGTTCCAGCAGAGGGAGGATGCGAGGGAGGAGGAAGGAGGGGGTGCCATCTTTCTCTTAGCACCTTTCATGTCAGAAGCGTGTAAGCAATGCTGCTTCTTCCCTGTAGCACCTATTGAACAGCTCTTGATTTCAGTTTCTGGCATCATCTACATTTCTAGAACCACGTTTCTATTCCCTCTCCCCTAAGCAGCACTCCCTCCTCCAAGGTCTGAGTCCCAACTCCTGGGATGTCCTTCTAGCTCTTGAAGCATTAACACCAGTGAGTAACACCTCGTTGCAGGGCCAGGCTCCAGCTCTGCAAGTGTCCTCCCCCAAGCTTCCATGTTCTCAGGGTCCTGACCTTCGTTCCCAGAAGGAATTTCTAATCCATCTCTTAGGTTAAATTCTCTCCGTTAAAATAGCTACTGTATTTTATGCTTCCCTGTCTGAATTTTGATTGATAAAAATAGGGCTACATTTCCCCCTTCAAGAGAACTGGGGGTGTGAGTCCTCCGAAGTAGGGAGAGACTGTGAAGAGCCCACAAAAGCACCTGGTGAGAAAGGGTCAGCCTCAGACACCTGCTGGGCCACAGCCTGTGGGTGCCAGCTTCCGGGTGAATTCAAGTAAGGCCTCTCATCACCTCTCCCTTCCCTTTCCAAACTCCCCATCCTTGAAGTAGCCAGGAATTGGAGCTAGTGACAGGAGAGAGAACAGAAGGCGGCCTGCAGGTCTAGCTGGGGGTGACACCTCAACTTCACTCATTTCTAGGTTTGTTACTACATGGGAATGGACACAGCCATGATTTAACTATTATATGGTTTTGTGACATCAAAGAGCAGAATTTTTTCCACTTAAAAGTGATCCCCCAAATATCATGAAATCTGCCTTAAATTTCAACTAGGAACAAAGGGATGAACTAGTCCACTGAGCAGGGGTAAGGGCAGAGGGGACCCAAGGATGGCACACTCAATTATTATGGTGGGGACACGAAGCATGCATGCATGCTAAGTCACTTCAGTCATGTCTGACTGTGACCCTATAGACCATCACCCACTAGGCTCTTCTGTCCATGCAATTTTCCAGAGAAGAATACTGGAGTGGATTGCCATGCCCTCTTCCAGAGGATCTTCCTGACCCAGGGATTGAACCCGTATCTCTTACATCTCCTGCATTGGCAGGCGGGTTCTTTACCATGAGTGCCACCGAGACACATAGAGAGACGGGTAAATAAGGAATGCAACTAGACAGGAAGTCCCTCAGGGGACTGAGGCCAGCCTGCGGTTTTATAGGAGCATTAGATGGCTCAGGGCACTGAGGTGGACAGGAAAGCCACTGCATTTCTGTTTTCTCCACTGGCCCAGAGGTGCCATCCTGCTTAGCCACAGGGTTCTGCGTCCCGTGCTCTTAGAGCTCAGAGGACCTGGACTGGAGAATGCACCATATGATTGCATTTATCGCTCACCTGTCTGTCTACATGTCTGGATTGGAAACCCCCTAGGACAAAGGTGGTGTATGGTCACCAAGTCCTAGCAGAGGGCACCGGGTCTGAAAATGCCCAGTCCCGAGTATCTAGCTGTTAAGTGATAAGAGCCAGAGCAGAGGTTTGTGGGGAGATAGAAAAATGACCTAATTCTATGTGAGGCACCTGGAGTGGGGATCAGCAATCCTGATGGAGAGAGGACACTGAACTTGCTTGCAGGATGACCAGAGATCAAGGGGAAGACAGGGAAGGTGCACTGGCAGAAACGGGGAGGGGTGGAGAGGCTGGGGCCAGGGTGGGTGCCCCTAGGGGCTCTGGGCAGGCAGATGGTGAGGGTTCTCCTGATGTCTGGGACTTCATCTTTCTGCAGAAGGTGGGCAGAAAGGAGTAAGACACCCGGGCACCACGTTTCCACTGCGGTCAGCACACTCTGGCCTCCTGGCGCCGGGGATCCCGAAGGCTGCAGACCCCCAGCAGCAGGGATAGAAGCAGTTCCTGGCCCAGAGCTCGCTGCCCTCTCTCCGGAACTGTTTTTTCTCCGCCGCTCTCTGAAAGCCTTATTGATTGCTCAAAGCGAACTGCCTCAGCCCACGGTTTCCTCAACCCCCAGAGCAGCTTGCATTTCCTCTGACGTGGCCTCTGTCCTCTCCCCTCCCCCAGGAGGCCTGGGGTTTTTACATTTCAAATCCTTGACAGCTGGGTGAACTTCTGCTTCCGCCAGAAGAAGGACCCTTTGCTGTTCACAATGGCCGGCCAGTGGCACCGGGGCTATTTTATCTCCAGCTGTGAGAGAGGCTTTTTCAAACGGCCGGGAGAAGCTGCTGTCCAGCTGCGGCACCTCGCCCTCTCGCGGGGCTCTGCATGTTAATCAGCGGCCTCTCACTGCGGCGTTTGTGGGGCGGCGGCAGGTGCGCGCCTGCCCCCAGCCGCCTGAGCATCCCCAGAGGCCTTCCGCTCGGGCAGGTGAGCCCAGGCGTGACGTCATCGCAGGTGTGCGCTCCACGCGCCTGAGCGCAGTCAGGTCCATCTTGGTGCCCTCAGGTGTCCCAACCCACATCTCTGCTCTGAGTCAACTCTAAGGTATAGGGCCTCTCCCACGGTGCATAAAGCCAGAATCCTGAACACACTGGAGAAATAACACAGGACACTCAGAGGGTGACAAACGAATCTGGACAAACCCAAGTGCACACCCTGATTCTGTCCGCTGGCTGGATGACTTCCAGGGGCACCCAGCTTCTCCCCACACACCCACTATGCATTCCCTTTGCTCAGCCCAGTCCCTGGTTTGGAATTTCTGCGTCCATACCACTGTCCCTGTCTGATGAATCTCATTCATCTTTAGAATCCTGGCTTACCTGGCTGTGCTTTCCAAACTTTTCCCAAACTTTTTGGGTAGCCACGGTGCTTCCCCAGGATATTTTGCTTCTCTTTAATATGAATAGCAAGGATTCATAATCATTGAGTTTTTACTAAGTATCAAGTGCCAATGTCTTTCAGGTCGATTCATCTCCTATTCCTCTCAACACAGGGCTTGATTCAAACCATTATTTTACACACAGAAGCAAAGCACAGAGACCCGCTGATGTTGGCTGGGCACTGGCAAGGCCTCCGTAGGTGCCAGTGGGACAGGTATGACCCCACTGCATTATCTAGTGCAACTGTCCTTCATGCGGCTGAAGATACCTCCCTCCTAGTCCAGGATCTCCCTGAGAACTGGGTCCTGGTGTCATTCATCTTTGGGTGCTCTGCAGTGCCTGCCCTTGTAGACATGGAAGAATACATAGGCCTGAGAGAGAGTGGCACCCACACCACACCTGGAACTATAGTCCAAGCTTCTGTGTCAAGTATCTATGGATGCCATCCAACCATCCAGCAAGAAGTGTTTTGGCATCTCCATCCTGAATATTCATTAAAAGGAGTGATGCTGAAGCTGAAGCTCCAATACTTTGGCCACATGGTGTGAAAGGCCAACTCACTGGAAAAGACCCTGATGCTGGGAAAGAATGAGGGCAAAGGAGAAAGGGGCAACAGAGGATCAGATGGTTGGATAGCATCACTGACTCAATGGACATGAATTTGAGCAAGCTCCAGGATATAGTGAAGGACAAGAAAGCCTGGCATGTTGCAGACCATGGGGTCGCAAAGAGATGAACATGGCTGAGCGACTGAGTAACATCAACAAATATGTGGGTTGGACTGGACAGTAGGAAGGAAATGTATTAAAGCCTCTTTTCCTTGTACTTGTAGGAAATAAAATTGCTCTTTAGTACAAATACAGTATGTTCTACACAGAAAAAATTAGAATCTACAAGCTATTAGTACTAGTGAAAGACTTCATATATTGATTCAACAAATATATATTCAGTGTGAGAGTGGTTATAGTGCGTATCCCAGGTACAGCAATGAGTAACACAGAAAGTGCTGCCCTTGTGGGACCAGTCTTTAATTTAAAATATATTTATAATTTATCTGATGATGATAAATGATCTAGAGAACTATGAAGCATAACAAATTGAATTATATATTTTAAAAAATGTATGTGGTGGATAGAGAAAGCCTCCCATCTGCGTAGAGCCTTGAAGGAAATATGGGAACCGGTGGACACCTGGGGGAGGTCCTTCTAGTTTGGGAGGACATGTGTGAGTGGCCTGAGGGGGTTAGTATCCCTGGTGTGCTGATCGCAGCAAAGAAAAAAGTGAAGCCACAGGAACCAATGCAAGTACAACGCCTGAGGAGATGGTGGCAATAGCTTGGGGCCAGATCACATAATACCTTGGAGCTCCTTGAAAGGTTTGGCTTTTACTCTGAGATGGAGGCGACCAGAGGGTTTTGAACATTCTACAATTTGTCTTATAGAATTACCTTGTCTTCTTTTCTAAAAATACAGGGTGGTCAGTGCAGAAGCAGGGAATCAGTTAGGAGGTTAGGGCAATCATCTGGGAGAGAAATGTCTGTGGCTTGGACCACAGGTGATGTGGGAGGTGTGAGATATGATTGGTTTCTGACTTTATTCTGAAGGAAGAGCTGACTGGATTTTCAACAGTTTTGGTGTGATATGTGTGGTTTTAGTTTATAAACTGGAAGAATGGAATTTCCATTTACTAAGATCCCAAATACTATAGAAAGGAGTAGGTTTGGAGGAGGTGAGTGCTCAGGAACTCCGTTTTGCACCTATTAATTTTGGATATTGAAGTAGTCATTTTGGGCCAGGCTTATGTTATGGTAACAAAAACAAATCTCAATGGCTTAAATCTATGAAATTTAAAGTTTAATTCCCTCTGATACATGTATTTCCCATGGATACCCCACCCTTCGTAGACTGGATGGTTCTCCAGGACAGCTTCTTTCTGTGCCTCGGTTTAGTGATAGAACTCTGCCATTTCTACTTGTGATCATCATGCTCACTGATGAAGGGGAGAGCTGGCATAAGTGGGCAGGCTCTTCCTACTGCTGCTGCTTAGGGTGGAGGCGGTGGTGGATTGCCCTCGATTCCCTGTGAGGTCTGGAGTCATCATCCCCCTTGGTGTCACAGAGCTGGGTACGGATGGATCACCCCCAAAGTCCTTCCCAGTGAATTGTCTCCAGGAAAGAGAAAGACAATCATCTAGCCTAAAAAAAAATGCCCCCCCCCCAGAGGCAGCCCACTTCTAGTAACAGCTGAACAACAAGGATGCTCTTAACTCCATTTAGAGCAACTCTAGCTGGCCATCCAGCTCCGGGAGCCCTCGTGGAATCAGCTGAGGCTCTGCTGTAATTGAGTCACAGTCAGTTCTCCACTCCTCCCAGCTCTTCTCTCACTCCCCTGCAGGTGAGTCTCTGTAGGCTTGACCCCGATAGCCTCCTGCCTCAGACCTCTGTGATTCCATTTCCTAGGGAAACCTGAGATATGTCTGGAGAAGGAAAAGGCAACCCACTCCAGTATGCTTGCCTGGGAAATCCCACAGACAGAGGAGCCTGGCGGGCTACAGTCCATGGGGTCGCAAAGAGTCAGACATGACTGAGTGACTAATACTTCCTGAGATATGTGGCATATTTCTTATTTTCTTGTCAAGAAGTAGTCATGTTCTCCCATTTCAGTGAAAGTGTTAATGAGGAATACGGTGTGTGCCTGGAAGAGGAACACACTGATGAGCAGTTACAATGTCCATGACATGTCCCATTCGAGTGTAGAGCTTAGGGCCTGTGTCTAGACTGGAGATAGTAATCTTGGGTGATATTTAAAGGCTAAAACCAGGTGACATCCCCTAATAATTGAAGGTGGATAGAGGTCACTCAGTTTGAGAACTGAGCTCTGGGTACGTGATCATTCAGACATCTAAGAGCTGAGAAAGAACCAGGAAAGGAGACTGAAGATATGTATAGTCTATGCCTTGCAACTACTCAGAAATGCTCACCCTTGTGCACAAGAAAACACGTGTGTAAATAGACATTGTAGCACTTTTACTTCATTCTTTTTAAATACAGAATAATGGAACAACCAAATAGCTATCAACACAAGGAGGAGAAATTATGGCAAAAAATCAGAAGGCAGTATAGAATTTAGCAGTTAGAATAGATGGCATTGAGTTGCATGCATTAATATGAATAAATATCCAAAAGCAGAACATTGAACAAGAACAACAGTTTCCACCATCATACCTGTAACATGATATCATTTATGTGAAGTTTAAAAACATTTGAAACAATTCCATCTATTGCTTTTGGAGGCACATCTGCACACGAACCAACAGTGTGACACACATGGAATGCTGTGCATTCCGTCCGGGGGGTGGAGTGGGAGGAAGTTTGCACGCTCATATGCGTATGTTCTCCCCTGCTATTATTGAAATCCCTGAAGTGTTTTACATAAAAAGACGCCTTCCCATCTTGCTGTTCTAAAGCACATAAAATTTTAATGAAATCAGCTCTTTTAGGTGACTTAGGTAACAGCGGATTGTAAAATCATGGATAAGCGGGACCTTCGATTCACTTGGAGATACTGAAGCACTCTCATGACAGCAGTGTAATATGGTTTTAATAAACCATACCATTGTTTAGCTTGCATAGCGACTGAAACAGTGATAAGCTTGCATATACATTATTTTACTTCATTCTCGCATGGATCCTGGAGTAGTTATTATCACCTTATGTTGCAGATGAGGAAACTGATGAATAAACCCCATATCTGACAGTGGTACAAACAGAACTTGAGCTATCTTAGCTTAACTCTACAAAGCATCCTCTCAGTTGCAATACTCCACCCATCTCTCTGCTCCATGTGCTTCTCCATTATCCTCCATCATGTGGAAGTGAGCTTGAAGGAGCCTTAGGAACAGCTCTGGTCCTGCTTCTCTCCTGCCTCAAGGACCGAATCCTGGAGTGGCAACACACCCATCATCAAGTCTTCTTTCCCAAGTTCCAGGGAGCAATGAACCCATTTCAATCTTCTATATCCATTCTGCATATTTCTTGGTAACAGAGGGAGTCTCAACTCCCATGTTTCCTCTTCTGGAGAAATTAATTCAAATGAACTGAACTTAAGATCACAGATAGGGGTGATCTCAGAGAAGTTGGCTTCATCCCTCTCAATTTACTGATCGAAAGGAAAGGCCAAAGAAGTGAAGAGGCTTCCTCACTACAGACAGCTTCCTTCATTACTGGAACTCAGGGGTTCTCCATGCCGTTTGCACAGTGAAATGCCCTGGGGAAGTTAAACAGTTCTGCATCCTGGCTTCAGAGCCAGGCTGTCTGATTCAGTTGGTCTGGGGTGGAACTTGGTGTTGGCAGTTGCTTGGCTTCCCCGGGTATTTCTAATGTGAAGCCATGCTTGAGAACCTCTGCCTTTATGGTTCCTTCTCCCAGCACTCTCTCATACAGATCCTGGATGCAGCGACCGGGGAGCAGGGGTCGGGGCAATGCTTCTCATTTCACCTATAGAAAAGGGACAAACAGTATTTGAGTTGTGTTTGTTCTTCAGATACTTTCTGAGGTTCATGCATGCATGTGTGCTAAGTCGCTTCACTCGGGTCTGACTCTTTGCAACCGCATAGACTATATCCTGCCAGACTTCTCTGTTCATAGGATTCCCTAGGCAAGAATACTGGAGTGTGTTACCATGCCCTCCTCCAGGGGATCTTCCTGACCCAGGGATCAAACCTGTGTCTCTTATGTCTCCTTCATTGGCAGGTGGGTTCTTTCTCATTAGCACCACCTGGGAAGCCCCTTCTGAGGTTCACATGAGATTCTATTACATACATTCTGTGATGCTAGTGGGTTGGCCAAAAAATTTGTTTGAGTTTTTCTGTGACATTTTATGGAAAAACCCAAAATAATTTTTTTTGCCAACTCAATAGTTTTTATTTAGCGCATTTTTTAAGAGGTAAAGAAAACAATAAAGCTCTGTTTTTAGTAGCTACAAATGGAATGCATTTGAGAGTAATGGCAATTCAGGATATACAGATTTGGATTTAGCTCTGTTTCAGAAATCTGTAGAAGCCTGACTCAGTTACCACGTATCTGTAGCTTTAAAGGCAGGGTCATCAAACTTTCTCTGTAAAGGAGATACAGTAAAGATTTTATTTACGTCTGCAGGCCATGTAGTTTCTGTATCTGCTCAACTATGCCTCTGCAGCATGAAAACATAAAGACATAAAAATGGGTGTGATTGTGTTCCAACAAATCTTTATTTAACAAAACCCTTTAGGGGCTGAATTTGGCCCCCTCCATAGTTTGTCAGCCTCTCAAGTGTCAGTCTGAAATAGATACTGTTTAATAATGATCCATCTCATACAAAATGTCATTAAAATGTGTCTCGTGTAATGGTGGGTTTCTGAAATTAAGAAAATGTCTCCAATGTTGTTGTAACATTTTACTCATTTATCTAGAAGACCCTAATAAAGAGAACAGTGTTTCTTCCAGAGTCATTTTGCACCTTTATATCTTTTTAGCGCCTCATACCTTTAGGGCCCTTTTGAAATGTTTCTATTTTTCATCTTCATAAGAAATTAAAAAAAAAAAAAAAGATCAGAAGTAGGTTGCTAAACTCCAGAAGCAGTCAAATAACTACTTGGAAAATGGAAAGGCAGTGAACAGTCATTTCATGATTTCAGTTTTATGTTTGCTTCATTACAGAACATACATAAAACTTTCAGTCCAGTTGCATCATCTGCATCATAGTTTTCAGTTTCAGCCCAAACTGCTGCCACTTATGAAAGCTGGGCCTTGCTTGATTTAGGCCTTCGAACAAACCTAGAAAAGTAGTTGCTAGAATGAAAAGAATTCTTGGTGTGTTTTGAGCTTTGCTGTAAGTGGTTGGAAGGAAAATGCCTTGCCTTGCGAGTCCCTCAGCTTCAGAATGACTGTCTGAATTCTAATAGCATCTCTTGGCTCCCCAGTGCCAAGAAGAATAGGATAAAGTGCTCTGGGGACCCTGCTATGGCTTTCCCTGCAAACCAGCAGTGAATAAAGTGACCACTCACTTTACACTAACAGAAAGCCACCATCCAAAGGTAAGGGAGTGAATGAAGCCAGAACTGCCTAGGTGGAGTTGGCCGAACATAATGTTCAAGGCTTGGAAGGAATTGCTCTAAACATGTGGCCTGGATTTGGGGTTTTCAGGGAGCCAGGTACTCACTAAACCCACATAAGCTAATAGCAGATCAGAAACTCAGGCTGCAACAGAATCAGATGGAATTTGTGAACAAAAAGTCAGGTAGGGCCTTGCCTGTCTGGAGTCCAGCCCAGACTTCTGGATGACTCTCCTGAGCCAGAGGGTGGATCTTTGCAGGAAACTCTCAGCTTGGCTTCACGTCTTGCGTTGTTTCCTTATCATCACTGCTTTTTTACATTGCAGCAATTTTCACTTAGCCTGTGTTCTCTTCTGGCTCTTTCAACAAATAGAAGTTGAGAGATACTTATTTCTAGACAAGAATTGTTTTTATAAATTAAATCTTTTCCTCCATCCCCATGATATTAACTGCTGGAAGTGTAAAATTAGATAAAGTGAAGCTGTGATTTGGTGCTTAGTGTAGCATGCAAGCCATGGGATCTAGATTTATACAGACCCAGGTTATAATCTAGTTTTTTGACTTACTAAATATATGACTTTTAGAAATTAATTCATTGAGCTTTGGTTTCCTCATCTAAAATATGGGAATATCAGCACATAGCTCATAAGATTTCTATGCAGCAGTTAAGTAATACGGGTAAAGTTCTTAGATCCTAGCATGATAGGAGTTGTTCAGTAAATGCAGACATGGTGAAGATGGTGGTGACTATGGCAATGACATCTCTAGAGGTGGGGTCATCCTGTTTAGCATAAATGCACAATTATAAAGAAAGGATAGATTGGTAAAGACAGACACTAATTTCTGAGTCTCTTTTTCATCAACGGGCCTTATAACGTGGTTTAGGAAGATTTTCCAGAATTATAGATACAAGCATGTTCAAAGTAAAGGACAACAAAAAGCCCATCTTACCACTAAATATGGGCTCCCCAGGCATCTCAGTGGTAAAGAATCTACCTGCAATGCAGGAAACATGGGATCAATCCCTGGGTCAGGAAGATCCCCTGGAGAAGAAAATGGCAACCCACTCCAGTATTATTGCCTGGAGAATTCCATGGACAGAGGAGCCTAGGGGGCAATTGTTTATGGGGTCACAGAGTTGGACACGACTTAGCAACTAACGAACAACAACAACAGAGGCTGCTTTGCATAGCCCTAGTGATTCTTCACTTCTTCCTGCTTTCAAAGTCACGGATCATCAAGAATCAAAGGCCAAATCAATTTATTAAATATTCTGGCAGCAGGAGTAAGAGACTTGATTATTTGCTTGTTGTCTTAGTTCCAGGAGCCCAACTGGCCAGCCATGAGCTCTTGGTTGCGGCATTGCTTTTAAAATTCTATGACTGGTTCAACCAGCAGCTCCAAAAAGACTAACTGTAGTGTGAAATATCCACTTCCTGTGAGCCGTATATTGTCATGCCTGCACTTCAGTTTTGCTGAGTGCTAAAAGAACTGTGTTAGTACTTAAAGGAAATACCCTCTGATTCATGGCAGTAGAAAGGGTTATGTAACTGATGGTGTTTTCCAGCAAGAAAATGTATTTATTTATTCTTTCCTTAAATATTATTGCTGAGATTCCTCTCTGTGCCAGCTACTGTGGTTGGCATGGCAAATAGGTAGAAATGCCATTTTTCACATTTGAACTTGATGAACAGGGATAATATAAGAAATGACCTTGGCCCATTGTTTCAGTATTTGGCTTTCAATACAAGATAGATCATTTAGTGTTAGAAAGAGCCTTTGCCCTAGAAGTTTTTGATTTTCTATATGCTGTCAGCTACCCATCTTGGCACAAAACAGCAGGCAAACCAAAGAGGAGGACTATTCTTAAGGTAAAGGGAGGAATAAACAGGTAGGACCATGACTGGGAACACACTGTGGAAATCTTGATATTAGAAGAAGAACTGGCACAGGATGGGTATACATGTCATAACACTCGTTTTGTGTCTTCTCCCTGGAATAATTGCTCTCCTGGACAAGAGATTATTTGAACAGCCACTGATGAGGAGAGGGCTGGAAATGGATTGCCGTGGAGTTTTCATGACATTTCCTCTCATCAGACTTTCAACCCAGCTCATCATGGTTCAGCAGCATCAATGGGATTATTGATTTGCGGAAAGTGAGAAAAGTTTTCTCAATAGACAATGATAAACAAAGGAGATTGTTACAATAAGGATAATTCTGGAGTCCCATATCAGATATAATTTCACCAAGAGAATGAAAGAGAGTATTGAGAGAGAGAAAGTGTGTGTGTGTGTGTGCCCGCATGCACACGCCATTATGCTGTGGTCAGGCAGCTGTTTTTCCTATTTTTTTTTTTTATTAACATTTTTAGAAACATTTCACACTCATGGTTTGTTTTTATATCCTCTGGTTCTCTTTTCTTTTTTTATCACTAAAGTCTCTGCCTGTGTGTACTCCACAAACACATACACTTACGTATTTTCAAAGACCCAAAACACATTTTTTTTAATCACCCTCTAACTCTAACTTAAAGTAACATAGCATTGTCATCTCCTCTTATTTCAAATAATACTCCTCCATTAATCAGCACTGAAAATTGTCTTCCATGTTTGTGATCTTGCTGATCATACCATGACATGCTTATACAGAAACTTATAATGAAGACATTCTATGTAAAGAATACTACAGTGTTCATTAAGTCAAGTGACCTCGAATACATGTGATGAAGCTGAGTCTCCAAGACTTCAAGTAAGTCTATTAGTCACATGATTGGTATATGTCTTGTTCAACTAAATAGATTTTTGTTTGTTTTTCTTTCAGAGTTAAGTATTTAGCAGAATGAAATGAGAACCAGAAAGCAGATCACATCAATTTTATTTTGTTCTCTCTTTAACTTTCAGTTTTAAGTTTAGAAAGCACTAAGTAGCACATTTCTTCCGCCACTGCCATCAATATTTCTCCTTTGTGGTACAACTATGCACTTTTGACTTAATTTCTTTGGGGCAGGGTGAGATAGTTATATAATAAGAAAACCTAATATGTAAAAAAGGCTCAAAATGTGATAGAAGCTTATTTCTTGCTCAGATAAAAGATAAATCAGGTGTTTCTAGTCAGTGGTACCATTAGAGTTGCAAAGGTCCAGGCTTTCCCCCTTGGGGTTCCATCTGCCACAATACATGATTTCCAAGGTTGCAGGTGGTGGTGGTAAGGTTTCTCTATTATGACAGTCAGTAAAGGAGACAGGTATGGAGCATGATGTATGTAGTGTTTTTTTAATGGGTCAAACTTAGAAATTGTATAACAGTATACACAGCTATTCCACTCATGCTTTATTGGCTGGAACTCAGTTACACAGGCACAGCCTAACTGCAAGGGATCCTGGTAAATGTAGTCAGATTATGTACATGTGTATGTGTAGAAATGAAATCATCGTCTATGCATACTTTCTTGCGAAGTTCCTTTTACTATTAGATCATTATTTGTATTGGGTGCACAAAGCTCCAACGAAAGAATGTTCTGTGTTTTATTCAACTAGTCAACATGATTGAATCCAGCTTTCGAAACCCTGTAAAATCTTACTTCACTCTTTGCGATGACATGTCTTAAATATTTGAATTTTGTGGACTTTAATAATTGAGACTTTATCTTCCTAAGCACCATTTTCATCAAAATTTGAAGCAACTTTTACATGGAGCTCTTTCTAGGTGTACTACACAGGTGGATGCCTTACTAGAAATCATTACTGAACAGAACTGATCGATTTTCTTAGGACTGTGGCAGGCACAGTGGGGCTTCCCAAGCCCTGGGTTGGTTTCTGTATTTCCTGGTCTTCTTGACCAGCTAGCTCTTGTCTCTGGGCTGTGGGTGTAAGCCATACCAGCTAACTCTGAACCAGAAATAAAAGACTGGCCGTGAACTTCAAGCTGTTCTGCCCAACAGGGTGACCAAGGAGGCCTCATATCGAAGTGGTGGACACACTAGAACAAAGCAACAAGAACTGCTGAATTACTACATGGAGGATAATTACCCTGGAGAATTCCCAAATTTAGAGTAGAATTTTCATGACAGGAATGCAGGCCTTCGTTGCTTTAACCTCTTAAGAGACAAGAGCACATTCTATCCTGACTACTGAAATGTTCATTCGATAGTATTTAAAATGTTAATTATATTATTTAACTGTATGAATTAATATTAGTTTATATTTCTATAGGGGACTTAGAATTTTCATAAGGTTTTCCTAAGCATTAGCTTATATAATCTGTGAGTGGATTTGTATGTGAGTTAGTCGCTCAGTTGTGTCTGACAAATTTTGAGCCCATGGACTGTAGCCCGCCAGGCTCCTCTGTCCATGGGATTCTCCAGGCAAGAAAATGGAGTGAGTTGCTATGCCCTCCTCCAGGAGATCTTCCCCATCCAGGGATCAAACCTGGGTCTCCTGCACTGCAGGCATGTTCTTTACTATAATTGTTATATATATAAGCCACTCTCTTTTTGTCTATTATATTAAAAAGATCCAACCAGTCAATCCTAAAGAAAATCAGTCCTGAATATTCATTTGAAGGACTGATGCTGAAGCTGAAGCTCTAATACTTTGGCCACCTGATGCCACCTCATTGGAAAAGACCCTGATGCTGGGAAAGACTGAAAGCAGGAGAAGGGGACAACAGAGGATGAGATGGTTGGATGGCATCACCAATGTGATGGACATGAGTTCAAGTAGGCTCTAGGAGTTGGTGATGGACAGGGAAACCTGGCGTGCTGCAACTAATGGGATCGCAAAGAGTCAGACATGACTGAGCGACCAAACTGAACTGCAGCCACTCTACTATTTATTGAACATTTATGAGTTAATACTGTTTACCTTTAAGTTTCTATGTCTTCTTTTCATGGGATGTTTATGTTTGTTGATATCCCTTCTACTCTATGGCTGCTTTTCATACTGTCTTATGTGATTTTAGTAGGCAACTTCTAAATATACCTTTATTTGTAGAGGAAAAGTGAATTGTCTCAGAATGAGAACCTGAGAACCCACTTCTGAGCCAGCTATTTACTTCCACTCATAGGCGGTGCACATTTCATTTTCCATCATAAACACTCTTTGCATTGAATGGTAGTTCATGTCTGTCTAGCTTTAAGAGTGGTTTTGTTGCAATTCTTGGCTTCTCTAGGTTTTATTTGACTTAATCTCTTTCCTTGCTTCCTACCTACACATTCCTCAGGTGTGATAACAAGAAGGAAATTGAAGTTCCAACAGGGAGGTAAGTGAGCTGATATGGAGAGACCTGTATCCTGGTCTTGGTGATAACTGTCTAGTGCAACTGAAGGCAGGTCATGGTCTGGAGTCCATGTTTTTCCTCAGTAAAATGACAGGACTGGCTTATCAAGACGATTTTCTGTATACTAAATTATCTGTTTCTAATTAATATGAGCAGTCTCCAGAGACTGAAAAGCTGTTCAGATTGTATAATTGAGGAGCAAAAAAATAATGGTGGATGGACTGTCAGTGTGTACAGCGAGCCAGTCCACATGTCACCCACTTAAGTATAGCATCTTGGGAGATTCTCAGGACTTCCATTTTATACGTGGGAAACTGAGGTTCGGACAGGAGAGCAGCATGTTGAGGGTCAGGTAGACTGAGGGATGAATCTAAGTATGTGTGATTCCAGAGTTTCAACCCTTAACTCTTAAACTCCATTGTAAGCGAAGGGAACAGTGGCTACATATGCCTCCAGGAGATTAATGAACCTGTTGTTGTCTAGCTGCTCAGTCGTGTCTGTTCTTTGACACTCCATTAACTGTAGCCTGCCAGGCTCCTCTGTCCATAGGATTTCCCAGGAGAGAATACTGGAGTGGGTTGCCATTTCCTTCTCCAAGGGATCCTCCTGACCCAGGGACTGAACCTGTGTCTCCTGCACTGCAGGCAGTTTCTTTATTGCTTAGCCACCATAAAGCCCAATAGGTGCTGTAATTCTCCTCAAAATCCAGCCGTTCTCTACGCTGTTACATGGAACCTCTTTTGCACAGACACTGGTGCTCTGTCCTTCCACGCATTGTCAAGTACAGCAGTGATCACTGTGGCTGCTGGCTGACTTACCATCCTCCTGAAGATTCAGTGGTGATAAGGTGATCCCACAGCCACTGAGAGCTCATTATACATGGTACCTCAGGCCTCATAAGCTTCATGGCCACACTGGTCTGCATAAACTCCGCGGTCGCCCATGGCTGATGGGGGTCATGTTGAGGTGGGCCCATGTACACACCATGCACACACAAGTCTACGCACAGCCTTGAAACACTGAGTGTGCCAAGCCCCAGTTGTATAAGTGGGCTTCTAGCAAATCTGCCCACCTTTGCCATGAGGGACACCTAGCTTTGTTATCCTGGTGGGAAAGTCAGCCCTGTGCTCTGGAAGCAGACCAGGACTGCTGTGTACGTGTTCTTGGAAACAGTTTGAGATGCACAGAGATGTCACTGCGAGTTGGCAGTTGACACTACCTGAAGTTTGGACCAGAAAGAAGTCTGAACACCGAAGAACTGATGCCTTTGAACTGTGGTGCTGGAGAAGACTCTTCAGAATCCCTTGGACTACAAGATCAAATCAGTCAATCCTAAAGAACTGACACTGAATATTCATTGGAAGGACTATGGCTAAAGCTGAAGCTCCAATACTTTGGCCACCTGCTTCAAAGAGCTCCTTTTCTGGAGCAGCTGGTCTGAGCTGTGTAAATTGGAAAATACTTTGGCAATATGAACAAAGAGACATAAGTGTATTGATATGCAGTGAATGGAAATTCCAGGTCTAGGACTCAATCCCAAAGGAATAGTTGGAAACCACTGGGAAAAATTGATATAAATAGATTATTAATAATAACAAAATGATGATCATAAACTAAAGAACAGGAGAATAGATAAATTATGGTTTATTTTTTGATAAAATATTATGTTTTTAATTTTAAATGATCATTATAGAATCCTTCTACTATAAGGAAAAATACCTATGAGGTAAGGTTACATGAAAAATCAGGGTTAAAACTGTGTTAAATATTAATCTCTAGATTTAAATTGGAAACAGTCAAGCATTTTTCTTCTTTTTAATGTCACATTCTTTCAGTTATTATGTTTATTAATTAAAATCTCTTCCTTTAAGGCCACTCATGTCCCAAGCATGAAAGGCATGTGGACTTCTGAATGGAGGTCATGGGACAGAGGTCACTGTTGAAGCAAGATGCTCTTCCTAGGACAAGGGCCAGCTTTCCTTTCTTTGGATTCCCCCCTTAATCTCCATGGACCCTCCAAGGATAAAATAGAAATATGACACCTGACAACTATGACAAGGTTCTTAGATAGCAGTGCTGGCTCCTGGTCAACTCTCCGGTCCTGCCCATTGTGAGGCATTCCAACTCCCCTCCTATCCCATCTCTATCCCCTTAATCTGAACTAGACCCACAGAAGTTCTTAAAGGTCCTAGAATGTTCTAGATTCTCTTTGACTCCAGTCATTCCCACCTGCTATTATCTCATCTGCCTGAAACTCTGCTTCCCCAACTCACTTTCACCAAACTAACTCTTACTTATAATGAAAATCACTTTCTGTAAGGAGCCGACTGCAGCCTCGGAGTCTGGGTCAGATGCCCTCGCTGTATTTCTTTAGTGCCTTATCTCAGCACTCCTCACCCTCTGTGTACTAACAAAATCTCCTGCAACAGGCTAGGAGATTATACCTGGGGACTAACCTAAAACACACCAACAGTTGATTCTAAGAGGTCACGACTAGCACCCATGCATCTCAAATTGATGAGAGCAGAGAAGGCAGATGAGGATCTGGCTTCTATTGTTTAGTTATTTCATAAATTTGCTTTTTCCCAAGCAAATTTAATGCTAAGAAGAGAATGGGTCTTGGATATTGTGATGTCAAAAGAACCATACGTTGAGCTGATTGTGTGATGAATCCTCAAAGCATGAGGAGAGAACCCTCATGCAAGTAATTTTCACTGGTCAGGTAACTGTATCAATCAAAGGAATGTCTGGTGATTCCCATATGACTTGAATGAGATTGCTACTTTCCTTACAAGAGGGAAAATTTACCCCCAATGAACTTGCTTTCCCTTCTATTGAAATCACTTTGCTGTGAAATGTTTCAATTTCTGATCTCAGGTATTATCTCATAGTACTTAGGCAAACTTTCTATCTTACATAATTTTCCTTAAAAATGTACTTCTCACGATATCAGGTGTCAAGTTATCTCAACTTATGTTTGCTTTGGTAAAAGCTTTGGTAAAGTCTTGAAGTATTTATTCTAAACTGTTAGAAACCTACCCCGAGGTCACAACTCTGAGTGAGATGTCTGCCTTAGAGCATGGCAGTATCCCAGGACTCTTCCCCACTTGTGGCTCCCTGCCTAAGGAATGGCAAGAAAGTAAACACTTGCCTCTTACCCAAGTATCGAACCCCTGACCCGTATGACCCATTCTCTGACCGGTTCCTTCACTTGGCTGAGAATTACTGACCCGTCCCACCAGGAATGCTTCACCTTTTGAAGATAAATTAGATTGAACCATATATAAAATAGATGAACTCTTAAATAAAAAATTAGGTGAAACCATTGATATATAGAGATTTTAAATGTATTTAGATGAACTCTGTAGTATGGACAAAGTGTTTTAGAGGTTTCTAAAATCTTTCTCCAGACTAAGATATCTGCAGAGATGTCTTGATTAGAGAAAAAGGAAGACACTTTTAAAAACTTTTATGATGGTGAGTGTTTAAAAAAAAAATGAAACCTCTTCTCATTTCTCATTTCAAGTCTACATTTTTTTTTAAGATCAGTGATACCCATTACTGTGGGTTCCTTTGGAATGTGCAAAGAAACAAGTTATGAGAAGGTTTCCAGGCCTTGTAATCTTATCCAACTGACAAATCCACCCACTGCATACTAACCTCAGACTCTGCAATGTGTAGCTGTGTAGTTTTCATTTTGGAGACATTTTCTTTAATACATCAACTGGGAAACACACACACACCCAGAGCATGAGAGCTGTGAGTTCAGTTTTAGTTGAGGATTGTAGACTGGGAGACAGGCTCTTAGCTAACTCTGAGGAACTGCTCCAAAGAGTGGGTGGGGAGGTCAGAATATATGAGATTTTGGTGAAGAGGGTACGTGCATTCAAGCATACATCTGAGTAGAAAGTTGCTGCTAGTGACAAGGAGACAGTGTCTCTGTTAACGATTTTGGTGCTTTTCTAGATTTGAGAAGATGAAAGAAATTGGGTTTGTAAAATTTACTCCTGAAAATATCGAACTATCTGAAGCCCTGTTCTGCCATATTTTTCCAGAATGCAAAGAGTGCTCCCTTCCTGAGCTCTACCCTGAAGTCCTTTCCAGCAGTGTTGGAGGTCAGCAACTGCAGTGGCCTCTAGTGACCCCATCCTTGCGGGGCCAGATGGTGCGAGACATTGTCTAAGTTGGCAAATACATAAACAGGGCTGCCCTTATGGTCAAATTTGAGGACTACAATCCTACCAATGGACGTGGAAGATGATTTCTTGCCTGCTGTTGTGTTTCATATACACAGTTGATGCATTTTCAAAGAGAAATGTTCAGGCTTTTATGCGTTCAATGCTCCAAACCATGGGGAAAATATGAAGGGAAAAAAAAAAAGCCACAAATTCGCTAATGTTTTTGACTAATGGAGGGATGATATTGCATTTCCCAAGGATCTTTCCGCTCATGTATCTGAGCTAGAAACCATCTAAGGCCAGTCACATAGGGTGGACCGATGGCTCTGTCCCCAGAGGGAGCCCAGCTGCTGGCCCCAGCGTGGACCCCACTTCTCGGTCCAGCTTCCAGCTTCAGGGGGCTGACAGGGGCAAGAGGGGCTTTTGCTGACGTGAGTGATTTGAGCTGAAGAATCTAAGCTTTTAGAGAACAGTAGTTCATATTTCATCTCAATCATTTGTGTGTGTGTGTGTGGTGTTTTCTTTTTGTTGCCTTTTTTCCCTTGTGAAGAAACTTGCCATGTGGTATTTAAGGTGACCTAACTCTGGCGCGGAGAACGCTCAGTGTGGTTTGTCTTCCCGCCCACGCGCAACTCGCCTTGCAGACTTGACGGGGATAGATCAGCCCCACAGAGGAGCAAACAAAAACCCAAAAATACCCTCCTCCAAAAAATACCCCACAGTGTGAAACTCTTTCTGAGAAAGAGTGGCCTGTTTCCTTAAAGTAGAAAAAAATAACAAAAATAGACTTTACTTAAGCCTCTTATTTACTCAGATGATATCAATGCTGCTTCTAGCACAAGACGACCGACTGTACCTGCTGCCCAGAGATTTTTAGAAAGTCGGAGAGAAGAGACAGCAGTGGGGCTTTGCTGTGAGTTGTGCCTCTCACATTGCTCATTAGAAGGTAAATGCATAATTAAACGGCACACTCATTCAAGAGCAATACACTTTACGGGAATATTTATAAAACAGTTATGTTTACATCAACGGTGCTATATAAGTAACAAATAATAATAACATTGTGAAGAAAATTAGCTGCTTAGATGCATAGCATTTAATATGTAGTTCTGTATAATTAATATCCTGGCAATTTAATGTGTTACTCATTTTCTTTTTTTTCTCCCTCCCCTTTCTTACGACGAAAGGAACAATTTGTTTAATTTCATATGGCATTTTCATCGTAGTACAGAGCCAAAATGTTTCACGCCAGATTAATCTAATTTCCTACCCCATAACTTTGAAACTGGCCACTGGATTATTAATGCCCATTTAGATGACATGGAAATAACTATTTGCTCTTTGTTGTTACCTTTCATCTCTCAGCTAAATGTCCTGATAGAACCTCGCAAGGCACGGGGCAGCCCTTGGGAAAAGAACTATTTGGCCCCAAATGGCAAAAGTGCTGAGGCTAAGAAAGCCTGAATTAGCTCATCGATCTTTACAACCATCCTGGAAGGCAGGGATCATTATTATTGCCTTCATTTTGTGCATGAAAAAACGTAACACACAGATGAGCCAAGAGATTGATAAAATTGCACAGCGCAAAGGGCTTGACTCCAGGCTTGAACTCAGGTCTTCAGAGTCTAACTGCTGGCGCACCTGCCTCTGCCCTCTTCTTTCACAAGTCCTGTTTATACTGAGAGCTTGGCATTGGTTGAGGATACATATACGTGCTGTACAAAAGTGTGCATGTATGTGTGTGTGCATGCACATGTATTTTCCTGACATCCAGAAGTTGGTCTCTGGGAGCCAGACATGTCTGACCCCACGCAAAAAAGACAAAGTAAGCCACATCACCTTTGGCCCCACCCCCCAGACCCCGAAATGAAAAAGCCCCTACAGACCCCACCCCCTGTGCGTCACTTCCTGGCCGAGAATGTTCAGTCGCACCCACCAGCAGGTGAGGGGTCTATGAGCCCCCATCTCTGTATCAGCTGGGTCCCCTGGTTACGGGCCACTGGGGAAAGCCGCCAGGCCTCTCAAGGGTCGTCGGTTCCCATGGAGGCCCGTCCTCTTTTCTGACGCATCACAACTACCCATAGGACGGCTTTTCAGCAGAAACTTGACGCCTCTCAGATTCAGGAGAAACTTTTCACTCTGCCAAACGAGCCTTCTGTCCTCCTGCAAACACATGCTTGTGTGAAGCAGCCCAGAGCTCAAGGCCCAGAGGAGACAGCGACGGACGGGGCTGACTTCTCACAAACCGCTCCCCCTCGAGAGCCGAGAGAAGGTCCATCTGCTTGTGTTCGGGTCCTCTGGCCCATGGTAACCGCAGCCCCTCCTCTCTGGGCGCCACCCCTGTTAATGATGCGCTTGCCTTTTCACTGGAGCATCACCGGAACACGCAGGGAAAGGCCCTTCCTCGTCACTATTTAGCTGTCACTGTCACCACTTAATAAACAGCTAAAAGGCAGTGACTCAGACCACAGGTGCCAGTTTGGCCTGGTGATTGTCAAATGGACCCAGCCCCGCTAATTGAGGACTTTAAGGCCCCACTCAGGAAGCCCGCAGGGAGGCACAATGCCAACATGCCCCCCCGCCACAAGTTCCAGGGATGAGAAGGGCAGGAAAAGTACTTGAGGACTGAGGCTGGGCTTCCTGACATCCAGGTGTGAGTGATGGCCTGGGGTCAGGACTCAAGAAGGAGGAACCTCGTGGCTGAGAGTCAGTAGGTGATTTATGCTGGTTGCTCCTGGCATACATTGGTAACCCTTCTTCTACAGCCTCCCGAGGCAGAACGTGCGGCCTGCCATGGAGGATGTCTAACCTGGCATCTCCACACCTGCTGTGAAGACAGGGGAGGATCGGGGCATTCCTGAGTCCGAGTCACACTGCAGGTCAGCTGGCTCGTTGGTCCAAGACCTGCTCAGGATGAAGGGCTGTTTCTTTCTTGCAGTGACTTAGTTTATTCCAGGAACCTGCATGTGAGGTTCTGGGCCACATCCTGTTATCCCCAGTGGCTCAATAAGGATGTGGTGATGGGCATCTGCAAGTAGTTTTATGAATTTTAATAAACCTAATAAGAACTATTCTACAACATCCAAACCACACAAACTCATCAAGAGCCCCTTATGTACCAGGCATTGTGTTTGGCTCTGGAAACATTCTAGCATCCTCACTGAGCTCAAGAAGTTTCAGAGAAAATAGGCAACTGCACAAACGAGTTACATGATTAACTGAGACATAATAAGAAGATGATATATGTGAAGCTTTAAGGGAAGAGAGGAAAGAATGTCTATCACTCGGAATTTGGGACAGGAGGTTTGGAGTTGGTAGCAGAGAGCATGAATCACAAATTGTATGTGACAGAAGGACTCCAAGTTGTGTGACTAGCAAAAAGATATTCTTGACATCCTTGGTGTGGAACATTTGTAAGCATTGTGCTCATCACACTCAGTCTTTGCATCCATGCCTTTATCTTAATTGCATGTTTATCTTATCCTGTTATTCATCTTTATCTTATAATACAGCATTACTCTGGCTCAGGTGACATGGGTTTGATCCCTTGGTCGGAAAGATGCCCGGGAGAAGGGAAAGGCTACCCACTCCAGTAGTCTGGCCTGGAGAATTCCATGGACTGTATAGTCATGGGATTGCAAAGAGTCAGACATGACTGAACGACTTTCACTTAATCACTCACTCTGGCTCTTGAGTTTCTTGCATGCCCTGATATGATATTCTTCAGATCTGCCTCACATGGCAACTCCTCCAGGAAGCTCTCCTGGTTCCCTCCAGGATCATGGAGTCTGTGCAAAAAGATCGTAAATGTTTCCTTGCACCATTTTAAAGCACACATTATTTTGTACTTTATTATAAGAATTAGGTTTATTATTGCACAACCTGCTTCATCCAGTTGACATTATTATCAATCATGTGAAAAATAATTGCATCTAGGAAATTGACAGACAAGCCAAAGTTAATTTTTGGATCCATCTTCAGTGAGAGGTCTCACTGAAGTCTTCCATCATCTATACACAGTACCTGCCCCACCGCCACCCCCACGCACTTTAACACCTCCTCCCCCTGGGCGGCCTGAGCATCCTGGATATGCATCTTGCCACTCTGCAGCTTTTTTTTTTTTTTGTGGTTCTCTCTCTGATGAGAATGATTGAGTCCTGAGGAACAGGGACTGAATCTTGTCTGCTCAGCACCTTGTATAGGACCAGATCAGTAGGGGGAACTTAGCCTTTGTGTTCAGCTCAGTTAAATGTGAGTGTGTGTGTGCTCAGTCACTTCAGTCGTGTTTGACTCTTTGAGACCCCATGGACTGTAGCCTGCCAAGGCTCCTCTGCCCATAGGATTCTCCAGGCAAGAATACTGGAGTGGGTTGCCATGTGTTCCTCCAGGGGATCTTCCCAACCCAGGAAGGAACTCGCCTCTGTTACATCCCCCAAAGTGGCAGGTGGGTTCTTTACCACTAGCGACACCTGGGAAGCTCCAGTTAAATTTAGGTATCTGCTAATCATTGAAACAAGAGCTCTGAAGGGACCCAAAATCAATCCCTGAGTTGGGAAGATCTCCTGGAGAAGGAATGGCCACCCACTCCAGGATTCTTGCCTGGGAAATCCCATGGACAGAGGAGCCTGGCAGGCTACAGTCCATGGGGTCGCCAAGAGTCTGACATGACTTAGCAGCTAAACAACAACAATAAGAGCTCTGAGGAGCCAATGCTAAATTCTGTGCTTGTAAGCTTGGCCTTTCTAATATTAATTTTATGCAGGAAATCAGTGAGAGACTCAAAAACAATCAAAGACAAATGAAATCTTATTAGGTTCAAATTATTCATTACATTGGAATATTCTTAGTATGAGTACATGGTTGTTCAGTCAGTAAGTCATGTCTGACTCTTTGTGACCCCATGGACTGCAGCACACCAGGCTTCTTCTCTGTCTTTCACTATCTCCCAGAGCTTGCTCAAACTCATGTCCATTGAATCTGTGATGCCATCCAACCATGTCATCTTCTGTCGCCCCCTACTCCTCCTGCCCTCAATCTTTCCCAGCATTAGGTCTTTTCCAGTGAGTTGGCTCTTCACATCAGGTGGCCAAAGTAGTGAAGCTTCAGCCTCAGTCCTTCCAATGAATGTTCAGGACTGATTTCCTTTAGAATTGACTGGTTTGGTCTCCTTGCAGTTCAAGGGACTCTCAAGAGTCTTCTCCAACACCACAGCTCAAAAGCATCAATTCTTTGGCACTCAGCTTTCTGTATGATCCAACTCTCACATCTATACATGACTACTGGAAAAACCATAGCTTTGACCATACGGACCTCTATTGGGAAAGTGACGTCTCTGCCTTATAATATGTTGTTGAGGTTTGTCATAGCTTTCCTTTGTACTAATTCATTAGTTAAAAACATTTTTTGAATTATAACTGGGTGCTGGACATTTGTTATAGGGTTTAAATACAAGGAATCATAACCACAGGCATAGGAGGGATGAGTGGTATAAAGTGATGTTGTGACACAGGGCTAGGCTATGCACAAGTAATGACTGTGAAGACATTTAACCCAGCCTGGAGGGCAAGGTCAGGGAAAGTGTCCTGGAGGCAGTGACTGAGTCCTGAAGGATGAAGAGACTCCTTACGGGCTAAGGCAGACAGGAGGAAAGCATTCGAGTTGGAGAAGTCCTGGTTGAAATAAAAGGGAGAGGGAACATAGACTGTGGAAAGCTACAAGCAGATTCATGTTTGGGGGTGGGGCTTAACCTGCATGGGTGAAGCAGGAGGAAGAAATGCAGCCAGGGACTGGGGCTGTGTGGATTCTGAAAGAGCCGCTGGTCCTGTTGAGGTGCGTGCAGTTCTGCGGAAACCCTGGCATATGTCTATTGTGACTTGAGCAGGTGAAGAAAATTGCATTTTAGGTAGGTTATGTGAACAAGTTTGCGGTGTGTGTCAGTTTTTAATGGCTAAGAGCAGCGGCAATAAGATGCCTTCAAAGGCCGTTGTCATCGTCCAGGCAAGATTTGATGAGCATGCAAACAATGCACTAGAACTTGGGATGGAGAAGAACTTGTTACAGATTTCATGCAATTCATAACTTGTCTTCAGTTTCATCTTTTCACTTAGATTAGCCAAATAATATCATTATCTGTAAGTTTAGGCTCAGATTTTTATTTTTCAGTAGTTAGATCTGAAATACCTTATTTCAAGAAATGTCTGTTTGCTCATGTGATAGACTGTCTCTTAGATGTCCTCGCATGGAAGGCACGGAGGATGAGTTAATTTATAGAAAATTTATGATAGAACATAACTATCTTCCAATTTTTTCTTTTATATTAGGCACATTTATCACCAGATTCATTTTTGTGTCAATTAGATAGAATAATAATTTTAAATTTCTCCAAAAGATTATTAATCTTTGTCAAGAAGCTTCTCTGACTGTTGGGTCAGTACAGGAAAAGGTGAGTTTAATTATAAATTTAGTTCAGGGCTAGAAAACTTAGGATGTCTGGAGCTTAGAAGGTTGAAATAATGTCTTTTTGAAACCAAACAATTAGATAGATTTTCTGTACAAATACAATAGAGTAACTGAGATCTGAAATGACAGGCAAATAAAAGAGCACCATTACTAGAGTCTAAAGTAATATATTTTTGTTGTTGTTGTTGGTGTTCTTGGCAAAGCCATATCTCTGGGTTAATTTTACTACTGAAAGTTTCTGAGAATAACACATTGTCTTTGCAAGAGACATTGTCTCTAAAATTTAAATTAAAATATATTGGAAGTATATTAAAAACACTTGAGTGTCATTTGGGTTCACATGTAATATAAAATAATTAGAATTTCCCATCCAAAGTATATTTTCCTCTCTAATGTTTCATAGAATGCATGATTGATTTCCTTTTTGTTAATATAATCAAATAATTTTGTTTTGAAGTGGGCTTTTCATTATAAAATTATTGTAACCACATTACAGGAGGTCCACGAACCACAGAAACTTAGACTTGAATGTTCATTGCAGAATTTTGTCCCAGGAAAATGACTGAAGCAGCTGAATGTCCAACAGTGGAAAGATGGTTTAAAAAAAATCTAGAGTAAGATATAATCTGATAACTTAAAAAATGAGGCAGACCTCAACATAAAGTGATGTGTTAACGTAGTCAACACAGAGTACAGAAATCAAGTAGCAAAGCAACCTAATTAACGGAGTGTCATTTTTGTAAGCACACAACAGTTTGTGTTATAAAGTCACACAAAAGGGACTTCAAGAAGAAGCACACAAAACTGATGAGAAGTTACCTCTAGGGTGTGTGTGTGTGTGTGTGTGCATTTGTCAAGATGTAGGAATAGGTGGGAATGGTCATCAAAGAAGGTTTAATTTTATCTGCCACGTTTAAAGTCACATTACTATACTGTGTATTAGTTGCATGAATAATAACAGAAAACAAAAGAATAGAAAAGGAGAGAGACTGTTGGGAGCCTCATGATTCCACCACCATTACACAAAATCCATGAAAATTTTGTGCATTTCTTCCAGTCTTTTCACCATTTAAAAATTATAGATATGATTATAGTGTATATAAAATTTTGCTCATTTTTTCATTCAATGTTTTAGTATATTGTTGCTGCTGCTGCTACTGCTGCTAAGAAGCTTCAGTCGTGTCCGACTCTGTGCGACCCCATAGACATCAGCCCACCAGGCTCCGCCGTCCCTGGGATTCTCCAGGCAAGAACACTGGAGTGGGTTGCCATTTCCTTCTCCAGTGCAGGAAAGTGAAAAGTGAAAGTGAAGTCGCTCAGTTACATGTATCCATAACTGGGAATGTGCCATGATTTATGTAACAATTCTTTTCATGGATATTTAGTTTGTGTCTTATAGTCTAATAAACTGCATGAACATTTTTCATATAGCTTGATTACTTTTTTGAAGAATTTCTTTAAGATTTTCTGAACTATTATTAGGTCAAAAACTATGTGCATTTGTGTGTGTGTGTGTGTTTAAATTTTGTATTTCATGAGGAATTTAGTTGTGCTTCCAGTCAAAGATGGACAGAAACATTTCATGAGTTGTGGCTTGTTTCAGATCCTAAGAGAATTCAGTTAACTTACTTGTTTTTGTTCGATTGGTGAGGAACACGTTGATTCTTCACCAATTGCCAGCAGCATAGGAGGACGTCAGATCTGAAATGGTGGAACCAGAGTCAGGATCTCCCATTAATAAGCGCACTGTTTCTGCAGACGGCCAAAGGCTATCAAGGGGCCTTGTACGGTGCTTGACTGAGAGTAGTGGATGTTCAATGACTGTGTATTGAACAAACTGAAGAAAAATGGGAAATCTGAGGCAAATCCTAGAGAAAACATAAAAGACGAAGGATGCCACAGCAGCCCCAGCAGCCCAAGTGACACCCCACCAGGCTGTGTGGAGTTACACGTCGACAGCGTTCCCCCTCCCCCAGCACCTTCTGGATGCTCAGAAAAACTCACAATCCGAGCTGTGCATCTGGCCATGGTTCCAAAGCACCCGAGCGTGAAGGTCCATGCTCCATTCAGGTCAAGTCACAATGTGCTCACCAATCTGTGCATCTACGTCAGACTGTCTGTAAGAGAACAGAGGGGATATCTATGTATTGCATTAGAAGATATCAGTGTATCATTCTAGTGTTCATGAGCCAGTTGCCCCGCCCCCTTGACAAGCCTTTTTTTAAAAAAAAATATTTGTAGACTCACAGGAAGCTGCAAACTTATATAAAGGAACCCTATGTATGTTTCATCCAGTGATTTCTCCCAATGGCTATGTCTTGCATAATTTTAGCACAGTATCCAAAGCAAGGTTTGATATTGGTACAGTGTGTGTGTATAGTTCTATGCCATTTCATCCACATGTGTAGGTTTGTGTAACCACCCAACCCAATGAAGATTCAGAACTACAGAGATTCACTACAGAGATTTCCCTCAGGATACCCCCTTATAGTCTGTCCCCTAAGCCCCCTCCACCACATATACAACTTTGAAACCCTGGCAAGGAGTAATCTGTTTTCCATCTCTATAACTTTAACATTTTGAGAATATAAATGCAGTCACACAGTATGAGACCTTTACTCACTCAGAGATTGACTTTTCTCACTGAGTGTATTGAACTTGAGATCTATTCAACTTAATGTGTATAAGTAATAATAATCAGTTTGTTTTCTCACTACATAGTATTTCACTGTATAGATATACCATTTTGTTTACCAGTCACCTATTATTTTCTGGTGGCTCAGATGGTAAAGCCTCTGGCTACAAGGTGGGAGACTCAGGTTCGATCCCTGGGTTGGGAAGACCCTCTGAAGAAGGAAATGGCAACCCACTCCAGTACTCTTGCCCGGAAAATCTCATGGACGGAGGAGACTGGTCGGCTACAGTTCATGGGGTTGCAAAGAGTCGGACACGACTGAGCGACTTCACTTTTCACTTTCACCTATTATTCTAGGGTTTTATCATTTCCTAGTTTTAGCCATTACATATAAAACTGTTATGAACAATCGCATTCAAGTTTTTGTGCTGACGTAAGTTTACTTCTCAATTAAATATCCATTACGGAAACTACTGGTAAGTAATTACGTTTAGTTTTATTTAAAAGTAGAAGTCAAACTGTCTTCAGAGTGGCTATATCACTTTATATTCCTACTAGCAATATAAGAGATTCTGTTCCTCGCTGTCTTTACCAACATGTGTTAATGTCACTATTTTTTTATTTTATGTGTTTTTATTTATGTGTTCTTTTTCCCCCCAGTCTGCTTTGTTTTCTGATGTTAGCATCGGGCAATTTGTGTTGTCCATATTCAAGTTCACTGATTTTTCAGTCTCCCTAGTATGCTGTTATAACCCATCTATTGAGCTTTTTATTTTGGCTACTGAATTTTTTTTTCAGCTCTGTAATTTCCTTCTAGTTCTCCTTCATAGAGTCTATTTATTTGCTGATATTTTCTATATTTGTATTTGTTTCAACAGTACTCATAATTGCTTGGTGAAGCATTTTATGCTAATTGCTTTAAAATACTTGTCAGATAATTTTAATGTCTGCATCAACTTGGCTTTGGTGTCTTATGATTGTCTTTTCTCATTCAGTTTGAGATCTTCCTATTTCATAAGATGACCAATGATCTTCTATTGAAGCCTAAACATTTTGGGCAGGACATTGTATTTTGAAACTCTGGTTCTTATTTACGTGTTAGATTTCAACAGGCCTCCTCTTACAGAGTCTTTTGAAGATAATGTCATGTATTTATTTATTCACTTTGTGAGTACTGTGTCTTCATTGCTGTGTGGGGCTTTTCTCTAGTGGTGGCGAGTGGAGGTGCTGTCTAGCTGCGCTGCTGGCCTTCTTATTGCAGTGGCTTCTCTTGTTGCAGAGCACAGCCCCTAGGGTGCACGGGCCTCCGTCGTTGTGACTCCCAGGCTCTAGAGCACAGGCTCAGTAGTTGTGGTACGTGGGCTTGGTTGCTCCATGGCATGGGGGATCTTCCCGGATCAGGGATTGAACCCACTTCTCCAACACCAGCAGGCAGATTCTTCAGCACTGAACCACCAAGGAAGCCCGGAAGCTTAATTGGTAAAAAGACCCACACTGTCCAGCAGAGGTGGGAGTCCCAGTTGAACTCAGCCTCCACTGACATCCAGTAAGGCAAGGGGGCTTCCTTGTTACCACAGTAAGAAGGAGAGCTCATTCTCCCAGCAGGTCTCTGTGACACCACCCCGGGTGGAAGGCTGGGGCAATGCTGCTGCTTTTCCCCACGTGGCCTTCTCTTGCATGGGGTGGGGAGCGGCCTTTTTCCTTCAGGTGATGCTGGAAGAACTAACTCTCTACTCAGTCCTCTGAGACTACTGCAGTGACGGTGGAATGATGCCACTCTCATTTTTACTGGGGGTATTTAGGGCCTCCAAGTGTCCTTCCCTGACACCCAGATGTCTGTACAACAGTCATTTCATGAAGACTGTGCTCATTTTAAGTAAAAATTTGTACTTTCTTTCAAGGTGAAAAGTCAGTTACATGTTTGTTAAATCGGAGGCAATTCCGCACAGACACAGGCTCCTCACCATTTATAGGACGGAGTCCATTCTTCTAAGGGTGCCCTCTGAGGACCATTACAGTCTGTGCCTAGCAAAATTCTCCATTACTTCCACTTCTCTTTGCCATGTGCTTTCTACTGCAGTCAGGTAGGTGATTTGTGGAGATCTACCTTGGAAGGAAAGTTATGCCCAACCTAGATAGCATATTCAAAAGCAGAGACATTACTTTGACAACAAAGGTCCATCTAGTCAAGGCTATGGTTTTTCCAGTGGTCATGTATGGATGTGAGAGTTGGACTGTGAAGAAAGCTGAGCACTGAAGAATTGATGCTTTT